>NW_023597054.1:5710888-5738845 GCF_011947565.3 Pollicipes pollicipes
TCTCTTCTCTCTCTCTCTCTCTTATCTCTCTCCCTCTCTCCTCTCTCCCTCTCTCCCTCTCTCCCTCTCTCCCTCTCTCCCTCTCTCTCTCTCTCTCTATCTCTCTCTCTCTCTCTCTTCTCTCTCTCTCTCTCTTCTCGTCTTCTCTCTCTCTCCTCTCTCTCTCTCTCTCTCTCTCTCTCTCTCTCTCTCTCTCTCTCTCTCTCTCTCTCTCTCTCTCTCTCTCTCTCTCTCTCTCTCTCTCTCTCTCTCTCTCTCTCTCTCTCTCTCTCTCTCTCTCTCTCTCTCTCTCTCCTCTTCTCTCTCCTCTCTCTCTCTCTCTCTCTTCTCCTCTCTCTCTCTCTCTCTCTCTCTCTCTCTCTCTCTCTCTCTCTCTCTCTCTCTCTCCTCTCTTCTCTCTCTCTCTCTTATCTCTCTCTCTCTCTCTCTCTCTCTCTCTCTCTCTCTCTCTCTCTCTCTCTCTCTCTCTCCCTTCTCTCTCCTCTCTCTCTCTCTCTCTCTCTCTCTCTCTCTCTCTCTCTCTCTCTCTCTCTCTCTCTCTCTCTCTCTCTCTCTCTCTCTCTCTCTCTCTCTCTCTCTCTCTCTCTCTCTCTCTCGCTCTCTCTCTCTCTCTCTCTCTCTCTCTCTCTCTCTCTCTCTCTCTCTCTCTCTCTCTCTCTCTCTCTCTCTCTCTCTCTCTCTCTCTCTCTCTCTCTCTCTCTCTCCTCTCCTGAACCCAATGATGGCCTTCATAAAACTAAACCCAAAGGCCCAATAAATTGCTAAGAAAAGTGTATAATGGCTGTGCAATTGCGGACACATGTCAATCCACAACCCAAAAGACAACCCGCTAGCTCGTCAGTCATGCCCAGAAAGAAGCCACATATGGCAACGACCACATGTGGTAATCCGTAACCACCTGCAGTGCAAATGATAAATTTTGTCTTCTGCACTCTGGCCGACCCCTCAGTTTCCTTGTGCACAGGATCAGATTGGCGTTATTTAGGAGACGTCGACGCGACTCGCACTTGTTTTTGGATATGGGCGTAAACGCACTGTTTAAAGTTCCGCGTTGAGCTGGGGTGAGCACCTGGCTAACTGCTAATGAAGCAAACATGTAAGATGGATGGTGTTAGCTTGTGCGTCGTCGCGTCTTGTTTGCATTAGCGTCTTGTTTGCAGGAACGGTGGACACGGATCTCTCTCGGCCATATCACAAGAATGTGCCGAAGGACCAGCTGTTCTCTACCCAGAAGTCTGTGGACTGCCTGCTGTCCATTGTTGATAAACTCGCCGTCGTTGACACTGGCAAAGTATTTGTGTGGAGCGGGGACCCACTGCCGTTCTAGCTGTCCTGTTGGTGTGGAGCGGGACCGCCGCTAGTCGTACGTATGGTAGCGAGTGGTAAATGGGTGCGCTTACCGGCTCTAGACTGCGTGTAATACAAGCAATTGCTGCGATCATGTCCTGTCACCACAAACTTGAAGTTGAAATGTGGAAGGAACTATCTTTAAATTTTGGCATTCACCAGACTTTTCACCAGACTTATAGCCATTGTAGTCATCAAATAATGCCAAAGACCATTGGCTTTTTGCGAATTTAAATTTGTCCCTTTTTCAGTATTCAGCGGAAACTAGTGGGAGGCCAAAACCAACATGCGAGGAGGGCAGACCATCATTGGGGGAGGGTAACCCTCATGAGATCGCAACTACCCGCTGTTCAGGGTAGGCCAGGTAGAGACGACTACTGCCAAACATCACCAGCGGGCGTGGGGCGCACGCCAAGCCCGGCGGTTGGCACGTAGACACGTGCACCGACACCGGCCGGGGCGGGGGGCAACAGAAACCCTTGTGAAGCAACTTCGCCGGGAGGCGACCAAGGGTAAGCCGGGCGTGCAAAAGCTCTGTGTCCGAACCACACACCCCAGCCACGCGCGGTTGCAGGCGGTCTCAGATGAAGCGACACTGGGACTTCAGACAATACTTGTATCCTTCAGCTCATACGCGATGCTGATTGCACAAGGCGGGCTGAATAAAGCGGTCACGTGCAATCGCCATTCGTCGCATAGTCCGTGGCTCAGCACAAGTTCGTTCGCAACTACAGTGGCACTGGCCCAGAAGAACACGCCCCGTCTCCGTCGATGCATTTAAATACAAACGTCATGAAGGTCGATACAGCACTAAAATCGCGCGCAACCTGGCCATGCAAGGTCGAGAGACTCCGCTGAGCACACCGAGAACTAGTTTCCCGAACCGGCCCAGCAGCTGACATCGCGCGCATGCGCACTAGCCGAGTGAGCCGTCTGAGTGCTCCCAGGCGGTGACCAGCTTCATGAGGCGGGCGTAGCCAGTGGCGGCCGCGTGGCCCAGACCGCTCCAGTCAGGCTGCTCCTCCAGTCGCTCATCCGGCTCGGCCGGCGCCCAGGCCGAGCCGGGCGACACGTCCAGCATGGCGGCCAGCCGGCGGCGCATCTCGGCGTCCTCGAGCAGGAGCGTCGGTCGCAGTCCGGCCGGCAACAACTCCGCCACGCGCCGCAGCTCGGCCGCCATCTTGGCCGGCCGCGTCACGTAGCGGCTGCGCACGGTGCGCCGCACCTGAGCGTGGATGGCGGCGCGCGCGATCACCGCCAGTGCCGGCGGCTGCACCAGCTCGTCGGGCAGCCGGAGCCAGTGGCCGACGTCGCAGCTCAGGCGGGTGCCGCTCGCATGCAGGCCGATCTGCAGCAGGAGGCGGCCCCGCTCCAGGGCGCGCACCTCCTCGGGCGTCGGCGGAGGCGCGGCACCGCCGGCCGGTCCTTCCGGCCGCGGCAGGCACGTGCCGAACGTCGCCTGCACAAATTCGTCCAGCGGGAACTCTGCGAATGCGCGCACCACGGCGAACACGCACACCACCGAGCCGACAACAGTCTGAAGGCGGCTCGCCACCGCGAACAGGCGGCCCCAGTCGCACGGGTCGCACGTCATCAGGCTGTGCACGTGCTCAAGCAGGCGCCAGACGCGGCGCACGCAGAACAGCGACGGCTGCCGGTCGTCCAGTTCCATCGGCACGATACGCAGGTGGTCGATGGCGTTGGAGATGAGCGAGTCCGGCTCGTCGAGCGTCACGCGCCGGCACTCGTCGTCCTGCAGCAGGCGCAGTGCCAGCAGCGTGTCGCGACGCGTGTAGTTGTGCAGCAGGACTGGGCCCAGCACATTTTGGCAGTAGCTGGGCGAACTCCCAGCGTCGCGCGCCACGAACTCAACCTCGTCGTGCGTCAGTCCGTGGCGCAGCAACACCTCCACGAAGCCGAGGCCGGCGCCGAACAGCACGTTCCAGAGGAATCCCTGCTGCCAGCCGCGCAAGGCTTCGATGCCGACGGCGTCAAGCAGCAGGCTGAACGCCAGGGCGTCGTTCTCGGCGGCGGCGTGCAAGAGGAGCGAGCGGAGCGGCTCAGGTGACACGTCGGCGCCGCAGCACAGCAGCGTCGTGATAATGTTAGCCCGGGCGTCGGCCGGGTGCGGGCCCATGGCCAGGTGTAGAGCCGTCCGGCCGCCGGCCTCGCGCATGTTGACCACCTGCGGTGTGAGGCCGCGCCGGCAGAACAGCTCCACGGCGTCGCAGCGCTGCAGCTGCGCGGCCAGCATGAGTGGCGTGCTGCCGGCGTCCTCTCGGCAGCTGAGTGAGGCGCCGGCGTCCATCAGCCGCTCAAGCACGGTCATGCCGGCGCCGCCCTCCAGCGCGGCGCTCAGCAGCGGGTAGGCGCCATCGCCGGTTTCCAGCGGCGGCACTAGGTTGCCGGCGGCGCCAAGCGTCTCCAGCTGGGCGGCGCCGTACTCCAGCAGAGTGTCTACCAGCGGCAGGTGGCCGGAGCGCGCTGCCGCGTGCAGCGCCGACCAGCCCGACATGGAGCGGAGCGTGGGGTCGGCGCCAGCCTCCGTCAGCCGGCGCACGCAGGCCAGCGAAGGCGCGCCGGCCGCCAGCATCAGTGCCGTCACGCCGTCGTATGTCACCACGTCCACGTCGATGGAGAGTGAGTCACCGGTGGCCGCCATGGCGTCGAGCACCAGGCCGAGGCAGGTCGGGCTGCCCAGCGAGGCAGCAACGTGCAGCGGGAACCAGCCCTGGTTGTCATGCGCGTCCACTCCATGGCCATTGGCTAACAGGTGCCGCAGCAACTCTGAATTGTCCGCCCTGGCCAATAGGGCATCCAGCCAAATCAGGCCAATACTGGCATCACTACCTGTACATGCAAGAAAGTACGAATATGGCTGGCAATAAGAAAAAAAAACACTTGCAAGCTTAATCATAAGACAATGGGGTTGGACTTCATTAGGTTCACAACCCAACAAGCACATTAGTGTGGAACACTCATGAATTTCAGTGATAAACATGGTGATATCTCCCTCAGTTGTGAGAAGCAGGATTCATCCTCCCTCTTTAATTGGCAAGCCTCATTCTAGGTACATCTATCTGGTACAGAGATCCAACAATATTGCTGCATGCCAGTGGTACCACAGTGATACATTTGGCCACCACATGGGTACAATGTAAGACATGTGTGAAACAAAGTACAATTTTGTAGCTTTGTGTTCTGGATAATAATAAATCAGCAACCAGTTGAATCATTTGCAAATGTCCTTTTTGTGTGTAAGCATTATCCCCCTGATGTATATAAAATCTCCCACAATGTGAGGTCATGGTAACATGGGTGATGTGATACAATTATGATTTTTTTTTACCAAAACTCACATGTTTTACAGTGGCATGATAATTACACTGTATTACACTGTTGCAGGTAATTGCAGTGGTATGTGCTTAAGTAGTAATGCTCAATAAAATTGCATGCTGAACAATGATCTGAAACTCAACTAATGCTCTGTATAGTCAAACCTACATAAAACATGTATTTGGAAGTCATCAAAAGGGTGACTGGACCTGCATCAAGCATACTACGGTGCATTCAACTCCGATAATGTAGATCACCCACCATTCACCAGTGTTCAAATATGCAAGTTTTGCACAAAATAAGCCATACACAACATCTTGAGAGAGTGAGTGACAGAGGTGCAGTTTGAGATGCAGCTGGGTGAGCAAGTTCCAGGTTCCTTTATTTTTGTTTCCTCAAACTTTATGAAGGAAGTGGGCAAAACCTATGAGAGTCATTTCTTGGCGCAATACAAGACAAGGTTTTGACAGTGATTAATGTTCAGCCCACTGCCCAACTCATTTTAAAAACTACACCCCTGCACAGTTGTCAGTTCAGTCAGAACCAAGCACAGTAGTCACTCACCAGCAAGCTTGGGCAACTGATGTGATAGATTCTGGGTAGCGCTCGTCAAAATTCATTGCTTATGTGTAGCTTATGAAATGGGTTTTAGTATTTACACATTCCCACATTTGCTTATCCCATCAAATGTTGAATAGTTTATGGGTACAATAAATACAGCCTGAGGAATTTTAAAGTCACTCACAAAAAATTACAACAAGCATTATCGAGATCAGATCAAAGAAAAATAGCATGTCTACAAGACATGCCAATATGTTCGCATACTTTGATCAGGAACTGGTCAAGGCAACTCAGTAGCACCAATGCACACATTCTCCACCAGCGCAATGCTGAAGACCAGCAATCATTTATCACTAAACCTCTTATGAGGAAGACCTGTGTTGGCATGTTATTGATATCATTACGAACTTCAATGGTACCAAACATTATATATATATATATATACATATATATATATATATATGAATTCCCAAACAGTGGCACCCATATTTCCAAAATTGAAAGTCCCACTACGCAACTCTGAAGGACACCTATCTCGGGACTGAAACCCACGGTTATGGCTGCTGCGCACGAAACAACTGACCAGCACGGCCGGACTGAAACACCCAATCGATGGCCCTGCTTGTAGTTATGTTCTGAACGCGAGGCTATCTGCCGAATGAACGCACTTACGACGCTTCTGACGTTTTGGCGCAACTGTTGCAGTGTGTTTGTGATGCAGCTAAGACAACGGCCATGTCAAGGCGCATGGTTTGTCTTGTGTTTGTTGATCATCACTTGAGGCCAGTTACGGTTGCATTGGATCATGCCTGGAGCTCGGCATTTCGGTATACGTTGCGTGATTCGGCCTTTATGTGGTACTTAACAAGACCATAAAGCCGGTGTCTAGTGTCAATGTATGCTGTGCCCATGGTTCTAAGTCAAGGCTTTTGAAAGGGCCCAACTTGTCTATGGTAGCGTGTGAGCGGTATCTTTTGTTTTCCAATAGAAGTCGTTTCCTTAGGGTTGAATTTAGCTATTGTTTTCTGTTTTATTTAGGCAGTTATGAAATGGGAGTGTTTTTTAGTGAGTCTATTATGTTAAGAGGCAGCATGCATACAACCATTAAATCGGAGGACGGTTACGGATCGGGCTTTAACACCCTCAAAAAAGGAGGGCGGTTACGCAATGGGCTTATACACTCTCAAAAATGAAGAAAGACTACACACGGGGCCGATACAACTTTATATCCCTCCAAAAATCTGCAGATTGAACGAATTCTTTACTGAAATAATCAAAAGCTAGAGTCGTGAGTCGAAGAAAGCAGGTCATATTGGCTACAAACATGAGACGGTCATCAAATTATCTCCATCTAATCAAAGCCAACTTTCTGTATTCCTAAACTGAACTCTAACCATCTCGGTCTGCGCATCTCGCTCTCGCGCAGTGAGTTCGGGTTCTAATCTTGGTGACATTTGGGTCATTAAATAGTAATGTGATCAGTATGCATGCCCTTATCTCATGGCATTTAACTGGTGACGTAAGCAATGGTCATATCACAACCATCTGAAAAGAAAACATAAGAAGTAGTCATATCACAACTGTCTGAGGAGAAAGGAATTCCAGTCCTTGTACTGGACAGTAGCGCGGTTCTCTACGTCCTTGAAGAAACCCCTCCCCCCTTATTTGTGCTTCCCAAAGAAAGAAGACCAAATTCGAGGAGAAACTTGCCTGTCACTGTAGATTTTGAGGCTGCTTTTGTTATTTTCCCCCTTTTTGTCCCTCCCCGGAACTCAGTTTGCCCTCGATACTGGACCGTCTGAGCAGAAAGTGACTGATCCCAAGCCTAAGGTGTCATTCATGTGACCACGAAGAAATGGGAGCACCTTAAATCCGGTATGGGAACCAAAGGGCTGGCTGAAGGTCATTGAGGGGCATGGGTCGGACCCTCAAATACCAGCCAGATTGTGCGGTGTGCCAGGGGCACACCGCGCGTAACCGGAGGTCCGGTGTTGACAAGGGCCCCCGAGTTGGTCGGGGAGTGTACGAGGGTGCCCGAAGACGGACCGATGTGCACTTCAAGACTGACGATCAACGGCACGATAGCCCTGCCGGTACGTGAGCGCACGCTCCTTGTCCCGCCCGCTCCCTTCCCATTACCCGCTTTCTCGCATCCGGCCCACTCATCACTCCTAATCCTCGTTTTATCGCCGTGCCTCCTCGCCCGCGTCCCCGGGTTGGGGAAAGACCACGTCGAGAACAGAAAGCAGCGGGGAATCTTCGCCATCTCCCCGAATTTTGGTTTTCCAAAGTGATAAGACGAGGCTGTCGTCTCTCTCGCCGTTTCAGCGGAAGAACGGGTGTGATTGATTTGGGAATGTGGTTCGGTGCGACCAATTGCGTGATGGGGGGGGGGGGGGGCTAGAGGTAGAGTTTGTTAACGGGGCAGAGGCTGATCGTGCGAGGGCTGCAGCCGAGGACAAGCATGACAAACGAGACGTTTCTGTGCCTATCCGAGTAACACCACACCTGACAAAAAATGCATCCAGGAGAATAATCAACTGCTTTGACTTGCGTGACGTTAGTGAAGAGAAGAGATCGCTGACGAGTTGTCTGTGTTAGGCGTCACTGCTGCACGTAGGAGCTCCACTAGAAAAGGAAGTGAACAACTGCCGACAAATAACACCATCTTGACTTTCAGTCGCCCGGATCTGCCTTCTGAAACACGCGTTGGATACGCACGTGTCAAGCCTTTACGCCTTACGCCTTTTACGCCTTACGCCTAATACGCCTTTTCATACCGAACCCCATGCGATGCTTCCACTGCCAGCGATTTGGCCATACCAAACAGTACCGCCGCAAAAGGTCTGCTTGTGGGGAATGCACTTCTTCCGAGCACACAACGGAATTTTGCGATTCAGAGAGAGCGTCCTGTGTGGAATGTAACAAAGACCAGGCTTCGCACACGACTTACGACCGCACGTGCCCAGCATACGTGAAGGAAAAAATATCGTGAATAAGACCACACGCAACATCTCTTTTCACGAGGCCAGAGCACTGCACGAGGGGAGCCACCCTCGAACATCGTACGCCGAAAAAGCTAAGATCTCCACCGCACGTCCGACCTCCACTGATCAAGTAACTGCTGCTCAGTTTGTAGCGCTCTTCAAGTCCTTTGGTCTCTCGGTTGTATCGACAAACCAGGCGCTGGACTTCAATCTGGCAGCCCCGGCTCCCCCTTCCTCGCTAGAGCGGCCGAAGGAGACCGTGGTGCCAACCTCCTCGCCCCCCGCGGGGGGTTCGCCGTTGGTGGCAGGGGACGGTGGTCGGACGGTAGTTCGGCGTGACCAGGGTAACCAGGCACTGCCGGCTGCCCCCTGTCTGCCAGCCCGACGACTAAAACAACCTTGGCGAGCGCGTGCTCGCGAACGGCAGAGACGCTTGAGCGTCACGAGGCAGACAGGCGCGCCCGTGAGGCAAAGCGGGCACGCCTGGCAGACCAGGAGCGTGCCAAGGCAGCCAACCGGCTGTCTGGAGCGGACCAGGTGACCGCTTCAACGGGGGAGTCACAACACACAACAGACCCTCCCGGCACCCCGAAAGCGTATGGAGGCTCCCGCAGGCTCCTCTGACCCGCGGAGAGACTCGCCTATGGGTCCTCCGCCACCACCGCCACCTAGGACCACGACTCCGCCGGCGCCGGCCCCATTTAGGACGGGACGCCTGGAAAAGCGTGGTCCGCCGGGCCGATTTCGCCAACAGATGGCGGTAATCTCCGGATCCGCCCGGTCTCTTTGGGAACGGGTTCTGAAGACAGTACCAACAACCATGGGTCGGGCTCTAGCGCTGCTGAGTTCTTGAAAACATTGCAGTGCTTTTAAAGCCCCTCATTCAGTCGGTCTTACAGTGGAACTGTAGAGGTGTAAGGTCAAGCACCCAGGACTTGCAGACAGTTTTAAGCGCGCACTGCCTGGTAGTCGTATGTCTCCAGGAGACCAAGTTGGCGCCTGAAACGGCCTTCAGCCTGAAAGGGTGCATTACCTAACGCACTGACATGCCATCAGACACCGTTGCTTACAGTGACGTTCCAATGGCTGTACGCCAAAGCGTACCTACACGGCGTCTGGTGTTAAGAACAGACTTGCAAGCTGTTGCAGCAAAGGTGAGCTTCAACCGCCGTGCCATAACTGTCTGCTCTTTCTACTTACCACCTGGGGTTTCATTTCCATCTCCAGGACTACGAGAGCTAGTCTTTAAACTTCCTCCCCCTCTGAGCGTTTTAGGCGATTTTAATGCACATCACACTGTTTGGGGGTGTACTTCCACGAACACTTGCGGTAGGCTACGTCAGGCTTCCGTGCGTGACGAAGGTCTGTGTGTTTTAAACACAGGAGCAAGAACGCATTTTACATTGCCATCAGGAAGATCGTCAGTATTAGACCTGAGTATTTGTAGTCCGCAGTTGTACCACACTTCACTTGGGATGTTTCAGAAGACCCTCTTGAAAGTGACCATTTTTCGGTCTGGGTTCGGTACCGTAGTGGTACTGTTATTGGTGCTCGACCTCAGCTTTAGAATTTCAAGAAAGCGGACTGAAGTGGATTTGAGGCCCGCCTGGAGAAAACCTTTTCCAACGATTTCGACTCTGCGACTCCGACTACAGAGGATTTACGTCTCTCGTTTTGGGCGCGGCGAAAGAATGCATTCCGCGCACCTCTGGATGCCTTCGTCGCATCCCTGTACCTTGGTAGAACGACGAGTGTCGCGACGCTATTCGTGCACGTCGGAGAGCTTTAGGGCTTTTGACCGACGCATCAGTACATTAAACCTCATGCCTTTCAGGCAAGCACGCGCGGCTGCACGCCACACTATACGAGAGGCGAAACGTGCATCATGGCGCAGCTACGTCTCTCTGAATCGCCACAGGCCGACGTCACATGTATGGGGCCGCATTAAAAGAATCTCTGGATTGCACCCACCAGTTTCCCTCCCCGTACTGCGAGTGGGA
The DNA here is from genome assembly GCF_011947565.3 of Pollicipes pollicipes. NCBI lineage: Eukaryota > Metazoa > Arthropoda > Thecostraca > Pollicipedomorpha > Pollicipedidae > Pollicipes > Pollicipes pollicipes. The sequence continues at coordinate 5,721,120 of NW_023597054.1, forward strand.
AATGAAGACATCACTCACCCAAGTCATGTCGCGGAAGCCAGTGGGGAAGTCTTGTCAGACCGTTGCCGAAATGGCATCTGCCATCCACGGTTTTTGCGGCACAGGGCGCGATGTGAAACTTTGCAAGTTAATTTTTAAACAGGTGACATCCTGACGTGCAAGCATTTCACTCTGATAGAACTTCAAGCGGCCATTCGCTCGCCGAGTTGTGTAGCGGAGGGACCCGACCTCATCCACAATGATATGATACGGCATTTTCCTCTCCATGTACTGCGGGCGCTGCTGACACTTTTCAGCTGTATATGGGAGTCAGATAACTTCCCGCCAACCTGGCGACACGCCATAGTAGTGCCTATTTTAAAGCCCGGGACAAGTGGAACGAACGCCCTTGACTATCACCCGATCGCCCTCACATCTTCGCCTTGTAAGATCATGGAAAGAACGGTGAATGTGCGGCTCTCGAACGGTGGGCCTTAGAACGTAAAAACGTTTTTACGAATGCTCAGTGCGGATTCCGTAAGAACAGGAGCACGATTGACCACATCTTAACTCTTGATAGCGCGGTGCGGGCCGGGTGCAAACGCCATGCCGACGCCATCTTTTTTGACATGGAAAAAGCTTGTGATACCACATGGAGACACGGAATTCTGAGGAAGTTACTCGATTGTGGCATCCGCGGTCACATGGAAAAGTTTTTACAAGACTTTTTGACTGACCGATTCTTTCGGGTGTGTGTTGGTTCTTATCACTCCGACAGGTATCCGCAGGACAATGGTGTGTCGAGAGCAGCGTGTTGAGTGCCATTTTTTCGCAGTGATGATAAACGATATAGGGGACACGTTTCCACATGGGATCAGCCGTTCTGTGTTCGTAGACGACTTTGCTATTTGGTGTAGCTCATCGACCACTCGCACGATGGAACGACAGCTGCAGCTGACTGTCACACGTCTGGAGAAGTGGAGTGTGCTCAACGGTTTCCGGTTTTCCACATCGAAGACAACTGCAGTCCATTTCTGTCGTCGTTACCGTCACTGCCCTGAAATGCAAATCAGGCTATATGGGCAACGCGTCGCCAATGACAGTACCGTGAAATTTCTGGGTACACGATTTGACCGACGCCTAACATACCGTGAACACATAAGAAATATCCACGACAAATGTTTAAAATCTCTCGACATCCTAAGGTGCGTGGGACATGCATCATAAGGTGCTGATAGGACACTGTTGCTCTTATATCGTTCCCTGATTCGTTCAAAACTTGACTACGGCTGTTTTATCTATGATGGCTCATCAGACCTGATCAAATGTGCTTTGAACACGGTGCATCACGCCGCACTATGTATCGCCACAGGGGTTTTGAGAACACCGCCCATGGATAGTCTTCTGATGGAGGCTCACGAGCACCCACTAGCCTTGCGGGGGCAGATGCTGGGACTGCGCTACACGTGCAAGGTGGCGCAGTTCCCAGATCATCGCACCTACAAAGCAGTGTTTTCGCGTAGATTACGAAAGCTTTTTTCTACGTCAACAGTGACCACAAACTTCTCTCTTTTGTGTACGAATAAGAGAACGTTTAGACGCGAGCAGCCTCAACCTACGACGTGCCCGCAGACCTAAACCCATGAAGACTGCTCCTTGGGAGCCAGCATCACCAAGAGTGGATGTTTCGCTATCAGACATGCAAAAGTAACGCGTTTTCATGACGGAACTTAAAGGTGCAGCCTTAGAGCACATCGCCTCCTTTGACGGGTACATGACGACTTATACGGATGATTTGAAGACGTATGCAGGTGAAAGGTGCGCTTTTGTGCGTGGATCCACAACACGGTCATTCACACTGCCTTTACACGCGTCGGTCTACACTTCCGAGCTTATAGCCATCAGGAAAGCTCTCTGTTTTATTGAAGTGAACGATAGCAATCTGCATCTGATTCTTTCCGACTCCTTGAGCAGTCTCCTTGCTGTCGGTGGCTTTTCCTCATCGAATCCACTGGTCCAGGACATTCAATCGCGTCTTAGCCCACTGGATCGAGCAGGAAAAACGGTCGTACTATGCTGGATCCCAAGTCACGTGGGGATCTGCGGAAATGATCTTGCTGACGCGGCAGCAAAGCGCGCTACGACAGGGACACGCATTCTTATAACACTACTACCAGCTCAATACTTGTACCCCGCAGTGTCGTCGTTTATGCAGAAGCGATGGCAGTTCCGCTGGAACTCGCTGAGCCAACAAGGTGCAGTCCGTGAAACCCCGTATTGGACTATGGCAATCCTGTTTCCGGGACAATCGGAGGGAAGAAGTTGCTCTTTGCCGGTTACGCATAGGCCACCCATATGCTCCGCACCGTCACCTGCTATTGGCTGGTGACAGACCATGCTGCAGTCGATGCTCTGATCCGCTGACCGTGCATCACGTACTGGTCGCTTGCCGTCACCTTACTGCAACGAGAGCGCAGTTTTTCTGGCACTACGTCCAGAGCCGCACGCTATGTCACTTTTTAGGGGATTCTTCGTACGCTGTCCAGTTTGGTAAATTGCTCCAGCTCCTTCGCGCCATAGATTTCCCAGGAATCTTTTCATTACGGTACCAGGCCTCATCATCAAGGCTTTAAAGGGTGACTTGATTGATGTACTTGCCTGCTTGGCGGCTCTGCATAAATTGGCAGTTATGGGCGCTGCATGACCTACAGCAGTCCATGCGCCCTAAGACCCCAAACCATCATCATCATCAACGGCCCGATGGGAAGGCTGAATGGCCGTAAGGGTCGAAAGGCTTCAGGTCATCCCGGCCCGCATGGCTGTGACCCCAAATGTCAACCAATATGCCTCTTTCACCGATTGTGGACCCCTGGCACAATACGGACACTCATTTCGGCCGGAACCCACTACAACAAAAAGTGGACCCAGTGTTGTTCTGAGCCCTGGGGTCCCATTGCTCTAGCAGGAACGAGGCCAAAGCCCTTGCGGGACCCTTCGCCCCGTTGCAACCAGGGGTCCGTTGGCCAAACATGGGTCTCTGTGCCAGTTATTGGACCACCTGCGGTTATCAGGAATTCTGTTGCACCAGTGAGGGCTCTTGCCTCGGGCCAAATGCCCCAGCCAGAAGCCGCCAGAGGGCCTTCCGCGCCAGGGAGGGCTCCAACGTAGGATGCATATCTGCAAGGGCCCCCGGGCGAACCGATCAGGCTAACCCGTCTCCATGGAGCCAGAATGGCGACCGGTAGACATCCCGGGCTGGGACGGAATGATCTTCAAGCAATTGCCCGGAATGGTAGTATGCACCTAACTTTTCACAAATGATTCTGATTTACGGTTCAGCGTTCCCAGATGAAATAGGACTGCCTGTAGAGTGTGGACGCCCGTCCCTGACATTGGATACTACGCTTCTGCCCGGCGTGAAAGTACATTATATATTACAGTGTATTCCGCTAAGACGTGAACCGAGCTGAAATGATCATGCCACGCCGATATATCGCGCAACCATTCATTTAACACCCGTCATCGTCGAGACCCGCACCCGGGCCTACCGCGTGCCAGACCAGCACGTTAACCATCCATCCATTGGGGTTGAGTGGGTGGAGGCCGAGAACTCATGACCGTTAAGCCGACTTTTCGCACAGGGTTCTGCATGTTTGCACTTGCTTCCCTCCAAGACTGGCAATCCGCGTATGTTTGGCGCGCACAACCGTCTGAAAGATTTTTGGAGGGTGTATTAGCCCGGTGCGTAGCCATCCTCCATTTTGGAAGGTGTATAAGCCCGGTGCGTAACCGCCCTCCGTTTTGGAGTGCAACAGGCGTTTGATGTGTGGTAGTTAATTTTATCTATGGAATTGAGGATGGAGTAATTTATGTTTGTTGGGGCAAGGTAGGATATGACTTGTTGGATATATTTGTGTGATCTAAGCCTGCACTGATTGTGAATTGCATTTGATCTTACCACATTTTATTATAAAATTGTGGAATGGCAAAATTGCAGATAAAATTACATTCCTGGTCAGAATGTCGCAACAAACATAAACTGCTGCAATGCCCAGCAAGAGCCATTCTGCTCATTGACATTACCTTGCTACACGTAATTTTAATTTGGCAGCTCATGCGGCCTCTGCCTCTTTTCGTGATCCTTGGCACTTGAATGCTAGTTCGCTCAGATTTCTTTCATTGACTGATGTGTGTTGTGTTCCATGCGTCTCCCTTGCCCCTGCTTAGTTCCTGCGTAGAGAGACTGATAATCAATGATCCATATGCCAGACTGTTCAAAAACAAGCTGAACTCCATTTAACCACTTGTCTTCTCAGGGATCTACCTGATCATTAAAGGTATTTACTAGATAACAGTGTTCACAACATATTTGGACATCAATCGAGCTTCAGGATGCGCTATGGGCAGCTGGTCATGGGACCAGCTGGAAGTGGAAAGGTGAGCTTAAGTGGTGTAGTGCCTAAGCATGGAGCATCCATCCTGAGTGCATTGCATAAACAGACAACATGGGTCTAGGCTATATCACTGACATGAACACCACTTTATGGAGGACTACTTTGTGTTACTGCTAACTTTTGCAAAAGGGCTAAACCTGTGACAGAGCATATACAAATATAATAAATGTTTTGATCCTTCCAGCATTTGGTCAATAGCAGAAATATGGGCAAGCATTAGAAAACAGACAACAGTTGGCCCATGTGGTAGGTTTAAGTGATTTGTGGCATTAGTTTGATGTTTTAGTTGATAATAAGAGCATCAAATAGTGAAAATTTATTTTGTAATCATTTGTTGTGAATGAGCACATGCTAGAGTGCTGGGGTCAAGTTACCCGCACCCCTGAGCTTTTCCAGAATGGTTTCCGAATTTGAAGGGTAGCCATATCACATTTTGCATAGCTGTAGAGAATTATATGGCTGATTGCTTGGGATTTAGGTATACCCTGTAAGGTTGCTGAACTATGGCAGGTAAAGTTAAGATTCTGGATTGGATTTCTGATTGGATTGGATTTCTGAGTTAAGATTAAGATTCTGTATGGATTCACTGAAAACAATTTCTAGAGAAACGTTTAATCTGATGCAACAATGGAGTATTTGATAGAGCTATACATCTCTAAGATAGTTTCTTAGATAACACAACAATTGAATAAACAAATTCTGTTGACCTGGAGTCAGGTACAGTGGTTGGACCTAGGTCAAACCAGCCTGCGTTATTGCTGTAGAGCTTGCTGTGTATTATTGTGATATTCACTTGAAATTTATTGATAATGGGAACCATATCAGACATTTGTCAGAGCCTTCTTAAAGTTCAGGATAGGTCACTGACCCAAATTGATTCAGGTCAACTTTGGGTCTTTTGGAACATACTGATTAGTGTTGTATTTGACACAATGCAAAACTGAAGGCAGTCTTGTATGATCTTGGTCACCATGACCTCTGAAAGGTTAAACAAAGTTGCTGATCTTAAATGAGCACCACTGGGCTTTTGCAAAGAACAAATCCTTAGCTTCTGGGGCATTTCAGACACTGATCTTGAGTTTGACTTTTTTTACCTGAATGTCATGACTCAAGAATCCCACATTTTGACACAAGTGCATGCTCAGGTAAACACACACTATAGATTTGGTTTGTGCAGTTCATTTAGTTTTTGAGATTGGAGGGGGTAAAATTAACCCTCTTCCGAGTGAAGGGTAACAAGGGTCCCAAGGGTCTGAGACACCTGTTACATTGTCGTGGTATGCAGAAGCTGTGATATAGAGAGACAAGATAATGTATGTATGACCGTGAGCTGAGGAAAGGAAAGTATGCTATTCTGGGATCAGAATTAACTAGTAATGTTGTGTAAAACTGTTGATAATAGACCTCACCCAGGAGTGACATTCTTGTACTGCAGGTAGTTGCAGAGGGGTACTGGCATCTCCAATTTAAGAACAATAGAGCCTGGCATAGGAAACCAGTAGTTTGCCTCAACAGTATGTGACATTAATTGCAATCTGTTGTAGCTAGGTTAATAATTGATCCACTCGGGAAGGTCATATTTAATGAACGCTATTTTTGCTTCACAAGCACGGGTGTCAATCTGTATTCGTTTGTGAGGGCCCTGCTCCCCCCTCCCCTGAATGTTGGCGTGGCCCCCCATGTTTTGGGTGGGATGCTTCAAAAAATGTGGGTAAAAGCTGAATGTAACACAGACTATCTTCTTTTCATATTTCTGTGTACTGGCATCCCATACCACCCTCATAACAAAAAGCCATGATTGCTCTCACCACAAGATACAGATCGTAACAGCTGAGCGGATGAACAATGCAATTAACTTCACATACCTAGCGCCGCAAGACACGCAATGGTTTGTGATGTTAAAGTGAAAGTGAAAAGCTCTGGAATAATATGGAGATGACTTAGGTCCTTCATAGCTAACCCTTTCCCCATCCCCCACGACCAAAATGCCTGCCGCCTCCCATGATCGCCATAGAATAGCGCCATAGGCGCCCTAAAGTGGCTTCTAAAGAGGCGTCTTCACGTGTCAATCAGAAGAGATGCTTGCGTCCAGTGCATGATTCCCTGCATCCAATCCTGCATGACCTGTATACTGCTCAAGTTAAGGATTTTTCTAAGTTATGTGAAGATTAAAAACTTAGGCTGTTGCATTTAATAAAAATAAAGTGGACTTAATCCGGTGAGAAGAATCGGGGGAGGGGGAGGGGGTAGGTTGTGGGGCCCTCTGTTCGGCTCCCCAACAATTTACGAAAATTGACACCCCTGTTCACAAGCTTGTTTATATGGAATCATGCAGTGAAATAACACGAAACTTACACAGCCATGTTAGCCTTGTTAAATTTTGAGCGCATTGCTGTGCAGTTGTCTTAAGCAAGAATTCTCGATGTTAGTTTTTGTTAATTGAATGAGTCATCCCGCCGCCCGTAATCGGCGGATTTGTTGGCGGCTGGCTGCCGCCTGCGCTGGCCGTAGATTATCGCGCAGTGTTCCTGAGAAAATACCTCTCCTCATTAAGTTGCGGCGCATAAGTTGGCATTGAAGCAGAAGTGGACCTCAGTAAAATATAAGCCGTAGTTACATACAAGGGTATGGATGGGATCCAAGCTGGGGCGTGGTGCTATGCGTATTATTGGGGAAAAGAAATGTGCGGCAGAAGGGCTTTTCTCAGTATTGGGTTTTTGTGCAGTGAATAAGAAGCATTCAGCATACCAGGAGATGCAGTGCGATGCAAAAGTGGCAATGCATACCAGATGGTCAAATGGAAATGTCGAGCAAACACTAGAATATCTGATAAAATTATTTAGCATTGAAATGCAGCCTACACTGGTTCAATTCAGCAATCCAGGTGTTCCCAGGCAATGCTTTGAGTCGTTTCCACTATTAAGCCTTGAGCCAGGAACGCGAGACACCATCTTTACCTCAAGTAGTCCTAAAAGTACACCACTTTTATTTGTAAAAGAGTGGTGCTACTTTTTGCTTGTTCTGTAGGAGGAGATTAGACATCAACTTCTTGATCTGCAATCTGGCCTGCAATGTGATGTTTAAATCTGGCGCGGTATGACCTTGACCTTGCTTGGCAGAGCACGTACTGTTCAGCAATGCAAAAACACGCGCAGACGCAGAAGCGAACCGTTCATGTGGTGAACCTGGACCCTGCGGCCGAATACTTCGACTACCAGCCAACCGTGGACGTGCGGGACCTGATCCAGCTGGATGACGCCATGGGGGACCAGGAGCTGCACTTTGGACCCAACGGCGGGCTTGTTTTCTGCATCGAGTCAGTCATGAATGCATGCGAAAATGTGTTCGTTGAGTGTTGGTGGCAGAACGTTTTGGGAAGTTGTTGGGAACTGGGAGCATCCGCACTTTTACGTGATACGTTTTGTCTGAGGACATCCATAAAACATTTGTGCATTGTTGCGGAATTGTAGGCATTTGTCTCATGATTTTTTTCAGCGCATTATGTTGCAATGATGACGAACACACCATACACTATGGCTGAGTTATTTTTAGGTCCGTGACATCAACGGTTGTCGGCTACAACACGTTGGACCATGCGGCTGAATTAAATGGCTGTGACGAACTTGTTCCAGCGCAGTTGCTGAGTTGCCTCTCCCCATCAATGGTACGATTCCTTGGTACGCAAGTGACATTTTCAGGTTGTTAGCCCTCGCCTACGGAGTTTTTTTTTACGTTAGCGCTATGGGGGAGGAAGGATGAGAGGACGCACAGAGGCCATGATCTCCTTCAAGATCTCAAGAACCGAAAAGCTTTCTTCAGGCTGCGTCAGACAGGAGTGCCCAGGCAATAGTGAATTTGACTTGACAGGTCAAAGAACGTCGACTGGGAGGGGAGGGGGGGGGGGTCAATTTGGCGCATTGAAGACCCCGCACCCCTGTTAATTCAAGGCATAAATGTGCTGCGACGATGCAGAGCACGGATTGGAAAAGCTGCCGGAAAACTCATAGCCACTAGTGGGTGTCGACGAATCAGTGCGTGATGCGACGAATGCGACGAAGCAAAAAAGGGTAGTGCAGTGTAACACTGTTGATAACAGACTTCACCCAGGAGTGACATTTTTACTGCAGGTATTTGCAGAGGGGCACTGGCATTTCCAAGTTAAAAACATTAGAGCCTGGCATAGGAAACCAGTAGTTTGCCTCAGCAATATGTCATGATTAGTTGCAACCTGTTGTAGGTAGGCCAGTGGTTGACCCCATTGGAGAAGGTCAGTTCTCAGGAATACTATTTTTGCTTCACAAGCACGCGCGTCGATTTGTGTCCTTTTGTGAGGGCCCTGCCCCCCTCCCCAATGTTGAGTTGGGCCCCCCAAGGTTGGCTTGGCCCCCCAATGTTTTTGGACGGAATAGTCCAAAAAACGTGGGTAAAAGATGGACATAACACAAATACTATATCCTTTTTCATAGAGAGACGCCACTCTGCGTAATGGCGTCTCGTACCACCCTCATAACAAAAAGTCATGTTGCTCTCACCAGAATATAAAAATCGTGACAGCTGAACGGATAAACGGTGCAATAAACTTCACACACCTAGCGTCATAAGACACGCAACGGTTTGTGAGGTTAAAGTGAAAAACTCTGGAATGTGGAGATAACCTAAGTCTTTCATGGCTAACCCCTTCCCCGTCCCTCACGACCAAAATGCGTGCGGCCTCCCATGACCGCCACAGAATAGCACCATCGGCGCCCTAAAATAGCCTCTAAAGGGGCGCCTTCACGTGTCGATCAGAAGAGACGCGTGGGTCCAGTGCTCCCCGCATCCAACCCTGCATGACTGCTAAACTGCTTAAGCTAAGGACTTGTATAAGTTATTCGAGGATTGAAAACATAAATTGTGTTTAATAAAAATGAAGCGGACTAAATCCAGTGAGAAAGAAGGGTTGGTAGGTTGTCGGGCCTTCGGTTCGGCCTCCCCCCCCCCCCCCCCAATAATTTACATAATTGACACCCCTGTTCACAATTCCATTTTTATGGAATCATGCAATGAAATAGCACAAAAATACATAGCCATGTTGCTTGTTATATTTCGAGCCCTAAACAACACGTGGTACGCCCCTCATAGATCAATCCCACGGACTGCAAAAGGTTTGTCCGTAGGACCGCATCGTGCCGAGGTGTTTAAATTGAGAGTGCCACTGGAATGTGTGAAACCAAACTGATGTTACGCTACGCTGCACGTGGTGCTCACCAAACCCGACTTTTAAATAACCACTCCGGTTAGCGCCTCCTCCGAAAGCATCGGGTCCAGCCAGCAACTGAAGAACATTAATGTTCGATCGTCAACAGGAATGGTCACATTTTGATAAGCATTTAAGAAGGTATCTTGTTTGCTTTCCAAGCTCCTTGCAGGTATCACGTGCCGAATTAATGCACTTGATATCTGACTTTGGAGAACGTTCAAACGACATCATTAAAAAGAAATTTGTTTTAGAACGCTTCTCGAGGCAAAAAAGACAGCTGTCTGCAATGAGTTTTGGAGAATCAGCACACCTTTTTGGATCCCCTCCCACGCACACACTTTAGGGCTAGTGACGCCCTTCCCAGGGTGGCCCTCTGATTAGCTCTTGACCTAGCTTAAGTGTTCCGCATTGATTCTTTCCTCACCTGTAGGTATCTGATGAAGAACATGAGCTGGCTAGAGGAACAGCTTGGCGAAGGGGAGGATGACTACTTCCTGTTCGACTGCCCTGGACAGATTGAACTTTTCACCCACATGGACGTCATGAAGAACATCGTAGAAGCTCTACAGGTTAGTTGGCGGCTAGAGTTGGGTGTGTCATGGGTTTCCGGATTGCTGAAACGTAAATTACGGCACACAAAAATTTCAAGCGCGACGAGTTCGTATTCGTCCGTCCTTTGACGGTATTGTGGCAAGATTGGAAGTATGCGGCACTGTAGCGGGATTGGGGAGATGCGGTATGGTAGTAGAAGATGCGGTACGGTAGAAGATGCGGTATGGCTGCATGTGGTATGGTAGCGACATTGGCAACATGCAGTATAGTGGCAGGGTTGGAAGTATTGTAGCAGGATTGAAATTTTTGGCAATATGACAGGATTGTGAGTATGCGGATTGTGGCGGGGCTGGAAATGTTACCTGTGATGTCGGGTGCATTTCAATGATGGCGTGCATATATCTTCCGTTCTTCGCAATATATTGCCCCTGGCAATTGAATTGACGGCTTCCTTGTAACACTGTGCGCCTTGCTCGTCCAGATGCCGCGGGCTGAGCGAACTCTGCCTTTCGGATGAACTGATCGATCCTTAGAACGATCGGGAACGCGTCTGCTTCGTCATTAATCGGCCTGTTTTCGTTCAGTTTTGGCTTGGTTGCTTGTGACTGTGGCGTTGCCGTCTTGATGTCGTTACGGTTGTGTTCGTACCGAAATAGACTGATGGGCATCAGTCATTTAGATATTTAAAATATAGCACATTTTTTAAAGGGATTTTTGAACTTAACGCTAGCCTAAAAGAGAACTAAAATCATGACAAGTGCTAGCAAATGACTTACAAGGGAACACAAATGATACACGTTGTGAAAGCTAATGACAGGAATACGAACGCTCGCGTTTCCACAGGCTCTAAACTTCAGACTGTGCGGTACCTTCCTGATCGACTCATCCTTCATGGTGGAGGGCAGCAAGTTTATCTCTGGCACCATGGCTGCCCTCAGCGTGATGGTCAACATCAGCATCCCCCACGTTAACGTGCTCACCAAGATGGACCTGCTCAGCGCGGAGTCTCGCAACCAGCTGGAGCGGTAACGGAGGCGGAGTCGGCAGTGCGGGGAGGGGGTGCATGCTGCGCACTGGACGCTAGTTTATGCTGTTGCTGACCGCTTAGGTTGCCATATTACTTCATGGTGGAGTCATTCTCCTGGGGTGCCGGCAATAGTGCTGAGAAACTGCGCGTCTGGGAAACTAGAGGCGCAGGGTTCTGTTCTCCGCCGTGGCCGCCCGTACTGTCAGGGGCAGAGGCAGGCGACGTCAAGTAACCTCAGCAGCTGAATGCGTTGTAAAGCCTCGATGCCACAGAATGGACAATATTTTCTACCCGCCTGTCTATCCACCACGTCGGTGGTTCATGGGTCCCGCTGACATAGCCGCTGCTGACTGCCGCCGCTGACGCGAGCCGCCGCTGACCCGAGCCGCCGCTGACCTGAGCCGCTGCTGACCCAAGCTGCTGTTGACTGTGCCGCTGCTGACCAGAGCCGCTGCTGACCGTGTCGCCGCTGGCCCGAGCCGCTGTTGACTTGCCGCCGCTGACCCGGGCCGCTGCTGACCATGCCGCCGCTGGCCGGCAGGTTCGTGGACCCGGACACGCGCCGTCTGCTGGACGCGGACGGCTCCCGTTTTGGCGAGCGGTACCGCCGGCTGACGGCGGCGCTGGCGCGCGTCGTCGACGAGTACGGCCTGGTGCAATATCACACGCTCGACCTGCACGACGAGCTGAGCGTGACGCAGCTGGCCGCGATCATCGACAACAGCATACAGTACGGCGAGGACGAGGATGTGCGTACGAACGAGTTCGAGATGCCCGACCAGGACGGCGAGGAGGCGGCGGACGAGCAGCTTAGTCGCTACCTGCAGGAGCTCTGACGGAACGACGGAGGACCTCTGACGGAACGACAGAGAACGTCTGACGGAATGGCAGAGGACCTCTGGCGGAACGGTAGAGAACCTCTGACGGAACGGCGGAGGACCTCTGACGGAACGGCAGAGAACCTCTGGCTGAACGGCGGAGGACCTCTGACGGAAGGGGGAAGACCTTTAACGGGACGGTGGAGAACCTCTGGCGGAACAGTCGAGACTTCCGACGGACGGCTTCAGTCTGTGATAGAACGGCCGGTGGCATTCTGACGGAGCATGAACCGTGACCAGGTCAGACGTGCGAGAGGCCCGTCGCGGCGCCAGGGCGATCTCACGGGACGGTGGCTGACGGACAGCGGTCATTACGATGCCGCGACTCCCAACGAAGCTGCTGTGGTGCCAGCGGAGCCCGGCCACCCGTGTCCCCATGGTCCTTGGGCGGCTGGCCACACCTCAGCGTCACTGAGCGACTGCGTTGGTGAAGTGGGTGCCATTCTCCCCACTGGTGGTACGTATGAAAACAACGGCGCAGACCACTGTTGTGTTGTGTATTGATGTAGTGTGCGCTGAAAGATACATGATTCAAAAGCGTGGCGTGTTTCAAGACTTGGACAGGTTCACTGTCTGCTTGACTTCCTTAGCCGTTTGCCGTTCCTTCTGACGCTGAAGGAAGTTCTCGAACGATTCTTGCTCTTTGACGTCTTCGTCGTCTGAAACTGGAACAAATATTGTTATGACTTTGTACCGCTGTAACGGTACAGTACCATGCGGCCATGCCACCCCAGACGCTCAGATGAGCAACTCAAGCATCTGTTTGTCCATTCATACAGGTCTGAATTCATCGGCAACCCCTTCTTACTTTACGTTAATACGGAACTTGACCATGTGGCGCGCTCGTGATGGCATACACCGGTAACCAAATTTGACCAAGAAGGCAGGGAGAAGCGGGTTGGCGGTCTGGCCACATGAACGTTGCATAACCATACACAGTGAGTGCGCCCGAAACCCCAGGTTATCACGCGGCGTGGTAGCAAGGTCGACCTGTTCGCACAACTGACTACCTGGCAGATGTGGGGAGCAGCGGGGCTGAGCCGGCGCTGGGATAGCCGCCGGCCGCGCATCCCAGGCCCACCTGTCTGCTGGCCGTCGTCATCGTCTGCCTGCGCGGCCGTTCGCAGCGAGACGTCGCTCTCGACGAGCCGCTCGCGGTCGGCTGGCTCCAAGTCGCCGTCAAGCCGCGACAGCTGGCCACGCTGGCGGTCGCACTCGGCCTGGTCGCGCGCGCGCCGCAGCCGCCGGTACTCGGCCCGGTAGTCCGTCAGGTACTCGGTGCGCGCCTCGCTCACCAGCTCGAACAGCCGGTCCACGTTGGCGCCCGTCGCCGCCGACACGCCTGTGCACCTGGTGGAACGGTGGCGCCAGTCAGCGGCGGCCACAGCATCGCCCTGCAGCGTGTCGGGGACTGAGCGGACGGTCGTGCCGGGACTGCTCGCGCGGCACTCACTGGGCCGGCCCGCGGGTCGGCGACAGCTCACGGCCCAGCCTCTCGCCTCACCTGAGCGAGCCGTAGAACTCATCTAGCACCAGTGACAGGGAGTACGTCAGGTTGGTGGCATACGAGCTCTCGGCGCGCAGCGCCTCGTCGAACGTCTCGAAGTCGCGCATCCACTGCTCGGCGTAGCCGCTGTCCACCACGTCCGTCTGAAACAGGCCGGACGCAGGGCTTCATAGAACTGCGCTGCTGTTCGTCTGCCCGAGCCATCTCGGAGCATCGAATCCGGAGCCTTACGCGGCCCGGGTTAACAGGCGCCGAGACGGCCCATGCACGTCAATGAATGGCAGGATCACTGGTTTAGGTTTGGTCTGGGAGAAAGCCCTTCTGACCAGTGCAAACGTCTCTGGGCTAAGGGAGAGATGGGTAAGTAATGGCGTAGTACAGAAGAGGTGACTAGTGGGGCAAGGCTGTATTCATCGCACGGGTCCTCCGCTAAGGAGTCTTACTCTGTTTAGGCTTTTTTTGCGGACGTCCCGGCAGCAGTGAGGCTGTCTCATGGCTAAAGGGCGTAGCAAGTTCCGGTGAGACGGGACATCGGAAGCGTTTGGGGCCAGGCGGCGAACGAGGATGACCGGGTGGACGACAAAATCGCCGATCATACTGGCAGTGATAGCATGGCTACGACCGACGCTCGTGCTGTTAGAACGCAGTGCTGTGCCAGTCTGGTCCCGCGCGTGGCATCCTGTCCCCGTTGAAGGTTGACCAGCTGACCTTGTTTATGGCAACGATGAAGGGCAGGCGTGTCTTGTAGAGAATCGAGCAGGCGTACAGCATGTTGGACATGAAGGTGACGGGACTGACGCTGCGCACCGAGTCCATGACGTACACGACGACGGTGGGGAAACCGGCAGCGAGCGCCTCCGTGATGATGGAGCCCGAAGCCGACCAGGTGAACACCTGGGCGAGAAACACGCGAGGTTGGCACGGCCGCTGTGAGCGGCGGCAGTACCACCGACTGTCCGGGCTGTGGGCGCTGGCTGGTGTATGTTCACTGGTTGAACCGTGCACAGAACGGAAGTGAAGCCAACAATTGCCTTCACGTACTAACAAAAGTACATGGTCCAATGATTAAAAAAGCTCTGAACATTAAAGAAATGAGCTCCGAGAGCTAAGAACGAAAGGGCACCAATTCCGGCAGGACTGCACGTGCCAAAAATTACTAGAAAGATCGCTAAGACGCACCGCTGGTTGGAGACCACGGAACGGTTCAGCACGCTGAGCAACACGAGTAGTCCACCAGAGGCCAGCACACTCCAAACTGCAATTCTGAGCATTAACTGGAACCTGTCACCAAAATAGGTATCCCTTCCCATGTTCCTTACAACTACTTGCAGATGACATTTCCGCGAGTTTCATACAACGCTTCCGCAATCTAACGAAATCTTGCGTGAATAGCTCCAACCAATCACGTCGGCGATGTGCGAAACTGCTGGTACCTCGATCTGGCCAGGTGTGTCAATGATGACGTACTCATGCTGCTCTTGTCGCTTCTCTAGCAGGCCCAGCAGCTGGTCGAACTGTGTGGCGAACAGATTCAGTGACGTCACAATGCCACCGTTCGGACCCAGACCATACTGCTTCATCACATCCTTGTACTTGACCGTGTCACGGATATCTGAGAACAGGGGCACAGATAATGTTTCAAATGAATTGTCTCAACCTTACAGCATCATGACATTACCCCTACTTTGGCTAAACACTGCTTCACACTACCACGTAAAATGGTGTGCACTCACATACAATATTGCACACAAGAGCAGAGCCCTGGCCTCTTGACAGTAACAGGGCCAGCAACATAGTAGGATGATGAAGTTAAAATTGCATCTTTGGGGCAGGAAGAACAGTACCTGATACAAATACCTGCAATACAGTACTGTTGCACAATTTGAGCCCACTAGCCAGACTTACCCACATTGGCTGGGTATGGAACTTCTCCACAAGCCGGATCCATGTTGATGACATATGGGGGAGGCTTTTTCTCATACAAATAAGCTGTTATTTTCTGCACCAGAGTAGTTTTTCCTGAACCGGCCATGCCCAAAAATATCAGACATGTTGGCTTTTTGCTGAAATCTGGTTCTGACTCAGTACTAGCAGCTGAGTTTGCATCTGCTTGTTGAGTAGTTGGCAGTGAAGCTTCTGTAGTGAAAGGTTCAGTGCTGGCACTGGATTCTAGTTTTGCATCCATTGCTCTGAGAAAAGCAAAAAGGAGAAGGTTGTTATGCTATGGTTTGGTATTGCATAATATTTTGTGATCAAATGGTTGTGATGTGCTTGATGTTGCTTGTTCTGGGCAGCATGTGTATCATGTTGGACCATGCCCAGCAGTACCTGAAATTTGGTTTTGGCTCTTGAGAGAGAACAACTATTAAGTCACTGCTTTAGTGAAAACAAAATTACCTGGCTGAGTTAGCACTGTATTTGCAGCTGGCACTGCAGGATATTCTTTTGCAGCACATGGCAGTAACCATGCTCTGGTGCAGCATTGGAAATGTGAAAGATTTTCCTGGTAATGGAGTACAAATTCTATAAAGTGGAGTACAAAATTATCCAAGTGCTGCAGGTCATTACAGCTTTATTTAACTTATCTTTGAGGGATAATAGTATACTGGGTGGCAGTCACCAATAGCACTACTCTTCATGTACAGGAATTCATGTAAAACCACTTTAAATGAAAGAAAACATCAGTATTAAACATGGCAAACAGAAACAACACAGTCACATACTCTGTACTATGAAGCACATGTGCATATATATATTGGCTTGCAATTCATGAAAGGCTCTGTGTTTATACACTCCAAAATGGAGTGTAATTACACATTGGGCTTATACACTCTCCAAGCTGGAAGGTGGCTACACCTCAGGCTTACGTACCCTCCAAAACAGAGGGTGGGTGCGATGCGCACAGCCAGACAAAAACGGTACGCAAAAAATGCAAATGAACATGCCACAGACGGCTGCCTACTATGCTCCACCACCATCACGCTACTCACGCTCCGCCACCCGATTTGTTTTAAAAACAGCTAAACGTTCATGTCCTACACCTTCCCACTCCCGGTCAACACACGAGGCCCTGCACGTCCCACCCGAACAATAGACAGGAGCATTCCTAACCGATTTAGGCAGCCAGCGCAAATACGATGTCTGGCAGACCCGTGTGGGCCGGCCAAAAGGGATCTGTGTCAGTCACTCCGCTGACTTCGACGGATAATGCAAGGCATTCATGGATTTTGATGCGCTTTAACCCATATCATTGCAAAATATGATAGTTTACGTTGCAATTAATTAATGCTTTCGTCCTAATAAACCCCTTTCCTTATTTTGCCGCGTCAAAGTTATGGGCTCATGTTGATCTTGCGTTCTGGTGTTTTTGCCGGAGTAAGATGGCTCTCCCCGAACAGTTTTTGGCTATTTATAGCAACGTTTTTCGACTTAACAGCGTATTTATGTAAAGCTTGAATTGCCATCTTTAGTTTCACACCCTTAAGTGACAAATTTAACTTGGTGTAAATCCAAAGCTGCCGGAACATTTTTTACTCCGTATACCAGGAATCGGCCAAAAATCCAACTACATGGCGATTCTGGATGACTACAATCCAGTCCTTCATAACCATGATATTCATTTCCATACAGCTTCCTCCAAATGTTTACAAATCTGTTCAAGGCATGAGCGCGAGCAGAATATTTATGCTCTTGACGAATCAGTCACGAGGAGGCGAATCATTAAAACCAATTGGAGAGTTTTGCTATGTTCAACCCCCAACCTGAGCTGGGAGGCGGGCGCAAGCCACTGAATAGCTGAGAGGTTTCCAACGCAGAATTGCGAGTGGTTCTATTATTTGCATCGCCATGACACACTGGTGGCGCGTGGGTAGGCGGCCATCTGCGGTAGGTGGTTGGGCATGCGGTTTTCTATGAACGCTGTGCGTATACACCCTTCAAAACGTAGGGTGGTTACGCACCGGACTTATACACCCTCCAACACGGGGGGCGGTTACGCACCGGGCTTATACAACCTCCAAAACGGAGGGTGGTCACGCACCGGGCTTACACGCCCTCCAAAATAGAAGGTGGCTGTGTGGTCAGGGTATAC
>NW_023597054.1:5739426-5743405 GCF_011947565.3 Pollicipes pollicipes
AGAGAGAGAGAGGATGAGAGATGATAGAGAGAGGAGAGAGAGAGAGAGAGAGAGAGAGCGGAGAGAGCGGAGATGGAGAGGAGAGAGAGAGAGAGAGAGAGGAGAGAGGGAGGGAGGGAGAAGGCGAAAGAACAGTAGAGCGATAAAGAACAATATAGAGCGATAGAGAGCGATAAAGCGATAGTGAGCGATAGAGCGAGGGCGAGAAAGCGACGGTGAGAGAACGAGAGAGCGAAAGAGAGGTGTAAACCATCACCTGACATGTAATATCCCAATCATAAGTCGTCGCATTGCAGCTATTGCGAGTGCCATGAGCCATCATCAGCGAAACTGCGTAACTTACCATTCTGCTTTTCGTGGAAAAGCAAAAGGTTTTCAGAGTTCTCCGTTTCAGTTTTGGCAGTCCGATGACGTCGGTTGGCGTACTTCCGCGCGGTCTACCCTTGTTCTTGGTGATCTTGACAGGTTCCTTCAGATGTTCCAGTTCGGCGACATGCCCCAGTCGCCTCTGCATGCCTCGATCTGTGATGCAGACAGAACCAGCTCCAAAAGAGACCTGTTCGGAACCGCCAGCGAAAGGGACCTGGCGGCCCTCCTCGGCCTCACCATTGCTAGAACTTCCTGGGGAGAAAACGGAGCGCGCCTCTAGCCACACCCTGCCTGGAGCTGTCTGCGGAGGAGACGGGGCGGGTATCTCCAGCTGCGCTCTGGCTAGAAGGTCCTGAGGAGACGGAGCGCGCTTCTGTAGCCACACCCTACCTGGAGCTGCCTGCGCAGGAGGCGGGGCGGGTATCCCCAGCTGCGCTCTGGCTAGAAGGTCCTGAGGAGAAGACATCTACAGCCACGCCTTGATCTGGAGCAGAGTCTGAAGGTTGTGACTCCAAGACAGTCCGGCATCACGACAGTCAGACATCAAGGGCAGACTGAGTTCGGGGGAAGGGCAAAAAAGTGGAAAATAACAAAAGTACCCCCCAGAGCATAAGGTAACAAACAGGGGTGGGTACAGAGAGGGGGGACACGGGGCATGCCCCCCTCCCCGGGCCATGAAAGGTCCCATTGGCTCCGAGGGGCCGACAGCCGGCCGAGCAGGTGCAATTTTTTAACACAAAACGCAACAAAACTGGGTATCTCTGGACTTTCAGGCGACCAAGAACAATTGTAAGCGAAAGTGGAGGGTTAAGAGAAGTTCCAAAAATAACTCAATGATTGGAAAAGTTGTGAACTGGAAATTTTAAGCCCTATTACACCGTCTAGGGCCCCACGCTGTTTTCGGGGACTTATATGCCACTTGCAGGTTCATTTCGGTCGCTTGGTAGTATTCCACGTTGTTTTTCATTTCTTTGCCTTTGCTCCGAGGGCCCTGCGCTGTTGTTGGGGCCCTTCCTTTTAGCGTGCCGGGGAACCTTTGTCAATCGCGGACTCTTCCACAGATTAGTTCCATTCGCCAGAAAGGCTCTGTGAGCGGTAGCCCGGGTCCCGTACCTTAACCTGCCGGGGTTTCTCGGTTGCCCAGAGGCCCTTTACTTGGGTATCGGTTAACCCACCGACACACTTGCGATGTGCCCATGGGTCCTCTACGTTGGTCTAGGGCGTTTCCAATTATCTGTAACTTGCTTAAGGCCTTACACTCTTATCGGGGGCCCATCTAATGGCCTGCTTGGGCACGCTCAGTCGTTTGGGGACCGTCTACACCAGGTTTTTGGTACTTCTTTTCTGAATGGGGGGCCTACGCTTCTGTGGGGGGGGGGGGGAGGGCTATCTGATAACCCGCTCGGGCACATTCGATCGTTCGGGGGGGGGGGGGGGGGGGCTCTGTATTGGGCCTTAGGCACATGCTATTTGAATGGGTCCCGACGCAATTGTCGGGGGGCCCCCCTCTGTTCGTCTCCTTGCCCACACTGGATTGCTGGTGGGCCCTACACATCGGTTCTCAGTGTTTGAATTTAGGGCCCTATGCCTGCATCGGGGTCATCTGATAACCTGTTCAGGTACACTCAATCTTTCGCGGCCCTCCGCATGGGGTTTTAGGTATTTCTTATTTGAACGGAGGGCCTTAAGCTCCTGTCGGGGTCCCCATCTGATAAGATGCTCGGGCCCATTAGATCTTGGGGGACCTCCACGTCCGGTTTTGGATACTCCCTTCTCTAATGGAGTGTCCTCCGCTCTTTCTGGGGGCCCTATCTGTTGACCTGCTGTGGCGCACTCGGTTACTCGGGCCCTTCTACATCGTGCCGTGGGTAATCCACATTTGAACAGAAAGTCCTACGCTCTTGCCAGAGCCCCATCTGTTAACCTGCTCGGGTACACTCGAATATCCGGGGGCCCTCCGCATTGTGTCTCGGGTACTTCCTATCTGAATGGAGGGGCCTACGCACTTGTCGGGGGCCCCATCTGTTCGCCGGTTTGGCAACATTGGATTGTTCGAGGGTCCCAAATATTGGGTCTTGGTGTTTGAATTTAGTGCCCTACACTCCTGTCTGGGTCATCTGATAATCCGCTCGGGTATACTCCAATTTTTGCAGGGCCATCCGCACTGGGTTTTGAGTACTTCTTATTTCAATGAAGGGCTCTGCGCTCTTGTCGGGCTCCTTCTGGTACGCTACTCGGGCACATTGCATCACTCTGGGGCCACTTACTTAAGATCTTCAGTGCTTCCCATTCGGGTGGACGGCCTTACGCTCTTGTTGGAAGCCCTATTTGCTAACCTGCTCTGGCACACTCGAGCATTCGGGGGCCCTCTACATTGGGTCTTGGGTGTTTCCTTCTTGAATGGAGGGCCCTACGCTTTTGACTGGGCCCTACATGTTTGCTTGCT
The DNA here is from genome assembly GCF_011947565.3 of Pollicipes pollicipes. NCBI lineage: Eukaryota > Metazoa > Arthropoda > Thecostraca > Pollicipedomorpha > Pollicipedidae > Pollicipes > Pollicipes pollicipes. The sequence goes on from NW_023597054.1 coordinate 5,742,242, forward strand.
TTGATAGACTAGATCATTCAAGGGTCCTCTGCATTGGGTCTTGAATACGTCCTATTTGAATGGAGGGTGCTACGCTCTTTTTGGGAGCCTTATCTGTTAACCTGCTCGGGCACACTCGATCATTCAGGGGCCCTTTACTTTGGGTCAACATGTACTCTGTCCCACGGTGTGTCTGGGTACCTCCATGGTTGACAGGGCACTTAAGGCGCTGCTTTCTGGTGTAGCTGGCATGCATCACAGACTTTGGTGAGCTCGGCCATGTCCGAGTCCATCCCAGGCCACCAGATCTGACTGCGGGCACGACATTTCATAGAGCAAATGCCGGGATGCCCTTCACGAAGGAGGTTGAGTGCCCTTTGGCGACACTGCGGTGGCATCACCACTCAGCACCCCCAGAGCAAGCAACCGTCCTGGAAACTCAGTTCGGCATTTCGTTACTGGCACGGCAGGAGAGCTGGGGACATCTCTGACGACTTGGGCCATCCGTATCGGGTGTAGTGCAGAACTTGAGATAGAACGGCATCTCTTATGGTCCATTCTCGAACAGCGTCCACAGTTACCAGACATCAACAGCTTCAAGCATCTGGATGACTTCCATGAGCAGAGCTACTGCGGCCTCTGCTACCGTTTCAGAGGTTGGCAGGCGGCTGAGGGCGTCTGCTGCTGCATGCTGTTCTACACTGCCGGGGACGTGTACCAGCTGGTACTGGTAGGCGTCCAGCGCGACCTTCCATCTCACCATGCGTGGTGGGACGGCCTCTGGCAGGTTCTTGGTTTTCCCGAGGAGCCCCAGGAGCGGCTGGTCAGTTCTGAGCGTGAAGGGTCTTCCATACACGAAGCTTTGGAGCTGCTTGACGGCGAAGACCAGAGCCAGACCTTCACGGTCGATCTGACTAGTTCTTTTCAGCTTGGCTCAGAGTGCGGGAGGCGAAGGCGATTGGGCGTTCTCCTTCTGGTGTCATCTGAGACAACACAGTTCCTAGGCCATAGGAGCTGGCATCTGCTGACACGATGACTGGTGCATTACCGTCGAAGTGTGCGAGACAGGGAGCCTCTGAGAGAAGAACCTTTGTTGCCCTGACGGCGTTCCGCTGCTCTGCGACCCCCCCCCCCCCCCCCCCCGGCACTCAGCTTCGGGCAGAAGCGGCTGTAGTGGTTCAGCAT
>NW_023597054.1:5744046-5763603 GCF_011947565.3 Pollicipes pollicipes
CTGTAGAGGCTTACGAACTAGTGCCCAGGATTTACACGCTGTGCTAAGTCACCGCTGTCCGGTTGCTGTTTGCCTCCAGGAGACGAAGCTGTCGCCGGATTCTCACTGCACCATCAAAGGTTACACAATATTTGGAAAAGATGTACTACCAGACACTGTGGCGCACGGTGGTGTGCTGTTGGCAGTGCACCACAGTATGCCTGCGCAGCAGCTGAGGCTGCAAACCTCGCTCCAAGCTGTTGCTGCACGCGTACATTTTAATCATCGTCTTGTAACCCTGTGCTCAGTGTATTTGCCACCGGGGCTGAGTTTTCCATTGGTACAGCTCTGACAGATGATGGCAGAGCTTCCTCCGCCTTTGGCTATCTTGGGAGATTTTGACGCACACCATACCGTTTGGGGTTGTGATAACAGCAACGCGCGGGGACGTTCTTTAGAGCAATTTATTCGCGAAGAGTCGCTCTGTGTTTTAAATACGGGATCTCGAACGCATTTTACGTTACCGTCAGGTCAAACGTCGGTTTTGGACCTAAGCCTGGTGAGTCCGCAGCTCGCGCAGCTTTTTACATGGACTATAGCCGACGACCCTATGGGAAGCGCCCACTTCCCAGTGTGGTTGGAGTACTGTGACGGGGCGGTTCATGGCCCTCGGCCACGACGATGGAATCTTAAAAAAGCGGATTGGAGTGAGTTTCAGTCTCAGCTACAGAGGGACTTTGGTGCACAGGCCGTTGATGGTGCAAACTACTCCATCGAACATTTCACGTCCGCGCTTTTACGTGCAGCAAACGCGGGCATCCCAAAGACATCTGGAGCTCCTCGTCGCACCCCGGTGCCGTGGTGGACCGACGGGTGCCGAGCTGTTATCCGGGCACGTAGGCGGGCCTTTCGGGCCTTCGACCGTCATGCCACCACCGATAATTTAATCGCATTTAGGAAGGCGAGAGCCTTGGCACGGCGCACCATCCGGGAGGCAAAGCGCGTCTCCTGGCAAGAGTACGTGGGACGCCTAAATCGTTTCACTCCCATGTCTCAAGTATGGTCACAGATTAAGCGTATCTCCGACCAGTTTTCCGCGGTTCCGCTACCGGTTCTTGGGGTTGGTGGGCGGGACATTTTACATCCTGCTGACGTCGCCAACGAGATCGGTCGTGCGCTTGCGGAACGGTGTGGAGACGGTAACGTTGATCCCCAGTTCCTGCGTCATTAGGCGCGTTGTGAGGCCAGTCCAGTGGACTTTTCCACCTCTGCGCACCTCGCCTACAATGAACCATTTACAATGGTGGAGCTGAGGGCTGCTGTTAGCAGGCTTCGGAGCGTATCAGAGGGTCCTGACGAAATACATAACGACATGATTCGACATCTACCCGTCTGCGTACTGGACGTTCTTTTGGCCATTCTTAATCGTCTTTGGGAACGAGGCGAATTTCCGAACCTTTGGCGAGAAGCTGTTGTTGTACCCTTTTTAAAGCCAGGTAAGAGCGGTAAAGATCCGCTTCACTACAGGCCCATCTCTCTTACATCTTCACTGTGCAAGCTGATGGAGAGACTTGTCAATGGCCGTCTTTCATGGTTTTTAGAGAAACATGACATTTTTACTGATTCTCAGTGTGGTTTTAGGAAACACCGTAGCACGCTGGACCATCTTCTTATTTTGGATACTGTTGTCCGTGCTGCTTTTAAACAGCGTCGTCATGTGGGAGCTGTCTTCTTCGACATAGAGGGCGCTTATGATACCACATGGCGACATGGTATACTTATGAAGGCTTTTAAGCACGGTATTCGTGGTGACATGGGCTATTTTTTACAGACCTTAGCGGAACGTTTTTTCCGCGTCCGTGTTGGTTATCAGTTTTCCGATCGTTTCATACAACGGAGCGGTGTGCCCTAAGGTGGCGTTTTAAGTGTCGCGCTTTTTGCGCTTATGATTAATGACGTCGGAGATGCACTGCCTCAGTCGATCGGTCGCTCGCTGTTCGTCGACGATCTTGCGATCTGGTGCAGCTCTTCTCTGACCTCAGCGATGGAGCGTCAGCTGCAACTAGCTGTAGCATGTTTGGAGAGATGGGCCACGCTGAATGGTTTTCGTTTCTCCACGTTGAAAACAACGGGTGTACACTTTTGTCGCCGTCGTGGTCACTGTCGGGATGTAGCGATCCGACTGTATGGCAAAGCGATCCCATTTGAGCCCGTGGTCCGTTTCCTGGGCGTGCAATTGGATCACCGTCTTACTTACAAAGACCATATAAAGGCGTTGCGAACCAAGTGTTTTAAAACCCTGAATGTCCTGAAATGCATTGCACGCGCGTCTTATGGTGCGGACAGGAAAACGCTCCTGCTCTTCTATCGCTCTCTTATCAGATCCAAGCTCGACTATGCTTCTTTTATTTATGACGGCGCTTGTGAGTCAGTAAAACGCGCATTGGACACGATACATCATACAGCCTTACGTATCGCAACAGGTGCATTCAGGACCTCTCCGACAGCGGGCCTCCTTGTTGAGGCCCACGAGCCCTCTTTGTCCACTAGGAGAAAGGTACTGGGCATGAGATACGCCTGTAAGTTGGCGCAGTTCCCCGATCACCCAACATGCAAGTGGGTCTTCTCTCGCCGCACAATACGCATGTTTCTCACTGGGAGGGCACATCATATCGCACCTTTCTGTGTGAGGACTTTCATACTTTTGCAGGAGTGTGGCATTCGCACACGGCAGGTGATTCGTTGGGAAATTCCCGAGACCCCTCCTTGGAAGCTCTATCCATCAGCGGTAGATGTCTCACTTGCCCATTTCGAGAAGAGGCAGGTGTCTCCGGATGAGTTTCGGCTAAGGTCTTTGGAGTTGATTGCGTCATACCCGGATCACAAGAAGACCTACACGGACGGTTCGAAAGCGGACGCCGGTGTTGGATGTGCTTTTGTCCAAAGTCCTGTTACACGGTCTTTTGCTTTGCCTGGTCACGCATCGGTCTTCACATCTGAGCTAATAGCCATTCTTAAAGCACTCCATTTCATAGAAGTTGACAGTGACAACCAACATTTAGTTTTATCGGACTCTCTTAGTAGCCTGATGGCACTGCAAGATTTAGATTCATCACATCTCATCGTTCAGAACATTTTAACTCTTTTTACTAGACTGTCGCGATCCCGGAAGTAGGTGGTATTCTGCTGGATACCAAGCCACGTTGGCATATCGGGTAATGAAGCGGCTGATGCCGCAGCAAGGCGTGCCACACACGGATCTGGCGCCCTTACGATGACAGTCCCCGCTAACGACCTATATGCAGTGGTATCTGCCTTTATGTTGAAGCAGTGGCAAGCGAATTGGGATGTGCATGCTGCCAATAAACTGAGGGAGATAAAGCCCCGGTTGGGACCATGGGCGTTCAGCTGTCGTAGGGTGAGGCGAGAGGAAGTGATGCTATGCCGCCTGAGAATAGGCCACACATATGCAACTCACCGATACCTCTTATGCGGGGAAGACCAACCGCGGTGTCCCGCTGCGGGGATCGTTACACCGCACGACATGTCTTGATCGATTGTGCCCACCTCGTCTTGGAACGCATGCGCCATTTTGGATCTGGGTCCTTGCGTCCAACGCTTTGTGGTATATTGGGAGACGATTTCAGCTCAGTACATGACTGTCATATTTTTAGTTTTCTTGAAGACGTACACTTCCATGCCATATTTCGAACGAAACCTTATCTCTCCGCTTTTTCAGGCAACTGTTGGATAAAAAGTAGGTTATTGGCGCCATATGACCAACGTAGTCGGTGCGCCCCAAAGCCCAAATCATCATCATCATCACCTAGGTAACACCTTCTGACACTGTCTGTCAGACTGGCAATGTCAGAACTGGACTGGCGATGTCAGAAACTTGGGTGTTCTTGGCGTTTTTAGCCACAGGACATTTTGGTCTCCAAAAATGTATACTGGAAAGAATGTAATAATTGGTCTCTGAGCAACGCGAGATCAAGGCAAGCTTATTCTGAAACTTTGACAGCATTGCGCACCACACTCACAAGACTAATGGAGGGACACTGCCAGCAGTTTTCATCCAAATCTTTCTACCATATCAGTGTAGGTATACATTGGTACCTAACGTAAGGAAAAATCATTGTACACCATTCATCGTGTTTAAGGCGGAGCATATCGTAAATAATCTTAAAAGAGGTATATTCATGCTCCTACCTTCGAATTTTAAGAACTACGATACCGAGCTCCCGAGCGCCGCACACACCCCACCGCCACGACTCCCCAGCGGCGTTTCAGCGCTATCGTTGCGTAATACGGTATATCTGCTTATCAAGAACCATAGAAAATGTACGGGACCGATGGAACAGTAACAATGCAATGAAAAACGTCTCTTATCGCGTCTAGGTACGTCCATGAAACGGACAGGCCAGAATAGTCCAAAACATAGCCTAAACCAGCTTAACCTAACCTAACTTAGCCTAGCCTAACAACCTAATATAACCTAGCCTAACCTAACCTAACCCCCTCCCCTACCCTATCCCCTTCAACCCAGTGTCCCATTGGCATCCATGTTTCATGCCATATATATGTACCGTGTTAAGAAGTTTTGTTTAGCCGCCATGTTCTCATTTTGCTTTTCATTCCCAACCAAAAACGTCATATTTCCCCCACGGGAGGCGTTCATATTGTCCAAAGTACAGAATGTCCAAAGGTACAGAATGTCCAAAGTACAGAATGTCCAGGGTACAGAATGTCCAAAGGTCATAATGTCCAAGGTACACAATGTCCAAGATGAGAAATAACCTCCAAAATGGCGCAGGGTGGAAGGAGCCCGTTTCATAATGCCCAATGTACAGAGTGTCCAAGGTACAGAATGTCCAAAGTACAGAATGTCCAATGTACGTATTGTCCAAGGTACAGAATGTCCAAGGGCCAGAGCTCCCAAAATAGTTCTTGGAGCGGCCGCCAGGGTGTGAATAATCGCCCTTGTTGGTAGGCAGCGTTGCTCCGCCCACCGTCGGCCGAGCGCGTACAGTCGACGCCAGTGCGAACACTACAAGCATGCGGTCGGGGGGGGGGGGGGGGCGCATAGCAACGGATTCATTTCCCACGCTGGTGCAGAGATGGTGTCGGATGCTGTTGGTCGGCGAGGCCGCGCTCGACTTGCAAGTGCTCGTTGAGTACGAAACGAGTACCGTGGTGTGGGGCGTTGGACACGCGCGGAGCTGCCGTGAAAGCGTCGCAGCGTTGCCCTTAGCCGGCGTGGAACTTGTTCCGTGTTTGACCGAGGCGTGTTCGCTGTTTGGTCATAGCTTTATGAAACTAGACTCTCTTGTTGCAACTACTTCTTATTTTTAGTGATCGCTGTCACGTTTTCACCACAACTAGCCTACAGCGTCCAAAGGAGCAAACCTTGCAAAAGAGAGGGGAAAGTATGGGTATCAAAAATTTATGCTTCCTATCGGGTTAATAGCCTGTTTCGGATCATTTATCACTGGGATTATGTCAGAGATGTAACACATTTCAAAAGCACACTACATTACAAATCATAGGATATGGTTCAATGAATAGCTATTTGGGGTCAAGGTACTGCACATGATGCCATTTAGAACAATCAGCTGGTGCATCAACAGATTGGTGGAGACTTTTCATTGATGTAGATTCCCCACGTCAATTTATTGGGCCTGTCAGGGGCGGCGCCAGGAGATATAAGTTGAGGAGAGGCTTTTCCAGCGGACTTCTTGAACAACATGAGGTCTCCTTTCAGAGGGGGGAAGGCTGTGGCTGTCACATGTGGGCTGGGCAGCACTCACTAACTGATTGAGCCACGGCGGCGTCTCTGCTACTAAAAGTCCCACCAGTCCAATAGGACGCACTGATTAACAAGTCATGAGATCCCGCTGGACTGAGAGGTGGCTGTGCTTAGTTTCATGTATCTAGGAAGTAAGTCTGTAAAATGGTCGAAATCTGAGGACAACTTCGGTTTTTTAGATATGCTCGCCCTAGAAGGGAAGTCGGTGACACTGCCTCTGTTCATCGCATGAGAGCAAACCCAGAAATCTATCACTCGTTAAAAGAAAAAGGCAATGCTTAAACGTGTGCTAACCGTTAGTGCTCAAAACAGTACCGTAGCACACACACGCGCGCACACACACGCCCGCACGCCCGCACGATTTTTTCTCACAATTTTGACATCTATGTCAAAACACAGGTACGTCAGTATACCGGGAGACCGGTGGCTACGCCAAGATTCCATGCCAATATTTCCAAAATATTATGACAAATCAACAGTTCCAGGTAGCGCACGTGGTCACCAGTGAATAACTCAACGCATAACGCGCAATCCAAAAGGCCTGTGAATGATCGTAGCTGTTGTAAATATGTGGAGATCCTGACAAGAAAAGTATTAAGATAATCAAGCATGCAAGCTCCCATATCCTAATGCGAGGCACACGGCACTATGATAAGGCTTGCACGAGACATCAATGGCTAGGCCGGAAGGTTTCGATGGACTGTATCACAAATCAGAAGGCAATTCGCTACAGGAAATCAGTGTCAAAATCAATCAGCAGACAAGTGTTGCTGAACGTACCTTATCTGAACAACAGCCCTAACAATCAGTATTTCGCGATGGTGCTTGCGAGTTTATCCTCTGTCAAAGTTTACCGACACGTAGCGATTCTTGTATCCTTGGTCCGCATTGTCTTATGCCGTTGCTGAAATGTGCACCTAAAAGTTTAAGTATGTTATGTGTGCCATTGGTGCATGTATGTCGACTACTTCCGCCCCCAATTGTGAGCGCACGCTCTCCGTAGATATGTCTCCAGGTGTTCATTAAACAAGCCCGAGTGTCATGCATTATTCTTCTCACATACAATTTCACTGGAAAAGATTACAAGACATTTGTGTACATCCTGTGCGTACAGAACCATATACCATGTACTGTGCATTCTGCTCTATTCTCTGCATTTTAATTTCGGTTCACTGAGACCATCGGTGTGGGAACAGGAGGCCAGGGGACCATGGACCTCCCACTTTTCAAGGTGGGGGGCTTGCAATGTTAACTGCCCCCCCCCCCCTCTCCACTTTTCAGATTAAGGTTGCATTTGGCCTACTTTTGCACTACATATAACATGCATGCCGATTTACCTGTTTCACCAGACATCGCTCTTAAGATGCATCATCTTTTTCGTTTGCTCATTGGCCATCGCTTAGTGTTACAGCCGCAAGGCCGGAGCCGCATGCAATGGAGACTGCAACGCCGGGTGTCGAGGCTGTTGTTGCTATGACTTGGGAGCGCGCATGTTTAAGACTATATTACGTAGTTTTTTTATCAGTTATCAGTTATGACAGGATCTTGAGCATATTAAGACGAACATGGGTTAGCCATGTTAATGGAAATTAGGAACCCCATTTCATCTACAATCTACTATCAGGGAGAACTCAATATCTCTGAAGAACACAGAAAAACATGGAACTAGAGTCTATGTGACAATTATTGGACTATCTGCGGTGATCAGGGATGTTGTTGCGTCAATGAGGGTTCCTGTGCTGATCCGGGGCTAACTGCGCGGGACAGAAGGCCTCCCATGTCGGGGATGAGAACAATGTGGTATGCTATACCCTTTTAGTGGCCTCCGGATCGACCAGGCGATCCCACCCCGTGTCGCCAGAATGATAGCCAGAAGACACTTCGCGATGGAACGGAATGGCCCTTCAACCCTTGACCGGAAACGGTGATGTACCCCTCATGTTCTTCTCAAGAGGCCCTTACCCGGAAGGAAATAAGGAGTCTCATTATTGTTGAGTAGAGAGGGATTTCATTATTGTTGAATAGGATGGGTAGAAATCAGCTTAAAAACGAGCAAGTTCATGCCATGCTTGCCTGAGAACGCTAATTTTTCCAGAATGTACTGGTGAAGCAAATTACCTCAAAATGCTTGAGCATACCCGCCCGCAACCTCGAGAGCAAGGATGGTCTGGGTTGCAGCTTCCGTAAAACCAAAAAGTTTCGGCCATTGCAATTGCCACCAGACGGCGGGCGCCGTGTTAATCTGTCTACTGGATAGACAAATACTTGCAAAAACACGAAAAATAGAGATCCTACCTTCACTCTTCCAGTTCAATCACCAGATTCCATCCCCACTTCCCGGTGCTTTAAGGGCGAATCCGTTCTTTTCATCAGTCAAAAACTTGCACACGTGAAATATGCGCTCAATACTTTTCCTACACTCTACAATATTTCAGAATACTTTTTCAGGAGCGCCGTCATTTTCATCCAACCGTTGGCCACAGCTTAGTATCAGCTGCTAGGCCGACGTTGTGCAGCCTATGGAGGCTGCAACACTTGGTGTCGAGGCTTGTGTTTCTAAGATTTTGGAGTGCGCATGCTCAAAATGACGTCACATAACTTGTATTTATAATCGTTTGGTGTTAAAAGGTAATAATTTCAGAAGCGTCATCATTTTCGTCCACCGGTGGGCCACGGATATAAGTTAGCCACTGGGCTAAAGCTCCGCAGATAATGAAGGCTGTAACGCATGGTGGTGAAGTTTTTTTGCTAAGATTTGCGGGCGCGCATGTCAAGAACGCATGTTACATAAATTACATCACTAAAAGATGCCAAGTGAATGGTGTACATTTCCAGACGAACATGACCTGGCTATGCTAATACACATTGTTGCCCACTTGATCTGCAAATTTTCATCTTCCAATTTGAATCAAACGCATCGATCTACAATCTACCTTCGCGATGTCCTGAATGTCTGTAGAACCAAGCCGAAGATTCTGACAAGGCTTTTGAATTCTATCAATTTAGAAAGAGTCAACTAACCATTGTAACTTAAGAACGCCGGTAACTTATTCCATGCAGTCGTTCAACGGCTGATTTCTGCAGTTTATTGACCTCAAAATACAAACAGACTTCAGCTCGCGGTAGCTCCTGGTTTCTGTGCGGGTTACACGGTAACAATAACCATAAAACGAAGAAAACCTTGTCCCCTGTTAACCAGTAAGCTATATCCGGGGATTTTTGGGGGGATCACCATAAGATGGGCTTTTGTCAACCATGTGTTCCCCCTTGGCAACGCTCTGGCTACGCCCCTGCCGACACACAAAAGCAGATCAAGTTGGGTACGTTGCATGATGGACAATGAAGTGTCCGTTGGGCCAATCCATACCTAAGGCATACAGCTTCCCGGAGGCTATTTTTCTGCGATGGTATGGTATAAGGGAAGGTTATTCGGAAAAATACTGTTGCAGGTGTCCAACACATGTTTCACCATGTAGTGGTAGCGCTGATCCAAAAGTATGCAGCAAAGTAGCCATACGATCAGCTCGCAGTCAGTCGTGCGGGAGGCATCCGGGCCAGGGCAGTGACCACCGATGACGGACAGGAGCAGGGCCCAGATAAGGAATATATGGCAGATGGGCCTCGTGGCTTGGTTCTTGAAAGCAGTGTGAGCCATTGATCCACTTTCAAAATTCTCACTAGCCTATGTCCAGGCCGTACCTTGGCATTTACACTGTGGAGGTAGATGCCTCCTCAGTGGCCCAAAATGCCTACCCGCTCGTGCAATTTAGCTTCCCCAGGAGGGATAATGTTAAAATGAACGAATAATCTCGGGGAGCTGGATAGCCCTATTTGCCAAATGGCAGATGAGTCGAATAGACAAGATTGTGCACCAATGAGAAACAGCTCTAGATGCATATCTAACGTAGCAGCCATGACATTTGAATAAAGAGCGGTGACAACCTCCATCTCTACCCCCTCTCGCCGGTCATCGGGCTCGCTTTCCAGAAAAAAATTGCTGAAGTACACCCTGAGCTTGGCCCCCACCTTTTGAAACGTTCCTACGCCTTTGATTGAAGCATATATGACAAGCTTGATGAGGTTTTTATGAGTCCTTTTTCTTTCGATTTCGGCAAAGAAGCCTGGCATGAGCTAGTTCCATGAACCAAAACGCGCAAGTGTCATCGGTGTGTCGCATGTGCGATCATGGTCTTATATGTCATATAACTGGAAGAAAAGATGAATCCAGACATAGCATAGATAATAAAGTCTAGCAGGATGATAGTTTAGATACTATCACTACACGCGAAAACACTAAACGTGACAAAGAACTTGTAGGAATACTCCGTTTAGAGAATGAATAGGGTCGGTATAGTGACCATAATCGAGGAAAACTCGATAGCATATCACTCTTCGGTATTGCACTGAGTGCTTCCTGACTGTTTCCAAGAACCATCTCACAGATTTGACAATGGCCTGGTGTTCTTCGCAATCTCAGTGCACGACTTGAGCGCATAGCTACATGAAATAGCCGTGCACCTCCCCTAGCTCTAGTATTTGTTTTCTCTCATCTCTCTTTCGAAATGAGGCTTAAATCAAGGTTGTACACCAGATATATTGACAAAATTTGTTACATCAGAGCCTAGGAGACCGACTGGTTAGCTTTCTTTGCTAAAATTAGAAACGCTATCCCAACATGTCTGTCATACCGGTACAGAGCGCTCAATAAAGTTGATTGCTTCCCCGACACATTATTTGTAGTCCCGCTAGATGGGACCTAAACCACAGCAATACGCTTCAAGCCCATAGTGCCCCGATTACACTACACTTCGCGTCGGCACGCCCATGACTAAACAACAAACAGGCATGAAATCTCAAATATTAAAAGCGTTGCGCGTTTCCTCTGGCCTTCAGCCGTGTGAGCATAATGCGTTTGAAATTAAATTAAATGGGAAATGCTTCTCGTTTTCCACAATATATACCTGTACAGACGGGTGTCCATTGCCGCCTGTATTGCGCCTCCTCGGTGTAATTTCTCATCACGTCCAGAAAGAAGCCGTAAAAATGTGAAATAAACGCATTCTTCATATGTGGAACACGTCTTCATAGATCACGTCATGTGAGAACAGGGATATACTGCGCTACCACTGCACGGCGGACGGGTGTCCATTGCCGCCTGTATTGCGCCTCCTCGGTGTAATTTCTCATCACGTCCAGAAAGAAGCCGTAAAAATGTGAAATAAACGCATTCTTCATATGTGGAACACGTCTTCATAGATCACGTCATGTGAGAACAGGGATATACTGCGCTACCACTGCACGGCGGAAAGACTGCAAACAGGGGCGGGTCCAGTATGTCGTGAAAGGGGGGGGGGAGCACGCGACATTTTGGTGCCCCCTAGAGTTTGGGGTCTTTTCCAAACAAATTCTGCCATCAAATTTTGAGATAAAAAGGATATGTGCATTACATTCCTAGCTTTTTAGCCAAAGTAGTGAAAGCTTTTAGTCTTTTTTTGCTCTTTTTAGCCCTCGTTTTCTAAGGGCTGCACAGCATAACATGGGTTCCAATACTTGAATTATTTATTTTCCGCATAAATGTGCATTTATATACAACTATATACATACATACATTTTATATGTATATATGTGATAGTAAATACGGAACCCACGCAAGCAAGATGCATCACCTTGGGGTAGCATGACCAGCAGTTCTCATCCTAATTTCATTCTAGTTGACCGCCCCAGGAACCCCAGTGTTCCGTTTGGGGGTAAAAGCTCCTCACATATGCGCCAAAGGATTAAAAATGAAATTAAAAATGGGGTAAGACATCAAATCTCAAAGAACTTAAGTACAGGGACAGTTCAGGTGGGATAATCGAGGCGCAAGATTTCAGGCCGGTTCGTCGGACACCTCAGTGGCGCAAGTATACAGAAGGTGCGCTCATCGTTGCGAAGAAAACATGACAGGTAAACATGTTAAGTATATCTAATGTCGAATTAAGCAATCGCATCGCGTGCGTAGTTTTGATAGGTGCAGCATTGCACAAGAAACACTAGTTGTAAGAAGACATTTTAACGTCAGGAGACGAGTATGCATATATTTAAATTGTTGCGCGCAATCGTCAACTTTAATCGAGGCAAGTAAGCATGCATCGTCTTGGGACGTCAATGAGCAGCGTTTTCATGTGGAGTACATTTAGAAATGGTGCTTTAGTCATTGTCTTGAACACCTTGACCTTACTCTTGGTAGCGGTCATCTAATACATCAAATTTAACCGTCCGTGTTTCGATCAGCTTTCCGCACGTGCTGGATATGGGGTGTTCCTTTAATACCATATTGAAGAGCATTCACCCTCATTCAACGATATTCACGACTGACCACGAAACATTTTTGATGTTAGCTTGCTATCGCTGAAACCCCATCCCACAGTAACCACAATGCTAGTGTATGATGCCAGAAGCGAATACCTCCAGCTTACTTGTTATATTAAGTTGTTTGAACTTATTAACCCGAACTTATGATGTCTGCATTATACTGACAATTGAGCAGTCAAGATCGGCATCCAGAATTGCCCACTGATGGTGTCGATTTCGACAATTGTATTTTTGGGCGTAGCACGGCTATAATTCCGTTTCATATTCCGCCTGCCTTCAAAGTTTTTTAGCAGCCCAAAACGCAGGCAAACCTTACTGGGCCCAACTTTGACAATCAGCAACCGATGCCCGGCGCGGCGCGTCCAGCCGGCTCCATTGCGTCGTGGAGTGGACATGGATCTGTTACTCAGCTAGTAATCCGGCCGACCAGCCTCACGCGCGTGGTCTTCGTAATGGTGTCGACTGTATGCGCGCGGCCGGCGCTGGGCGGGGCAACGCTGCCTGCCAATATGGGCGGTCATTCTCACCCTGGCGGCCGCTGTAGGAACTAGTTTGGAAGCTTTGGTCTTTGGACATTCTGTACCTTGGACAATACGTACATTGGACATTCTGTACATTGGACATTATGAAACGGGCCCATTCCACTCTGCGCCATTTTGGAAGTTATTTCTCATCTTGGACATTGTGTACCTTGGACATTCTGTACTTTGGACGTTTTGTACCTTTGGACATTCTGTACTTTGGACAATATGATACGGACCCTTCCCCACCATGTCGACCAATCTACAAACAATACGGAAGACTGCTTGGATACGCATGAAACTCATTTCATTGGGTTCTTGTTACCTTGGCCTCGCACATTTTTATGGTTCTTGATGCGCAGTTATGTTGTGACCACGCAGTAATGTTGTGATCACGTGTAGAAATGGCGCCGGGGTCGTGGTTGCCACGTGTTTGTGCTCGGATGTTCGCTGTCGTAGTTCTTTAAGTTCCAAGGTAAGAGTTTAGATGACCTGTTTTACGATTAATTACGATATGTTCTGCCTTAAAAACGACGAGTGATGTACAGTGCTCTTTCTTAACATGAGGTAGCAATGCATACCCTGACAACCACATCACACACGTTTTCTTTCAGAGCATGCAGTGCCCAGGTCCGTTGCTACTCACCAGCACACGTTTAACCCACTTTCCACCCACAAACAACACCGGCGAGCTCAGACGCCGGGCCCGGGCACGCACTCAACGTTTCTTGACGGGCCAGCGAGAAGGAAGTGGCCAAAGAACATCTCGTATACTTCACCATCCAACTTGCTGGATTACACATGGGAATCATTGTACTACAATACAAATTGATACAAAAGTACATGATGTCACGCTAACATATATCCCTAAATATAGGATGAATTGATCATATATGAATGAAAATTATTTCAATGCTTTTTCAATTGCTTCTTTATTAAATTTGCATGTGAGGCTACCAAAAAAGAAGACTGTATAGGATGTATTGTGTTGACGTCATCACAAACACTCGTTTGGACACGGTAAATCGCGCACAACCATCTGTAAGATTTTTGGAGGGTGCAGAAGCAGGTGCATAACCACCCTCCATGTCGGGGGTGTAAAAGCCGGCGCATAACCGCTCCCGTTTTGGGGGTGTATACACACCGCCAATAGGAAACTACAACCCTGGTCCCAAATTAAGTATATCCAGGCCAGCAAAAACCTAGGCAGGTATCACATTGCCCTGGAATCTTTCCCTTAGGTGAGAGACATCGTACCTTAGCCAGAATGTAGCTGCACTGACTGCTATGCCCCATATGCTGTCATTGATATTATTGTGGCTTGTATGACATTTCAATAATAAATTTGTGGTCATGTCCTCTGGGGAATTGGTCAACAGCTGCCCAACATTTTAAAGATTGGTTTCTAGCAGCCTTAATTGGGACTCACACCAATACAATAGAATTGCCAATATCATCAACTCGCTATCAGCTCCGTGGCTTGGGAAGTGTAGCCAGTGTAGGTATACATTGGTACCTCATGTTAGAAAAAAAACATTGCACATCATTCGTCGTGGTTAAGGCGTAACATACGGTAAATAGTCGTAAAACGGGTAGATTCATGCTCCTACCTTTGAATTTTAATAACTACGACAGCGAGCTCCCGGGCGCCGCGCACACTCCCAGACTCCCCAGCGCCCTTTCTGCGTTATCGTTGCGTGGTTACAACAGTTATGCTTATCAAGAACCATAAAAAGTGTACGGGGCCAAGGTAACAATAATAATGCAATGAAATACGCTTCTCATCGCGTGTAGGCACGTTTATTGAACAGACAGGCCAGAATAGTCCAGAACATAGCCTAAACCAGCCTAACCTAACCCAGCCTAAACTAGCCTAACCTAACCTAACCTTACCATACCCCGTTCAACCCAGTGTCCCACTGGCATCCGTGTTCCATGCCATGTATATGTACCGTATTAAGAAGTTTTGTTCAACCGCCATATTCTCATTTGCTTTTCATTCCCCACCCAAAGACGTCATATTTATCCACCACGTCCACCAATCTACAAACAGTACGGAAGACTGCTTGGATACACGAGAAACATATCTCACTGGATTCTTGTTACCTTGGCCCCGTGCATTTTTATGGTTCTTGATGCGCAGTAATGTTGTGACAACGCTAGCAATGGCGCCGGGGTCGCGGTTGCTGCGTGTTTACGGCGCTGGGATGTTTGCTATCGTAGTTATTTAAGTTCCGAGGTAAAAGTTTAGATCCCCTCTTTTATGATTAATTACGATATGTTCTGCCTTAAAAACAACGATTGACGTACAATGCTCTCTTTTAACATGAAGTGGCGATGTATACCATGACCAGGTTCTTTAACCTGATGTTGAATAGGCTCCTGCCACAGCTCATTTTTTCAGACTGGGTCGGACCGCTTTTTCCAGTCTGTGCACACAGTATGCAACAAATGGGTCAAGACAAATGCACGAAAAACTAAGCAGCAGAACATCCTTGGGAGGTAAGAGAAGTGTCACAATGAACACATTGATTCATGCGTAAGCATGCTTGTACTGGAGACATTGATATATCATATAAGTCATAATATATCGCCTGCGTTGGCCTCGAGCTTTCTAAAACGATCTCAAATTTGGTGTGAACACATGCAAAGGGCATTTTCTATTCTTCCAGCACACTCATTAGGTCCATGCGCCATGTAACGACGACGAACAGTTTTCCCCCACACCGACTACGCGCCACACACACGGTGAAATCAATTGATTGCGCTAGAAAGCCAAGGCCGTGAAAGAGAATGCGAGGATAAAGGGCACAGCCACTTTCAGCTGATTGAGCGGTGACGTCAGCGGCCCAGGACCACTTCCAAGGTCTCACTGCCAGCGTTTTAATAGCACCGCATTGGACCGAACGGCACCGAACGGCACGGAAGGGAATCAGACACGATCATACATAACTAAGTGGGACCGAACGGCACCAGACGTGATCGGACGGGAGCGGATGGAACCGGATGGGACCAAACAGGCCCGGGAGTGATCGGACCAAATCGGCTGGGATCAAATGATATCGGACGCCAACAGACGTTACAAATAGAAATTGGACGGGACGGAACGGAGCCGGAAGAGACCAGACAACGCAAATGGGGCGCGATTAGCCCAGCCTGGACTGGAAAGGATCGAAAGAGAGCGACCTGGACCAGACGAGACGGGACGGGACTGGACGTGGCCGCACGAAAGCTGACGCAATGGAACGGGACCAGCCGGGAACGGATGGGACTGGACAAGACTAGAAAGAACCGGACAGGACGGGACAGGACTGAGTGGGACCAGACCAAACCAGACGGGTCCGGGTGGGATCAGGCGATACTGGGCGGGATCGGATAGAAATATACCAAACAAAATGGCGCCAGATGGGACCACAGGAGTTGCACGCGATCACAGAAGCCCGATCTGGTCCTGTTCTGTTCCTGTCCGGTCCCGCCCCATTCAGGAGTTCCTTTTGGTCACGTCCCTTGCCATCCGACCCTGTTCCATCGCTTGATGTCCCGTCGGTCTCAGCAGTCCCAACCGGGCCGAGGTCTTGTGCGGTTCCATCCGATCCCATCAGGTCTCGTCCATGTCCATCTGATCTCATCAGCTTTCATCAGCTGTGTAATCTGGTGTCGTTCAATATAGCGTCCATCTCCTTTCTGTCCAGTCCGGCGCCATCCATTCCATCTGATCCAGTCTGATCCAGTCCGGTCACGTCTGGTATCATCTATTCTCGCTGAATTCTGTCAGGGCTGTTTCGGCCCCACCCGGTCCCGTCCAGTCCAGTTCTGTTCCGTGCGGTTCCGTCCAATCAAGCACGGTGCCGTTCGATCCCGTCAAGTCCTGTTTGGCTTTGTTCGGCCACGTCCGGTCCCATCACATCTCGTCCAGTTTCATCTGGTCCCATCTGGCCTGGTCCCACCCGGTCCCGTCTTGCTTCATGACTTCCATCGGGCTCCTTCCGGTTCCGTGCCGTTCCCTTCGGTCACCCCGGAAATTTAATTTTTAGGTAGCCCATAACTAGTGACACTTATTTCTTGAAAATTTGGTGTGTCACACAAGGCAACGTTAAGATGGAGCAGCATAGGAGGCAAGAACTGACTGAAAACTGGCAGACTCGGTGCTATTTGACGGTTTAGGTTAAGTGCATGTGTTCTTTCTGTTTCTTTATTTGGTGGGGTGAAGACCGTTTGGTTGGTGTGTGAATGCAGGCTTTGGTATGTCAAAAAGGAGCGTTGGCCGATGCTTCATTGCATCTTGGACAGATACGCTTTCCCCTCACTGAATCTGGTATGGATTCGTGGAGTGCAGACTAGAGTCCTTCAACCCCTCGTCGAGTGCGTTCGTTCGCTTTTGTCTGAGCCAGGTTTATCCTGACTAAGCACCACTGGATGTATTCCTACACTGGCGCTGCCAGCTAAATCCGGTTTTCACCTTGCCCTGATTCCGACCCCGGTGATGCGCCAAGGTATCAAAGTCGATCAGGTTGAGGTCGATTTCAATTGCAGTGACGGTGGCGGGTGGGTAGCTTGAGACGTACCTTTCACATGGCACACGAATATTTATTCGTCTACAACTGGGTAATACTCGAGTGAAATGCAATTTGAAATATGGACACCATCAGAACTATTCGAGATAAAGGCGGCCACCAGCTCCCGAAACTTTCGCCCGACGTCCAGACGTCAACGAGTTTGTCAATGATGGCTGCAAGAATGGGGCACTACCACTGCGTGCCAAATGGATGATGATCATGACGTCCAATCCACTGTCAACGACGAGCCGCTAGACACAACTCTTCACCAGTGTAGCACAGGCCGGCGCACAAGTACTTTCAACAACCCGCTGCAGCGGGCTTCACGGACCAGTTGTTGCAACCTGCAGATTGCGATCGGGAATTTGGGATTGTCGGATTGCGATCATGTGATATGAACAAATGATTTACACTGTACCTTTTCACGGAAGAGCCTCGTGCCTTCCGAGCATATCGTGACAAAGGCGCCCATGATACCGGCACAACTGCTAACCCATACACTCAACAGCGAAAAGGATCAAGCCAACCTCACGATCCAATCTGCTGTGGACTGTCACAACCGGCGCATGAGACGAGCTACACAGCTCACAGGCTTACATAGACGAGCTGGGGGATACGGGCGCGCGGCGAGTCGACACGCCGCTAATGCCGGGAGGGGGAGGGGCGAGGCACCACCATCAGCACGCTCGCCCACCACGGGCCATCCGACAGCCGTCGCGCACCACAGCATACGCCTAATGCACTTTCGGAATATATTTTAGACACTCAGGCAACGCGCACGCACTATCACGCGGGAGAGGTCCAACAGGCGGCGCCGGCCGCCGGGAAATAGCCACTTTGTACAGAGTGCCGAGGCGCGGGGCCGGCCAGCGCGGCCGAGGCGGCCGCCCTATGGCCGACCGGCATATCACACACGGGCCGCCCGGGCCGATCCGTCCTCAGGCGGCCACCCACTCCCACGCCGGCGCGACGGCGGTCTGGTCGGGAGGGAGCGCACAGCGCCGCACACGACTGGCGCGGAAACGTCCAGCCTAGCGGCGGCCAATAGGTGTCACTACTGCTGCTGATGAGGCATGGGGTGAGGCGGCTGCGTGCCCTGGCCAAGCAGAGAAAGTGGAGATCTCGAGCATGGATATTGCTGACAACAATGGTACACGCACTGAATGTACGATCATGAGCATGACACTGCACCGAGCATTTGATTCCACACATTGGACGCAAATGGACGCAAAGAACGACAAGACGTTGGTAAACACTAGCAGTCAAACGTCTAACACTTTCCATCTCATTTGTCTCTCATTGCATATTCTAACACTTATCATCTCATATGTACTTAGCCCTCATTTATACCCCTCATATGTCCAAGAAATCACATCCTATAGCACGCGGCGTCGCCCAGACGACCAGCACACATTGGTAACCTGGTCGGCCGCCTGCAGCATCAGGTATGACAGCCGGTGTGAACTTACGTTGTTGGCGTTGATGCCGTACATCATGCCGTCCGGGCTGGGCTGCACGTGCTGAGGTAGTTTATCGTCACCCTTCTCCTCCTCGCGCCTCTTCAGGCAGGCTGCCTTCGGATTCAGGTTGCGCTCTGTGCGCAGAACAGTCGGCCTTCAGCCGCCACGCGTACAGCCCCGCCTTACTCGGATCTCGCAGCGGCGGATCCGTGGCGGACCACTGTCGCCACAGCCGGGGAATTCTCAGGCGCGAATAGAAACTGTGTACACATGGATAACAGTATGATTGTGCAGATGAGAGATGGTGGCAAATTAAGGTCAACGAGTGGAATCGTGGGAACTGGAGACAGAGGGATGCAGAATGCAGACAAAGAACAAATAAAATGGAGACGAAGTGGAGGACGGAGGGCGAGAGCGAGAGCGCGCGCGCGCGAGAGAGAGAGAGAGAGAGAGAGAGAGAGAGAGAGAGAGAGAGAGAGAGAGAGAGAGAGAGAGAGAGAGGAGAGAGAGAGAGAGAGAGAGAGAGAGAGAGAAGAGAGAGAGAGAGAGCAGAGAGAGAGAGAGAGGAGAGAGCGAGAGAGAGAGAGAGAGAGAGAGAGAGAAGAGAGAGAGGAGAGAGAGAGAGAGAGAGAGAGAGAGAGAGAGGAGGAGAGGAGAGAGCGAGAGAGAGAGAGAGGAGGAGAGAGAGAGAGAGAGAGAGAGAGAGAGAGAGAGAGAGATAGAGAGAGAGGAGAGAGAGAAGAGAGAGAGAGAGGAGAGAGAGAGAGAGAGAGAGAGAAGAGAGAGAAGAGAGAGAGAGAGAGAGAGAGAGAGAGAGAGAGAGAGGAGAGAGAGAGAGAGAGAGAGAGAGAGAGAGAGAGAGAGAGAGAGAGAGAGAGAGA
>NW_023597054.1:5764603-5782960 GCF_011947565.3 Pollicipes pollicipes
ACGGAGGAGAGAGAGAGAGAGAGAGAGGAGAGAGATGGAGGAGAGAAGGAGAGAGAGAGAGAGAGAGATGAGAGAGCCAGAGGAGAGAGAAGAGGAGGGGAGAAGTTGACGAGAAGAGGAGCGAGAGAGAGAGAGAGAGAGAGGAGGAGAGAGAGTCGGCCTGACCTCGCACTTGCTGTTCCAGCGTCATAATGACGTCGACGGCCAAGTTGAGAATGCCCAGCTTGGTCTGCGGCTTGTCCTGCTTCATGTGCGTCATGCACATGTGGCCGAGTTCCTTGAGCGCCTCGTTGATGTCGCGGATGCGCACCCTGGGGGCGGGGCCGGGACGCGCCGTGAGCGGTGCACGTACCTCTGACCTGCGCCTCCAGTCGACTGATGAGGCCCACCGCCTGGTGCAGGATTCCCAGCTTGGTCTGCGACTTGTCACCCGCCATGTGCATCGTCACCATGCGACCCAGCTCTTTGAACGCCTCATTTATATCCCTGACGCGGATCCTGTGGACAGCAGCCGGTCGCGGCCGTGATCCACCAATCAGAGCGCGCGGCTCTGCCTGCCATAGGCTTCCCCGCGGGTCCGGGTCCGGGTCAGGCAAGCCGGGACGGCACCACAGCGTGTAGGACCACGGCAGCCGACAGAGCAGCGAACAGAAGACACCGCACCGGGCACGGTCGGATGCACCCGTCAGGAAAGAAGTGAAAACCAAACACACGGAGCAGGACCAACAAACTGAGAGCAGTCCAAGCATACCGGGACTGAAACACCACACGCCACGGCAACTCCAGAACTCAAGGAAGAGGCAACACCACGGTAAAGAAAACAAATGTCATGCGCGTGCAAGAGATGTTGCCGAATGCGGTCGGCCGGCCGGCCCGGGGCCGGGCAGCGGCTCGGCGGCCGGCGCCACCCTCGACGGAGGGTGCCCACCTCTCACGGGCGTTGTTGGCGCTGCGCCGGTGGGTGTCTCGCAGGTGCTTGGTCTCCGGGTCCAAATCTTCGTCTTCGCTGCCGTCATCGCCCAGGCCGCCGCCGCTGCCGCCACTCGCACTGCAGCGAGGAGGAGCGCGGAGGTCAGGTCACGTGGTCATCACCAGCGCTAAGAATTGCATGTTCCCTGCTGTTCGTCCGGAGCCATGTCGCAGCCAAGATGTGCGGTGACAATGGACGCAGAAGCGCTATGACACCAAACAGACCCTATGGAAGTGCTCTCGTAGCATGGCTGGTGGTTTTGACTCGGGACATCAGTTACAACGGCGTGGCCAGCCGGGTCGCGCACGCCACTCACTATTTGCGGGAGCGTTTGCTTTTGGAGGCGGCGGGGGCGGCGGGGCTGACGGCCGGCCCTAGCTGGCCGGCTGACATTGCGGCGGCCAGCTCCGTGCTGTCCGGCGCCTCTTTCCGCTTCTCTGCGACGGAAACACAGGACCGGGCGGTCAGCACGGCCGAGCGCGCAGAGCGGACCGGTAGACGCACCTCACTTCGAAGCAGCCTCTCGCCAGGGAGCCGGCCGGCGCTTGCACGCTGGGGCTGCCCCAGCGACGCATCAGATCACACCAACACTGACCGGCACGCTTCATCGGGCCTGTCCAACCATCTGTCCCAGACGCGCTCTACACGCGTACATCCCGGGTATGGTGTATTCCTCGAGATAACGCGAGAGTGTGTCACACTAGAAGTGCATCACACAAGCGCCTCCCGCTTGCGTGGCGATGATAGTCGAGAGCGGTTCTATAACGTTCACCTCCCAAGCAGCGGCTTCGAAGTCTATTACAAAATTGTGATCCGTAAGACGCGAAATTGGTGCCAGTGACAGATACGCAGCACGGGGTACCACAGTAATTGGTGTTGGAGGCGGGACACCCGTCCCCTCAGCAGGGAGGAAAGTGCACCACTCACTGGTGTTGGTGGCGGGCAGCCGGTCGGCGGGTGAGTCCAGCTGGCCGTAATGGGGCACTCGCAGGCCGGCCTCCATGTAGAGCAGGCCGCTGGAATGTGAGGCGGCCGGCGGCACGCCGTGGGGCGGCGGCGGCGGCGGCGGGGGCGGCGGGGGCGGCAGCGGCGGCGGTGGCTCGGCGTGGCTCCGCATCACCATCAGCGCGTCATCCAGGCGCTCCTCGATTCGGCCCACCTGGCCAGACCCCAGCGAGGCGTCAGCAGCGTCAGCTGAGCGGCCGGCCCAGACGCACCGGCACAAGCAGCAGCGCCACGCGTCGCCATACGGTCCGTCCGATGACCACGCGCTCACTGCGTCACGTATCGGCCACGGAGCGCCCCCCCCCCCCCCCCCCCCCCCCCCCCCCCCCCAGTCCCGGCGACCTCAGCAGCCTCGTGAGATTCCTGACCTTTACATTCACGGGTTTGGAATCCCACGAGGGTGCTGAGAGGCGCTCATCGGGCACGCTGTGACGCTGGTGCCGCCTGATCAGCCATGTGTAAAATGTAAATCTGCTCCGTCCAAGCGTGCCCTCATTTTCTGGGATTGATGAAAATATGCCCAGGTGCAGGCTATGGTGATAAACCTACATGCGTTTATCGCCTTTTACATTCAGCCAACACAATACTCGTAATAAATGTTCACAATAGGGCCTATTGTCGCCACAGCGCAGGCTCAAATGCGGTAGACCTGAGATTAAGGACAAATGACTATGTCCGTGAAGTTAGCGATTTAGTCGGCGAGTTTTTTCAGCGACGAGTTCCGATTTCTCTGAAAGAGGGTCTCAAGGCCAATTGTGGCGTGATAATACCCAAAATGGCACTTATTTTGCAACATCATGTGACCTTCAAGGTCAAAAGCCGGGTCAAAGGACGAGGAACTTGACGGTACCCAAAAACTACCGACCGATTTGAAAATCGTGAGCATCAAAACATTCACAAACGCAAGAGCTAGCGTCCGTCAAAAAGTTCTGACCTCTCAATGTCACACTTCAAGGTTAAACGCGGGCTGGAAGGACGGGGAGCTCCATATCACCCAAAAATTACCAGCGGATTTTTAACTTACGAACATCAAAATATTCACGGCAGAAAGAACTAGCGTCCGCCAAGAAGCCAAGACCTCTCAGGGTCACCCTTCAAGGTCAAACGCGGGCTCACAGGACGGGCAAGTACACATCACCCAAAAATTACCGGCCGATTTATCACATACAAACATCAGAATATTCACCACACAAAGAGCTAGCGTCCGTCAAAAAGTCCTGACCTCTCAAGATCTCCGTTCAAGGTCAAACGCGGGCTCAAAAGATGGAGAACTCCATATCACCCACAAATTACCGGCCGACATCTAACTTACAAACATCAAAATATTCACCACAGAAAGAACTAGCGTCCGCCAAAAAGTCCAGACCTCTCAAGGCCACCCTTGAAGGTCAAACGCGGGCTCAAAAGATGGGGAACTCCAAATCGCCCCAAAAAAACCGGCCGAATATAAACTTACATCCATCAGGATACTTGCCACAGAAAGAGCTAGCGTCCGTCAAAAGTCCAGACCTCTCAAAGTCCTCCCTCAAGGACAAACGTGGGCTCAGAGGATGGGGAGCTCCACATCACCCCAAAATCACCGGCCAATTTTCAACTTGCATGCATCATGATATCTACCACAGAAATATGCAGCGTCCGTTCAAGGCTTTGACATTTAAGGGTGGCCTTGAGAGGTCAGAACTTTTCGATGGACGCCACCCCCTTCTGCGCGTTTGCCCCTAAAGGGTGACCTTGACAGGTCTGGACTTTTTGACGGAGGCTAGTTCCTTCTGTGGTGAATATCCTGACGTTTGTAAGCTTGAAATAAGCCGGTCGTTTTGGGGTAATATGGAGTTCCCCGTCTTTTGAGCTCGCGTTTGAACTTGAAAGGTGACCTTGAGAGGTCAGGACTTTCTGACGGACGCTAGCTCTTGCTGTGGTGAATATTCTGAAGCTTGTAAGTTAAAAAACGGCCGGTAATTTCTGGATGATATGGAGTTCCCCGTCCGTTGAGCCCACCTTTGACCTTGAAGGGTGACCTTGAAAGGTCAGGACTTTTTGACGAACGCTAGTTCTTTCTGTGGTGAATATTTTGATGTTTGTAAGCTAGATATCGGCCGGCAGTTTTTGCGTGATATAGAGTTCTCCGTCCTTTGCCCCAGCTTTTGACCTTGAAAGTCGCACGACATTGCAAAATAAGGGTTATTTTTTGTGTTCTCATACCACAATTAACCTTCAGACCCTTTTTCAGAGAAATCGCAACTCGTCGCTAAAAAATCGCTCAATAAATCGCTAACTTCACGGACATCAAATAACTCCACTTTCAACTCGGATACCTCCCGTCATGGTTCACAACTTCGTCAATCACAGGGATGTACTTTCGCTAAAAGCATGAGTTCGGATCCGCTGACAACCGAGGACGGGCCCCCTCTGGACTGAACATGGGATGGCATGGCATTGACGGAGACTGAATTGGAGTGTGTGGGGAGGGAAGGATGGAGGGCGGAGCGGGTGGGCGGGCCGGCCCACCACTCACCTGCACGTGCTCTCGGAGCACCCCTATGGCGTCGTCTAGCTGCTCGTCTGGCATTCGGGAACTCTGCCGGACGAGACGGAGCGAGGGTCAAAACCCGTACCAGTCGTCGGCGTGCTGGAGTCGAGGGCAACCCATCCGCCCACCTCCCGCTTCGGGCCCGGCAGTAACGCCCAGTGATGCCCGCGGCCGGCGGTAGGACGGCAGAGCGTCCTGGTGGCCGCCGACGACAGCGCATTCCGGACGGGTCCGAGACGCGGGCACTGCTCACCGGTGTGCTCGGTGGGTGACCACCGAAGGCGCCAGTGGCTTGCTCCGGAGAGTAGATCTGCAACAGACCGAAGCGGCCGTCACCCGCCGCCTCACAGAGGCAGAGCGAGGCCGGCCCGGACCGCCACTGCAGCCGGCAGGGCTCCGCGTCCTGACCGCCACTGCAGCCGGCAGGGCTCCGCGTCACGGGGCCGCGCCGCGGCGCCGCCGACGCGCCACAGAGGTGCACACAATACGACCTTGATCGCTGCTATGACAGGCCGCTGGATCGCCCGTTCTGGAGCCGAACCATGCCATGCGATCGAAGAAAACTTGGAGAAACGTGGCTCTTCCACATTAGCACAGCTCCACCAAAGACAACATCCGGCAAAACACTTATCGCCATGCTGTGGCTCTACTTTGCTCTATAACGTGCCGAACACCCACAAATGTAGTGAGCTTCACTACCTCTCACACCCAATATACCATGAACACCCCATATCACTGGCGTTCCCTCAGGAACCCACACCCTGGCAGCCGGAAACCGACCATATCAGCAGAGTTGCAAGGCCGCCCAACCGCCACCGTTTCAGCGCACAGCATGATCCCGCCGTGGGCAACTGTGCTTTGCCTGTGTAAATCCGGGGGCTGCCGCCGCCGGCCGGCGTCGCTTACCGACGCCAGGGCGCGGCCGAGCGTGTCGCCCGTGTTGCCGTGCGGAGGTCCGGCCGGCGGACTGTAGAGCGGCGAGCCGGCCAGGCCCGGCGTGGAGGCCGGCGGGCCGCGGTATGCCGCTGCCGCCGCCAGCTCGCCGCCTGACGCCAGGTTCACGTAGCTCTGCGGCAGCAGGGCAACACGGGGGGGGGGGGGGGCAGGGGTCAGGGGTCAAGGCACACCGCTGTAGACGGTCCATATCCATGCAAAGATGATGGCGCCGATGTTTGGGACCGCCTTGCTCCTCCCACGTCACACCACGCGCCTTACTGGCGACGCATCGCCATTATCTGCTCGGTATTGGAACATGGCGACATACCGCGTGGTAACAACAAACACACCGCGCGGTAACAACAAAACAAAGACATGCGCATCGCTAGGTTGTTGACGCGTTCACAACCAGCGTATCATTCAGGCTAAGTGTCTTTTCCGCCGACATAGTCGGAGTGCTCGACACATTGCTTTGGGTCCCTCCAGTTGATGTTCGCATTATCGTGCAACATTGTGAACGCTGCATGCCGACATCTGGTTGGGATCTCACCATATTATCCGCCACGGACGCTATGCCATAATGTGGGGACGCCGTCGGCACCACACCCATCATGCCACCTGGCGGGTAGCCGGAGAACTGCGAGTTCCACGGATCGGCGCTGGGTCCGCGGCCATCCACGAAGTAGGAGCCGTACCGGCCGGGCGACTCCTGGCCGTAATCGTCTCCCACATACTGCCGGGCAAACAGGGAATCGCAGCGTCAGCACGGCGGCCATGTCAAACACTCCGGTTAAAACGACACTGACAAGCGTGACGAGCCCGGCGCCGGCGGCCCAGACACCGCAGCACCGCCGCCGACTGACACCGACACCGACACCGACAGCACCAGACACCACGGCACCGCCGCCGACTGACACCGACACCGACAGCACCAGACACTGACACCGACAGCACCGCCGCCGACTGACACCGACACCGACAGCACCAGACACCGCAGCACCGCCGCCGACTGACACCGACACCGACACCGACACCGACAGCACCAGACACCGCAGCACCGCCGCCGACTGACACCGACACCGACACCGCAGCACCGCCGCCGACTGACGGTCGCGCTCTGGTCAGCACGGAGAGTCGGACAGGTCAGCACGGAGGGCAGGACAGGTCAGCACGGAGAACCGGACAGGTCAGCACGGAGGGCCGGACGGGTCAGCGCGGAGAGCCAGACGGGCCAGCACGGATGGCAGGACAGGTCAGCAAGGAGGGCAGGACAAGCCAGCATGGAGGGCCGGACAGGTCAGCACAGAGGGTAGGACGGGTCAGCACGGAGGGCCAGAAGACGTGCGCATCACAGCGCAGCCAAGGTTATCGTGTGTGCAATCAAGGTGAGCTGGCGGGCCGGCTGTTTGTTGTCGTCAGTCCTGAGCGGACTTGGTACACCGGCCAGAGCACACAATCGCCACGCATCTGAGCACACCAGCGGCCGCGGCCGAGCGGCGACAAGCAACACCGATACGTGCACGGGCCGATGGCGCCATAGACGACGCTACACCAGGCCTGACTGCCCCGAAACTCCCGAATACTTTTTGACATTTTTTCCTTCTCTCTATTGCACTGACGCTTTCTTTTGTTTGACATCGACGTCTAGCATGACGTGATCACGGAGGAAACGGCCCGCTTGGTAACACGAGCCGCTCCCTGCCAGAAACAACTCCAGGTCCCCCTGTGCCCTGAGTAGCACCCTTGAGCAATGCACGGCTATTATTTATAAAACTGTTTCGCCTGAATGAGCGGGACAACGGGACAAATACGGTGACGCTAAACGGCAGCTACCGAAAAACAGCACAGAGCAGGCCATACATCTTGCTCTACGCGATGGTCATGTGCGACTATGACCCATGAGCGACTGAGACCCCCGACGTGGCCAAGCGCATACATACACCATAAAAGCTGTCCAGTTACTTTCATCGTTCAGGATCATGCGAAAAAACTGGGAAAAACTCAGTATCCTACAACTTTTGAGAATTTTCAAGCGACATATGCTGCGCGACTCTCAGGTAGAAAAATGCGCATTTTCGGATTCTACGAAACCCTTTCATCTCATATATTACTGATGTGGTAATGGACCTTGCTCAGCACATCGCAGTGAACCGAGCATTGCACGATACTGGAAAACCTGAAGGACGCCAACAGAGCGTTGTTCTTCAGCCGCTCTCATGACACCAGACAACACTACGAGCGGCAGGCGGCGAGGCCCGGCGGGGCGTGACCCTGTCGAATGGCACCCCGTCCGCCGCGATACGCTACAGCCAACAGCTCGTCATGCCGCCCTCCGGGCAGTGCAGCGGCCGCAATGGCCCGAGCAACGTCCGCCCCTTATCGCCGCCGTGCAGGGCCCGGCTTTACCGAGAACCGGGCGCCGTGTCGTATCGGGCGCTCATGGCCACGCCGCCGCACCGGAGCCCCCTAAACAGCACCCCTCCCCTAAGCCCTCTCCCCCCCCCCCCCCCAGCGCCGGTTCGCCAGATCCTGCCGGTGGCGAACGCCCGGCCTTGCACGCCTTTGAAGGCGCCGCCGCGCGGGGAGCGTGACGAAGCTGCGGCCGGGCGGCGGGAGTCGGCGCTGTGCAGCAGCCCGGCTGAGCAAGTCTGCAGAGCGGGACCGGCACGACACCTCCCCTGCAGCCTGCCCTCACCTGACCATAGCAACAACGGAGCGACGCTGGACACGACGCCCGGCCGGGGCCCAGTCAGCAGCGGCCGAGCCGCGGCGGTGCCGGTGACGCGGCCCGGCCCGGCCCGGCTCCGCGCCGTCTGGCCGGCGGCCGGCGGCCGGCGGCCGGCGGCGCCGCATTCCGGCACTGCGGCGGGCCGCGCGGGCGCCCCCCGCCAGCTCCGCGGCCCCCGGCCAGCCGTCCGGCACGTCATCACAGCCCCGGCTATGAATAGCGCTCACTTCCCGGCATCTCGTCACAGAGTGCAGGCCTGCCGCCGGGCGCGTGTACATCCATCCCCTCCACCCCATCAGCCGAGTTGGCGGACAGACGAGCTCCGACCTGGCGCGGCACTCTGGCCGACAGGTTGACAGACGTCCTGCCGGCGGTCACACTCTCCTCGGCTGGACTCGCCGCCGGCGCAGACCACGGCCACAGCCGCCAGTCCAGCTCCGAACGACCGTACCTCGGTGCGGCCTGCCCTCCGCTGACATCAGCCGATCGATTCACGCGACGCGATCCGCCGACGGGTGGCGCAGTGAGCACTCCACGGCCACAGCCGCCAGTCCAGCTCCGAACGACCGTACCTCGGTGCGGCCTGCCCTCCGCTGACATCAGCCCAGCGATTCACGCGACGCGATCCGCCGACGGGTGGCGCAGTGAGCACTCCACGGCCGCGCTGCCGGTTATCTCACCGCCTGACATTTGACGACCACAGCTGCACTTCTCGTGAGGTTTCTTCATTAATTCAGACACGGCAATGATCCAACTTGACGCATTGGTCCGCGAAAGGGGGGGGGGGGGGCGAGGCACGCAATGGCACGGGGTGGAGCAGAGTGCACACATGACGGCTGATCACCGGCCGTCAGACAGGCGGCTTGAGTCAGACTTGCCGGTCGTAGCACCGTATCAGCTATCACGAAGACAAATCACACTTTGAACTCGTGGGAAAGAGCATCTGAGAGCTTTCGTAAATCTTCATCAGGTGTCCATCAAAGCCCGTGCAGGCGGCCTTCGACGGGCTAAATTTAGCAAATGAAATGCAATTAGTGCATTTAGGCACCTCATGTTACTTTATGATTCAGATAGTTCTTAATGTAGCTTTACCCTATGGCCAATAGCCACAAAGGCAATAGCACGCAACTACAGGGTATTCAGTCTTCTTGCCCATGACAATGGCCAATGCGCGACGGCGCCAAGACGTTATATATGGGGGTCACCGTCCGTGAAAATAAATCAGCGTTATACGTATGGGTGCTCTATGGGGCGGTGCACCAGCCCATGCCACCGCGTTGGGAGCAAGCGTCCTCTGTTCGACGACTGATGAAAACGCATAAGTAACTGATCTGATACGACGACAAACAACTAGCATGGTGAGCAATGAGGGGAGAACTATACCCGGCAGCCCCAGCAAAACAGGATCACGAACGACCGGCCAGTCATCAGGGGAGGAATCGAAATAGTAAAATCGATATCCAAGAACCAGCCAAGTTCTTGCCATCAGCACTCACGCAAAACAAAGCTGCAAAACAAGTGGTGTACCATAAGTCATACAAAACTAGTCAGGCCTTTGTCCGGCCTGTTCAGTCCGGGTTTCTCCACCCCCCCCCCCCCTCCCTCCCGTTATCGAAAAGTGATCCGCATTGGTCGACTTCGTTGGCGGCCGCCATACCACCGCCGCTGGTCTGAGCACAGGGTTCACTTGAGTGGGTGTCTCTCACTGGCGGAAAACGTTGACCCGCGTAGCGAGGAAGAAACTCACGGAACGCTGCTAAGATTGCGATGCGCGTATGAGGTCAACGATAGGTTCTCAGTGCCTCAAGCCGTTTCTGCGTTTCGGCAATTTTTGGTAGCGTTCACATGAGTTAATTCTGAGACCAATTACTGGCTGGCCAGTTCGATTGGGTTCAGGAGATTGAACAGACCGGTGGGCCTAAAATAGGTGGGAAGGTGGACTAGAATAACTATTTGAGTAACATCTCGGAGCAATAGGTAGATGATAGCACGGCACATTAACACCATCACGTTCCCGGGAGAAGGGCCACGAAAACCTCCAATTCTGCAAAGGCGCCGGGCGAAAGAAAAACCCACAAGGTCTTAACGGACACCCATAGACGCATCCTCAATTGGTTAGGGCAGATTGCAATGACCTTGATCGTGAGCGCCAGATTGCCAGCCAGACGAGAAGCTTTCAAGCACTTTTTCCACACCCACCAAGGAGGTTCCGACAAGAACGCCGCGTTCAAATCAAAATTGGAAAACGTTCTGAAGCTTGGAAGCATGTTGTGTGTGCAGACGGTAAAGGGAACGAATGATGACAGAAAAATCGAAATACTGTGGGAAGGGCACATCTCGCTGCCGAAGAGCAAAACGAGTCGATAATACAGGCCAAGGCAGAGCTGAAATTCTCAGACAGTTTAGAAAAGTTGTGGGACATCGGAGCCCCAATGCTACTGAAGAGATAAGAGGAAGCTGGCTGGACTCCATTTGCCTATGCTCAGACACAGGATATACAATTGTACGACGATCAACGTCGGGTCCGCGTCAGGCGACGACGAGCGCTAACGAACCTCAAACTCGACCAGAAATCGAACCTGGAGACGGTCACCAATCTTCGGTAACCGAAACACTGACCAGCTCAGAGGCCCAGTTGGCACCACGACATGGCCCGCCGGGTAGCTGAGCTGCATCAGCCAGCCCTCACGGCCGCCTTCTCCAGACACCTACCGCCACCAATGGCTGGCAGATTCCGTACGCCGAGCGGCCAGATGTGCAGTAGTAGCCACTACCTTCTCTGGCAAGAAGCAAAACAAATCTGGAAATGTTACAATGCTGCAGAGCCTGATTAAGCATGACTTCTTATGCTGTTCATGTTCATCATATGCATATCGTACATGTTAATATTTGACTCAAACGTTTTTCATGAGATCCTGGGCAGAGCTGTGGCTTGCCTTAATACTTCAAAATATGAATTCCGACATGGACAAAGCCATGACTGCCATGCGAACGCAGCCGTGATTGGCAACCTGACCCCAAACTCCCGCCCATTCGGCAGGCGTCATGCTGGCAGTCCCGTGTTCTGAGTCTATGAAGAGCAAACCACAGAGTGGACGGAGTAGACGCGGTGCCTCCAATGCAGGCAGGAGTTCCAACAAATGCATTTCCAACGTTTGCCTTTCAATGGCAACACCCTGCAGGTTTCTGGACGTGGGTCAAATACCAGTCAGCTCGCAACTAAATGTCACGTCTGTAACGTGTCTCCTGCCCCGAGGAACACTTGAAACAATTACGTTCGTCCAGAGCATGAAAAACTATGGTCGACCAATTAGTTCAGTTCAGTAGAACGTTGCTATTTTACGTTTACCGACTTTGAGAGCCACAAAGATTGCTCAGTTCCACTAAGAGAGGTTTTGCAACCATTTTACAAACACGGTCCACCTAATGGCCAGGATAGGTCGGGAGCCGGGCAGCCGCCTACAGCTCCGCTCACGCGCGCCTGGGAGCTGGGTCGCCGGCGGACAGGGCCAACAGGGACGGGCGTGCTGCCGTCCCGGCGCCGCACCGACCGACGCCTGGGGCCGCTCTGTACGGCCCACTGACCTGAGTCAGGCGGCGTCTCACGTGCGGGTTCTGACGGGCCAGGATCACCAAGCTGGAGGGCCTGTTCGGCAGGCACGGGCTCAGAGGCCCCGGCAGGCTGGGCCGCGGACTGAGCGGGTCCCGAGGCGACACGCCGCCGTAGTTCGGTAGGTTCAGCGCTGTCGCAGGCGGCGCGGCCTCCCCCAGTCGGTCAAAGTGTGCCATCCTGATCACCATGCCCGCCGCTGGTGCGCTCGGAGGCGGCGGAGAACGGCTGGAGCCGACGGCGGCCGGCGGCGAACTGGCGGCGGGGCCGCGTCACGCGCCCACCTGGGGGCGCCGCGCTGTCTGCCCGCCCGGCCGGACGGCGCCACGAGGCCGGTCGGCCGGACAGCGGCCGCCGCTATCTACATCAGAGCGGCGCCCCGGCCGGCCGGCCGGGGCTGCAGGGCGGCCAGCCGGTGAGGGCGCCTCCTGCGCCGCCACTGCCGGCGGCGGCCAGCGCAGGCCAGTTCCTCGGCCAAAGCAGACCCACACGGCGAAATCTCGGGCACAAACCATGTCCGAGTTAGCCATGACCATTGACACAAGATCGCAACTGCCCCGCACAAGTTCACATGTGTGCGCAAGTGTAAACCGCGAAGGCAATCCGGCTCCTGACAGTCCGTTACCTAACAGGTATCGGTAGCACACGCGTCCATGACAATAACCCGCCGCACCAGCGTGGCCCTCTGACTGTGTCACAGTCGGCTGCGCACTGCGCGTCCCCCGACCATGGTAGCCCCCGCTGCGACAGAGGACACCAGCAACAGGTGCAGCGGTCCACGGCCGGACAGTGCAACGGCGGCGAGACTATGACGCAGCTGCACCGCACCACTCGCCGCCTCGGACGCTCGCGTGACGCGTCAGCAGGCGGTGCAGCCGGCACGTGCGTCATCGGGGCCGGCCCGGCAGTGACGCGTCACTGGCCGCGGTGCCGCATGACGTCCAGCTTACCCAGCATCCTCCCAGCGACAGAGGCCCGGCGCCAATCAGCCGCTCGACGGTGGAATGCGGGCCGCTTCGGACAGCGAGACGGACAAGGGCGGACATTAACCCCCGCTTACAGCGCGGCTGGCGCTCGCCGAAGCCACGGAGGCCCCCTTATGAGCATGTCCAACGACGCCAGCATTGCATGGATCTACTTGTGCAGCAACGGCTGCCGAGATATTATTCATGCTTGGATGCAGGGTTATTTGACCAGCGTATGGATGGAGTGATTGCAATATGTTATCGAAGCCTTAGATTAGAGACTCATCTGTGCAGCTAAATGGAAAACGACTAATGCCTGCGCTCATTTTTCGGTAGGTCTTGAGATTTCTTGAAAGCAGGGTTCGTTTTACCGCACGTGCCAATGCCTATTTTAAAGGTATTTCCTTCTCCAGACCAGCAAAATTGATCAACACAAGCGCAAGCACAGCCACTGCCACACAACACACTGATGAAGGCCGCATTGAACAGGTGAAACCATCCGGCGAATCCAGTAGCACCATTTCACAGATGTCATACCCGATTTAAGCCAAAACACAGATCCAGCATCAACTGCAGCATGCCACACAAATATACCCCAAAACGCGTCGTTCCTCCACTGAAACTTTCATGGGCTCATTATCACGTCAACCCAAACACCGTAAAATTTCACAGGCGCGACACGTGCTGGATGGTTAACTAATCCGTGTGTAATTTAAAGGCAAGCAGCTGGCCCCAGACACTGACCAATGAGAGACCCATGGCGAAAGACGAGTTTTGGAAACAATCGCAGATGATCAGCAACCGGTCACGTTCAAACCTTGGCAAGAAACAGTAAGCCACCAAATCAGATGCCAATGGGTCACTAGAATTCCCGGACAGAACAAGTATAAGGCAAGACATGGTCACTTCTGCCTGTTTTATGAGAACAATTATGTTTGAAACATTGTTTACGTGACGCAACAAGGAATTTGGCAGCCTGAGTGGGAAATGTTGGCGCCATGCGCATCTCCGCCACACCAAATTGCTTTGCATAGCAGGCTCCATAAGACAGGTTACGTCGTTTGGCGACACCAATGTGCGATATTACGGAGGCTACTAGTTTGCATCGCACGCTCCCACTGCCACGCGACGTGGCCGGTGTCTCATGGGTAAGGGCCACGCGAGTTGAGTCCGGTGAGGATGCCGAGTTTGCGGCATAACTATTCGTGGTCTATGCTGCATAAGTAATTATTTTTGAAACTACTCGTGGTCTCATATGTTGCATAAGCATATGTCTAATATGTTGCATCTGCCCTGCATAAGTAATTATTTTTTGGAGTTCAAAAAAGTTTGCGTGAGACCTCACGAATACGGGAAAATGAGAATGCTTTTCGTTCTTTACGTGTTTTTGATCTTGATCGCGGCCCGATCTGGAGCGCGCTGGTCACTTGTAATAATAGCGTGAGGACTTGTCCCAGCAAGAAGCTCTCACAAGGCTTCGAATGTGGCTATTTTCTGATTGGCTCAGACTTTTTGCGGCTGTGGCGAGCGCTTCCTTGATGATGACGATGATTTGGGGTTTTAGGGCGCATCGACTGCTAAAGGTCATGCAGCGCCCAGAGCACTTCCTTCGGACAAACAAGATCAAAGGCAAGTATACGCACAAACCATTTCCATAAAACTGAGGTGAAAACTTGTGCTTGTAAACTGAACCATTTGCTGCCGGCGAGCAGCCCGGGAGCCGTGTACTGGTCAAGGCAGGCACGTATCGCACGCATCGCTTTACCATCCCATGAGCATACATTCCGTTTGCAAAATTATACCGGTTGTACATTACTGATGTGTGTTCATGCCCATAAGATTTTCAACTGATGAATCATATATCGAAGGATGTATAGAAGTTGCCGTTTAATCTGTTTCACAGCTGAACTGCGCATGCCGTCCGCGGAAATGCCACAAGTAACGTCACTTTGACGTCGGCCACACTGGCACTACATTGGCACTACATTGGCACTGGATTCAAAGGATGGATCTATCGCTATTTGCGTCAGCTTCTTCATGTGTTACGCCAAATTGGTCAGTCATGGCAGCGGGCGTCCGTAGGGTTTTCATAACCGTTGGGCTGCACTTTGTCTCTAGACACCAGCATACGCTAATGGATGCACCTGCGAGGTGCTAGATGAGTCGGAAATGAGATGCTTTGATATCAAAATGGAAACACTCACGTCCCATGCTACCCAGACATAGCTGTCGGAGGCTGGTAGTGCGCAAGCAGACCCATGCAGTGCCGCGGGCCCGCCGGGAGCTTACGGGGAGGCTCTAGGCGGGGCCCGCGACCGCCACCGGCGCCAGATGGTATGCAAACGTGGCTCGCGGCGGCCGCAGCCGCAGACAGACCTGGAGAGTGTCATCTCCGGGGAACGGCGGACCGCGGACGAGTCCAGCTTCCGCGGCAGCCATCGGCGCCAGATGGTATGCAAACGTGGCTCGCGGCGGCCGCGGCCGCAGACAGACCTGGAGAGTGTCATCTCCGGGGAACGGCGGACCGCGGACAACGAGTCCAGCTTCCGCGGCCGCCACCGGCGCCAGATGGTACGCAAACGTGGCTCGCGGCGGCCGCGGCCGCAGACAGACCTGGAGAGTGTCATCTCCGGGGAACGGCGGACCGCGGACGAGTCCAGCTTCCGCGGCCGCCACCGGTGCCAGATGGTACGCAAACGTGGCTCGCGGCGGCCGCGGCCGCAGACAGACCTGGAGAGTGTCATCTCCGGGGAACGACGGACCGCGGACGAGTCCAGCTTCTGCGACCGCCACCGGCGCCAGATGGTACGCAAACGTGGCTCGCGGCGGCCGCGGCCGCAGACAGACCTGGAGAGTGTCATCTCCGGGGAACGACGGACCGCGGGCAACGAGTCCAGCTTCCGCGGCCGCCACCGACAGGCACCGCTCCTGGTGGGTTCGCACGTATCACGCTGGAAAATCACGGGCTTTCCCAAGTAGCGTATATCACATGAAGGTCTAGTGGGTCGACCGTTCGGGCAGCATAACTGGAGGCGACGCACGATGACACGACGAATCATAGCTCAAACTGACCGGGTCGGAGGTGAGCTGCCATCAGCCGCGACTCTAGCCGTGGCAACAGACGCAGCAGCGTCATGAACGACAGTCGGCAGTCATAGGGACGCCCGCATGGGGCTATCAGTGGACACCAACTGGCACACGCTCTCTTGCAGTCACGTCGCGGTCCGATCACCTAGCCCCAAAAGGCAGCTCTTTTATCAGTGGACACCAAAGCTCTATATCAGTGGACACCAACTGGCACACGCTCTCTTGCAGTCACGTCGCGGTCCGATCACCTAGCCGCACAAGGCAGCTCTTTTATCAGTGGACACCAACTGGCACACGCTCTCTTGCAGTCACGTCGCGGTCCGATCACCTAGCCGCACAAGGCAGCTCTATTATCAGTGGACACCAACTGGCACACGCTCTCCTTGCAGTCACGGTCGCGGTCCGATCACCTAGCCACACAAGGCAGCTCTTTTATCAGTGGACACCAACTGGCACACGCTCTCTTGCAGTCACGTCGCGGTCCGATCACCTAGCCGCACAAGGCAGCTCTATTATCAGTGGACACCAACTGGCACACGCTCTCTTGCAGTCACGTCGCGGTCCGATCACCTAGCCGCACAAGGCAGCTCTATTATCAGTGGACACCAACTGGCACACGCTCTCTTGCAGTCACGTCGCGGTCCGATCACCTGGCCGCACAAGGCAGCTCTATAGTGCACGGTGGTGTTAACGCATTCTCGGTCAATATCTACAACCACAGCCCAACGCACAATCCGGTCATGCCCGTCGTGGACGGGGTGTTACTGCATTCCCAGCTCTGCCGCCTAGACCAAACCGGGTAGACCACGGAAAACCGCATCCGCCCTCGGCCGCTGGCCGGCGACGTGCCGGGTTGCATCACTTCTGAGAGGACCTAGTCAACTCATGTCACCGAAGTGCATCCGTCCCGCTTACAGCAGGCGTTCATGAATTACTCAACGCGTGACGTGACGCAAACGACCCGACACGCGATGAGAGGCGACAAAAGCCGCTTTACATCGCAAAGTGGCATCGCCAGGCACCGCGGCTGTGACTTGGAACACATGCCAAGAGCTCGATTAACACTTATCTTGCAGCTACTTGTATTATTGAAATATTTTGCATAGTCTATAAAATTCCTTGAGGTGTTGCACAACCATGGTTTCAAGCCTGGTGTTCTAAAAACAACCGCTGGAATCGGCATGGCTCTGTTCTATATTCGTCGGCTGCCAACTCTGCCCAATGTTCGCGATCTGATATGCCGGCTTGAATGCTTGTGGCGTGGCAGGAAATTCTTGCTAAGCCCGAACGTGGCTAGTTGCTGATTCCCCCAGATTTCCATTCAAGTGTAGCTACCGGTTTTATTGGTTGGGGAAGGGCAGGGCCCAGCCAGCATTTTCTTAAGGGGGAGGGGAGAAGGGGCACAGCGTAATAAGCATTCATCGTAACAGAGCCGAATGAGTCGTCCATGGTGCTCAAGTAAAACATACGGAACTAAGGGGCCGGCGGAGGGGGGGGGGGGGCGGGGCGAACCCAGGGCCTCCACTAATTGTGCCCTAAAGAACAGGTACGTGCAAGTACAATAATATAAAACAACTTTAACCAACAGAGGAAGATCTGGCCGCGTGGTCAGCTGCTCATCCGTGTTTGTACACGCCAGCGACTCTCCCACCGGGTAATTGCTTTTGCCTCTGTTTTCCGAACCTAAGTTGCCGAACATCTGCAGGGTGGTATCAGCTGACCTACACCGAGTAAAATGTTTTAAAAAATTAGACATCCAGAACACCACATATCAGGAATATTACCCGCACATCACGCTCGATCCAGGTATCCAGTTCGCATGTCCTGACACCAGAACGCGGTATTGTGCTGATGGCTGCCCAAAACATAGCCGGTACTGTGCTTAAGACCACCCAAAACATAGCCGGTACTATGCTCATGGCTGCCCAAAACATGGCCGGTACTGTGCTTAAGACTACCCAAAACATAGTTGGTGCTGTGCTAATGACTGCCCAAAACATAGCCGGTACTGTGCTGATGGCTGCCCAAAACATAGCCGGTACTGTGCTAATGACTACACAACACATAGCCAGCGCTGTGCTGATGACTACCCGAAACATAGCCGGCACTGTGCTAATGACTATCCAAAACTTAGCCGGTACTGTGCTAATGACTACACAACACATAGCCAGCACTGTGCTAATGACTACCCAAAACATAGCCGGTACTGTGCTAATGACTACCCAAAACATAGCCGGTACTGTGCTAATGACTACCCAAAACATAGCCGGTACTGTGCTGACTACCCAAAACATAGCCGGTACTGTGCTAATGACTACCCAAAACATAGCCGGTACTGTGCTAATGACTACCTAAAACACAGGCGACTAAATCCAAGGGCTTTAGTATACTCGGCACCGGTCATGTAACCTTTCGGCTTCGCCATCTGCGTCTCTGGCAGCTGTCGGCGCAGGACTTAATACTGGGTGCTAGGACGCCGGAGCCAGACCATTTGGAATGTTCGTGATGTTTGAGGATATCCCCGAT
>NW_023597054.1:5783960-5892975 GCF_011947565.3 Pollicipes pollicipes
AAGAGAGAGAGAGAGACCATGGACACCCTCGACCATTAGCAGAGCCTCGAAGCGTCAAGTTACGTCAGTTCATCAGTGCTTGCTTGATAACATCGGTTAAACAATGTCCCTTATGCATTTTGGAGGTCGATTACTGACAACACCAGAACTCGCGACTCAGTGCCAAAAACAAAACAAAACAGGACCCCAATGTCTTTCTTGCTTACATCTCTAGAAGGACAGGAACTAACGTCGGAGCGCCGGGTTAGCACAGAATGCTTATGTTCTTGGCTACATTTCGAAGCATTGCATGTGCTGGTCCTATGCTCAAGAGGCCTACTTTCCAAACCCCTTCGTTCAAGGTGCCCGCCTGCACCGGAGTTGTGAGCTCAAAACTTTAGTGGCATCTGTGTGTCATTGGGGCTTAACAACGCATTCGGCTGCTGAGACTGTATGGCGTCACCTGCCTCCCACAATGACGGGAAGGAAGGGCTCCGCGGGGATCGAAATCCATACCTCTGGTCTCCCAGATGCCGTGTAAACACCTCTGGTCTCCCAGATGCAGTGTAAATTCTACACTGCGGGTACCCACGGCTAAAACTTGAGGGACGCTAAGAGTCTTTCACGGTGGCTTGGACTATGTAACATCATAAAGGCGATGTTTAAGCCTGGAACACCCTCAAGACTTAAGCAAACGTCTTTCTCGTCATCTCCGTCCGTCTGGCGAAACTCCTTTCAGAAAGCCTTCAGAGCACAGGTCTGTGGGAGGAGGCCTTCCGACGTCGAGCTATCTCCGAGTAGACTTCTGATCCGGAAGTTTCCGGAAGAAGACCCCGGACAGAAGGCGTGCAGACCTTCGCAAAGTCGACTCCGAAGCAGATTTTCTAAACGCAGGCCATATGATCGTGGCTTTTCACAAAGTAGGCCACACAGGCAGGCCTGGTATTACTTAGTTTAATGAGAGTGGGCTCTCGGAACGTGAGCCTTCTCAAGCAGGTATTTTGCGACAGCTTCCTAAAAAAACTTCGAACACAGGTTTTCTGAAGACGGGCCTTCTGAACTTCGGCCCTGTGACCGTCAGGCTCCTGAAAGTAGACATGAACAAGACTCTGAAAGTTGACCTCCTAGAAATAAGCGCTCTGAGCGTGTGGAGTTGTTAGCGTAGCTGTAGCGTAGCGTAGTTGTATAGTAGTAGCGTAGCGTCTGAGAGTTGTTAGCGTAGGCTTTGCAGACGCGTCGGCGGCGGGTGGGGCCCGGCTGAAGCTGATTGGTGTTACACCAGAGCACAACCGTGGTGCTCAGCACATGACAACAGTCGCCTCAGCATAATGTGCAGTGACGCGAAGTGGCGAAACCCAACCCGACAGCCGCAAATAAACAGCCGCCGCTCGGTAAACAGGCAGATAGGCGGCGGCCCGACTACGTCCGGAGCCGGGGCCACCCAGCGTTCGTGGCCGCGCAGGACTGGCCCGGGCCCGGCGCTGCCCGGCCCATCTGCCCCCCCCCCCCCTGCCGGCCACATCGATTGCGCACAAGTGTCCGTCGGAGGGGCCGGGCTGTCAGCTGGGGGACGGCCGCGGACGCCACCCAGCCACTCAACGCACCGGCCTGGTCCTCCCGTGCAGATGCGGGCACAGATCGGCCACCCGATCAGGGGGGGGGGGGGGGCTGCGCAGCCCACCGGCCAGGGCCCCCGGTACAGATGCGGGCACAGATCGGACGCCCGATAGGGGGCTGTGCAGCCCACCGGCCAGGGCCTCCGGTACAGATGCGGGCACAGATCGGTCGCCCAATCGGGGGCTGCGCAGCCCACCGGCCAGGACCTCCGGTACAGGTGAGGGCACAGGTCGGCCGCCCGATCGGGGGCTGCGCAGCCCACCGGCCAGGTACGGACGTACAGGTGCCGGTAAGCAGACACCGCCCGGCCAGTAACCATCAGTTGTTGGCCAGTGGCAGGACCAAGAAATTAAAACAACCACACCCATCCACCAGGTGGAAACATTGCCGCGTTCAAATGCCTCGATAACCCAAGAGAAGAGAACGCAAGAAAAGACACAGACGTCGATTTACCACTTATCGAGACGCCAAAAGGCCGCACCTCAAATTTTAAGACACTGATATCCAGCGCGCATCACCTGAGAACCAAAGTCGTCAATTTCCCTCGCACCTTACCCTTTTATGGTGCGTTCGAGTTGCAGTCGAACTCTTGCCGATAGGTTATATTAATTGCCACTATTGTACGGTTTTCCTTTGGTAACCGATCACACCGACAGACAGCTGCAGCTGATCTGGGCGGCCGCGGCCCTTCTCCGCAGCCGCAGCGCCTCTGGGCGCCCGCCCGGCGCCCGTTGCCGGCTGGAAGAGGACCAGCGGTGCCGGCGCCAGGCCGGGCCGGCATTGTTTGGGTCGTTACGGCGCGATACGCCGGACGCCTGTTAAATATTGTATAAACGGCGGACGGGCGCTGTTTGGGAGGCCGCTGTTTATTGTGACACCGAAGCGGCGGCTCGAGACGGCACTAGCGTCGGCCCGGCGCCGCCCACGCCTTCGCCACACACTTAAACAGCCAGCACGGCCCATAGCGGGCAAACACCGGCGCGCCGCGCCAACCCGGCTGGCGTCAGCGTCGGCGCCGTCCCTGGCGGCCGGACGGTGCCACGCCACGGTCCTTCGCGCACAGCAGAGCCGACTACGGGGCTCTGCTCTGACCTGCGGTAACTTGGTGTGCTCCTGATACCTGCTGTGTCCTCGTGTGCTGTCACCATCTGGTGTTTCCCAGCGCTGCCCCACATGGCCGCTATCGGTGCGCTACTCCCAGCTGATGCCACTTATGCACTGCTCCTATTGTCCAGTGCGCTGCTCCGATCTTCTTATCGACAACTGCTCCGATCCGGCGTGTCCCAGTGCATTGCTCCGATCTGACGTGTCCAAGTACACTGCTCCGATCCGGCGTGTCCCAGTGCGTTGCTCCGATTCCGGCGTGTCCCAGTGCACTGCTCCAATCCGGTGTGTCCCAGTGCACCGCTCCGATCCGACGCGTCCCAGTGCACTGGTCCGATCTCCGACGCGTCCCAACACACTGTTCCCATATGTCTAGCCATTTTGCCGCTCACGCCTCACACGTGTCCCGCCGAGCTGCCGCCCTGACGTCGGTCCCTGTGAGAGGCAGAGCGCTGAGGGGGGGGGGGGAGGGGGACGCGCCGTCTGGAACGGCCACAGAGTCACCGGCGCCGGAACTGCCGCCGCCGAGCCGGCTAACTCGCTTTACGAGCGTAGCAAGGTGCCGGCAGTCCGCTAACGCCGCTTGCCGGCCAGTTTCGGCGACGCCCCGGCGAATTCTGGCCGATGATGAAGCCATGGGCGGCGCAGCGGAGCGGCTTCGACTGGCGCCGGCTCGATGGAGACCGGCCGGGAGTGCTGAGCTGGGACGGAGCCCGAGCCAAGCCTTTGGCCTGGGTCACAGGACCCGGAGCAGACCAGTCAAGTGCGCCAGCTTCGGCGGAGGGGCGAATACTGCAGCTCACCGCCGAACCGGACCGCCAACCACTCAAGGCTTCATGTATTTGCTGGCTTATGGATTTATTTACAACTTGAAATGAGCTGGCGCAGGTGACGCCGCTGGTCGGCCCAGAATTGTGTTGCGCCATTCAGACTAGGTGTCGTTGAACTACATCCTATCACCGAGAGCCTGACTGGTCGGCTGCTGGCCACATCGCTTCGAAATGACAGTGATGAACGTCTAACGGGAGCGATGGCAGTGATGAACGCCTATGGTGGCAGCGACGGCAGTGATGACCGCCTATGGTGGGAGCGATGGCAGTAATGACCGCCTATGGTGGGAGCGATGGCAGTGATGAACACCTATGGTGGGAGCGATGGCAGTGATAACCGCCTATGGTGGGAGCGATGGCAGTGATGAACGCCTATGGTGGGAGCGAAGGCAGTGAAAACCGCCTATGGTGGGAGCGATGGCAGTGATGAACGCCTATGATGGGAGCGATGGCCTCACCACGTATTGTTTTGATGTCCCTCTCTTCCAGTGCATTGGCGGGTAGACACATGCTTCCTTACATATACTTTGGGCTACACTGTCCAACGGTGAACCTACATACTGATTCAATGTACACTGATACTGATACAAATGTAAACGTACCACTGTCGGCATGGCAGCAAAGCAGGAAGTGGACGTAGCGGCTGAGGAGACAACG
Organism: Pollicipes pollicipes; assembly: GCF_011947565.3. Taxonomy (NCBI): domain Eukaryota; kingdom Metazoa; phylum Arthropoda; class Thecostraca; order Pollicipedomorpha; family Pollicipedidae; genus Pollicipes; species Pollicipes pollicipes. The sequence goes on from NW_023597054.1 coordinate 5,788,148, forward strand.
TACATCAACAGCTACCATGACAAACAAATGACGCTGCGCAGATAGCGTATTCAAATAACCACATACGTCATCAAATTTGTCGGCCCCCTACTAAGTCAATTTTTGAAGGCATGAGACAATTAGGCATAAAAAAGAATAAGGGAATACTGCGCGCGGCCAACATGGGACACGCCCTTACACAATGGTTGCAAAAACGGACGAAAACGGACGACCATGAACGATGCGATTTGTACCATAGTCTGCGAGGTACGTTTGTATAAAGAATGGTCTGATCTGACACATTTCTAATACATAGTACAATATGACAACAAAAGTTCCAAGTACTCGTATCCCGAACCCAACAGTAAAGGAGTACTGAGAAAAACGCGGCAGATCTGACAGGGCCTGCCGAACGGCCAGCCCGCTCGGTGGTATCAAGACAGGCGACGGTATGCGGCAGGGTGGGCGACATCTCACCGTCTCTCTCTCTCTCTCTCTCTCTCTCTCTCTCTCTCTCTCTCTCTCTCTCTCTCTCTCTCTCTCTCTCTCTCTCTCTCTCTCTCTCTCTCTCTCTCTCTCTCTCTCTCTCTCTCCCTCCCTCCCTCCCTTCCCTCTCCCTCTCCCTCTCCCTCTCCCTCTCCCCCTCTCCCTCTCCCTCTCCCTCTCCCTCTCCCTCTCCCTCCCCTCTGCCCTCTCCCTCTCCCTCTCCCTCTCCCTCTCCTCTCCCTCTCCCTCTCCCTCTCCCTCTCCCTCTCCCTCTCCCTCTCCCTCTCCCTCTCCCTCTCTCTCTCTCTCTCTCTCTCTTCTCTCTCTCTCTCTCTCTCTCTCTCTCTCTTCTCCTGTGCTCGGTCCCGCGCCGTGCATCCGGTGCCTCATCTAAGCGCTAACTAGAGCAGAACGGCAGCAGCCGGCGGACGCGTGACGACGGCGGCCTATACGCGCTGCCAGCCATCGGACCACAGTCGGGCCGCCGGACACCTGACCACCGGACACCGGCCGCCGGACACCTGACCACCGGACACCGGCCGCCGGACACCTGACCACCGGACACCGGCCGCCGGACATCTGATCTGACCACCGGACACCGGCCGCCGAACACCTGGCCACCGGACACCGGCCGCCGGACACCTGACCACCGGACACCGGCCGCCGGACACCTGACCACCGGACACCGGCCGCCGGACACCTGACCACCGGACACCAAGCACCAAACACCGGACTGACAGCCAGCCACCGAGTCGCCGGCCGCCGCCGGCCCGTCGACGGCCACTTCCGGCGGCTGCGTCGGATTGTCACCCCTGACGCGGCTGGCATTGCGCAATGCGAGGTTGCAGCAGGCACGCGCCGGGCCGGACGCACCACACTGCAGCGGCGGACCGAGCCGTCAGTTCGGCCCGGCGCAGGTCGCGCTCCCCAGTGCCAAACGTGCCAGAGTGCGGGGGGGGGGGGAGCCCGCCGGGGAGGGTCGGGCCCGCCGGGGAGGGCCGAGCCCGCCGGCCAACACGGAGAGCCGGGAGACTGCACGGCGGCGGAGCAGAACAGGCGCGGTGGACTAACGTGTCACGCGAGCTTTGGTGAGGTGAGCGACCCAGGGGTCTCCAAGATAAATGCATAAAATAATACCACAACGCATAACAATGATGGTAAGGGTAAATAGTAGAAAATAGTGAGAAGTCGAAGGTGAATGAACACCAAATGGACGGAAATGTCGCTAACGTGTAAAACCGCAGTCGGAAGTGAGGAAACGGCACGAGAAGCCAAAAACATTAACAGCAGACGGACGCCGAGATCAAGTGCACCGACAAAAGCAGCGACAGCGACAAACACGGCCCGCGGAAATCCCAAGCAGAAAGCCTGACAGAGAGAGAAACGTAGCAGGAGGCTGACAGACCAGTATTGGAGCGAGCTGTCGGCCTGCCGGGTCGGCACCGGACGCCCTCCACGCATACCACGGCTTCCAACCGGCCGCCGAACAGCTGTCGCCAGTTGCGGGCAGGCCGCGCCGCGCCCGCCGGCGGCACCGTACCGGCGCGGCGCGGCGCGCTCCGACGAGGTCGACGGCACCGGCCCGGCAGACGACCGCCGAGCCGGAGCCGCAGTCCGAGACCGAGACCGAGACCGAGACTGAGTCCGAGTCCGAGAGCAAGATCGAGTTCGAGTTCGAGTTCGAGTTCGAGCCCGAGCCCGAGCCCGAGCCCGAGGCCAAGTTCGAGCCCGAGACCAAATCCGAGGCCAAGCTCGAAGGAGCACCAGACCGAGCCCGAACACGATACTAAGGCCGGGACCGAGACCGAGCTCGAGCTCGAGTCCTAGAACGAGCCCATGTCCGAGCCCAAGTCCAAGACCGAGTCCGACTTCGAGCCCGGGGCAGAAACCGGGACTGGAACCGAGGCCGAGGTCGAGTCCGAGACAGACTAGCTAGGCCCAGTACCTCGCTCGTCGGCATGACTTCGGACCAGACAGCTGGACTACGACAGCCCAGCTCAACCTTGGAACAACTGTAACGGCGGAAGGGCACAAAGGGAAACCTGTGTTCGATTAATATTTTAGGATCAATTCAACTATTGTTGAGCGATAGCGATATGATTCAAATAATTAGTATGTGTTATGAGAGTCGATTGTCGATTCGCATCTAAGCTCAACGATATAGTTTCGATTCAAACCATTATTTCAATGTGCGAATCGGTCTCCATGCCATATCGCTGGCTTGTTGTCTTGTGTAGTTTTTTAGGATGCATCTCCTTCGAAGAGCAATGGTGCATGTGATGTACGCTCTAAAGGGACTCGGACGCCGTTTAAGAAGTACATCATGGTGTATTGAAGGTCCGCAACTCAGCATAAGAACTCTAGTCACTCTCGATGGAGTCTACTGTCCATCGTGTGACTTCCCGCAGTTGTCGGCGTCGGCGGCCTCCAGCCTGGTCCTCCAGGATCAGTGGTCTCCAGCCCGGTCTCCCAGTCAGGGCTTCTCCACCTTGGTCTCCCAGCGTCGCTGGCCTCCAGCCTGGTCCTCCGGGGTCAGTGGTCTCCAGTCCGGTCTCCCAGTCAGTGGTCTCCAGCCCGGTCTCCCAGTCAGGGCTTCTCCACCTTGGTCTCCCAGCGTCGCTGGCCTCCAGCCTGGTCCTCCGGGGTCAGTGGTCCCCAGTCCGGTCTCCCAGTCAGTGGTCTCCAGCCAGCCTCCCGGAGTCAGTGGTTTCCAACCCGGTCTCCCGTGGTCAGTGGTACCCAGCCCAGTCTCCCGGGACAAGTGGTCTCCAGCCCGGTCTCCCAGTCAGTGGTCTCCAGCCCAGCCTTCCGTCAGTGGTCTCCAGCCCAGTCTCACGAAGTCAGTGGTTTGCAACCCGATCTCCCGTGGTCAGTGGTTTGCAGCCCGGTCTCCCGTGGTCAGTGGATCCCAGCCCGGTCTCCCGTGGTCGATGGCCTCCAGCCCTGTCTCCCGTGGTCAGTGGACTCCAGCCCGGCCTCCCGTGGTCGGTGACCTCCAGTTCGGCCCCCCGGGATCAGTGGTCTCCATCTCCGGTCTCCCAGGGTCAGTGGTCTCCAGCTTGGTCTCCCGTGGTTGGTGGCCTCCAGCCCGGTCTCCCGGAGCCGCACCGGTCGGCGGCGACACGTCCGGACTCGGCGGCACGGCAGCCGCTTGTTAGCGCTCGTCCCGCGCAAACAAACGTCGTGCGGGACAGAGGGCCGGGCTCAGCTGCGGCCGGCCAGCGCCAGCCCGCTGTGCGAATCAGCACGGAGACACGGACACGGACACACCCACAGGGGACATGGAAGAGCGTGCGCTTCGGCGGCAGCACAGACCAGCCGCCTCAGCAGTCACGGGGACCGGCTCCGGGAGCAGCGCCGCGTCATCGGTGCCGGACGCGCCGCTTTTGCCGCCGTGATGTGGCGGCACGGCAGAAACAGCCATGGGTCACATCAAACGGGATACTTTTTATCCGGGATAGCCTCAAATATCTGGCAAAATCACGCAATGCGGCGGCGGCTCGGCTCTCGTGCTGACCGACAGAGGTGGCCGCCAGCCGCGCTGCACGCGCTGCTGACAGCCGGCGGCCCGGCTCGACGGCTGCTGCTCACCTGGGCTGGCGGGTAGCCGTTCGGAGTGTACAGCTCGGACATGGTGACGGCGGCTGACCTCACTCGCACAGTCCCACAACGGCCAGCTGCTAGCTACACGTATCGGCTGACGCCGCCACTACCCCTCTCGTCACGATTCCATCCGAGAGCAGCCTGGTCCTCCCCGCGTACAGCCGCCGGAGCCCGGCTCTCCCGCGTACAGCTGTCGGAGCCCGGCTCTCCCGCGTACAGCCGTCGGAGCCCGGCTCTCCCACGTACAGCCGTCGGAGCCCGGCTCTCCCGCGTACAGCCGTCGGAGCCCGGCTCTCCCGCGTACAGCCGTCGAAGTCCGGCTCTCCCGCGTACAGCCGTCGGAGCCCGGCTCTCCCGCGTACAGCCGTCGCAGTCCGATCCTTTCTACGCGTATAGCCACCGGAGCCCGATCCTTCTCACACGCGGCTGCCAAGCTCGGTCAGACAGGCATCACAGCGACTGCGCCAGCAGCTGGCACGTGCGCAGTCTGCACTGGTGGCGCACTGCCTCCGCCACACTAGTACCAGCACGGCCAGGCTGCCACTGGGCTCAGGGTGGGCGGCACGGCGCGGCCGCACCGCCGCCGAGGCCGCTCCGTGACGGCGGCCCGTCATTGGCGCACAGCGTCGGCGGCGCCCGCTGAGCGGCCGCGCCGGAGCACCGGCGAGAAACCGGTCAACGCTCTCAACAACTGCACCACCACAACTGCCACAGGCCCGCAAAGCGTGGGGATAAACGTCCGCATGGCCTTAAAAGCAGTGAGCTACAATCAGTTCTGAACTAGGGCGGGAGTGAAAGATTTCATCGCAAAAAGACCGTGCAGGAGGGAATCATGTATGGGCCATCCAGTGGTAAAGGTTTGACGGTGACCGGCCCGGTAGGCTCTCAGATTTGGGTTGCCTGCATTTGCATGTAAAATTTTCCCATCGCGTTTTCGAGGTGTTTGACCTCAGATCGGGTCTCGATATTGCCTTCCCATGACTCACCTCATTGCACGGATCGATTAGTGGAGATTTCAAGGCGATCCAACGAGCCGTTTCGGAAAATTTACGTGCCTGCGTCAAATGCCGGTTTTTTAGACCCTGCCTACCATGTTTTGTTTTGGTGGTGTGATGGTTGCGTGGTGTGACCCAAAAAATGGGGATGCGTAAAAACCTTGCATTTGGCACACAGCTGCAGATTATGATATGCTCCAGCATACAAAGACACACACTTCATGTTGGCATGGATGTAATATCATTAACATGACAAATCTGTTTGTTTTTTAACATCTTAGGCCATTACAGTGAAACAGAATACATTAAAGGATAGTAAGTTCATAACAGTGTCATAAGCATAAAAAACTATGTGACACCACTGTCCTGATGCTGCACTTTGCACTTCCCCTCCACGGGATTTTTTAACACAAAACAAAGCAAATAAACTTAACAAGAAACAACAACAAAGAACTCAACAGCCATGAAGCACTTCAACAAAAAAGCCTTGGAATCCTGCACATCAACACCTTACCAAATAAAACACATCAAGCATACCTCTGGCTTCCGTTAAGATGGGGTCCGGAAATACAAATATTAAGTCATTGTTTTTTTGCAAAATACCCCTGTGTATCTCCATGAAAGTAACCTAAGTATAAGCTAAAGAAACCTTACCTCATCTCATCCTGTCTAATCTATTTGTATCACAGCAGCATTTGTGAATCATTAATTATTGCAAAATTCCCACTGCGACATGCCATGCAATTAACCAACTTATCATGTTAGGTCATGTTGTCGAAACTATATCGTTGAGCTTAGATGCGAATCGACAATCGACTCTCATAACACATACTAATTATTTGAATCATATCGCAATCGTTCAACAACAGTTGAATTGATCCTAAAAATATTGGTCGAACACAGGTCTCTCTTGGTGTCCTACCGCCGTTACAGTTGCTCCAAGGTTGAGCTGGGCTGTCGTAGTCCAGCTGTCCGGTCCGAAGTCATGCCGGCGTGCGAGGAACTGGGCCCAGCTGGTCTGTCTCGGACTCGACCTCGGCCTCGGTCCCAGTCCCGGTTTCTGCCTCGGGCTCGAAGTCGGACTCGGTCTCGGACTTGGGCTCGGACATGGGCTCGTTCTAGGACTCGAGCTCGAGCTCGGTCTCGGTCTCGGTCTCGGTCTCGGTCTCGGTCTCGGTCTCGGCCTCGGCCTCGGTCTCGGTCTCGGTCTCAGTCTCGTCCCGGCCCCGGCCCCGGTCCCGGTCCCGGTCTCGGTCTCGGTCTCGGTCTCGTCCCGGCCCCGGTCCCGGTCCCGGTCCCGGTCCCGGTCTTGGTATCGTGTTCTGGCTCGGTCTGGGGCTTCCTCGAGCCCGGCCTCGGATTTGGTCTCGGGCTCGAACTTAGCCTCCGGCTCAGGCTCGGGCTCCAATTCGGTCTCGGTCTCGGATTCGAACTTGGACTCAGTCTCGGTCTCGGTCTCGGTCTCGGTCTCGGTCTCGGTCTCGGTCTCGGTCTCCTAGACCTTGTGAACATGGAAGGGCTCTTGCGCATCTAAATGCACAAAATACTTTTCGCGCAACCATTAGATTGCATGGCATGTTCAGTCGCTCGATCATACGGAAGCTTATGAAAATAAGACACCCAGTAGCCCACAGGATCGCCAAACCAGCTTCAGAAACCCATGTCTAATGAGGCCATGACCTGAATTGAGCCTAGAAATCTTAAACCAAGTCCGCTTGTTCCAATAAACAAAACACTCGATAGACATTGCACACTTTCTATGAATACCAGCAAGCCATTCCGGACGTTTCCGCTCTTGACTGTCATGTGTCATGATGACGATGGCGACGACGATGATGATTTGGTGATTATATGATGATGATGATGATGACGATGATAATAATAATGATGATTATTATTATTATTACGGCGATGACGATGATGATCACATGGTGGCGGTGGTGGTGATGGTGATGGTGATGGTGATGGTGATGGCGACGGTGATGGTGACGGGTGACGGTGACGGTGCCGGTGATGGTGATGGTGACGACGATGAGCTAATAATGTTGTTGCCGCGCGACACACTCCACCGCCCCAGCCACTGTCTTTAATCGTCACAAGTGGCTCAAATATCTGCAATTGGCATCGATCACCGATCACGACCGGAGCCGGCGTCGTCTGCTGGTGCGCCACCGCCAGCAGGACGGTGGTTTCCACGTGAAGCCCAGTCGGGACCGCCACCACACCACCAACATTCCAGACCGCTACCATTGGATGAAGTAACTGGGATGGGTACTGATCGGGGACTGCTGCTGGGACGACGTCTCAGCGCGTCTTCAGTCCTGCTGATATCGCCGACATTTTTAAACCCTGTACATCAAATTAGGACTTATTGCCTCAACAACAGCTTTCCTCACAAAATGACGCTGTGGTCTTCGATACAGGCCCACACCCATTTTACACAGCATTTCTGAATGATTAGGTACGGCATACGTAAATACGTAATGCTGCAGGGCATCTTGGTGATCCGAGCGTAGCCTTAAATTAGCCCATTTCACGTGATACAATTCTGGTTTGGACAAGGCGTAGCGTTGTGTTTGAGCGAGACTGGCTTAGCTTATATTTCTGGTTTAAATGAAAGTGTGGCTTCCGTCCAAGCCAAAGAATGGCTAAACTATTCTTCTTGTGAATGAACATGACTATGCTACGTGATAACTAAAACCATCTGCTGATTGTATTGTATACCGTATTATATATTGTATTCTGTATCGTTTACAAAGATATGCTAATGCATTCTCTATATCCATGCGCTCGTAACAAAAAAACAATACTGGTCACCAATGTCTGGATACACCGGTGGCGCTGCATATCGGTGCAAGACTGTGTTAGAGCAAGGCATCGCTTGCCTGGCATCGTCATCTAACCAATACATGCTGGCGTATTGAGGGTCCACTGTTTTCAACATAGGAACTGTCATCTCACGGTGCTGACAAAAGCGGTGGCTCGAAGCTTGCTTGCTTATGAAATGTACCGGCAACATGTGATAATAACATGATGTAAGTCTGGAAAAAAACGCTGGGCATTATCACAGCATGACTTCCCATGTTAATGTGTGCCTGTCTGAGCCAAAAACATCCGCCTTTATGTTCACAGCCTGTCTGGTACAGTCTGTCCGGCCTGTCTGGGACGGTGTAAAAAGCCGCCAAATGTGTTATAATTCATAAGGGGTAAACAGGACCATTACGGATTGTCGGTACTAGCACGCAGCGCCATCTACAAATACTTTTTGGATGGTTGCATAACTTCACCAAGGAGACATTACGTCAAGAAAACGCCTGCGCGTCTGCAGGGATCAACAAGACAGCACGCACCTTGTAACGCTCTCTAATTCATCCTCTCAAAGTACCCACAAACATTACGTTTCGTCTGCTAGAACTCACCTGTCCGCGGGGTGAAGGCGAACAAGGTACTTACCTCATCTCTCTTCCTCATGGAACCTGAAACAATGTTGATAAATCACCGGACGATAATAGAACAGACGCATCACGTTGAAAAAATGAGTCTCGGTTGTACCAACTCAACCACAAGAAAATAAAGATAAAAATGTGACTCAAAGGTCAATGAAAAAAAGGGTCATGGCAGCCAACTGACAGAACAGGACCCCCTTCCCTTACACCCAACAGAAGGCAAGACAAATTTGACGTATTCACGTACATAGCAGCTATTATCGTTAGGAAAAAGCACGCGTAAAGAACAGAGCACGTAGTAACATTTTTCCTTGATGATACCCCTGTACTGAGACATTCCAATAGAAGGATGTTGGTGGCTAAAGATTTGCCTTGAAATGATGGTTTCAATTTTCCACAGCTGCCATTGCCGGCAAAAATATATGGAGTTCACCGTTGAGTTCACTAACATCGCTAGAATGGGCCGCGGTCCGCTTGTGTCGCACCTTGCCTGACGCACTGTTGTCTAAAATATCATGCTGGATGGCTAAACTGAGATCCACAGGCCTTTAAGCTTGCCCGAAAGTGTCAAAAACTTCAACAGCAAAAGCCGGTCCCAATATACCAGTAAACAAAGGCCCACGCAGCAAATCCCTGTGATGCGCTGTGCTAGATTTGTATGATCTGCCAGCAGTGTGCTGGAATGTGCCACGGGTGTGATGCTGATGCTCTGTCTCCGGTCGCTGTGTGCCGTGAGAGGCGCGGCCGGCTGGCTGGCGTGCTCACCGGACGAGGCCGGCTCGGTCCGCAGAGGCGGGCCGCGGCCCGGCGGCTGGTCGGCCCGCTCCGCTGTTCCGTCACCGAACGGGTAATACGGCGAGCCGGAGCTGCACGCGCCGCCGCCGGGCGGACCCGAGCTGGGCGGGTATACGTTCTGCGAACATGGGCGCGGCTCAGACGCCGGTGCAAGGCGGTACCGAGCGCGCCGATACTGCACTGATGCACGCACACTTTAAGGACGGCGATCTGTGCACACAAGCATAGCACTGCCCGTTCCTGCCCGACATTTAAACGAGGGTGCGACGGCCCAGAATATTCAAATAATGGTATTTCACCTTTCAAGAAGTAACACAAATTATTTAAGGTGTGGCTGGCACGATTGCAAACACACCGTATTACGTCTCTCCACATGCGTTATGCGCAACACATGTAACGTTATTTGCTACGACGGCACGTTCTGCAATTGATGGACCGATGCTCCGATTGATGGACCGATACTCCGATTGATGGACCGATACTCCGATTGATGGACCGATAATATGAGCTTCGTGGCGCTGTGACTGCATGGCTATTTGGCGCCCAGTGAACCTCCAGCACGGGATGAGTGTACTAGTGCTGTGACGCGACGAGATCGGAATATACCACCAGGAGGAGCACAACGGCGGGGAAAACAATCACACCTTTGCACTCAGCTTAGAACAGTAGCATTACCTCGGGCAAACGTTTTGACGAGAAAATGAATGAAGCGTCGATTCACACACTAATAAAGTCACAAACACTATAGCTACAGTTGCCAATGGCCTGACCACAGAGTACAGCTTATCAATGCAGACAACACATTGACATAAAATATAAAAAAGCAACATGCAGATAGAGGCATATGCTGCATTCTAACCTGTGTGGTACACTGCACAAAACTGACCTGGTTTTCTCCATAAGAAGTCACTGGCAGCCCACAGCTTGTCTGAAAAGATGATCACAGTGAGGTCAAGTGGCAGACACATCAGTGCAAATCAATCTTCTACTCTGTGAGTTTGATCCCCACCTAAGGCAATGCATTCCCACAATACATGAGTAAGCTGGGAGAGGCCATCAACTACCCAAGGTTGCATCACATAGCACAACACAATCCCCCTCCCACCCCAACAAGATTGGAGACAGGCTGGGGAAACATCACCACACAGTTTTGAGCAGTTGGGTGCGGCAGCGGCGGATAGCTAGGGAGACAGGTGTGTGGGAGTATCAGCCCCTGGTGTCGTCAGCAAAATTCACCACATTTTGCCTTTGCATTGCATGACAGCAATCCTTAATAAGCTGTGGTTGCTTTCCAATGCCTCAGTTCTGTCACCAATTCTATGATGGTGAATGGGCTATGCTTAACTGAGATTCTCATCAAAATGTTGTTTGAGCAAGTTATTTGAATAAACTTATCCCAGAAAAAAGAATGAAGGGCAAATATCAGAGGCAAGATATTATTCAACAGGAAGAGCTCTAAGGAAGAATGATTTCTACCAGTAGGCTCCTAGTGCATAACATCTACCTAAATCATCCATAACTTTTGGCAAACAGATTACCCAGCTTCCATAACCTATTCATGGATCTTAACACTGTTTGCAGAAGGGGGCAAAATTGAATAGCTAGGGAGGTGTTCCAGGCGGCAGTAACATGTTGAAATATGCCCTGTGGATGCACAATCTTTATCAAAGAAGAGCATGAAGATGAAGTGACACACCCTTAACCAAAGGAAGAATGCTGACAAATGCTGACAATGCTCGAGGACAGGGGAAAGGGAAGAACAAAAGGTAAGCATCTTCAAAAGGTTCTAGCAAAAGTTAGAATATAATATTGTATGCAATCAAGGCTGTAAAACCAGTCATAGCAAACAGTGCAAGATCATTGAGAAAGATGACAAAATGTCTCAGCATATTCCAGCATGTACAACACCAAAATGAGCAAGGCCACAACACTGTCACAAAGCAGAATTAATATCACCAAAAACAGGATACACCATCTCCCAAAAATCCGGACGAGCAGTACAATAACTGAAAACAAGATTTTGAGAGCAGGTTAGTGGAGAATATCACAGATTAGCCAAAGCTTTTTGGAGAAACACTTGTTTGCAACTCAAAGCAAAGGTAAAGGTTGAACAGCTGGAAAGAGGTGAAGGCACAATAGTGTGAACAGACCTTGAGAAGGATGAAGAACTGAGCAGAACCTTCAGTAGTGTGTTTACATGAGAGGATTACTCTAATATCCCACCAAGTGACACCATTCATACAGCATCTGCCTCCAAGGTGTTCAGTAAAACCAGGTGAATAAAAAGGCTGGAAACAAAGAAGCCTTCACAGTAACAAGAGCCAGATGGGGTGTACCCAAGGAGCCTTAAGGAAGGATCTACAGCAACCTGAGCAGCTCCCCCCTCTCAAATGATTTTTAAAAAGGCCTTTTGATAGTGGGTACATTCAAGAGTTGTGGAGCATTGTGGAGATAACTCCATTTTTTTCGAAGGGTTCCAGGCTTTCAGCCATAATTTAGAACTCCTTGTTGAACTTCAGTGGTTGTGAAAATTATGGACTCTGTTATCTGGAACAGCATTATGACTCCACATGTACCAACCATATTTTTGATCAAACAGCAGCCAGAGCCTGGCTATGCAGCCTTGACTACTGGCATCTGGCAGATCCAATTTAATTGGACTTTGAAAAACATTTTCATTCTATACCACACCTGCTACTGAAACTTGCAGCTCTAGAGATTACAGGAAAACTGCTGACTTGGGCCAGGAATTTACTTCTAGAATGAATGCAGCAGATGTTAGTGAATGGACAAAGGTCTGCATGGACATTGATCCAGCCACCATGTGCAACCAAATGTGAAACACCCATCTAAAATCTAATACATAGCTGTTTTGAACATTCTGGCATGTGCCATGTGATGATGAAAGTATAATTGTCATTTTGGTGTGCTGTTCTTATCAGGCAGGGTATATGCCACCTCTAAAACAGATAGTGGTTGTTCACTGGCTTCAGTACCAGCCAAAATGGAGGGTGGCTACCAGCTTCACACTAGGCAGACAGAAACTGGCTATACAGGCTTACGCACCCACCGGAGATCCTGTTGAATGATGGAAAGGCGGCCAGGTTTCCAAAATGACCTTTTGCAATTGTCAGAATGTTGCCTAAATGCTGCAGCTGCCTTCTTAGGATGAAATGACATAGATGGCTAAATATATGAAATCAACTCTTATATGGTGTAAGACCATAAAAACTGGTGCAATGGTACCCCATAAATGGTCTTGCAAACCTCACAACAAGGTCAAACACATTTTGTTGCTTGAAGCAAGTGAATTTCAGATGTGGCTTGAGCTGAAGCCTAATTTTTGCACAGAAGTTTTTGAGGCTTGCATGCACTTGTTATCCCATTGCTGATGTTATGTTATGTACCATGCATCCAGGACTGTTCAGGTGTGCAAGTCTGGTGCATACAATCATAATATTGATTGTGGCTTAATGTCCCACCAATTGCCAGTGCCATTTCCAAATTGATATCACTGCAAGATAAACAACCCCGATGAGCACCCACCCTCCGTGTTGGAGGGTGTATGTGCATGGTCTACACATAATCTGCATGACTGGACGACCGGTTCACAACTTACTTGAGACGACTCCCCATATTGACACTTCTGACAACCCCGTATATTCATCGCAACTTCTACGTTAATGTCAAAATATTCTCACCTTTTTGTTTGTTGGCAATATTATTGAAACAACTTTGAAAAACCTCGTAAAGTTGCATAGGATTCTCCTCACTCGTCGCCATCTTTACCCCCAATAATTGATCTTGTTGCGCCATGCACGTCTATCATGGTATCAGCTGAGTACCCACATCTCATAGGTTGAATCGCTGCAAACCGACAAAGAATTCATCTTGGTGACGTAATTCAGACGTGATATTGCATATGTTCTGTATATTTCAGTGTTTGCATCAGCCCAGGAGACAAGAAGTCGATGTAGCGTTCAAGAAAGTCTTATAAACACCAAAAATTTGCATTTGGTTGCCATATGAGCTTGGATTTGGCAAATAGTTTTTGCATCTTGGGCCGTGTGGACTCAGGACAGCATTATTTGCACCCTAGTGGCCAAACAGAAAATAACTCATACCCGTTAAAGGGTACGACGGAGACGTACGTGAGAGCGCGTGTGTGATTGGCGGGGATCGGTATTTCAACATATAGGTTCCCTTTTTCAAGGTGCATGGCCTGGAGAGCAGGATGTTGCAGTGAATCTTTACGGATTTTGATGCTTAAGCTCATTTGGAGTCTTCTAATTAATAAGCTTATGTTTACCACTTGTGGCACTTCTCTGAAGCAATGATTGCAATGCAAAGCAATGATTCGGAGCAATGATTGTGGAGATTTGAACCAAGTGTGGCAAGTGGTGCGAGTATGTGGGCGAAGGACTGCTCTGATTTCTTAAATTAAGCTTGTGGGCAAGCTTGTGATGGCATGCACAGCTTGACTGTTGTCAGTTGTGTATTGGATGCAGTGAGGTACACTTAATCAGTGCAAAATACCTATCCAGAGCAGCTACTGAATCCTTCCTTACCCCAAATGCACATATCCACTACCCAAAACACCTCATGATGGGAATGTCACTAGGTGGCTTAGCGGCAACATGGCTTTGAAAATGTTGTTACGTATACACTAAATCCCAGCGTGCTCATAGTTTGTGCATGGCTGCCACCTATTAGAATGCAGAAAGCCAATGTTTCAGACACAAGTGATGTTTCAAAGGTGGTTTAAGACAAATATGTCATGGCTGGCATGAGCATTGGAATCTGATGCAGTGAATGAGTTCCTCATAGACTGACCAGACATCACCTGGTGTGTGCACATTTGTCAAAGAAAAATATGTTTGGCAGCTAAATCGAATTCCCAGTCAGGTTAGTGACTGAAGCCATTAATTTTAGGCTACCTAAACTTTTTTATCATAACTTTTCATGTACTTAACTATAACTTGAAACCTTAAATAGGAAATTAAATCATCTTGCATGCATTGGTAGATGTGGTGCACTGGCACACCAATATTTCAGTGTGAATTAAAGACCCCTGAAGTGCATTTTTTGTAGTTATTTCAGACTGCACATAAATAAGATTCTACCTCTCAGTTCAGACTTTCATCAACTAACAAGATTGGGCCATACTGAAAGAATCCACATAAGACATTTGAAATGAATATACATTGACTAGTTTCTGGCCTTTTGTTTTATTTGTTGATAGTCTGTATGCAAATTTTTTTCAAAAAGGCAGTGCACACATGAATTTTCTGTTATCAGTAGCAGAGTGTCATGTCTTGCCCATTAATCAGGTAAATTAGTTTGACAGCACATTTCTTACCTGGTATATTTTTTAAACAAGCCTGTAGATCAGTTCAAATTGAAAGCTTATCAAGAATTTTGGTTTAGTTGATAAATGTGATATGGGGTGCCAGTAGTGTAGTGGTTAATGTATCTGCATTAACCACTGCACATCCGGGAAACCAAAGGTACAGGTTCAATTCCCTGCTGTGCCTGCCCTTCCTGCCAGGGTGAGAGGCAGGCAATGCCATATAGCCTCAGTAGCTGAGTGTGTCATAAGGCCCCAATGACACATGATAAATGTAATGCATCATCATTGGCATTCAGTTGGACCCATCCTGATCTGGGTATAAAAATGTGGGGTCATCATATATTTAAGTGTTGAAAGTCCTATCAGGGTCATAGAGATGGCTGTTAAGCTTTTCCAAAACTCCAAAGATAAGAATGTGGTAATGACATCCCTTGTCTGCCATCAGGGAAACCAGAAGTTCAGGGTTTCACTCCCTGTGGCACTTGCCCTTTGCTGGGTTGTGAGGCAGCTGACATCATATAGCCTCAGCAGTGGAGTGTGTTGCTGAGTTACAGTGACACACTACCCTCGCCAGGGATTGGTTTGGTAAGTTCTGGTAGCCTGAGGGACTGCAGTTCCAGTGGCAGTGCTGACTGGCAATCAGGTGGGCAGCCAGTGACAGCAATGACATAACTGGTGAAGCATCTGTTACTGCGTGCCTGCAGGGTAACATGCTCTCATCAGCGGAGGTCTTGATCAGGTCTTGGTCAGCATAATCAGCACTGGTATGCCAGGATCCCCGTCTGGGTAAATCAAACTTGGCTTATCCCTGGCAGGCCTGAGTGATGTGGTCTCCAAGGGGCATGCTCAGAGTTTCATCAATAACTCAGACATGCTTATTGAATTGGTGTGTGATGCAGTGGCTTGTTTCCTTATCCCCAGCATGTGATGTAATCAGCTCTGCATCCGTCACAGCGTAGCCCTTTTCGGACCACCATTATATGCATACTAGGCATTGTTGGCTGATTAGGGTGCTGGCTCCAGTGCCAAGCTTGCAAGACTAGTTGGGATTGGTAGGTCATTGCCCCAGGCTAGGGACAGCAGGTGGCCAGATGATGATGGGAGATGGCACTTTATATCTTAATGGCCAGGCTGTCATTCATGCAAGGCAGTTGATCAATCATGGTTTGCACCCCTCTGTGCAGAGAACACCACCTACCCTGCATACTGTGCAGATCTCAGAGGGTACAGGGATGGGAAATGCTGCAATAATGTTGCAATGTCACAATCAAGTGCTATGCAATTTTTTGCAAAAAACAAAACAAACAAAACACCATGCAAATTTTGAACAAAATGCCATGCGTGATTCCGGCATACAAGATGGTGGTGTCAGGGCTCACACAACAAGCACAGTTAAGCATCTGTGCTGATCCCAGAGATCCATCCAATCAAAATTTTAGGACTTAATCTTGAAGAGCAGCACATTTGGCATGCCATCAAAAGAGCCCTGGATGCCCCCTTCCCCCACTGTTGACCGCTCTATTGAGACCGTCAGTATGACTGGGAACCCAGTTCTGACAAGGGCTGACATCCTGCTTAGGTGCAGGATGGATGTTGACTATAACATATATTGTAATCTCCCCTGGCAATAAAACACCGGCGTGAGATGACACCCAAGCCGTATTGGTGCGTGCACGATCATTAGTGCCTCCACATGGCCCATCGAGCCATCTGTTGGCGACAGTGGTCGCTACCACCACCTGGCGGCTACGCGACCAGCTACTGATGTTTAAATGCGGCGCAGTCAAGTCAGTGTTGACGTCAGGCCCGCTCCCTACGACTAACATCTCCTTCACCTACCCTAGTCTGGACTGGAAGATGACTGAGGCCCAAAAATCCTCTAAAATCTGCCTCGTGAGTCTTGTTTCCTTCAGCTATGGGGATTTTTAAGTATCATGTGATACTACTCCCCATATACATGCAGCAGTGTGCCAGCTCGCTTATTTCCAATTATGTTATGGGCTGCATAGCTATCCTTCCTGTAATTAGTAATGCTAATGTGTCTAATACATTTTGTCAGGTTGATTTAGATGACAAGTGACCCTGTACAAACAAGTGAGACATATGCAGATGAGAGGCGAGGATGTATATCTCCAAAGTATGGTGTAGAATATGAGGAGTGGAATGTGGAGATGTTATGCGACTGTACATCGCATATTGCATGAACATCTACAAGATATATAATTACAAGCTGTTGCAGCATATACTCAATTTGCTAAGTGAGATGAAGGTAATTTCAGCTAAGTTGACCACTATCCTTGCATGACTGAATTTTCTTTTTCAGCCCTGTCCAGCCCCGAGCAACGTGTTTTATCCGAAGAGATGGCTGCCAAGACTGTGCGGTATCCTGTGTTCAGAGAATGTGTAGAGCGGCACTTCAAAACTTGGTCGTCACTCCAGGTGAACAGTTGAAAAGTGGTCATCAAGCTTGGCTGAGTCCGTCCAGTGCTGTGAGCACATGTTATAAAAATTATCATCAGCAAAATATAGCACGCACCATAATTATTTGGTTTTGCTGCTGTTTTTCTTCAACAGAGAAGCCAGTTAAATGATAATCATGCATAGATGGCGCGTTTTTTATGCAAACGCGAATTACAAATACGAATACGTCCTACGAGTTGTCCACACTGTCACCCTCGGCAGGTGATTAGTTTGTACACTGTGTGTGCATAACACCAGGCGAAGATGATGGTTCGAGCAATTTGTTTACACTCTAGCTCACCGGACGAGGACGGCAGCGCAAGCAATCTTCTTTTGGGGTTTTATTTCCGTCTCGCCTCAATTCTTGTGTTCTATTAACCCGCGAATATATTGTTCTTGTTACACGTTAAGCTCGTTTACATGTAACATTCTCTGCTCATTACTTTCGTTATGCGCATTTCAGTTGTCTCTGAGGGAAGTGATGCCTGGACCAGTTAGCAAGGAATTTTATGCATGGCTGTTGGATGTCACGGAAACATTCTTCTATGAAAATGGTGAGGCATTGATAAGTGTGACTTGTATAGCAGGAGCATATCTCGTTAGCCCTGCTCACAAGTTGGCGAGGTAACGGGTCGTCCCGAGCGCGAAGCCGTGCAGTCGTGACGTGTTTCTTCACCTAGATTAAACAGTACTGTGCCCCTACTGCCAGGATGAGAGGCTGACGACGCCATTTGGTCTCGGCAACTAAGTCATGAAGCCTCAGTGGTGACAATAAACCAGCTCTGGAAATTACGCATGGACGTGCAGTTTCTTCAAGATGGTCGTGATGCCCCGCCCCCCGTACCACTCACCACTGAGTCACAGCCAGTCAGCGTCGTGATGCCCCGCCCCCCGTACCACTCACAGCTGAGTCACAGCCAGTCAGCGTCTTGTTACTGGTAACATATGAACGCTGAAACGGGGTCACCGACTCATCAGTAAGGCGTCCCAGTAACGACGGCTCAGTCTATGGCCCTCCGTGTCCTCTGCCCCATGGGACAGGCAGCCGTTCGCTCCCGTGCCAGCGAGGGTCTGCCTCGCCTTCCCGCTGTAGCGGCGCGAGGTGTGCACTGCGACTAGCGGGTCACCGATAGGTGGCTCCAGCATGCGTGGCTGTGTGTGGTGTATATGCAGGGCGTGTGGTTATAACTGTGTGTGTTTAAGGTCTGTTTTTACCATGTTGATGGCGGACATTGTAATCATTATCCAAACGATAAATAAGCGATCACTATCGATACCACTATCTGTCCACTGATGGCAGTGAAACTAACAGAAACCTCAGAGTGGCGTCACCGCTCGCCATTCGTGTGTTTGGTGCTTCGACCAGATATGATGCACATTGGACAATCTGGCAATGCAGTGTTTGTCGTTCTTCCTGATCCGTCCCTCTGTGGACGCGTTTCCCTGTCTACGGGAGACGTTAGCCTGGGCTGGCGTCAGCTTGGTGCCGGCACCGATGGTTCTCACCGGACCAGCACAACCAACGTAGCAGTGCTGGTCCCGGCCACTCGGCCGCAACCAGCCGGTTGATAGCATGGGTCCTGAGGTGCAGGTGATTACGCTTATGTCGCAATGCACGGGGGCTCGGGTTGTCAACTGATGAAAACAACAGCGCCCTATGACGTCACGAGTTTGCGCCACCGCAGCCGACCTGTACCCGGACGAGGTGGGCGACTTCCTGGCCGACATCCTCAACACGGAGCTGGACACGCTGATCGAGGACGGTTCGCTGGAGCTGGTGTGCGGCGCGCTGTGCGCCGCGTTCCGCGCGTGCGCCGCCGGCCGCCACCAC
The DNA here is from genome assembly GCF_011947565.3 of Pollicipes pollicipes. Taxonomy (NCBI): domain Eukaryota; kingdom Metazoa; phylum Arthropoda; class Thecostraca; order Pollicipedomorpha; family Pollicipedidae; genus Pollicipes; species Pollicipes pollicipes. The sequence goes on from NW_023597054.1 coordinate 5,807,093, forward strand.
GAGGTCACCGCCGAGCTGGCCAGGCTGCCGGCGCCCGCCGACCTGGCCACCTCTCGACAGGTACTGGGCAGCGCCAGCGTAGGGAGGGCTGCTCTGTCTGTTGGTTTTTCAGTGTGGGCTAGGGAGAACGGCAGGAGTTCTCCAGCCGGTATCTGGTTCGGGGAGTTGGACATTTGGGTGCGTAATGGCTGAGTGGAGTGGGGACTGCTAGATCCCATGTAGGGGATCCGGCTGAAATGTAGGGGATCCGGCTGAAATGTAGGAGATCCGGCTGAAATGTAGGGGATCCGGCTGAAATGCAGCGTCTCCCCTGAGGGTTGATATGCGATCACAGACGGACCATATCATCATAGCTGCCGAGTCTCCACAAAAGATGGCATTAGGGTGCATGGTGTTCCGCTAAAAAGGCGGGATGCTTTTTTGCCTATGATCTGCCTGCGACCGTACAATACATAGTTTGACAAGAACGTAAATTCTCGTAATGAGGTCGGCATGAAAGCCAATAGCTGGGAGGACAGTTGATGCAGATGTGTGTTTCCGAAGTGCTGTGGACAGCGTTTATGTCTCGTGAATAAGCGAACATCCCACTGGCATTTCTAATCAAGCCCGTCTGTTGGCGTCAAGGTGGTGGTGACAACTCTGTGGGGTAGACGGACGACTGGGCTGCTGGTCACCGAATGACCATTGTCACCATATGACGGCCCCTCTGGTTGCACACTTATGTAGCAGTCACCACCTGGTCGCTGCCGTGCTCTAGGCGCCCGCCATGGAGCAGGATGACGGCGGGGATGGCCCGACGGCACCACCAACCGGCCCGGGCCCCTCCTCGTCCAGCTCCGGCGCCGCCGCCGACAGCATGCAGACGGACGACGGCTGGACGGTGGTGGCCAAACGGAAACGGTAGCGCTGCCCAACGGGCGATGCTAGAACTAATGCTACCACGGATTTTCGTGCGGTGGAAACTAGCCTCTGTTCAGAGGAGCGGCGCGAGCTTTGAGTGTCCGCTTCTGGTGTACACCAGAAGCCGATAGGTGTCGTCCGCCGGGCGTCTGGGACACCCGTTTGATGCGACGGTATCTTGTCGACACTATCGTGGAACTCTGTTCGTGTGAGTCGAGGAGCTGGGACGTTTTGCAGGACGGTCTCGTCTTACATTTGGGACTTGCCAAACAGCCGCAGATGCGCACGAGAACAGCAGCGGGCCCCTGTTTTGGTCAGCGTTATGGAGGACAGTAGTATGCAAAGATGGTGGTATGCAATGCAGTATAGGCTGTCGCGAGCGTGCCGTGCGAGCCTGTCTGTGTGTGACCTGATCAATGCTGACCACTCTTCCTTCATAAACTGCTGGAGCTGAGTGTGATGGGTACCTAGGAAAATTGCATACAGTTATAAACCTGTTGGTGCCGTGTTCGGGTCATATTTTGTGGTATATATATATATATATATATATATATATATATATATATAAATAACTGAATAAAATTGCAGTTATATTTTCAACGTGTATGTTGCCTGTGTAATCCGGTGTTTCCTACGGCACAGCGCATCATGGCCTTGTCACGCATGGCCATCTACTCGGCGTAGGCGCGGTGTAAGTATGCTTCCACCAAGCGATTTAATTGCGGTGTATGTTCTTCGGGTGTGCAACTACAATTACACGACGCATCCTCCATCACGGCGGAGATTACGCAGCTCCCTGTCAGCGTTGCAAGAATCACGCATACAATGCGAGTCTCACATAGCGGGACCATACAGGAGCCGTCAGATGTGCGATGCACGCGCTGAGTCACATTCGTCAGATGCGCGACGCACCGCTGGTGATAACGCACTGAATCGCATCCGCCAGATGCGCGGTGTACCGCTGGTTATCACATGCTGACATACCGCGTCTTCCCGTCCGAACGTGCACACGTGCGGTTCGCAGGCCGCACTGCCCTCCGGTACTAGTCGGCTTGCTCAGCTCCGGCAGGAACTTATTTGTTGGGGTAAATGGTTGAGAAGAAATTTATGGGCTCTTATACTGAAAATGGCCGACCCTTAAACGGCCAGAGGGGGACGATAGGCGACGACATCATCATTGGAAAATATGAGAATATTCAACGTCGAAGACATTCCTCGTGGGCATAAGGACAGCATGTTCTTGGGATTGTTGTTTATATCCGATCATAGGCTTGATGCATCTCATGCTGTATTGCGTCAATTTTCGATCCAGGTGTAGTTCTTAACGTTGCTAGTCTCCGTGCTCTGAACTCGGGGCGCATGAAACGGTGGCCGCCCAGTGTAAGTTGACCGGAAGGTTACGACCTGGAGATGCAAAAAATGCCCACGAGCGATTTTGCATAGAATCCTATCTGCCCTGGGAATTTCGTCTTTATACCTCAGAGAAGCCTCATTAACCCCCGCCGCTGTCCAGGTGCGTCGTATTCCACCGACGACCCGGGCACGCGAGGCGCGCCAGCCATGATGACGTCACCAAGGGGGCGTTAGAAGCGGTGACGTCATGCTTAAAATCGTTGGTCTCAGGGCTGGACCAGCCGTCAACCGACGAATGTCAGTCCGCCATGCCGGGCGGATGCTTCGTAACATCTAAACTTCCTAGAACTTACGATGCCTAAGACGCTGATGGCGCAGCCGTGCCTTCCGCCGCTGTCATCAAAACGTCCGCCGAGGTCTCGTTTCGTGGCTTGTTCCGTGTCCCCATACACTCAATATTTGGGAACATTCGATAAGGTGATGATGGCAGGCTTTGCCAATAATTTGTCGGCTCCCACATGGGGGCCCGGGTAAGGGCGCGGCCAGAAATTTTGTCAAGGGGAGGGACGCCAGTTTGACAAAGGCCCCCCCCCAAAAAAAAGAAATCGCCGGCTATTTGGTATGGCCCATTTGTTAGTGAGGGCATGTTTTTCTTAGATTTCAGATGAGTGAAAAATATACACATATTATCACACATTTTTCCTTCTATAACTGGAATAAAGGTCAGACGTTACGGCTAGATCAATTCTGTCTGCAGTTAAAAGTCAGTAAGATGAAAAAAGTCATTCGTTAAATGGATGTATGAAATAAACCGCCGGCGTTCCTCATTTTACATTGGTCCCGAGGGCTCTTTAAACTGAGAGAACTCCAAAATTTCGTGAGAGTTTTATTTGAATCGTAAGGGATAGCAAGGATTCCGCGAATGTGGATTGCAGATTAAAATGGGTCAATAATTTGTATTGACATGGCCGAGGCATGCCTGTTTGGGAATGTTCAACTTTCCGTCAGAATCATTAAGTGAAACAAATCATGTGACGCAACTTTGAGCATGCGTGCCTGCAAATCTCAGGAACAAAAATGTTGACGCCAGGCACTGTAGTCTTCATAGGTCGCGCAGCGTCGGCCCTGTGGCTAATATTAAGCCGTGCCCAACGGGCAAACGAAAATGACTCTTTTAAAAAAGGATCTTTGAACGCTTTACCACTTCCATCATACATTTAGAAGGTAGCCCTGGCGTCTATGTCATCGTTGCGATTTTTAGACTGAGGGTAAGAACAGCACTCTATAAATCTTTACAGCACCGCGAAGTGGTGCTTAAGTCTGGAGGTGAAACTGGAAAAGTAAAGGCGAAATTTATTTTCACGCTGTTGCAGCTGTATATCTGGCCAAAGGACAGTCCCAAAGTTGAGCAAAAAAAAAGCCCAGTTTTTTGTCTGGATGTGGTCAATATTTAGTCAGAATCGATTGGTGGTGCGAAATATGTAACGCAGTTTGAGCATGCGCGCCCTCATATTTTAAAAACAAAACCTCGACGCCAGGTGTTGCAGTCTCCTCAGGTCGTGCAGCGTCGGCTTCGTGGCTAACACTACGCCGTGGTCAACAGGTGGACTAAAATGATGACGCATTTGAGAAAATATTTTAACACTTTTGGACACCAAATCGCATATTTAGAGATATTCCAGGCACATCTTTCACTTGTGCGGTTTTTACAATGGTGACAATGACGTATGTAAAGCGAAATCTGGTTGTGCAACTGGAAGAGTACAGCTGATTTTTTTTCCGTGTTACTGAACTATTAAGCTGTCCAGAGGACAATCTCCAATTTGTAAAAAAAAAATTCGCCCAGTGTTGTCTTCGAACTGTGCGAATCAATTTTGAAGGACATTCAGGAACATTGTTTTACGATGGTCATTGTTGCGCGCACGGCGCCTGCCCGCTGGCGTTACTTGCAGTAGGCAACGCCGTTCGGTTTTACGAAAATTGCAACCCAAGCCATTGCTATCCTAGCTACCCGGGATTACGGGTGTGGCATGGGGCTTTATGAGGTACTCAGCTGCTGGGGCTACATGGCGTTGCCTGTCTCACCCTGGCGAAAAGGGCGGGCACCGCGCGGAATCGAAACCCGTGCCCGTGGTTTCCCAGACGCGCAGTGGTTAACGCAGGCGCGTTAACCACTACACTTCCGGCATCCAAGGCGCAGGCTAAAATCTTTTGATGTTATTTACTTCACTCGTCTATTTTGCAAAAGAATGAACGTTCTCAGACAAACATGGGATGGCTTTGTGCGTTTTGAGCTCTTTTCGACCCACTCCATTTTACACTGATGAGACCCCTTATCTCATTCCGGTAAAGGAGCCCCATGAGAACAACACAACGAGGCACATGGTTATTGCCGATCAAGGACTGAAGGACCATTCCGTCCTACCGCGGTGTGTTTTCCGGCTGTCATTCTGGCGAGACGGGCGGCGTCCCCTGGCCGATCCGGACGCCCATAGAGGGCAGCATCATATCACGTTGGACCATTCCGCTCCCTCTTACCATTATTTGAGGGCCGTCTTCGCAGGCCGAAGCCCTTAAATAGGACTCTGACCAGCCCTTTATGCCCTTAGACCCTTCAATCGCGTTCATGATCGTTGGACCCGACGCGCCCTTTAGGCTCTTCGGGTCTCCTCGAGCAATGCTTCTGGCCGGCTTGGGGCCCCTTAACAACACAGCACCCCTTATAGGCGCTGTGGGGCCCCGAGCAATTTAAATCACTGGCTTCGGCTTTATCCCTGCTTGAGAAATGGGCCCTTAATACCCATGCCGCCGCGGGGCCGACTGTGCGTCACTGATGGTGTCTGACCGAAATATAAGCCCTTATTGACTCAGTGTGCCGCTGATCATCGCGCGGGCCCTCTGGCTGGCATTGGAGTGCCCGGCTCTGGTGGTCGGGATCCCTAAATGGGACCTCTGGCCGGTCTTTCGGGCCCTTCGGCCCCTCAAATCGGGTCCTAAATCGTAGGTTCCAAGGAGCCCGAAGGCCCTCACGGAACCTAAGGGGAGGGGGCACGTGCCCCTTGTGCCCGTCCCTGCCTGCGCCTCTGGACCCGGGTTCGAATCGCGGTTCCGTCGTGGCCTCTGGGCGCTAACATGGATAATGCGGTCGCTGGTGCTCCATTAAAGGGACGCGACGACGTGCTTCACATTCCTTTTTTATAAAGACGAGATGTGTTAGGTTCGGACCCTGCTGATGACCCAAGTTTTCCTTAACGTGTTCACTTTTCGCTGGGTTTCGCCTGTGCACACGAAATATTTGTTGATATTTCTGCCAAAGCACCGTGCTGTAAGGTATATTTCAGTCGTAATGAGAACCCTGACGGCGCGCTGACAGAGGAATGTTTCCAATGAGTGTAAAGGTAACTGCTCGCGTTTACGATAGGATTTGAATTGAGGTAATGGGATTGCAGCGAAGGCTCTGGAATTGAGTGTGGTGAAAGAAATTGCTCCTTAGGCATATCATTTTTAAAACGAGAATAAAAAGCGAGAGTTTGATATACTATCTTTTTAGCTATCGTGTGGTACAAGGCGTACACAATTGATTTGTGAATGGTATAACGCCATTACCGCCGACGAAAAAGCTTCGTCTTACGAGTTGGCAGGGAGACTAATCGTGCACCTAATTGTTGCACTGATCACGTGAAAGTGGACAGGGGCGCAGTCAGGATAGAATTACCGGGAGACATTACACATGTCACACGGCGTTGTGACACGCCGCCGGTGCTAGCTTGACCTCCTGGCAAGCTAAGCGCTTACAATTGGTTTGATGGTCAATTTTTCGCAACGCTCATAGGCCCACGCTAAAGTTAGGATATTTTTGTCGAGGGGACGGGGCTGAGACATTCCTGATGAACAGGAAGTTTCACTCATACGCGTATACAGCTCACCTGTTGTTTGATTAGTGTTGGCAGCCTTTGAATGGAATGTTCCACATTTGAAGGTATTGAATCAAGCATCAGATATGATGAAAAAAGCCCACTTATAGTGATGTACGTACTGCTTAGAAGAAAAGCCTGCTCTAGACAACGATATTTCTATGTTTGGTAGACATGCTGCCCGATGTGTCGTTGTTTCATTGTGTCACCGCACCCTGCACAACATTGATTGAGAGCCAATTGACGACCGATATATTTGGAAATCGCGCTCACGAACGCCAGATATGAAGGCCTTGACAATTATATTGTTTTTCCTTGATCGCCGCATAATTAATGGAGTGGCAGCGTTTGAATGACGTTATTATGGCGTCATGGGTTCCGGGGTGACCTTAAAAAAGTATACCTGAAATAGTGTGTACATCTTTGCGGGCGGGTAGCTAAAAAACTAGAGGGGCTTAGATGTTCAGAAGGGTAGGGCTATGAACTGCACCGAATGATTTTCAGGACTGGCATTTCAGTTCAAAATCCCATACAAATCCGGAATACTCCGAAGATGTGGGAATGTAGAGCACCGGTTTTCTCCCTGCGTTTGGACCATTTAAATCAGTTTTTGCAAAAAATGAGAGACTTTGAATTCCTGTTTTCATTTTAAGTGTTTATTTTAGGGTGGTATGTAAGACGTCTATCAAAAATTGCGAATTGTCGCTCTAAGCAATATAATTAATTTTCGTCCCTGTATTTCTGGCTGAAGACGTTTGTCCGTGTTCTGCATGGACATGATATCTCAGGATGGGACAGGCCGCTACGTACACAACTAGGCTGCATACTGGGGAGACACGATTGCGAGGCAGCGGGACTTCGCCGCAAGTTGAGTGGTTTCACCTCCTTCTCCTCATGGGTAAAGTGTCTTCTTCAGTCGGAGAGACTTCAGCCCTTCAACGTGTGCTCCATACTACTATCCCTATTTAACTGGAAGACGTCAGCAACAGTGTGCATAAAGCAACGACAAAAAGTGACTACCTCAAAAGAGGCTTAGGCTGTCGCAGGCTTTGAACCCACCACGGAGCGCCACCAAGCTGCTAACAAAGCCAGACTTCGTCACCTTATGGAATATTCCCAGGTATGGAGTGGTGGTCACGGCAAAACAAGACTTGCGGGATTTTGGTGGACGTTTTGATGGCCAGGACAAAAGGCCCGCCTGCGCCCTTGGAGTCTGATGTTGCTAGAAATCTACAGAGATGTAGTGACGCGAAGTATCCGTCCAGCATGGCAGGCCGGATGTAGTCGGCTGGGGCTCGGTCCAGCCCGGCGACTAGCTATTTCAAGTACGTCACCGCTCCCGACGCCCACTTGGTGACGTCACATAGCTGGTGGCCTGGTCTACGGGCCGGCAAGCCGGCAATACTCTCGTCACCGGCTCCACAGCCGTCTCCATCACTGAAACTCGTGTAACTGTCAGGAAACAAGTACCATGAGACTAACAGTATACGATTCAGTGTGTGGTAATGTAATGTCTTCAGATAATAATGTGACGTTCATTCGAGTTGGTAGCTAATAGCATCGCGACCGTCAGCGACGTCCAGCCCACCGCAAAACCACCGCGGCGCAGTGTCGAGAAGGCCTCAGCCCAAACCCCCACCATTTACCGCTTGATCTGTTCGTCGGTGATCAATGATCAATTTGCATTGCCAGAGAACTATCAGGGACAAGAGGGCACAGTCGGAAACGGTGTTCGCCTTTGTACAACAGTGCCCTCCCGGAGTCTCCTGATGTCTACAAGAAGACAAGACGATTCTTACCGACTCCGACTAAACAGGTTACCAATCGGCGATTATATTTGGTGAATGAATCAGGTATATTAAGAATGTGATTGGTGTAACGCTTACAACACAAAAAGAGTACAGATTCGGATTATGCCTGAAAAATTAACAAAGAACACATGCTTTTAGCAAATGATCTTTGCTCGCTACATTAATCTCGCTTTTGAAGGCAATTTGACTTTTAGCGTATTGGACTGACGGCGTGTGATTGCTGCAGCTGTCGTAAGTGTGATAACCTGCAAATGAGAGCATGGGTCATGGTGGTGGCAAATGAGAGCGTGGGTGGTGGTGGTGGCAAATGAGAGCATGGGTGGTGGTGGTGGGAAATGATAGCATGGGTGGTGGTGTGGCAAATGACAGCATGGACGAAATGACAGTCCACTGTATTTGTTTGCGTCTCAGCACCTGACTCCACCGTAAGTCTACGTGGTTTTGGTTGCCATTTTAAAATTGCCCTGTCGTCTCGTATAGTGCTTCCTAGCTAGTTTTAAATGCATTTTCTGCTATCTGCTTCTGTCACGCTGGCTGGAGCCCCGTATCTCTGTCGCTCGTGCTGTCGCCGCCGCATCGCCGTCGCCGCCGTCGGTAAGGCTCGGCATGCCGGTTCTGGAGGGAAATCGGTGGCGAACAGTCGGCCAACAATTCAGACCGCGGCGCCCACTTACAGCGTTCGCTCTTTCCCAGTAGCTTCGGTTACGCTTCTTTTCATTTACTTCGTATGAGTTTACGTTTTTCATTATCTTTCTTTCGGCAGTAGGCAATGCATATTTGTAGTCAATAGTGTAATCCTTTGCGGCGTCAAACAAAAGGTCCTCTGGCCGGGAACGGCGGCTAGCCGGCAAGACAACTTTGCGACTACCTGATAGCTATTGGCTGATCCATTGTCCGACGACTGGTTTTGCCTTTGTGCCTTGAGAAAAACGTTCGTCTCGTATCTTTCAAAATTCAATCAACCCAGTTTAGATAGTTACTTGATGTCCGTACATCTTGGTAAATTTTCCATAGTCTGCCAGGTCATGGGGAATTTCCCAAAGGTCTCGCTGGTAATTAAAGTAGCCAGTGGCATGCTAGGGTTATAGAGCAGCATTTTGCTGTCCCCTAAAATAGTGCACCTTTGAAAATGATCGTTTAGACCCATCGCCATCAGGATTTCCCTCAAACATACGCAAATGATAGGTTTTATCATTGACCTTGTTTACCATTGCAACTAAATGTAAAGATTGTTTTCCATAACGTTCTGCGATTTTCCGGAAATTGCTCATGCTAAGCGTTTTCATCACACGTAATAGCTTTTTCGAAGATTAATAAAATCTGGAAAATAAAACGCTTGCAGTCAATGGCCAGCAGGATTATGAAATCGTGGCCGACTGGTTGACTGAGTAAATTCAGGCATCTCAAATGCACGTTCGGAATCCATGCACATTGATTTTTCAACAGCTCCTTACCCTTAACACCGCCGGCTGGAGTCGGCTACGGCTGCCATGCACGGGCAGCGGACCGATCGGCGGCTAACTAACAAGCTAGTTAGCCGAGAGCCAGCCTTGATACACCCGGCAATCTGGCTCAGAAGCCACTCTGGGTGTGAGTGTAGCCTTTATTGACGATTTTTCTATAGGTGTTTGCACCAGTCTCCGGTGCTATTACTGGAAACTACAGAAAAGTTACCAATTGTCTCCTCTGGCAAAAACACCGCTTTAAGACAGAATGTCTATGCAAGGTGCTGATAGTCCCCACCAATGCACGGAACCGCCACTCGCGTGCGCTTTCCCCATTAAATTTATTATACCAGCTGTTATTAAGAAATGTTGATATTGCCCCGCGATAGTTCTTCCAGCGGTGGCGGCACTTATATGTAGAGTACGCTGATACGCCTGAACGTCTGATATTCGTGCCAGTCTCATCGGGGCACCCACGGCGCGGGCTGTGCGGGGAACGGGCGTCCGTGCCGATCTTGAAATAAGAAGGTGGTGGTATTTTGAAGATATTTTCTTGCCAACGTAACAGTAGCCACTACAAATTCACCAAAGACATGCTTTCATACAAGTCATCAAACACGGATTTGCACTTCAGCATTCGCACACAAACGATGAGAGCAGAAGATGACTAACAGAGTTACATCAAGTTCGTTCTCCAACTCCATCATCGAGTAGAACAAATAACGAACATTCTCAGCAACACAATCGCTAGAGCAATAACATGCGCAATCTTCTATTTGTTTGCGGTTGCGATTTTGAGTTGCCACAAGTTGCTGTTTGATTATCAATACAACACTTTTTTTGGGCAGTAGCAGGACTTTTGAAGACATTTAGACTCGATCCGGGACTCAAATTCACCACAAACAATTGGTAGTTAATTGTGCCAGTTCCAAACAAACATCTACGTCACCGAACACTACACATGACCTTAAACATGTAATAACAATTATGAAAGACATGGAGTGCTAGTAAAAGTTCCCCATTTCGCTTGACCGCGCTCGAGACAAACCAAGGGTACGTCGTCAGACGACAGGTACCCGTGTGACCTCCACCTGTCCTGTAGCTCTCCCCATCTCCGGCGACAGTCTCCAGCGCCCCCTTTCCTCGCCGCCGGCGAGGCATCGGTCGGCTGTCGTGCGCGCGCCACGCGCCGTGCGGCGTTGGTGACGGTGCCGCGCCGTTTTTGTACTGGCGGCGGCGGCCAGGCGTGACGACGCGGTGCGCGCGCGCGCGCCGCTCCGCCGGCCGGTGGAGAGTGAAAGTCAGTCAGCAGCAGGCTGGTGGTTGGCCGCGGGACTTTCTCTGGCGGCGATGCCCGGACACCAGTCGCGCCATGCTTCACTGACGAGGCAGCTGTGGACGCAACGAAAGCAAAGGGCTGCGGGAGAAACTCGTGATGGATGAGCTGAGCGGCGCGGGAACGGCGGCTCGCCGGACGAGAACGGCGGTCCACGCTGGAGCAGGTAGCGGTGCGGGGAACCGATCAGCCTCCACTCCGTCAGTACGTGGCAACCATGGGGTCCTCCGGCGGCGGCAGCTCGCTCTTGGTGATGAGGCGCGCCTCCTTCTCCTGACGCCGCCTCAGCGCCAGCCGCTTGTCTTGCAGCACACGCTTCTTGACGTGGCTGGTTTTGCTGTCGACGCTGCTGTCCGTCTGTACGTCGTTGCTGATCTCGGAGAGGATGTCCTGGATGTTGGCAGCCATGCCGTGTCCGGACGCGCCGCTGGAGAGGATGTCCTGGATGTTGGCAGCCGTGTCTTGTCCGGGCGCGCCGCCCGGAACGCCGCTCGACGCGGTCGTCTCGGCTGTGCTCGTCTCGGCCGTGTTCATGCGGACGTGCTCGGGGAACGCCAGCCGGTACGAGTGCTCCGAGCCATGCGCGAACTCGGCGAAGTCACGGAAGTTTTCGAAGATGTTAGGCCGCCGGTAGTCAGAGTAAGGCGGCGGCCGCGGCGCCGGCTGGTTCTCCGGGTACCCATAGCCGTCCACGAAGGTTCCGCCGCGCAGGATGACGTAGTTGCCCGAGCCGAGGTGGCTGGCGCGCGCCGTCTGCGCCGGGAACGCTTCCGAGAAGTGCGAGAAGAAGTCGCGCTGCGGCGCGCTGGGCGGCGGCGGTGGCGGCGCGGGCCGCACCTGCTCGTCAAACGGCGCCCGGTACGGTACTGGGCTGAGCGGCAGCTGGTACCGGCCGCTCCCCGAGCGGCCGCTGTTGTGCCCCGGGTACGCCGGCGGCGGCGGACCGCGGTGGTTGCGTGCCGTCCGCTGCCCCCAGCCCGGCGGCGTGAACGGCGCCGTGCGTAGGTCACGGCGATGACGCGACTGAAATGGGCGGGGAGGCGCTGATGACTGGAGGTGGCGAGGGGTCGGTTTCTCAGGGCCACTCCTTGGGTACCTGAAACGGAAGATGAGGTCTTTGTCAGACGATACAATTACAGTTGTTGCATTGCCAGTTGCAATCGTATTTACTCTGGAACAGGTGGTGGACCAAAACGACATTGGCCCGCCGCATATGTCGCTACTCGCGTCCGGGCGTCGGCAGTAATCGCCACATGTCCCAGACGCTCGGAAGGGCAGGGTGGACGGCCCGACGGCGCCCCATAAATCTGGTGGAGTTTCACCGGGTGGCCAGTGACGTGCTCCACTCTCACTTTTTGTCGTGTCGCGGCTCGACAGAGACCGCCTGGGGCAGCGCATAGAGAGCGGCGGCGCGGTACCAGCTAAGGCGAGTGTCCGCCCGCGTGGGCAGGCGTTGTACCCGGCCAGGCGCAGCACGCCGTCACCCAGCTATCGCGCCTGCTCCGACACTGGTCAGACTCTGACACCCCATATTGCATGGTAATCTGCTTAACTTTCTTTTCTTCCGGAATGTCGGCTTCTCAGGGTGCGGCAGCCCCGCAGCGGATAGTTCAGTTTGCTGGCTTGCGTCGCACGGACCCCTGATGTACCTTGTGTCGCACGGACCCCTGATGTACCTTGTGGTCAGCTTACACAGACTCCAAAATGATGAGCCGAAACTAAATCGTTCCATAAGTAAACCACTCGTATGCGGGCCTTGTGGCGCTATTTCCTTAAACAACGTAGGATCGACTTTGACCTGTGCTCACCTGGCGTGCTGAAAACGGGGTCAGTTCATTGGGCTCCTAGCTGCGGTCCTGGAACGTCAGGGCGAATTACACTGAGCTGGAGATGTGCCCTCCGCTGAGCCACACTGCTGAGCTACCGCGGCAAGCGCGAGTTGGCATCACATTGGAATGGCTATGGAATAGTTAAGCAGTACCGCACCGTCCGCAAATGCGCAAGGCCGGTCAACATCGAGGTAAAACGAGCATGATGAACACATCTCGTCTGACGATGAGATATCAATGCATCATTGCAATCAATCGATGCAACACACACACACACACACACACACACACACACACACACACACACACACACACACACACACACACACACACACACACACACACACACACACACACACACACACACACACACACACACACACACACACGCACACACTGACCTAGCAGGTTTGGAAAATATGCACTGCGTCTACGCTGGACCGGTTGCCTATAAGCAGGCTTGACACGGAGTTTTTGAGGAGTCACTGCATATTTATATTTGTAAGAAGTTCAGCTCCTGAGCTAATCGTAGGTGCACGATCTCATTAGGCACAAAACTGCATCTGGAACGGTTTGGAAAGCCGCGAGCGAAGGGCTTGACATGACTATCACGTCACACGTAAGACTTCACTGTTGTTGCTGCCCTGGAGTCACTGACGCGCGAGCCATTAGATGGCGCTAAGCATCGCGCTAGGTAAATAACGCAACTTTCACCGCGAGAGCGAAAGCGTTCCGGTCGGCATGCGGTGGAGGTTACATCGGCCTGATCAGCTATCTGATTATTACTCTTCTCTGCGGGGCGGCACACAAAAAGACGGCACCGCGAACAGCATTCGTCTCCCCTTGTGAAAGTCAGCGCCGCCTCAAAAGTGGTGGCAGGTGGCCGTTGGGCGCCCCCAGCCGGGGCGCTCTCGAAAACGTCGCCGTGCCGGCCCATTGGCGTCTGCCGGGCCCGGCACGGCAGGCGGTGGGCGGACCACTCACTGGAACGGCGTGGAAATCCGACGCCGGCGCGTCCTGACGCGACTGGAACTGCGACTCCGGGAACTGGATCGGGATCACCTCGATGTTGTTCACTGGTGGGGAGCAGAGCTGGCGTCAGGGAGCGCGCCTCGCGACAACTGATGCGGCGTCATAAGCGGCCAGCTGCCCTGGGTACAGTGATGGAGTCATGACCAGACTACACGGCAGCAGTGAAGTTTGCTGGCCAACCAAGCAAATCTGGTTAAGACCTACTGTTCGCATCAACACAACTTGCTTGTTACTGGTCTTCGATGGCAATGGTCACGTTTGCACCCAATGCGTTAGGATACTTGCGGTAACCCACTCAACCGAAGGTAAGCAGAATAATTGGCACAAAAGACATGATTCACCGGGATATTCCCTATGTATTGTTTGCATGTGTTTGCACCTCGTTTTCTGTCAGTGCCGCGCCCTTTCCCTCGTTCCCTACCCGGCCCTGGCCTGCCGTACCCTGTCCACCCTCCAGCCCTCCGGCGCTCTCTCCGTATCCCCGACCTCTCACCGTCTGACTGGGAGCGTTCGAAGTTGTCGCTGAAGCCGCCCAGGCTGTTAATGTTCGGGAAGCCGGGTGGCATCTCGAAGAAACCGACCTCGCCGTTATTAGGCGCGTCTGCGGAAGACGGAGACGGCGGTTGGTTCGATGCCCAGCGGCGGTGCTACTGCGTGCTCAGTTAGAGGCCAATGGAGTGTTGACAGGAGTTGGCGAGCATAGCAGCTTCCAGCTTAGAGCAGGTAAATCGTGAACACGACACATTACGTGTGTGTATCCACAAATGTCAAAATATGATGCGTGCATGTCGTGCATTTGAACAGTGAGAGCAGCAGCAGCAACGGTGGTGGCTTCACGGAGCAATGTAAAAGTGCACTTTGTTCCACAGCAACCCACTTTCAGTCATTGACCTCCTCCTCTCACAAACTGACTGGGCTGGAGTTCATTACGGAAAAACGAGTCCATGTTCAGAAATGACTGTCATGAGAGAAACCTTGTAAGGAGAACCTCCTGCTTAGCGGATAAGAATCGCAAAGCCTCAGCCCTCTGGGTTGTTCCGTAGAGACCGCTGAGGGATGCGTAATTTCTGTGAAGTGATGATCTTAGCTAGTCAAACGTTGGCGCGACGTCGTGCACCAGCTACCGACGGCGACTTTGGCAGGCCACAGTCCGCGTCCTCGCCGCTCGCCGCCGGCCAGCATGACGTCACCGGGCACCCTGACCCGGCGTGATGACGTCATCCGGGCTCTCACCGGCGTCTCTCTTTTGGCGGTGGTTCTGCGCGCCGACACCGAAGAAGTTGCGCCGGATCTGGCTGAAGAAGTTGGAAGGAAAGCCGCCGTTGGCGGGCACGAAGCCATTGTGCGGTCTGGCGGGCTGGCGCGCCGGCTGACGCGGCGCCGGCGGCGGCTGGAAGCCCTGGCCCTGTCGAAAGTCCTGCTCCCGGTGGAATTCTTGCTCCTGACGGAAATTTTGTTCCTGATGAAAGTCCTGGCGCTCAGGGATCTTGTGCGGTGGCTGTGCGAAACGCTCGGAGGTCTGGGGTGGCTGAAACGTTTGCTGTGCGTCTTTAGGCTGCTGGAACGATTGCTCTTTTCGTCGGAGGGATTCTTGCTGACGCTGTGGCTGCTGGAAGGACTGCTCATTCCGTCTAAAGTCCTGCTGCTCCTGCTCCTGTGGCTTCTGGAACGACTGTCCGTCTCTTCTGAAGTCTCGCTGCTGCTGCTGCTGCTGCTGCTGCTGTGGCGGCTGCTGGAGCGACTGTCCGTCTCTTCTAAAGTCTCGCTCCTGCTGCTGGTGCTGCTGTGGTGGCTGCTGGAATGCCTGTCCTTCTCGTCTGAAGTCCTGCTGCTGGGGGCGGGGACCTCGCAGCACATCGCTGGCGGGTGGGTTGACGCCGAGGAACTGGCCAGGGTTGCGCTGCAGGCGCTGGTTGCCCCTCATCAACGGGTCTAGGCTGATCGGCACGCCGCCCCGGTACGGTGCGCTCAGCATCTGACGCAGCTTCTCGGTGATCTGACGCTTGCGGCGCAGGTGCGGCAAACCTGCAAAGGCCCCTTTCCTCAGCCGTCAGAAGTGGGGGCGCCATCTCTGCACCGAGGACTGCTTTCCGTGTCCTCTTGTTAATTTAGGTTGTACCATAACTGTCTGGAGCCAAACGTGGATAAGCGGGAAGGATCTAACTTCGCACGAATCTCCGTTCATTTAAATTTCGATGTTGGTCGTGCTGGCTGCTCAGTTTGGTGGGATGATGAGGTAGGTGAGAGGTAGATCTCGCTATTCGTGTCACACTTTCATGTAAATCATCTCTAAGGTGAACCCGGTAACATTAAACAATCTTTTGTTGACCATATCCAAAATTACAGTGGGCTGTAAGGAAAATACCCAAAGGAACGCAACAGTGCAAATATTCGAAATTGTGGGAGCACACCTACTTGGGCGGCAGGGGCGCAGGATTTTGCAATGAGCTTAGGGCCTTAGCACCGAGTAGGACACCATGGTATGTTTTCAATCTACTTATTTTGGCGCGTCACCTCGATTTTTTTTTTAACCGTCGCTTTGTAGTCACACGCACATCAATGAATTAAAAATGTGTCAAGAAGTGCAGGGACACGTGCCCCAGTGCCTCTCCATGGGATACGCCTCTGTTGGGTTGCACTTCGTTTCACAGAAGGTGCACATGGTATAACAGCCGTGCGAGAAATAATGGTTGTCGTTGTATAATTGCATGGCCATCCAGAATGCTATTATAAATTTCAGTGGCTCTAACAGGTTGCCGTAATCATCATAGATTAGTGGCATGCTATACACCAGGGACTTTCCTGCTACTATCTGTGCGGACACTGCTTGACTGTGGTCTTCAATTAGTCACCATAAGCCGAGAGGAGCTCTCTTTCCATCGGACGCAAAACTGGTTTGGAGAAGCTAACCTGACGAATCACTGACTCTCTGATTCCGAACGCAGGCCGGTCTTCAATTCCCCCGTGGCATAGCGCCGAGGAATCGTACGTCGACCACGATTTGACGCCTACTAGCCCACATCGTGCCGCATCGCGCCGTTTCACGGTATCCGGTCATCTCAGTGACCTCTCCACGTCACCGAGGTCAGCCACCGCGCGAGTTCAGCCGCGGCGCGAGGTCAGCCGCGGCGCGAGGTCAGCCGCGGCGCGAGGTCAGCCGCCCCGCGAGTTCAGCCGCGGCGCGAGGTCAGCCGCCCCGCGAGGTCAGCCGCCGCGCGAGGTCAGCCCCCGCGCGAGGTCAGCCGCCCGCGAGGTCAGCCGCCGCGCGGGGTCGGCCGCTGAGGCTGGCAGTGACGCACCGCTCGCCGGCCACCCTGACTCGTGGCCAGCTGGGTATACACGGGCCGCCGCGGAGGGGCGCTCTCAGACGGGATCCGCTCGAAGGCACAGGCACGCCGGCGCCGGCCGCGGTCGCTTGGCCGCCGCGGAGGGGCGCTCCCAGACGGGATCCGCTCGAAGACACAGGCACGCCGGCGCCGGCCGCGGCCGCTTGGCCGCCGCGGAGGGGCGCTCCCAGACGGGATCCGCTCGAAGGCACAGGCACGCCGGCGCCGGCCGCGGCCGCTCGGCCGCCGCGGAGGGGCGCTCTCAGACGGGATCCGCTCGAAGGCACAGGCACGCCGGTGCCGGCCGCGGCTGCTCGGCCGCCGTGCTACCGGACGCAGGCCGTGGGCACGCCCGCGGGACCACGCGACCGGGGCCGCTGCGTCGGCAGCCGGCGTGGCCTCTCACCTGGCAGGGGCGAACCGCCGGGGAAGTTGGGCAGGCTGGACTGGCGCACCGGCCGGCTCTCGACGCTGCTCACTGGGATCAGCTCCTCCGGCTCCACAGGCCTGCTCGGCGGCATGGCCCGCGCCAGGTCAGTACATCAGTGACACGCTGAGCTCGGACGTCACGGCAGTCAAACGTCACGCCAGTCACAAGAGATGTGCGAGTCGTACGGGGTCAAGTGAGTCACAAATGCCACTGAGGTCGCGACTGTCTCCTCCGGCACGATGTCGCGGCTTTCAAGAAAGCTCCAGTATTCAGTGATCCCACGGCGGTGACCGGGCTGAGGAATTCACAGTTCAGTCAAGGTAATCACGAATTTCTCTGCAGCCACGGTGGTCACTGCACCATGCTCGAAAATCACTACAGTCCGAAAAAGTCCGGCGACTGCCAATTTTGGGGTTGTTTAAAATACTCTAACGACCACAATTGTTACCGCTGTCAGTTGCGTCGGTCGTGAATGTCAGGGTCACGATCAACGTCATGACGTAGCTCATGATAAGCATGGTGTGCAGTTCACCACAAGTATGGCCTCGGGACAGCGGCCGATGCTGGCCTGAAGTCAACACAGTCGTATGTGTGGTCACAGGTTTCTGACGCTCGAGACGAGCTTGGAATAATGCTGGGTACTATGGTCCCACCTCTGGTATAAGTTTAATATTGGACCTATGGCGACGTACCGGAGGATTTGATTTAAAAGTGAGGTTGCTAACAATCACGCGCTCTCTGGGATGGTCCAACGCGGCAACTGGTGGTCACCGTCGGACAATGCATGTGATGATGGCACAGCTCCTGACCCTTCACGGTTGCACCTTTTCCGATGAGAAATAGGCAGTTGAGATGTCACAACACGACATTTAGGGCGTTAGACCTGGGGGCTATCGTCACGCACATACATTTTCGTCATCATGAAGCATAACGCACTTCCCGCTGCATGCAGACTTCCCCTTTTCGAGCCGTGGGACCGCCTGAGCCATACTACTTTGACATAGGTTGACTTTGACCCCTGCGCATTTCAAATACCCAAGATCGTGACGTCATACTTCATAAAGATGTGTCGGAAAATCAATCAAGAATATTTTAATGACTCGTGATAAACCGCATGGGAGAAACCCACAACATGTCTGAGTCAGGTGGAATCCGCCGCCAGCTCGCAAGACGACTGACGACTGTCCGAAGACATCAGCATCACGGCTCAGGAAATCTTACGTGTGCTTCGCACTGAGTATGCAATACCTGAGTTGTTTGCACCTAGCTGACACAAATGCTGAAAAGCAACGCACGGTCAACCGATTTGATTCTTTGATTGTTGTAGTAACATTCATACATGAGTCATGTCTAAATCGGGCTTGCTTCTGTCATCTGCAGCTTCATTATATATATATATATATATATATATATATATATATATATATATGTATATATATACACATCTCTCTCTCTCTCTCTCTCTCTCTCTCTCTCTCTCTCTCTCTCTCTCTCTCTCTCTCTCTCTCTCTCTCTCTCTCTCTCTCTCTCTCTCTCTCTCTCTCTCTCTCTCTCTCTCTCTCTCTCTCTCTCTCTCTCTCTCTCTCTCTCTCTCTCTCTCTCTCTCTCTCTCTCTCTCTCTCTCTCTGCAGCCGACGCCCATCATGTGCGGAAAATCTTGCTTACACGAGATGCGTATGATATTTAAACTGAGTGGGGAGGGACCAAGATGGTAACTGCAATCCAATGTTGTGTCAGTGACGTTATCGAGACAAATGATGCCACCTGGTCGGCACTACTGAACATCTGAGGGGAAAATGCGCGCTGACCGGCCTGCAGTCGCTCTCCCGCTGAATACTATCTGATCAAACGAACGCACACGCACGGGCGCCTCCAGCCGAAGAAGGTGGCTCGGCTGGTGTTCCCACGCCAGATCTGCTCTCGTCACAGACGTGCCGATGACACGGCTGGGTCCCGCTCCCGATCACCAGCACTGGCCGGCGTTACCGACGCCTCAGTGACGTCACACCGTTTGACACGGCTGGGTCCCTCTCCCGATCATCAGCACTGGCCGGCTCTGCCGACGTCTCAGTGACGTCACACCGTCTGACACGGCTGGGTCCCGCTCCCGATCACCAGCACTGGCCGACGCTGCCGACGCCTCAGTGACGTCACACCGTCTCAGGCTGCCCGCAGCCCTACAGCACACTCCCAGCGAGGGGTGACCGGGGGTCAACGAGCGACCAGCACTCACACGAGCGCGTCCAACTGGCGCGGATGGCCGTGCTCGGCCAGCGGCAGCTTGACGGGCGACAGGCGCAGTCGGCGGCGGACCTGGACGGGGCCTGAGGAGACCACACAGTCGGGTCACCAGTCCCGCAGAGGTGTGGTATAGTCAGGTACCAGGCCGCAGAAGTGTGGCACAGTCAGGTCACCAGTCCCGCAGAGGTGTGGCACAATCGGGTCACCAGTCCCGCAGAGGTGTGGCACAGTCAGGTACCAGGCCGCAGAAGTGTGGCACAGTCGGGTCACCGGTCCCGCAGAGGTGTGGTACAGTCAGGTACCAGGCCGCAGAAGTGTGGCACAGTCGGGTCACCAGTCCCACAGAAGTGTGGCACAGTCGGGTCACCAGTCCCACAGAGGTGTGGCACAGTCGGGTCACCAGTCCCACAGAGGTGTGGCACAGTCGGGTCACCAGTCCCACAGAGGTGTGGCACAGTCGGGTCACCAGTCCCGCAGAGGTGTGGTATAGTCAGGTACCAGGTCGCAGAAGTGTGGTACAGTCAGATACCAGCCCGCAGAGGTGTGGCACAGTCAGGTACCAGGCCGCAGAAGTGTGGTACAGTCAGATAACAGCCCGCAGAGGTGTGGCACAGTCGGGTCACCAGTCCCGCAGAGGTGTGGCACAGTCAGGTACCAGCCCGCAGAGGTGTGGCACGGTCAGATCACCAGCCCCGCAGAGGTGTGGCTCGAGATGGGACGAGACGAGCACACCAACAGCAGCACAAAGTGCAGCACTCAAACAAAGGTCATATTTTCTGTTTCGTTTAGAGAATATGCTAGTCATTTGCGATTTTACCTGGATGACTAATACAACGGAGGCTATTCATTCCGTATTTGACACACAGTATATGGAGATAAGAGCATAGGTATCACATGCATGGATGTGTGCAGGTCAACACTCGTTGATAACAACAGTCTGGTGTATTACCAAGCGTCGTATCCGAGCGTTCCGGACCCGCATGCCGGCACTGCTGCTCCCTCGAGCCGGCATCCAGCGGACACTGCCCCCCGAGCCGGCAGCCAGCGGACACTATTCCCTCGATCCGGCAGCCAGCGGGTACTGCCTCCCGAGCCCACAGCCAGCGGACACTACTCCCTCGAGCCGGAAGCCAGCGGACACTGCTCCCTCGAGCCGGCAGACAGCGGACACTGCCCCCCGAGCCCACAGCCAGCGAGCACGGTTTCCCGAGCCCACAGACAGCGGACACTACTCCCTCGAGCCGGCAGACAGCGGACACTGCCCCCGAGCCCCCAGCCAGCGGGCACGGCTCCCCGAGCCCACAGCCAACGGGCACGGCTCCCCGAGCCCACAGCCAACGGGCACGGCTCCCCGAGCCCACAGCCAACGGGCACGGCTCCCCGAGCCCACAGCCAACGGGCACGGCTCCCCGAGCCCACAGCCAACGGGCACGGCTCCCCGAGCCCACAGCCAACGGGCACGGCTCCCCGAGCCCACAGCCAGCGGGCACGGCTCCCCGTCCGTCCGTGGCTGCCCCGCCGCCAACACACTCACCGGCTGTGGCGACGCCGACCACGGCCAGCGCCAGTAGAGTGACGTGCGTCGTCTTCATCTCGCGGTCCGAGCTGCTCTGAGCCGCCGCCTCTGGCGCGCCGCTTTATAGGGGCCGGTTTCTCCGCCGGCCGGACGGCCCACTTAGCGGGAGCAGCGAGAGCGAGCTGTGAACGGCGCGCGGCGGCCGGAGCCGCTGGCACCGCCCGCCGTTGTGTTGCAGGCACCGCTGCCGTGTTTGCGCCTGCTGCGACACAGGCTGCCTTCGTCGCGCTCCTCTCCTTCTGCGATGTAGCAGCGCCCTGTTGAATTTTTCCGTTGGTTTGTCTGTCTGTCCACTGCCGCTGGCTTTTACGTCCACCCGACTGCCGCGGCACTTTTCTTGGTGTTCATTTGTCCTCACCGCAACAACGCATACAAGCCCGTCGCGACTTTGTTAGGTCAAAGAGGCCGAACAGAAACCAATGCATCCGATGAGCTTAAATTGTGCGGAAGAAAATGATACCGATTCTCTGAAAGGATTATGTTAACAATTATGAGCTTGGACCCTTGTGTCACAACACAAGTTAGTTGTAAATAAAATACGCTTATTATGTTTTGTTACATTTATATGAGCCGTGGGTCAATTTTTCTTGTGCACAATTCGTATGCCGATTGCTGAGAACGGCGGCCGTGGTTAACATGTCTAGAATAGACACAGCAAAATGCTGCTTCAAGCCGGTCCTCCTGGCAAGCCATTAGGACTGATATTTTGTTACTTATGGACATCAGAGCTCTGTGTTGAAGCAGTTGCTAAGGGGCGGTATATTCTGCAAAGCCTCGACGAATATATTATATGCCCATTACTATGGTTCTCAGACGCAGACTCGCTACGGTACTCAAACCGAAACGCTTTGAATGCCTACCAAGGTGCATTGCCCATCCTGTAGAGTTAAAGGGTGCTGCCCTGCTCAGATGTGTCTCCAGGAAGAGGAAAGACAGAACACGCTACTTTTAAACAGTTCCAGGCATGATGCAACATTTTAGCACTTTAACGTACCGAATTCGTCAGATAGGAGCCGACATGGTAGCCCATAATCTCACACAGCTGTGCGCAACTGGTCTACTATAAAATCGGCCATTACCGACTGCACCCTGAATTTGTTCGGAAGTTTACGTTGTGACTGTTGTTTCCCAAATTCCACGTATCCTGCAACAAACATAAATCCCTCGGGCGGCATTTGAACAACCCATTTCAGGAGAGATGTTCTGAAAAACTATAGATATCCAATACCACTAACCCGGTATTAGATAAATATGGGAAACTCTGCCCTGTAATCTACCTAATAGTCTACCTACCAATCTACCTAATATATCGGGTGCAATGAGGTAGAATATATATATACATATATATATATATACATATATATATATATATATATATATATATATATATATGTGTGTGTGTGTGTGTGTGTGTGTGTGTGTGTGTGTAAATTTATTAATTAACTAATTTAGCGTAGATTTATGATAAGTGGCTCCGTTAACATGGGCCCGGGTGGCCGGCTAGATAGCCCTCGCTCGGGGAGTTAATTTGACTCCGTGAGATCTCGGCAACTAAGAAAGCTAGAGACACCAAATTTACAGCGTGTCTTAATCCGTACATGAACTCACTTAACTCACAGTTTCAGCTTCCTAGGTCATGACCTTCAGGTCTTATAAGGTCAAACGAGGTCAAATTCCAGATTGGTCTCTAAAGTGCCCCCAGGACCTACGTAACTGTTTCTAAGCAAAAGGGCGCAAGCCCATTTGAGGTCAGTGACCTTGTTTGACCTTTTGAAGTTCATAGTGACCAAAATCATACAAGACTGCCGTGAGTTTTGTATTTGAATAAGCGACAAAGATTACGCTAGGCAGTATGCTCCTAAAACAAAATGTCAACCCGTGTCATCATAGGTCAATAACCTGTTCCGACCTCTAAGAAGTCAATGGAAGATGTATCATGCGGTTCCTGCTGTCAGTAAATTCGAAATGAGCGCCACAAACTATCCCATACAGCAAGCCCCAGAGCAATAAATCAGGTTGGTTTTGACCATCGTCTGACCTTCATATCTGGCCTTAGATCAACGTAGTTTGCTCATTCAATATTTGTGGTGCATAAGAAAGCATCTCAGAAAGGTATGGCTTGGTCAAGCATTCCGTTATTGTATCAGATTGGACGATTCCCTAGAAATTGCTTCCGCTGAAACAATGGCCTGACTTTGACTTGCTATATGTCAGCAACCGTACAAGGTATATCTAAATTTTGGATGTCAAACGATCCGCTATTCAATTTTCTACAGCTATGCAAAATTTGGCACGGCTACGCCGCGTCGCTCAAAAACCATTCTGGAAAACCTTCGGGGGGTCAATTTGACGTGTTAACGTCAAATTGAGGTTGAATTGTTAAATTGTTTGAGCGCGTGTTAACTTATTTCCTAACCCGATCGATAAGTAAATACATGCGAGTGATTTGTTGCCGGTTGGGGAGGCAGGGTGGTGTTGTGCGGTATTTTTCCGCCCATGGTTTCCATTAGAATCGTACGACCTAGCGCAGCTTGACACCGTTTATATGAAACCCCGGTTAATGCCAGTTGTAGCTTCACGGTCGAAAGTGCGATTGATAAGCCCTCTGTGAGAAAGCTTTGTTCGAATGATGCTTTGCAAATCGGTTCAAATTGCGTCAAGCCAAGCAAGCTGGAACACAGCGGGGCACGCTACGCTTGGGTCATCAGGTGACCAGTACATATTTGTATTGCTTGTTGATGAGAGCTGGAGACACCCACAACAAATCAGGCCTGTCCGCTGTTTCCGCACCATACCCCACTATGCTTTGAAATCCGTCTTTTGCTGCTGCGTTTGTAGGCGTAGGGTGATTCTGCGTTGAGAGTGTGTGTGGCTGTACTAATGGTGACCTGCTAAATCGACCCACTCTCACCCCCTCTCCCCATCAACAAATTTGTGTTAAGGAAGATGACTTGCATTCACGGTTCTCTCGCCTACTCCCTGTGACCCACCGACTGTTCGTCTGTATCAGATGCCGCTTCCGGCCCTGCGACCGGCAGTTTGGGCCAGCGGTGGTCTGACCACGGCCGGTCGGCCTGCCCGCCGCGCGTGCCCTCGTAACACAAACACGGCCAGCCGTGGCCGGGCCAGGGCCCGCCGCGCGTGCTCTCGTAACACAAACACGGCCAGCCGTGGCCGGCCGAGGTCTGAGCAGTAAAAGTGCTGAGCCATCGAGCTCGACGGCTTCAGCTGGCTGAGGCTTTTGTTGCAGGCCACGCGCCTTACACACACGCACGCGGCGTAAAACTTGGCTGCGCAAACAAACCACGCAACCGCAGAAAAAAACAACGCCGATGAGGCAAACGCCACACCGACTGCAGACAATCTGGTATTCTTGCCATGTCACCTGGGAATGGGTAGTTGTGGTTCAACAGCCGGACGCTCAAAAATGAAAGCAGTTTCGGGAACCTGCATCGCATGTGCTGCGTCCTTCACCGAAACGAGAAGGGTAACAGCCCCACTCCTGCGTTTCAAAAGATGACTGGCGGACTCCTGTTGTAACCATAGCTTAATTGTGTATTGCACAGGATGTAATGTGTCCTCTCTCCTTTACTTCTGTATTGTCATTGAGCAACATGTAACCAATGTGGTGTGGGGATATAATGCAAAGGGTCACTAGCAATGACCACATGGTCGTTTGGCGCCGAGCGCCTTGACATTAAAGCGCCTAAAACGTGTGGCAGCTTTGTTCTCGGTATCGCTTTTTCACACGTGCCTGATTGGGAAACAAATCAGAAGCGCTAGAAAACTGAGATGATCAGGGATGATTTCGCCGATCGCCGTCAGGTCGATTAAAATAGCTAGAATCTTTTGCAACAGATGCGTTTTTGCTTCATAATGCCCCTACTCGTCATTTTAATTTACCTACTTCGTCCATGACACCAAATCATCAAATACCGCAAACGTCAAATGACGACTAAATACACGATGACGCGAAACAGTCTTCCGGGATACGTTTTGCCGTGTATTTGGTAGACCTCACGGTAGTCCATGAATTTCGCTGCAGCTAGTGTTATTTTTCATGCATTTCCGGTCTGGTACCAGTCTAAAAACATTGGAGAGAGTTGCCTACCCAGTACTTCGAACGTGAAAAGAGCTCAAATATACCTGTCTGTGGTTCTGGTTGTTTTGCAACACATATAGGAGACGTGTCTCTGTCGTTGTGGCTAGACATTGCTTAGTGTTTTCACGAGATACGTTTGCATGTGACATTGAGGCCAAATATAGCAGACGTTTCTCTGTCTCGTGGTTAGACATTGCTTAGTGTTTTCACGAGATATGTTTGCAGGTGATATTGAGGCCAAATGGAACTGAAGGCACAAGCTACTAATTTACTAGCCGGTGCAGCAACATGGCCTGATGGCTATAGCCTACGGACTATCGTATCTCAAACTGTGGAGAAAAGGGGTTGCTCACAATTGCAAGGATACGGAAAATTCTACTAGCTTCAAACCAGTGCACCTATGGCCCTGATTCCGCAGATATAGAACAGATAAAATGTGTGACGATAACCAGCCGAACGTGCTGATGAATATGTTGATAAATTCAAATACACATCTGTTTCCATCAACTTACATCTCTCAATACATGCATTTTAGTCTGCACGATCCGCCACTTAATTTCGGTGTTAAGAGAACTTTTTGAATGCCTGTCATTTAACTGGAATTCTCCCAAAGGCGGAGGTGCAGCCAGAATTTTTCACAGGAGGGGGCCAAATCCTGGCGTGCGGGGCCTTTCAGCCAAAGGTAGGGGCACTTCGCTGCTACAGGGATACTGTTTTTTATTCAGGAGGTCGTTTTAGGCGACTCGGAATCCCGTTTCGATGCCTCGAGTGCAGTTTTTCGTGCTTTAGAAGCCCTAGGGCCATCATAAGCTGCCAAAGGGTACTGGGATGCACGGCCAATTGAGGCTTCAGTACCTCCAGAGGGCTCCATCTGGCTGCTTCACTGCCCAGGGAGGCATAACTGGCGCTCAGCTCATTAGCACTTCATAACTAGACTGGGAAATTATCCAAGATCCAAGCGTTGCGGTCGTTTGCATTGTCTTCTGGGTTTGCATTGTCTTCTGCGCTAAAGATCTGCTGTTAACTGAGAGAAACAATAAGACACCCATTGTTCGTACAGTGGGGTTGATTTATGTCCGACTTAAGTGAGCGCCTAGCCTCGGGAAAGTTCAGTAATTGTTCGGCAGTGATTGGTAGTGGTTTTCTCAGACACGGGATCATTAATTCGCTCACCGACGGCGGAGAGTGCAAAAGAGAGAAGAGAAACAGAGAAAGCTGCTTTTATGATCACGGGTCTTCTTCGCCAGGAGTGAGTGTATCACATGTACCGCCGCCAGTCATGGGCCAGTATCGTTTGCATGGAGAGAGGTCGGCCAATGAAGCGAACGGTATTGGAAGGCCATGGATGATCAACAACTAATGCTAATTGCTGATGACCATATAATCAACTGAGGCGAGTATCTTGGTAACCGTTGGCTACTGGACTAAGCCGTTCGGCAAAAGACAGCTTATCATTTTACATACAAACTCGCATACAAAAGCGTTTTCAACCCTTGCCATGATGCGGTGGGCAGAGGGAGTAATGCGATCCTCTAAGGTTTTTTGAGAATATCATTCCGACATTTTGCGCAATCGCGTCAAAATTTTCAGTAGCCTGTGGGGCATTCATTACACGTGTTTCGACACGGCATTCCTAACTTCTTTGACGTCTGAGCAGTGGCAGTTTTTGAGGAACACTACATAACAATTTTCAAGCGCAGGCGACAGGCAGCAACCAACGATGCCGCGAGCACCCACAGCGAACCGATATTTTTACAGTAACGGAGCTATCTATCATAAAGTTACGCTAAACACACACACACACATACACACACACACACACACATATATATATATATATATATATATATATATATATACCATTGTGCTTAAAATTAAACGGAAAAACCACGCCAGCCCCAGATTTGTGTCCCCACGCGGCATCGTTTAGTCTGCATACTGTAAAACAGAAAAATGCGATTGTCTGAAAAAATTTTACCTTTTAACTGCCATAATGAGGTTAAGATTAAGCCTGGTCCCAAGCGTGAGATCTTTTTGAGACCAATCCACTGGGATTTTTTCCTTAGCTCTATTTTTACTAGTTCGGAAACGCCAGGGCTCACACCGCCTCCCCTATCAGTCTGCGTTATGAAAAACGGAGAATCAGAGCGAGGGTTAAATTTGCGTATTGCGGCATTGGGTCGCAGGTTAACCCCAGTTCCATGTAAGCGTCAGTGTCCAAAGAAAAAAGATAGCAAATGTCATACGTTTGCACGCTCAATAAAAAACGACGTTATTTTGGCAAGACGTAGGATGTTCTACAATGCGAAAGGTAGGTAGGTAGGTATTCGATACAGCCTCGCGTGAATTTGTTTAAAAAAGCTCTGCAATCATGCGCTGAGTTACGATTTTTCGTAGCCTTTTTAAATAACCTTCCACACCTGACTTATCTTCAAATCCAAAATGTTACACGGGCCATATCAGCAGCATGTGAGCCCTCCTCCAATCCCTGCACGAGAAGATGTGAAAGACCACTCCTCCGCTTGGCTGTAAGCGATGCGTATTTGGTATCGTGTGCAGCGTGTGTTTTCTAATGGTTCCAGAGGCTTTTTTGGTTATATCATGAAGATGGAGGCAACTGTTCACATGCATTCCGCGTTAAGTAAAAGCAGATAAGAGGTTGACATTTGCATATGAAGCAATAGACGTTAGTACCGATATGTTTACACCAGGGCAAACATAAATGACATCAGTTTTCTTATGGTGGACTAAATATTCAACTTCGTTCAAGAGGAAGCTCACGATAGTCTATGTCTTGAAAATAGTCCATAAATATTAGTGCGCCTTGGACACCGTATGGCCTTGACCCTTAAATGCATGAAAATGCATGAAAATGCTTAAATGCATCTGGGAGCTCAAGGCCATCCGCAGTCAGGGTCATGATAGGTCATGGGAAGGCCCAATGAGTTCTCAAGCTAGGAAACGCCCAGGCTAAACAATGCAAGCAGTGCGAGTCGTCCGCGAGCAGTTTGCATCCAACCAGGCAGCTTCGGCAGCGAATTCTTACGGCGTGTACGCAAATTCAATGTGTGGGGACAGATGGACGCCGAGTTTGTTCATTTACAGCTCAACAAGCCCAGCACACAACCTGTTCGCAGGCATCGCTTTCTGAAGAATACCTATCTAGGTTATCCTCAAAACAAGGGGGAACGTAGTTTTATCAATCTGTTGGATCGGCATGGCATTGACAGAATACAGCAGCAAAGAAGCAAAAGAAGCTAGCACTGAACTCACAGCCCATACTCTGCATATCTATCTTATTTCTTATTTTTGACAATATGATTTCAATAAGTCTTTACAGAGTGCATGCTAACAAAAACGGAAGAGCTCGGCTGTTCCATGCGACTAGAGCTCGTCTGTGATGGGTATGTTTTCAACCTAATTTTCCGCTTAAATGCTGCGAAAATCCGTACGCATCTGCGCGGAAGCTTTCAGAGATCTTAGATCTCAAGAAATCTAAAACTCTAAGTAGCCTCGGCCTCTTTTGCTTCATGTTTCTATTGTTGTACCCCACCCTATTCTCCGTCTCCCTCTCAAGCTGTCTATCTTCCTTGCCCCATCTCTGGTGTGATCGTGACAGGTCGAACAAGCAATGTCGCCGGAGAGAGAGAGAGAGAGAGAGAGAGAGAGAGAGAGAGAGAGAGAGAGAGAGAGAGAGAGAGAGAGAGAGAGAGAGAGAGGAGAGAGAGAGAGAGAGAGAGAGAGAGAGAGAGAGAGAGACGACCATCTGAGAATGTGCAGACTCTTGTAACGGCGCAACCGCCTTTTCTCCGGAGAATCGTGCTCGGCGAAGCTGCGCGCCGCTAGCTGATGGTCTGTGGCAACAGCATGACCAACATCCTGATGTTATAACCAGCAACTCATTGGGTCTGAGGCTGTGGCCAATTTTTGCTAGGGACAGTTGCTTTGAGCTCATTATAACGATGCATCTTCAGCAATATCTGAATCATTAACAAGCCCAAAGCTTCAAAGATGTTGCAAGTTGAATTCATCTAATTGGTCAGTAGTGTGATACACCGTTAGCACAAGAACACAATGGCACTTGACTCCCGCTAATACTTAACATTTCAACCGAATTTGGGGCCGTCCGGCATATTTCTATGGTCGTTAACTAGCAGCATCAGCCGTCCTTCGGCCACCTGCTCCTGCTGGCTACCTCCGCTGGGTGGCCCGGACAGTGGTTCGCTGGGCGGCCGGACAGCGGTGCGCGGGGCGGCCGGACAGTGGTTTGCTTCTCTGCCCGCATTGCCCGGATTCACACCGCGTTTTCCACCTGCTTGTGGCATATCTTGTCTGCACCGCACTGATCATATGAAAATATACGATCTTCACCATGCAAGGTGGTCAGGCAAACCGCACGCGCCGCGCTACCGAAGTTTTCGCTGCGCTCTGTCCCCAGCTCAGACGGGGTGTGAAGAGCTGGTAGGTTCGAAGCGTCAGCGGGCGAGCATCCCGACACCCATTGTGAGCGCGAGCCGACACTTGCAGCGATGACGATAGTTTTAGAACACCACTGTAGTTCCAGTGCAGGTGTGCTAAACAGGTATGTGCAAGGTGAAGCCGTTTCTGATACCGACAAGCACGCCCAAATGATCAGACAGATACGAAAGCCAATTATCTTGACCTTGACGTGGCCTTCTAGTCAACTCCATTCTTGCCGCGTTTTCTGGATTCTTTTTCTCGTACATCAAAGCGTTACAGTAGAAGAAAACTAGGAAGATTTATTGTGCTTTGCAATAATAATAATAATAATAAACACACAAGAGACGTCTGGACCATGACCGAACATGCGACGAGGACCAGAGCAGCGACGCGTCCGTGTGTTCAGTGTCACATCGGACCAGAGCAGCGACGCGTCCGTGTGTTCAGTGTCACATCGCCGGCGGCGCTCGCGGGCCCATTGGCAGAAACAGACGGTACGGAGAACAGGCAGAGTAGCCAGACGCCAACAGGACTCGTATGGCGACGCCCAAAGCCGAGCGAGCAATAGCGGCCGCGCAACACTGACCTGACCTGACCTGACCTGACCCGCTACTTCGGCGGGGGCGCGGCGACCCGACCCGGGCCGCCCCTTATCAGCGGCCACACAGCACAGGGCCCTCTAAAAAATACATCTTAATCTGAGACGTGGACTATGACGCTATTCTTAAAGGATGCAGGAACGCTCTGCAGCGCCGAGGCATCGTCTGGTGACGCTCCGTTCAGCCGGTGTGAAGACGTCCGACCTCGGCCCGGCACGCCCTCTCTCACTCCTCAAACTCCACTCACCCCGCCCCACTCACTCCTGCTCGCAGGAACGGTGTGAGCTAAAATAAGTTACCAAAATAAACTAAATATAAGCGCTTCAAGCCTCTCAATGTTCCAATTCGATGCGCACGTATATCACAATGCCAGGTGGCCGGCGGTGCGATCGGAGCGCCACCGCGCGGCGCACCATCTCACTCCGAGTGTCGGGTCGCTTCGCCAGGCAGCGGGCCGCCGCGCGTCCATTCCGTCTCCGGGCCGCGGACTGTCGCCTGCCGCGCCGCCCTGTCCGCCGCTAGTTTATCACATGCCGCTCATGCCGCCGGCTTACACCAATTCAGCCGTGTGATGATCCACGCCGTTGCCGTTTTCCAGGCCGCCCAGGTCGTGGTGGTGCCCGTTGGCCTCGGACATTAGCTTGTCCGTGACCTCTATCGCCGCGTCCTCGGACGTGAACTTCTCCAGCCCACCGCTGTTGTCGACCGGCGCCACTGTCTCGGTGACGATGGCGGAGGCAGACTTCTTGCTGGCCGGCCCCTTGCCTTCGGTGGTCTTGTGGCCGCCAGTTGAGGCTGCCTTGGTGCGGCCCACTGTCGTCAGTGGCCGAGATGGCGGCGTCTTGGTCGCCGCTCCAGAACCTGTCTTCTTCACCGTATCTGTGGACAGGGCAGCAGCTACCGACACCTGCAGGCTCACTGCAAAGGGTCAACACCACCGAAAGTTCGAGGACATTTCTCCGTGCGGCTGTTCTTACTTAACGGCCACTCCATCGTCGCTGCCTGAAAGGCCGACGTAGGTGGGACCGTGAGTGCCGAAGTGCTGAACGCGAGCCACCAGGCATCGCGGCATATATCTACTTGAAGGCAAACTGTCACGGCTTATGGCCGGTCACATGCCTCTAGTAATGAGTTTTCGTGACCCTCAAAACATGCATGCAAACGATCATTACCACAGGCAGCATGGCCACATTTAACAGTCATCATGTCACTTTAACATGCTGTTCACATGTCTATCGCATGTAACGTCGTTAGCCCCTGGCGTGATCCCGGGACCAGGGACGAATATATGACGAATGGTATGAGCAGCCAGCACTGTCTCCGCCGTTAACCTCAGTGAAGAAGTGAGCATCGTCCCTATCCACGACACTCAACCTGCAAAGCCCGCATTAACACGCGCCCGGGTGGCCGGCTGGATATTTTTTACTCGGGTGGGAGGCCAATTTGACCCCCTTGAGGTCTAAGGAAACAATAAAGCTAGAGAGACCAAATTCACAGGGTGTCTTGACCTGCACGTGAACTTACCTAGGTCAAAGTCTGAAGTTCTTATGATCTTCGGGTCGAATAAGGTCAGACAGGGTCAACTTCCAGGTTGACCTCTAAAGTGCCCACAGAACCTAGATGATAGCCTCTAAGCAAAAGGTCACATGCTCATTGAAGGTCAGTGACCTTGCTTGACCTTTTGGGGGTCATGGTGAGCAAAATCATACAAGACTGTCCTGAGTTTTGAATTGGAATAGGCGAAAAAGATTACGCGAGGCAGTATGTTCCTAAAAACCAAATGTTGATGTGGGTCATTTTAGGTCAACGACCTATTCAACCGCTAACAAGTTCATGGAAGATGCATAATGCGGTACCCGCTACCAATAAATTCGAAATGAGCGCCAGAGGTCATCCCATACAGCAAGCCCTAGAATAATAAAACAGGTTGTGTTTGACAATGGTCTCACCTTCATACCTGACCTAAGGTCAAAGTAATTTGATAATTCAATTGTTGTGTTGCCTAAGAAAGCATCTGAGAGGTACATGGGTTCGTCGAACACTTCGTTGTTACATCGGATTGAACGATTCCTTAGGAATTGCCTTCGCTTAAACCATGGCCTGACTTTGACCTGCCATAGGTGAGCGACCTTACAAGGTACATCTAAATTTGTGGTAACAAAAGATCCGTTATTCAATTGCCTACAGCTATGCAAAATTTGGCGCGACTTCGCCGCGCCCTTCCGAAACCATTTCGGAAAAAACCTTCGGCGGGTTCAATTTGGCCCCCACCGGAGCGCGTGTTAGTGCTCGTCATCCCCGCAATACATATCCAGGAACATGCGTGAGGTGTCTGTGCTGAACCCCCAGTCTGAGGCCAACATCATCCTGCCATGGGATAACTTGCGCTGCAAGTGTAACGATCACCATCAAAAGCTCCACACGTTTACAGTCGTGTTGGAGCGGTATATAAATTACAGTATGATGTACTGAGTGTAGCCTTGGTGTGCGGTCAGAATAGTTACAGTATGATGTACTGAGTGTAGCCTTGGTGTACAGTCAGGATAGTTACAGTATAATGTACTGAGTGTAGCCCTGGTGTGCAGTCAGGATAGTTTCGTTCAACGGCGGCCGTTATCATTTGCTGGCAAACTTCAGCACGAGACTGTGCGACTCTAATGAGCGTCACAAGCTATGTATGTTGGTGACGAATGTCGGCGAAATGACGATGAGGTTAAGCCATTGTCATAAACAACCACGAAACGCATAGGTTCAACAAAAAAAAAACATTGCAAGCATCTACGAAATGTTCCCTGTTTCTGTATGTAAAAATATGAACGAATACGAAGGCTATGGAAGCAGGTAGCTACGCCGTTATTTTGCCACTGTATGATGGACCACTCCCAGCCGGTACCTGACCGGCGAACTCTGTCACACACTCACTGTATGATGGACCATTCCCAGCCGGCACTTGACCGGCGAACTCTATCACACACTCATTGTATGATGGACCACTCCTAGCCGACACCTGACCGGCAAACTTTGCCACACACTCACTGGGAACTCTGGTGCCGAAGCCGATACCGGAGGTCCTGGTAGTGGAGCCAGCGGCGGGCCGCGCGCTCAGCGACGCTGAAATCTTCGAGTTGACCGCCTCCTTCGCCGTCTTGGTGCCGGGGCGCCGGGCCGGGGATCCGTTGGTGGTGCGGCTGGCGGCAGTGCCGGTGGACCGGCTGGTGGTCGCCGTCGGCCGGGTAGTGGTGCTGGACCGGGCAGCGGTGACACCGGTGGTGCGGGTCGAGAGCGTGCTGGGGCGGGTTGGCTTGGCGGCCACCGGCTTCGGCTCGCCAGTCTTGCCGTCCGGCTTACTGGGCGAGGTGGGCGTCTTCTTCTGGGGTGGAGTGCGCGTCAGCGGCGCGCTCCTCGCGGCCGGCGCGCTCCTGCTGGTGGTGGGCGTCGTTCGCGGCTTAGGCGTGGTTTTGGCGGCGGGCGTTGATGGCGTGGTCTTCATTGGCGAAGTCCGCGTGCTCATGGTGGGGGTGGTGGTCGATCGCGGCGTGGTTTTGGCCGAGGATGGCCTGGCGGCGGACGTAGTGGCCGTTTTCGGCGTGGTGGAGGTCGTGGAAGCCCGGGCTGTGCCGAAGGTCGAGGTCCTCGCCGAGGTCGCCATCGAGGGTCGGGCGGCGGTGGCCGTGGCGGGTCGGGCGCGCGTCGTGGCTGCCTTAGGAGCAACAGCACCGGTCTTGGCGGTGGGAGACCTGCCGGTGGCAGGGGCCGTAGTGGGGCGCGTGGGGGCCTTGGTGGCTGGCTTGGTCGTTGTCTTCGCCGCTAGTTTTGCGGAAGCGCTGACAGCTGGCTTTGCTGGCAGCTTGGCAAGGTCTGTTTTTCCAGTGGGTGTCTTCTTAAGTGGCTCTTTGCCTGTTTTCTTCGCCACTGGGGTCTTCTTGTCGGCGTTGGTAGCTTCGGTCTTGGTGTCCTTTCTGGCGGCTGCGGCAGCTGCAGCCCCGACAGCTGCTGCCCCGATCGCAACGGCAGCGGCCGCAGCAGCCGTCTGGACCGAAACAGCTGATTCCGGTCCTGGTTCCGATTCTGGTTGCTCATATGTCGATTCAGCGTCAGTGGGAGACACCAGTAGAACAGGGTGCTGTTCGTCCGCGGCTGGCTTGGCTTCCACAGCCGGCTCTGGGAACTTATCTGCCTCGATCGTAGGCTCTGGTGCTGTATCTGTCTGAACAACAGTCTCTGGTACCACTTCTGCTTCGGCAGCGAGCTCTTTGACTGGCTCTGACACTACAGCAGGCTCTTTACTGGGCTCTGCCTTGGCAGCGAGCTCTTTAATGGGCTGTGCCCCTGCAGCAGGCTCTAGGACAGGCTCTGGCTCCCGGGTGGGCTCCGAGACCGGCAGCTCCGACAGCAGTGGCTCAGTTGGCTTGCGAATCGGCGTATGGTATACGAAGCCACCCGGGACCAGGTCGTCGGTTTCTTGCTGGAGGGCGCGCTCCATGGCCTCGAAATGCTCCTGGTCAGGGCTCAGCATGTCGGCGCTGGGGTGCGAAAACGCTTGCATGTCCTCGTGGAACGAGGCCTGCAGCAGCTCGTTGGACTCGATCGGGTCCAGCTCAGGCTCGTCCTCTGAATCCTCCTCGGGCCTCTTGGGCTCTTCCTCGGCCATCTCGCGGCGCACCGCCTCCACTTCACTCTGCTCGATCGTCTCAAACTGCTCAGCAGGGTCGACGGTTTCGATATCGGTCAGCTGGGCGGCCGCGGCGTCGGCGGCCGACTGCGAATGGTCGCCCAACGTTTCCAGACACTGACTGGCCTGCTTCACCACCGGGGCCGCAGCGTCGGCCGCCTCTTGCACCAGGCTCTCTGCGGCAGCAGCTGCCTTCTCCGCCTGCTGCTGCAAGAAGTCGCTCGGCTGCTCGTCGGCCAGCGAGCGGTGCACGTCCGCCTCCACTTCGTGCTCAAGACGCGCCGAGAACTCGTCCGTCGCTTCCAGCGCCGACTCGACTGCGTCGTCGCCGTGCCGCTCGGCGGCGGCGACCAGCTCCGGGGCTGGCGAGCCCTCCTCCTCGGCCGCCGCGTGCGCTCCGGCCTCGGCCTCCAACGGCAGGATCTCTGCCGCGGGCTCCACCAACTTCTCGATGTCGTCGGCAACCTGCTTAATGTCGTGCGTGATCGCGCCCGTGTCATGTTTCAGAGCCTGCTCCGCGATCTCGTCGTCTTGCTGGAGCACGTCTACCTCTTGGTCTTCCTCTTCTTTTGCCATAGCCTTGTCCGCCGCCACCTCGTACGCCGTACTGCCGCTCTCAGTGACCAAGTCTGCGGCCGACGTGGCGGCGCCGGCGGCTGAGTCTGCGGCCGACTGCAAGCTGTCGGCCAGTGTGTCCATTAGCGAGGTGTGTGCGCCCTCTGCAGCCTCGTCGGCGATACGGCGCTCGGCCTCTCCGGCCGTCTCCGTGGCCTCCTCTGCCTCCTCAGCGAAGCGGTCCTCCGCCTCCGGCACGCTGCCCGACACCGACTCCACCGAATCGGTGACGGTCCTCATGAACTGTTCTTCGTCGCGCTCGGTCGCAGCGCCGGTCCGGTCGTCACCGTCCGGCTCCGCCTTCCACCGCGCCGGGTCCAATGCCGATTGTGTACCGGCCGCGGCCGTGTCGTACGCCGAGCCCAGCGCACCGGCCGTGGTGTCGTAAGCCGACTGCAGGTGACCGTCGACCGTGTCCAGGGCCGCGCCGGCCGCCACCGAGACGTCCTGCGCTTCGCGCTCAGCCCGCTCGGCGGCTGACGAGAGCACATCTTCGGAGGAGCGCTCCGCCGGGCCGACGTTCTCGGCCGCGGCGTCCACCCCGGACTGCAGGCTGCCCGTCGTCTGCTCGAAGGCGTCCGCCGCCTGACCGTAGGCGGAGTCGAGCGTCAGGGCCGCCTGGTCGGTTACCGTGTCCAGCGCGGTGCTGGTCTCGAGGGCGGCCTCCTCCGTCTCTGCCGCCGCCGACTCCATTGCGGTCTCCGCCTGGCTTGCGCCGGACTCGAGGTGACTCGCCATCTCGCTGGCCGCCTGATCGTAGGCGTCCTCCGTCTGATCAGCAGCGAATTCCAGGGCTGACTTCCCCTCGCTAGCAGCCGACTCCAACGCGCCCGCTGTCTCACTGTAGAACGTCTCCGCTTGATCTGCAGCAGACTCGGGGGCGATTGCGGCTTCGCTGGTCAGAGCTTCTGTCTTCTCAGCAGCAGATTCGGCCAACTCTCCCACCTCACCACTGACGTGCCCGAACGCGGCCTCTGCGTCATGCGCAGTGGTGTCTTGCTCGGCCTTTTCCTCACTCGCAACCGGCTCCAATAGGTCAGCTGTTTCACTAGCAGCCGTATCGAGCGCATCGGCCGCGCCGCTGGCGACGGAATCGATGTGCCCCGCCGTCAGCGAGGCCGTGGACTCCAAGGTCGCATCGGCGTCCGACGTGGACGCCTCGGGCGCCTCCTCCGCCTCGTCGGCGCGCGACTCGAGCGTCGCCGCCGTCTCCGAGACAGCGGCTTCCGCGTCCTCCCGGACCGACTCGCCGGCCTGGTCCAGGCCGTCGGCGGCCGACTGGGCGCCGGTGGTGAGGTTATCCGAGGTGGCTGAGAAGGTCGAGGTTATGTGCTCGTAGGCGGAGCCCAGTGCCGCCTGGACGCCGCCGGTCACCACCTCGGCGGCGGAACCAAGCTCCGCCGCCGCCGCGTCGTACGACGAGCTCACGAAGTCGCCGGCCGCCTCGAACACGTTGCCGAATCGCTCCTCCACCTGCACCGGCTCGAACGAGGCGTCGGCGTGCTCGACGGCCGCCTCATCCGGCCGCCGCTGCACCTCCTCGGCCGCCTCACCCGCAAACGAGCCGAGCCTCTCGGCGCTGGCGTCGACAGTGTCCTCAGCACTCACGGTGGCCTCCAGCGCCGGCTGCAGCGAGCTGGAGCCGAACTCGGCCATCGAGCCGACCGCAGTCGCAGCCGAGTCGTGCGCCGACGTCATGATGTCGCCGACGGTCCTGAAGGTCGAGTCGGTGCTCTCGGCGGCGGTAGTGAACGCCGAGCTGGCGGTCTCGGCGGCGGTGGTGAAGGCGAAGCTGGCGGTCTCGGCGGCCGAGTCGAGGACTGAGTCGCTAGCTGACTGAGCCTCTTCGGTCGCACCGCCGGCCTTCTCTGTGGTCGTGGTGAAGGCGGCTTCTACGGCGTGCTCTGCCTCTGCGGAGAATTCCGCTTGGTCCAACGCGGGCCCCAGGCGCTCAGCCGTCTTGTCGTCAGTGGTGTCAGCCATTTCTGTTGTTTTGTCGTACGCTGTTTCAGCTATCTCCGCTGTTTTGTTGAATGCACCTTCAGCCACTCCTGTGGCGTTGCCGAAAGCATCTCCAGCAAACTTCGTAAGGTCGCCATAAGCATCTTCAGCGGCCTCTTTCGCCTTACCATGGGCAGTTTCGGCACCTCCTGTGATTTTGTCGTAGGCGGTTTCCAGACCATGCGCCATGCTATCATACGCAGTGTCAGCACTCTGTTCCGTTTTGTCGTACGCAATCTCAACGCTGTGCGCCGTCTTGTCGAAGGCAGTCTCGTCAAGCTCAGCCGCACCTTCAGAGGCGGTTTCGACACTGTGCGCCATCTTGTCGCAGGCAGCCTCACCAAGTTCAGCCGCGCCGCCATAGGTGGTCTCGACGCTATGTGCCATCTTGTCGTAGGCAGCCTCACCAAGTTCAGCCGCGCCACCATAGGTGGTCTCGACGCTATGTGCCATCTTGCTGTAAGCAGCCTCACCAAGTTCAGCCGCGCCGCCATAGATGGTGTCGACGCTATGTGCCATCTTGTCGTAGGCAGCCTCACCAAGTTCAGCCGCGCCGCCATAGGTGGTCTCGACGTTGTGTGCTATCTTGTCGTAAGCAGCCTCACCAAGTTCAGCCGCGCCGCCATAGGTGGTCTCGACGCTATGTGCCATCTTGTCGTCAGCAGCCTCACCAAGTTCAGCCGCGTCGCCATAGATGGTCTCGACGTTATGTGCCATCTTCTCGTAAGCAGCCTCACCAAGTTCAGCCGCGCCGCCATAGGTGGTCTCGACACTGTGCGCCATCTTGTCGCAGGCAGCCTCCCCAAGTTCAGCCGCGCCACCATAAGTGGTCTCGACGCTATGTTCCATCTTGTCGTAAGCAGCCTCACCAAGTTCAGCCGCGCTACCATGGGCGGTCTCGGCGCCCTCTGTCGTCTTACCTAAGGCAATCTCGGCACCCTCCATTGTCCCGTCGTACACGTCGTACAGGCCCTGTGCCGCGCTGCTGTGCACCGTGTCGACGGCGTCTGCCGTGCTGTCGTACGCCGTCCCAGCGGCGTCTGCTGTGCTCTCACACGCCGTCTCGGCGGCGTCTGCCGTGCTGTCGTACGCCGTCCCAGCGGCGTCTGCTGTGCTCTCACACGCCGTCTCGGCAGCGTCTGCCGTCTGATTTCGCGCGACTTCGACGGCGTCCACAGTTTGGTCGAACGCCGTTTGTGCGAAATCCGCCGCCTTATCGTAAACAGACTCCAGGCCCTCCGCCGTCCGGCTCTGTACGGTCTCCATCGCCCCGGTCGTCCGCTCCTGAGCCCCCTCCAGCTCGTCGAAGGCGTCGGAGACACCTCGGGACGCCATCTCGGAGACACCCTCCGCAACGTTCGACAGCTGCTGGCGCGCGTCGCACGCGGCCGCACTGAGTCCGCTGCCCAGCTGACCGAGCAGCCCGGGCTCGGGCAGTTCTGTCTCGAACACGGCGCCCGAGGGTACGAATTCGGCCGCCGCCGGGTCCAGGTCGAGCGCGTCGCCGCCGCCGAACGGCGCGCCCTTCAGTTGGCCGGGTGTGAACTCGGGCGCGCGCGGATTGAGCGGCGAGCCGGGCTCGGCCGAGCTCGACAGGCCGAGCTTGTCCGAGAACGGGTCGGTCGACGGATGACCGGAGGAGCCGTTAGTCCCGTGCGGCCTGTCGTGGTCGTCGTGGCCGTTCCCGGAGGCGAACGGGTTGAAGCTCATGGCGGGCAGATCAAGGTCCGAAGGCTCTATTGACTTCTGGAACGAAAGACGACGGGGGTTAGTTTTGCAGCCGCGCTCTGGCGGATGCATGGCGACACTGTCTGAGGGTTAGGCTATTGCGAAACTAGGCCTCAGTGGCTCTTACATCGGTGAGTTTTGGTAAGCCACTGGTACCTGTGGTTTGTGTTAATTATGACGGACCGCCTCCAACGCCATTACACAACCAACGAGGATTTTGCTTAATTATTTTCCACGGTCTGGTTTCCACCTTACATTCCGAAACGTGACTTGTTCTGTGTTTAATCAGTGGTAGCAATGCTCAAGTACTCAGCCTGCACAGTTGACCGTACCATTCAATTACTGACAAACCCACCATAGGTCTGGTTTGTCTGCTGATTACATTGGACACATAAACGAATCACTTCGTGGCTGAGTGATAAGATACATGAGACTTTGTGAGTCTGTCTGGGCAGCCATGACGCTCGCTGAACATGAGCCCGGCTTGTCTGCAAATGAGTCGACAAATGAGGTGCACGGAAGCAGACGCCGTCTCAGCGAAATATTACCAACGTGACATTAACAAGCAAACACTTCCAAGCGGCAGAATTTATGCAAAGGTGGCTTACTTGCGTCGGTAAGCTGGACACGGAGGCATGTCACGGTAGATTGCGTGCTGCTAACGGCTATGAATGGTTGCGTAACGGCGGGATTCATATAGTTTACGGAACCATCTACACAAATCCACCAAAGCAAGGTCATCTAGATTAAAATCTCAGGTACACGACATGCAGCAGCGCACATTGACATTGTGTTTGTGCAACACAGCCCTTAACATTGTCCGGCTTACAAACAGCGCTCTGGGTGGCTCGGAATTACCAAGTAATTAATTACTCATACATTCAGTAACTATTGCACATGGTCAATCTGAGGGACCTGATGTGACACCGGTTGGTCTGTAGCCGGAGCGCAAGCGCTCGGAAGGTGCGGCCCCAGAGACAACAGACGGTGGCCTCAGCCACAGGGCAAGAGCTCGGGAACAATGCGCAGCAGCTTCATTGGTTGTCTTGACTTGAGCTCTCGACACTTTAATATTGCCCCGATACTACTAGTGCAAACCCTCCCGAGGAGGCTCCCTCATGCCCTTTACACAAGACTGAGCTGGCTCGAAAACACTCCTCCTTTAGAAGTCTGTGGGCGTTGCTAAGGCGCACGTGAAATAATTATCACGGCGGCGATGGTAAAGCTCTCATTTGAAATGTTGGTAGATGGTTTCTAGCCGTCAAAGTTGAGTTGAACTGTTCCGTGGGTTCGTGATATGTTATGACCGTCTTTGGCGGAGTAAAGATAACAGCATTTCCCGTTTTCAAGGCATCCAAGAGCCATGATCAGGGACAAGTGCTTTCCAGAGCGACCCTGTTTACATTTCCACCGTAGCTCACTCCTTCGGAGGTTTGTCACATCACTTTCGTGGGTGACGCCCGCCTTCCATTGCGCTCTGCTATTTGTCATCTATACCGCTATTAAAATCCGTTCAGTTCCCTTTCCCGGTTGTTTCGACAGTGGGCGTCAGCGCCTTCCCAGTCCGTCTGCAGCGCAGGCCGGCGGTGTTACCGGCAGGGGTGCCGGCGGTGACGTGGCAGGAGGTCCACGTCAACCTCCGCCACCGCCGGCTGGAGACGAAGCCAGGCTGAGTGTCTGTCGAAGACGGCGATGGCCTTCGCTGCAGCAACGGTGTCGGCCATTAGGGAGTGACAGTACTGGCCATAACTGAGTGTGAGTGTCGGCTGTTACTGAGTATGAGTGTCGGCTGTTCCTGAGTTGGCGGGGCGGATGTGACCGAATGATCGTGGCAGCCATTAGTAATTGGCGTCGCCGCCCGTTACTGAGTGACAATGCAGGCCATTGGCGAGTGGTGGTGTCAACCATTACTGAATACGGGCGTCAACTATAGTGACTGGCGCTGTGGTCGGTTGGTGAATGGAAGTGTCAATCACAGCGAGTGGCACCGTCGGCCCTCACTGAGTGGCAGCGAAAAGTATTTGTGAATGATACTGTGGTTAGTTAGTGAGAGCCAGTGTTGACCTCAGGGAGTATCACTGTCGGGGACTGCTGAGTGGCAGGGTCTCCCATTGCAGAGTGGCAAAGTCGGACATACCGAGCGGCGCTGTGGCCTATTAGCAATGCGGACGCCATTACCGAGCGGTGGTGGCAACCATTGCCGAGCGGTGGTGGCACCCATTTCTCAGCAAGGCCTGCCGCCAGCGTCCGGGCCGGACGCGGCAGCTGACCAGCTGACGGCACGCGATCCGTCCGACTAGCCGGCCGGAGAGGTCATACACGTCAGACAGGTCCCAGACGGGCCTCAGACAGTTCCAGACAGATCCTAGACAGGTCCTAGACAGGTTAGACAGGTCAGATAAGTCAGACAGGGCAGGCAGGTCAGACAAATCAGACGGGTCGGCCAGCAGGTCAGACAGGTCAGACAGGTCCCAAACAGGTCCCAGACAGGTATCAGACAGGTCCTAGACAAGTTAGACAGGTCAGACAAGTGAGACAGGACAGGCAGGTCAGACAAATCAGACGGGTCAGCCAGCGGGTCAGACGGGTCAGGCAGGTACCAGACGGGCCAAGAAGGGCCAACTCGGGCCCGAAAGGCTGGACTGAACGGTGTGAAGAGTATGGACTGGTCGGGTAGAGTAAACAGTCTAGCAATCCGGACAGCCCGGATAAGTCAGAGGGGTGCAGGCTGGTGTGGTGGTTCAGGGAGAACTCAGAGGAGTGCAGGCTGGCGTGGTGGTTCAGGGAAAACTCAGAGGGGTGCAGGCTGATGTGGTGGTTCAGGGAGAAGTCAGAGGAGTGCAGGCTGGTGTGGTGGTTCAGGGAGAACTCAGAGGAGTGCAGGCTGGTGTGGTGGTTCAGGGAGAAGTCAGAGGGGTGCAGGCTGGTGTGGTGGTTCGGGGAGAACTCAGAGGAGTGCAGGCTGGTGTGGTGGTTCGGGGAGAAGTCAGAGGAGTACAGGCTGGTGTGGTGGTTAGGAAGGCTTCAAGGAAAGCAGTGGACTGTGATACACCAGATACATGTGATACAGCGCTAGTCCTGTAATCCCCTGGAGAGGATGAAATCGTCCATCAATCGGCGACCTAACATTCGGGCTAAATTGAGCAGGCGCTTTGGTAGTCCCTGAGGCCCCCTGGCGCATGATGAGACAGCGTGCATCAGGGGGAGCCACGCTGCTAGATCAGCGCGGTCCCCGCAATCCAGGTCAGAGAGGCATACCGTCCATTACGAGCGGACATGTTCTGCACGAAAATCTCCTCTGTGCACGGACCTGGCGTGTCATACATCAGACAAGACAAACCGCATTTGTAACGCTCCCGTAGTGCTGACCGCAAAATAGCCACGCGCAGGCGGAGGGGTGGGCAAGGGGCCAAGGGGTGGGCAAGGGGCCAAGAGGAGTCGCTCGTTTTCCCCGCACAGGATCCCAACTTCACTGGCCTTCCCCATAGCTGATCTATAGCATGGGGTCGGAGCTCGGTGAATCCTCTTTCCTGGAAGCTGATGACTGGGCGCTGAGCTCCGGGAAGGCATGACACAGAGACAATTTGAGCCTTAAGGGATGGGCGGCGGGCCGGCGGCCAATCACCGGCTAGAGGTCAGGTCACGGTCAGCCGGCTCTACGGAGCGCCGCTCGGAGCCCGAGCGCCGCTGATTGCAACCACCCGCCGCCGAGGTAGAACTGCTAAGAACCACCGACCTCAGACCTTCCAGAAAACAGAACACCGGGCCTCAGGCTCCAGGCGGGCAGGTTGCTCCAGAGCCCTCTCCAGATCCAGATCCGGCTCCGGCTCCGGCTCCGGCTCCGGCTCCGGCTCCAGCTGTGGCTCTGGCTCCGGCTCCGGCTCCTGCTCCGGATCCGTCTCTGACTTGCCTCCAGCCTCTGTCCTGACCCTGTCAGCCGTCCCCGCCGCGCACGCGCACCTCTCAGCGGCCGGCAGCTGCATGCGGACGACAGCAAAAAATCTCCGGCGAAGTCGCGCCCAATTACTCGAAGTGAGCCACCGCACACTGACAGGCGGCGCCGGCGGCTGGGTCTCATCACCGGACAGCCCGCACCTGCGGCCTGCGAAGGCAGGATGGCCCCTCCGCGAGCGAGCCGTTGGCTCCCGAAAGATTGCCATCCATCGCCGCCTCCCCCAGCGGCGGCGATCTTCCCTAGTCGAAAGGCGACATCGACGACGCACCGGCAGCCCGTCGGCAGCCCGTCGGGATCTACTTTCGCCGCCGCCGCCGCCGCCGGCGCCGCGGGAG
This sequence comes from Pollicipes pollicipes, assembly GCF_011947565.3. NCBI lineage: Eukaryota > Metazoa > Arthropoda > Thecostraca > Pollicipedomorpha > Pollicipedidae > Pollicipes > Pollicipes pollicipes. Next base: position 5,850,754 of record NW_023597054.1, read on the forward strand.
CTGCCGGACGGCGGGCGCCGGTGGGGCGCGGCCCGCCGCCGCCGCCGCCGCCGCCGCCGGAGCTGCCGGACGGCGGGCGCCGGTGGGGCGCGACCCGCCGCCGTCGCCGCCGCCGCCGGAGCTGCCGGACGGCGGGTGCCGGTGGGGCGCGGCCCGCCGCCGTCGCCGCCGCCGCCGCCGCCGCCGCCACCGGAGCTGCCGGACGGCGGGCGCCGGTGGGGTGCGGCCCGCCGCCGTGCCGGCAGTCGGCCGGCGGGTGTGAGCGGAGCGGGCCGATTTTCCGGACGATTTCCCCGGCCGGTCGTCGCCCCTGGGCGGGCGGAGAGCGCGCGGACACGCCCCGGGCGCCTGGCGTCCGGCCCGGACACACCTGGGTGGCGCCGGTGTCCGGTGGACACGCTTTGACAGCGCCGCATGCCACTGGAAAACAACCCGGCGAAGGACGAACGGCGGCTGCTCCTTACACGCCGCAATCGCGCGCTGTCCGGCGGCAGATGGTCCGGGGCTATGCCGGAACAGACTGGGAGGCGAAGGTGACACACGGTGCGGCCCTCTCTCAGGTCGCAGGGAACCAAAGGTCGTTTTTCTGTGTTACAAAGACGCATGCAGCGGGCACCACTAACGCGACAGATTTGTTGGAACTCGTGTGGCCCGAACGTAAATGTTTGATCGCGGCCGACGCTGTATTTGGTTAGAAGGCGGAAGAGTGTCGCTTCGGTTTGCACGAGAGATCACCAGCCACAAAACGAACAAACACGAGTTTCTCACCATTTTCTCCAAGACGATACTATCATCAGACCTGATCTCACTGCGATGGCCACAGACCACCGTAACCGCTCAGACGTTCCCTGCACCGGCGGCGACGCACTTAAGTCGCCTCGCCCTCCCATTCTCGGGAAGCTCAGCGGCCACAGAGCGCCAGCCGGCGGCGGGGTGGACCGAAAGCCGCCGGACCGATGCGGCGGGCGCCAGCGAAATCGAGCTCCAGCCACGGCCCAACACCACCAAAGGAGCCGCAGCGGGCGCTGTTTGTTTGGACCGTCGCCGACGCCCGCCACTGCCCATGCCAAACGGCGGGCGGACTTTTCGATGGCGGTCAGGTGACCTTGGACCTGGCGGCGGTACCCGGCCAGTAAAATTCCGGCCGAGGTTCACAGACTAACCGTCCATCGCCCAAAAGGGTAACAGAACAGTAACTCCTCGTCCGGCACGTACTGCCATCTTTAAATGGATTCAAAGCATGGAGGCTGTCATGCAAGGCGACACCATGCAAAAGCCGCAGCACCATGGACGGACCAAATATTTGAGACATGTATATACCTGGGACTGGGAGCTATTCTGGAGATTTATAATTCATTTCATTTGAAACCTCTCAGTGTTTACAACTATGCGTTGGTCTACTGCATTGCGCTCAGCGAGCAATACCAAACGCCAAAAGGCAGAACACTGCATCCTGTCAATGGACACGTAAATCTGGGCGTCAATCCCTGTGTATTCCAGCATACTCGTGCTGACTTTCCAGTGCTTTAACAGCCCGCCGCCCCCTGACACCACTGACCGGCGTGGGCGGATGCCAGGGATGCGGCGCCGAAAGGACCAGTGCTTTAACAGCCCGCCGCCCCCTAACACCACTGACCGGCGTGGGCGGATGCCAGGGATGCGGCGCCGAAAGGACCAGTGCTTTAACAGCCCGCCGCCCCCTAACACCACTGACCGGCGTGGGCGGATGCCAGGGATGCGGTGCCGAAAGGACCAAGCGAATCAGGTGTGTCGATAAATGATAACATGGATTGTTAGATCTCTACTAGATACCAACGGCGATCAATATTGCTGGCCAAGCCGTCAATCTTTCAAAGCCAACTCCCGCTCTGCTAACAGATGGACAGGAGTCTCATGTAACGTTCGTGTGATCCTTTCCCACACTGAATATGCATGAGTCCAACCAAAGCATGTTTAGACTACATCACCTCCAGCTGGTTTTTTGCATAACATCCCGCCAGAATGCTCAGAGCAGGCCAAAAATGTCACCGAAACAAAGGAGGAAATTTCAAGCCGTTCGTCAAAGATAGCCGCAACCGAAGTCATCGCAGCCGCTCAGAAACAACGCATTTGGCTCCGCACCAAACTGGCCTGCTACTAGCCATGCGTGACAGCCAGACGAGCGGCCGGCCGATGACGCATCGGCTCTCGACCTCCGTCTCCGTTTCCCTGGCACGCACGGGCGCACCGTGACGCGACCCCGGGCCGCCCGTCACGTGACACGGTGACGTCACGCGCCCATTTGGCGGTGTAGTGGGCCGCTGGTCAGAGCGGCGTCGAATTGCACCCTCCGTTCCGGTGATGTTGCTGCGTGCAGGCCTTCGGACGGGGACACCGTTGGGCTGGACCGAGGACCGGGCCGAGTCGCAGGCCGATGCAGGCGGCCGGCGCCGCGCTGACGACCACTGTCCGGCGGCCTGGACTGCAGCTCAGTCACCCCGATCGGGGAAATTCGTGCCTGCGTTTCGGTTCGCCGGCGGCCGGTGTGGGCGCGTGACCGGCTTGATGGCAGCTATCACAGCGGCATGCAACTTTGCATGGTGGCCGGGCGGTGAGTCAGACCGGCGACTCTCGTAGAGCAGGCGGGCTGGGCAGCAGAGCGCGCCGCACATGCAGCCGGGCCGACGCCTGCCACATGTCTCCACGCACTGAGACCGAAATCCAAATCTGGATCAGTGTATGAGGGAATGTGTGTGGAGACGACGCAGCGGCACTGGTGGAATATTATGGTAAGTTTCGGCACTCGTTTCATCTTGCTATAGCCATGTCAAGTCTTGATGCACCGCACATTTGAGAAAGAAAACGAAGGTGCCAGTTGAGAATCCTAGCGTGAAAAAACCGTGGAACTGACGACGGTATGATGTTGGCCTGTTCAGCTGAGCAGTAACGATCCCTTCTTAGAAGTAGTCCCAAATATCATCAGCGGCTCGCACAAGTGCGCCCTGGAAGTATCTCACAAGCGATTGTATACTGTAGGAATCACCAACGCATAAGAAACGTTTCACACACCCATTGATCGGAGTTCTTCGAGGACAATTATGGTCCTCAACTAATCACGATGACAGAAGGAATTTCGTTTTTATAAAACCATTCTACGACACTTTTCAATGGGTCAGCAGATCGTGCGGCCGGTTATTTTAACCCCTTATTTAACAGAAGATCGGTGTATGTTCACCGCTCACAGCCGCCAGCTGTGTAGGTCTTCTGTCCGATGATTGCCCTACCGGTGCTGTCTCGCGATCCACGATTCAATAAACCGGGAGCCAGAGGCCCGACCCGTTCGCACTGGTCGTGATTCAGAGCAGAGCGGTGTAGCGGTCAGCCGGGGCGGGGGTCGCTCCGACCTCGGCCCGGTCGCGCCAGCAGACCACGTTGATTTGGGCAGCACCGATCGACGGAGCAGAAATCGCAGCAGATCCGTGACCAATTAGGGCACGAGGCGCGCGGACCACACAGACCGGACGCGGTCACCGGCTTAAACGCAATTACAGACAGGCCGCACCCGTGTCGTTTCGGAGAGCGAACTTTAAGCAATTAGTTTGCCTTTTCTGTGGGATCATTGATCCGCTATGTGATGAACTTGTTCAGTTACACGCATGCACGATGAATGTAACGACATATCGAACCAGTGAATATAACGACATATCGAACCAGTGAATATAGCGACATATCGAACCAGTGAATATAACGACATATCGAACCAGTGAATATAACGACATATCGAACCAGTGAGTATAACGACATATCGAACCAGTGAGTATAACGACATATCGAACCAGTGAATATAATGACGCATCGAACCACTGAATATAACGACATATCAGACCAGTGAATATAATGACGCATTGAAACAGTGAATATAACGACATATCGAACCGGTGAATATAATGACGCATCGAACCAGTGAATATAACGACATATCAGACCAGTGAATACAAAGACACATCCAACAAGTGACTACAACGACATATCGAACCAGTGTATCAGGAAAAAAGCAGTCTAATCGTTGATAAATGAACTGGGGCAAATATATGTGTCAACGGACGGACTGACAACAGTATCGCTGGAATCCAAGCGAACGTTGGCTAAACGCATTAAGGAATGCGTAAACGTAAAACCCCGTCACAAATCGCCAGGGAATGCTGCCACACAACTGAGACTATTACGCTAGGTCAGCGAATCCGGCTTCCGCTAATTCATCGACGCTAATTGAATCATTACGCTTCAGTCCCGATGGTCGTGAAGCGGAACGAGAAATAGAGCCGTCGATTCAGGCGGCTAGCGTCAGCCGCCGCAATGGGACACTAGAAGCTGGGCGGGCACGTCACAGCCGCGGGGCCCACTCCGCCCGAGGCTGAGCGGGCACGTTACAGCCGCGGGGCCCACTCCGCCCGAGGCTGAGCGGGCACGTCACAGCCGCGGGGCCTACCCCGCCCGAGGCTGAGCGGGCACGTCACAGCCGCGGGGCCTACCCCGCCCGAGGCTGAGCGGGCACGTCAAAGCCGCCGGGCCTACCCCGCCCGAGGCTGAGCGTGCACGTCAGAGCCATCGGCCCGACCTCGCCCCAGGGGAGGGCAGGGGGTGATGAGCAGTGGATCTCGTCAGCCCCGCTGACGCGTCTCTGACTCAGCACGCCACATGTGCAGCCGTGTGCAACATCGCATGTGCAGTGAGCCGGCGGCGGCGGCTTCCTCCGCCTCTGCGGCCGGACGACTCCGCCGTCCTCGCCTGAAATTCACCGGCGCGCGTCCGGCTGCAGACGATGTTCCGGGCACGCTGCCGCCTTGAACTCGGCTGATAAGCTGGCGTTTAGCGCTGCACGGTTGAGGAGCTGCACGGCTTGCGCTTCAGCCATTTCAAGTGAGACGTGCACGAAGCACTTCACATTATCACCAGATGAAAACGGAGAACGGGGTTGTAAACAATCAACTCCCGGTGGCCACGCTGGGCGCAATAACTCACAGCCGACTTGTAACGCGTGGTCTGCATTGACAACTGATGGGAGACCTCCGGTTGGCTGCAGCGCTGTGATGTTATAAAACAGAGCTGTATTTCGTCTTTAGACCTGCCAGTATTCCGGACATTTAGGTATTGTAGCTGAATTATTTCGGTCCACAGAAGGCAAACATCGTATTTTGTCCTCCTAACGAGGTAGACCTCATATTTATTCCACATGTACTGTATGTCATAGGGTACCAAGATAAATTGAAACAAGTGCTCCCCATTCATTTCGAAAAACAGAGCATCGCACTAAATCAGATGTTTAATTTGGTGCAGGCTACTGTACGAGAAATGCGCTATCACATCGGATAGTTTGAAACTATTTTCTGCCCAGCCCAGGTGGTTGACTGATTAGAAATCTTACTGAAATGAAATCATGAAATGTGTGCGCTCTTGATATTGATTGGACGTGCATAGTGCACAGCGCGCACTCTGCTACCTGACAGCGGATCGTCGGCGAGTCTAACCTGAGGGCCGCGGTCGCAGGACCAGCCCTGACGCGCGGTCTGACAGCGGATCGGTCGGCGAGTCTAACCTGAGAGCCGCGGTCGCAGGGCCGGCTCTGACGCGCAGTCTGACAGCGGATCGGTCGGCGAGTCTAACCTGAGAGCCGCGGTCGCAGGGCCGGCTCTGACGCGCGGTCTGACAGCGGATCGGTCGGCGAGTCTCGCCTGAGAACCGCGGTCGCAGGGCCGGCCCGGGCGCGCGGGTGGCTCGTCACACCGCGCCGTTAGCGCCGCGCCTGGCCGTCTTTGGGTTGGCCGGCGACCGTCGCGGCCGTCGTCTCACCTGCGTCGTTTGCAGGCGCGGGGTGTCGGCGCCCGAGGAGCCGCTGCGCGCCGCTCGGCTGGCGTCGGGCGATTACTCGCCGCCTGGGTTGGCTCGGTCAGCGGTACACGGCGAGAGGCAGGCCACTGCAAACAGCCGGACCCGGGTCACGCGGCGGCCGCGCAAGTGCCAGCGGCAATAGAGTGGCGACTTTTGGCATGACAGCTGCAGCCATTGCTGTGGTCAATTGGCACTCTACGCTGTCGTGGCAGCCTGTGCCGGCGCAGTTTGCAATGATGAATGTTTACGTGAGGCGTAGTGTTTTGTCCGTGACCAGAATCCGAGTCGAAAGTCGCAACTCACGGTGCGGCTCAAGGAAGCCGGCACACCAACCCTTGGGCGGCCGCCACTCAGCCGTATCGCACCGGTAACAGCGGCACGATATCAAGGGGAAGCAATCGACCAATCATCCCGAAGGTCCAGACGCCCAAGGGCGCGTAACAGACCCGCGGCGGGCGAGGAGCGACGGAGCGCCGATGGCCTCCGGCCGCCGCGGGCGGGCAGTGTCTGATGGCCACGGCGCCGTCCGCGCTGCCGCCGCTGCCGCCGCACGGCGCACGTGGCCCTGTCCTTCCGGCTGAAGCATGACAAAACCCCTCCGCCGGCTAATAATGGGAACGTAAATTGCGGTAATGGCGGTGCGACAGTCGCTCCTGGAGCGAACCAGGTCACGGCTGCGTCTGACGGCCGCGGCGTGGTGTGACGCACTCGGCGGGAGGACCGTCTCCGGTGACGCACGCCACCGGAGCAAGAGAGCTAGTAGCCGGAACACGCACACTCACAGCCACTCGCGGACACTCACGGACACCCGGAAGAGACGGCGCGGGCTACCATACGGGAGCGAAGACTGGCTCGCAGACTGACGGCGGCACCCAAAGTCGCGCTGAACGAGGCGTCGCGAGGCGCTGCACGAGAGCTTGCGCTAGACACTCACCGGCTCTCACAGCGCCGATGGAGACGTCACGGAACACCATGCAAGCGCTGGCACCACTGGCCAGACACTCAGGCTCAGCAGACCACAGGTTCGCGGTTTGCCGCGACGAGAGAGTGACCTACCGCCGGCCGCCGCCGGCGAGACGGCGGTCCCAACGAGCCGGCGCCCCGCCCAGTCGCGGTCTGAAGCCTGCCGTGGGAAGGAAGTGGCTAACGTGCGATGACGCGGCACGTCGCGCCGTGACGGGCGGCCGCCGCGTGACGAGCAGCCTGCAACGCCGTCTCGCCCGAGCGGCCGGCACGCAGCACGATAGGCCGGCTGTCGGGTCAGTGACCAGCAGAGAGCCGATCGAAGAGTGCGACCGCGCGGCCCCAGCCGCTGGACAGGCGTCTCACCCAGAGGGGCACGGCTGGCGGGGACATGGCCTTCACGGAGGGAGGCATCGGCCCTAAACGGCCATGTGGTCCCTTGAAACACGCCGCCTCTGAGAAGCGCCTCTGAGCAGCCATCTGGTCTCCTAATATTAGAGCGTGACTACAAACCACTTGAGCCGATCGACTCAGGACAGTCCTGTGGCGTGATTGCAGGCTGCCAGAGTGCTGGCGCACTGCGCAGAGCGCTCCGGAATATTCCACTACCAGGGCGCTATCAAACCACCGATGAAGAGCATGCTGCAGACCAAGAGTTGGTGAATCACCTGCTGCAAGTTTATGTTAAGACCGAGGCATAAGAACACAGACACCTTGATGGTGCCCGACGGGGACGCGGAGTCTGCCGCAGAGCCGAGCGCTCGGGTGGCAGCGCTCTGGCATCGGAACAGAGCCGGAGGAGTCTGCCGCGGAGCCGAGCGCTCGGGTGGTGGTTCTCCGGCGTCGAAACAAAGCCGGAATGAACACTTGTTCGACGCGCTCAGTACTCGAGCTCTGTGATTACGTCTGCCGATTGCATTAGTAGCCAGCTGAATCCTTACGGCATGTTCCTGTTCGGTTGTACGAAGGCAAATAGAGACAAAACAAGCTGGCAAGGAAAACAAAACAAAGCAAGCTGGCGAGGAAAGGAACAGTCATGTCCGGAGAAAGGATGTTGCAACAGCAAGCAAATCACTGATCGCAGCATGCCGAACAGAACATTTTTCAAACCAAGAGCATGCCAGTTGGTTTCTGAAATCTCGGCGAGGGCTGAAAAACTTGTCGATGTTCTCTTTGCTATCAACACGTACGAGATTGGCATGCTAATCAGGATGTACCCTGCTGGCCATGTACTGCAGATAATCGAAAGCATGTCATTAAACCGACTGGTGCTTTGTGCCTTCCTGAAAGTCCTCACTTGAAAACTCATCGCACACCATATTAAAGGACATGCTTCCAAGAAAGCTTCTACATCACATTCTAAGCCGTAACGCGGTGATGACGATCCCATTAGCCCATCGTACCACCTCTGCACGGCTCAATCACCGTACCACCTCTGCACGGCTCAATCACCGTACCACCCCTGCACGGCTCAATCACCGTACCACCTCTGCACGGCTCAATCACCGTACCACCTCTGCACGGCTCAATCTCCGCCAGCCACCACGTCAAACTCGCGAAAACGGCGGTGGCATCTCTGCAAAATCGCGCCCATTCAGAGCGCCGGAGCCTTCCCATCTCCACAAGTGGCCGCTCAGCCACCCCGCAGCTGGGACGCTGGCCGCAGCTGGGGCGCATCTCCGCTCGCACCACCACCACCTGGACCGGCCCGCGTGCATCACCGCGTGCATCACCGCTGCCGAGAACCACTCGGCGAGCCGGCCGCGGTACGTCACCTCCTGACACCATCTCACAGCACCGTCTGCGGCGGAGGCAGCGGCGGCGCGGCCGGCGCCACCTGTCCTTCATGCTGGCTGGGCAGCCCTTCATGGTGGCCGGCCGCCGGCGCTGCGGTGGCGGCGCCGCCGGACCGCGGCCGCGTGACCCGCCGCCGCCGCCTAATGGCCCCGAGCGGGGGCGGCGTGACACGGCCGGGGTGCGACGCGGCGCACCGGTACCGATAGCCCCGCCGAGCGGAACGCGGCTCCGCGCGCGGCAGACGCGGCGCATGCCGTGCGGGCGCCGCAGTGAGACAGCCCCCGCCGGCGTTCATGCAGAGACGCACAGCCGCCGTGGCGAGACAGGTTCGGCCTTTTTTGAGGCGGCTCCGGGTTCGCCTGAGTAACCCGGTGGTAATACAAACAGGACTCGGCCGCGCCAAAGGCAATAAACGGCCGGGGACGGCTTGAACCGGCTCCAACTGAGCGGTCACAAGTCCAGGCGCCACCAGCGAGAGAGCCGCCCGGATGGCATGACTCGGCGGCCAGCCGGCTGACTGGGCGGGAGCAGATCAGCACACTGGGAGTTCACCGCACCCACTCTGCCTTACTCCGCGCCAGCAGTCATCGGCCGTTAGTCACCACCTAGCGTCCCGGTTCCGCTCGCGGCGGCGTCAGCGCAACTGTTGCGCTCCCTCCCCGCTCGCGTATTGAGCCCGTTCACGGCAGCGCACGGCTGCCGTGCTGGCACAGACCCATATCGTTTGCCGTCTCAACCTCCCGATTGTCAGCATTGGGCCAGAACCGCTGTACCTTGGGAACGGCCCGTCGCTGCTGGAACGCAAGCACTTGACCTCAGCCGTCAACGTCAGCGCTTCTGTCGAAGCCCATTTGGCCTCGGCGGCCGCCGTTTGACACCGGTGTCTCGCGCGGTGCCGAAGTGTCAAGGGTGTCCGACCTGCCGCCGCTGACTCCTGACCTCAGCTTGAGCCGTCTGATGACCGTGGGGCGTCGACCTACCATCCAATTCTGGTCCACGGCAGCCAGCAGCCGTGCCACGCCGAGCGACCAACGGACGCGGTGTCGTTAGGCATACACGACAGACCAGTAGCGGGATCGGAGCACCCACCGTCTCGGCACATTTGGCCCGTTCGGCAAAGAAAGCTAAACGTGGCGCACCGTAGTTGTCTGAAGCCACCGCGAGATAATCTGTGCGCCCGTCTTGGCGTGCAGCTCCTGGCGCACGCTGCTCTAAAACGACGGCTGGGCACGGTCGGCAGTGGTGAGGCAGACTTGGAGGAATACTGAGACGTGACTGCGGGGGAGACTGCTCCGCTGAAGCTCGGCTGCGGGGGGAGACTGCTCCGCTGAAGCTCGGCTGCGGGGGGAGACCGCTCCGCTGAAGATTGGCTGCGGGGGGAGACTGCTCCGCTGAAGCTCGGCTGCGGGGGGAGACCGCTCCGCTGAAGATTGGCTGCGGGGGAGACTGCTCCGCTGAAGCTCGGCTGCGGGGAGAGGCGTCCGCGCTGAAGATCGGCGCTGCCCGGTAAACCGGCGCCATAGGCGCTGGCGGCGGCTCAGGCGGAACAAATGGTCACCGCGTCCTGTACCTCCCCTCCCCTCCCCTCCCCTCTCCCAGCCAACCGGTCCCCGCCGGTGCGCGAGGATCCGGTGGGAACACCTGGCCGGCCGATACCGCTCCCCTCCCAGCACGGGCGTACACGCTGTCTCTCCCTCCCAGTCTCATGATACACTGGGGAAACCCTAATGGGTAGCCCGCATCGATCGAGCCATTTAAACCGGCAGGCACCAGAAACGATGGGAGACAACAGAACGATGGGGAGACAACAGAACAGTGGGGATGGAGAGACAACAGAACGCAATTGCGGCGGCGTGCGCTGCTGGACGGCCGGTGAGATAGCAGAACGCAACTGCGGCGGCGTGCGTTGCTGGACGGCCGGTGAAATAACAGAACGCAACTGCGGCGGCGTACGCTGCTGGACGGCCGGGGCGACGGCCGACCCCGCCAAAACATTACGGGTAACTCGCATACGGTAATGGCACCACGCTGCCAGACACATGGCTAGCGAGATAGGCTGGGAAATCGATGATAATGACAGCAGGAGAGAAACAACACAGAGCCACAGTCGAGATGTAATGCAGAAACGGCCGCATCGGACGAGATGCGCCCGGTAGACTGAGTGGGAGGAACACAACACAGACCAGGCGGAATGACTGAGAGGAACACAACACAAACCAGGCGGAAGTTGTCTGGGTAAGGTATCGCCCAATGCAGTCATGCGGGCAGAGCAGATGGCCGCCAAGTCGTAGATAAGACTAACGGAAGGACAGGAGCCTGACAAGCACCGACGGACAATCGGCCCGCGCCGGCCGGGCGGAAACTAACTGCCCAAGAGACGCCGTCACAGATCAGGGCGGGGGGAGAGCGAACACACACGGCCGAAGTCTGCCGACACCGCTCTGTGCGGCGCTCAGCTGATTCACGACCGTCACAGATCAGGGCGGGGGGAGAGCGAACACACACGGCCGAAGTCTGCCGACGCCGCTCTGTGCGGCGCTCAGCTGATTCACGACCCGCCGCTGACAGGCGGCTGGCCGTTTGCCCCTAGATGGCGTTGCGCCGCGGCCGTCGCGCGGGCCGCGCCGCTGAGTCACCGCGCGCGCCAGATCGGACCGATTTCGCGGCGGCGCCGCCCGGTGCCGTATTGGCCTGTCCCGCTCCCCCTGCTACCGCTCGGCGATGCAGCGCCGCTGCACGCACAGCGCAATCGAGACGGCCAGGGTGGGCTGCCGCGCGCCGAGCCTCCGGCCGGGCCAGGGCCATGTCTGGAGCGGGCCCGTTCGGGAGCTGTGAGGTCTGCGGTAGGGCGTGTCCGGAAGAGCGGGCGGGCTGTTATCACGCATCACCGTCGTCTGGCCTGTCATGGATTCCAGGAAAGTTACGAGGCGGAATGCGTGTATTTACACAACTGTCACCGTCCCTTCAAACGTCCACATGGATACCGCCATCAGTTGTGATGCCAGGGTTACCGTAAATTCTGCCAAATTTGAAGAGAGGGGAACTTTGGGATAGCCGCTTGGGGCATTTCTTTCCGGTCAACGCCAGTAGGGCTGATGTTGCATTTTCGGCATATCGGGGGCTTATCGCCCTTCTCTAGTGCCCTCGACTCGCGTTCCTGCCGCCCTGTGCAGGGCACTACCATGAGTCCGGGCCTCGGAAGGCTCGGCACTGGGCGTCGCCACCGCTCATGGTCTGCTCACGGATATGCGCTGCCATCACGTGTCGACTCAGCGCGCATCCAACAGCGGCTGGTCTAGATACTCGACGGAATATTTTCTCAAGATCACCCGACAGCCGAGACACGTGGTGATGTGAGACTTGCGGGTTGACACCGGAAGTGACACCGGAAGCACGTGTCAGACGTCGCCCGTCGGTGTAAGGAGCGGGTATCACGACATCATGACGGGTGCAAATCGCCGCCGGCGTCGAGCCCCTCCTCACGACCACGGCTCGCTTCCGGCCACGTGGACCCGGCGCTGGCCGACGCTGTGCGCTCATCTGCAACTTGACCCTCGAGGGGCAGCATCGCACCGCCCACCACGCCGCGGTCATCAGGAATGCGAGACGGATGACTGGAACTGGTGCAGTGGCGGCGGCGGCGCTGGCCCGTCTGTTGCTGTCTGTAGCGAAGCTGGGGCTCGCTCGCCACGCCCCGGCCGCTGCTCTCACCGTGCCGGAAGACGGCCGCGACCGACCGCGGTCGGCGGCGCGCGCGCCAGGCGCGACCCCGGTTCTAGTCGACGGCGCACCAGACGCCGTCGCCGCCGCCTGGCATGCCGGCCACGCCCTCGGTGGCTGACCTGGTGCGGCCCCGACGCGTGCCGCAGCGAGGCCCGCCGGCGCGCGACGGACCGGCGGCCGCTCCTCCGCGCGGGAGGAGACAGATCGCTTCGGCGATGACTCACGCGGCACTCACCCCCGGCGGGTGTCTGCGGGGCCCGCCGCGCGGCGCCACCGTCGCCGTCTACCGGGGCAGGCCGCCGGCTGACTCACACGTGGGGCCGGCATGACGGCGGTCCGTGCCCCCGCCCCCCCCCCCCCCCCCCACCCACCCGGGCCGGAAAATACCGCCGGCCAGCTGCACCATCCATCACGGTCGCCGTGTGGTTGACTGTGCAGCGGCAGCATTGCCTTGCGATGGTCTGCAGCAGCCCCGCCCATCGCCCGGCGGGCTGATGGCGTCTCAGTGGTGCCCCATGGACCCCACGGACCGATGAGAAGCTTTGGCCGCCGGCCGAGCGCGGAGCCCGTCGATGGGTGTGATGACAGGCCTAGCTAAAGTGGCGATAGTCTTGTCAGACCAACGAGTTCTTACTCATCCAGTTTCTCCACTAAGAGGCACTCGCCTTTGATTTGGAAAGCTAAGATTAATTGAAAGACCACATGATGGATCATTGGGATTCTCAGCAAACCATTAACGTTGGGGCACGAGTGGTCTGACAACAAGCTGTCGCCACATGTCAACGGACGATATTCTGGCCGATGATCTGCCGTAGTCCAAAGCGGCACCTTCCACAAAACCGAGCTCCCAACCGTTCTTCCGAGAGCCACTGTCACAGCCAGCGACCGGGAGCTCCTCGCCTCTCCACGTGGAGCCGGCTCCGGGGCGACACATCGGAGTGACGCACCGGCCCGGTGGCGGCGGCCGTCAGCCCGGCGCCGCCGCCTGTTTTAGCCGCCGACGCCGTCTCGACCAGCTCCGGTTTCGGTAACGGGAGCGATTCAGGCGGTTCGACGAGGCACGCCTCATGCGTCGACGGCGTCTGGCGGCGCCATCGTGTCGGAAAGCGCGCTCGAACGTGCTTCGCCCACCCGCAGCGGACCGGACCGGCGGCGGGATCGGCTGATGCCGCAGGACATTGGCTGCGAACGCCCCCACTCACATGAGCACTCGCAGCAGCTCCTATTTAGAAAACCGCAGCCTTCCACAATTAATCCGGCACCACACAAGCTGTCGGAACTCAAGCGGCGGAGGCTCAGAATCTCACGGCATGCCGCTCTGGAGAGGAGCGCCGCGCCAACGCAGCCGCTCTGGTCGTGCCCACGCGCTGGGAGGCCGTGTCAATCGCTGGTGCTCCCCGTCCTGGGAGGTTCGGTAGTGCTCAATCCGTGTTGCTCAATCGATGGTGCTCCCGCACTGGGAGACCGAGACAAACCTCCGGGACGGATGATCGGCCATCCGTGGGTAATGGGATGACCGTGGGAGAGTGGCCGACGCCATTCCGGAAGATGAAGTGAACAGAATAGCCCAGACCAGATCGCCTTGGAGTCAAGCCACTGAGCCGTGCCATGTTACGCACTCACAATCTGCGTGCCAAAATAAGCACAAAGTATTTAGCCTTGCAAGGCTTAATATTGGTTATCATGCCAAAAAAGGGTCATTGGGAATTTGCCAGTCATCGCGATGATCCAGTGAAAACCGAATCGTGCTACCTAAATCTGTACCACGCTTCAGTTTGGATTATTTCTATCAGAAAAACGCACAGCTGCCCGTAAGCGTGTTTTCACGGCCGCAAACGCCGCCACCGAGCGGCTGCCCATGAGCGGCTGCCCATGTTCGACCAGCCCCGATCCCGGCGCGCTCGACTCGCTCGCAGTGTCGGCCAAACCGGCCTGCGTCTGGCGACCGTGGAGAATGCCGGCGATCTGGCGGCCGTGGAGAATGCCGGCGATGAGCCGCTGCCAGGACCAGCGTGCGACTTCCGTTGACATTACAAAGGAAGCCAAATCAAACGCTTCCGGCACGCGAGTAACCGGGCGCAGAACGAGTCCAGAGCCGACAGCTGGCCGAAACCGGCACGATCAGCACGTGGGGCGGAGCCGGCCGACACGCATCAGCTTCGAGACCGCTTGGGATTGGTGATATCGTAACGAAAACCATCGCGTAATATCGGCATCACAACTGGCCCGTGCTCCAGGATCCACGACGGTGGCAGGCGGGCCGTGGCAGGAGAAAGGACGGAGTGGGTAAAGACAATATTTTGAAGTTGGTGTCAGCCCGGTCTATACCAAACAACTTCAGTTTCTTGTTGGTCTTCGACCACTTGATTTTGAGGTTTGAGAAAGGTTTGTCGACGATTAGTCTGTTTTCCCCGCTTTCATTATTATTGCCGTGCTCAAAAGGCGAACGGTTGGAGGAGAGCTCAATTCCTTTTTAAGCTGACTTATCTGGAACATTGGCAGAGAGAAGGAGGGGAGGGGGGGGGGGGGGCAGGCAGGCCATGATGGCTCCCGCCCCACTGCGTGGCGGCACCGCAGTCGGGAGCCTGGCCGGGTCAGACCGGCGGCAGACGCCGCAGTGCACCACAAAGGTCGCTCACCAGCTGGTCGACCTTTACGAAGGTCATAATGGCGGCTGGGACTGAATCAAGGGGTTGACAAACCTTCCCGGAAGGTCACGGCACAGACGCTGTGGCAAAGACGGGCCGCTATTTTGGTCGGGCAAACCGACTGTGTGATCCACTGTAGTGCGAGACGGCACGGAGTGCACGCGCCCGTGCCGGATGCCGCGATAAAAGACGACCGGAAGTTAGACAACAGACCACAGAGCGCACAGGAGGCCAAGATTCGGCGCCTTTTGGCGCTCGTGTGCCGGTCAAGCGATCGCTGAAAGCTCTAAAGACTTTTCCCCGACCGTCGATATATTTAGGAAAAGACAGGCGGATCGTATAGGGTTTCATTCGAATCAAACCACACTTTCTTTCAAGGGCAAACTGCTAAGGAATGGCTGGTGATTTGCCAGAAAAGAGCTAGTCTGGTTGAATGGCATGACACCGCTATCCAACACTGCATAAGGACTTCGTGTAAGGGGAAGCCGTGAACATCCTCCGGCCTGAGCTCTACGAAAAGACGTGAATGGAAAGCTCCGCACCTGTTTCCGGTGGGAAAAGCAGTTTGAAGCCAAGTGGCAAGGTTATATATTCGTAGATTCGCGTCATCCCGAACAGTTTGCATCTCTGATTGAATCTAACATTCAAATAAGCGAATACATTAGCTTTATTAAATTATGCGGACAATTTTACACATTGACAAGGGTCGCTCGCTTCTAGTCGTAAAGTGGAAAGGAAAGTGAATCCAGGGGCAGGCCACGTGACACGTCCTAGATTACTTATTGGGTTAGACTCTTCGGCGCGTCTGTCATACACAACAGATGAAGCAATTTTCTCCATCGTTGCACCAAGTTGTTAATCACGTGTCTGGCCCTTTCCCCGCCCAGACACAGCTAGCATAGACAGTCTTGGTAATTTAGCACTCTACGTCACGTGACGATCAGAGCCCTGTCTTGACAAAACACAAGATGACGCCGGCGGCGGCCACGCCCACAGACCGACCGACGCCCCGCCTCCCCACGCGCCGCACTGCAAGTGGCGCGCGCGCGGCCGCCAGTGCGTGTCCGGAGGCCAAATGTCGTGTTTTTGCCGCCACGACGGGTGATTATCCAGATGGAATGAGAACGGAACAGGGGCGGGTCGGCCCCTGTAAGCTGCGGCGCCGACATCGGCCGCACGGAATCCGCGACCCTGACAACACCGCCGCCGCCGCCGGTGACAGCCGCCGCTCCGTGACGGCCTCTGCCGGTGCACCGGAAAGCTCCGTCAAAGGCTCTAGCTTAATTGGCGAGGTGGTTCCGGCCCCATCAGCGCATGCCGGCAAGAGAGCCGCGAGGCATTGTCTGTGGGGCGACTCGCCGCGGCCGGCGCCGCTACGTCTGGTGTGGCGAAGGGCGGCGGCGGCGGCGTCAGAGCTGCTGCACCCGTCCCCGCCCGCCCTTCGTTTGCTGACGGCTGTTGTATTGCGCCAGGTGCGTGACCAGTGGCAAAACTGCGGCCGTAATACAGAGCAGAGGACACTCAGCAGCCTTCAGAGCTCGCCAGCAGTGGAAGCACGCCGCATCAAAGAGGGCAGACAATGACGCCGGGAATAGGCAGCGATGGCCTTACTAAAACGGTCCATGCCGATCGCACGCGATCGGTCCACTTGCACAGCCGGCATCAAATACAAAGTAGCACAGCTGCAGGCACATGCACGGTCCGCACACATGTCAGCACCTGCGCTCTGACTGCGGCAGCGGTTTTAGCAGCGGCGGTGACAGGGCCGGGCGGTGGTCTGTGCTCCTTCACATTCCTAACAGCGAAGTGTCGGCGCGCGCCGAGTGGGTGCCGAGCAGGTCACCCGAGGCCCGGGAGGAGCTCGGGCCGACCACTTTGCGAGGGCCGGGCTACAGTAGGCAAGGCCACTTGCACGCGCTATCAGGGTGTCGCCATCAACGCAGGGGCGGGCCGGGCTAGGCCGCCCTCTAGATGCCAAGCATCACTTCGCGACTACAGCCGGAAGTCCTATCACCGCCATCGGGATAGTTTCATGCTGGCAATGCCTTTGGCTGGGCTTCTTTTCCTGGTAACCGCTAGCTCAGTCGGACATATCGTGAAAAAAGAACAGGTCGGGGCACACGCCTGCTGACCACGATTTTCTGTGTAGATCATAGTCTTGCCTTCTGACCTGTCCCCAACGACACACTGCTGCCTTGACTCGTCATATCCCCATCCTTTGTGTTCCAGCGGTACACCTGGCCTGTTGTCCTCTGTCGCCCTCTGTGCCGGACCTATGGTGCGGTGCCGGCGGCGCGCCGGCGCTCTCCCCCGATCCGGTGGTGGTGCCCGCCCTGGACCGGCCGTCGGCCAGGCGCTCCGGTGAGTCAGCTGGGCGCCGCTCGATAACCGCCGGCCACGCCCGACCAACGGCGCGACGCCGCCGGCTAAAAACAGCCCGCCGCGCCCCGGCGCGGCCGCGCCGCCGGCGCCGACTCCTCCGACTCCTCCGACCGGCCGGCGCGCAGGAAGCGGTGAACCGCACCGGCAGGAAACAGCGCCGGTGGCGCCAGCGATCGGTCGGGGACGGCGCAAGGCCAGCGGCGGATACTTCGGAGGACTGGGGTTCAGTCCCGGCTTCTCCGGAGGACTGGGTTCAGTCCCCGGCTTCTCCGGAGGACTGGGTCCAGCCCTCGGCTACCGGAGCTGGACTGGAAAGCACGGCGGATGATGGAACGCTTGGAAGGGGCTGGATGTTGGGATTACTGAAGCTCGCGGGCGGAGGTGGAGGCTCAAAGATACGGTCAAGGTCACGTCAGGTCAGCCGCACAGCTGACAAACATGAATGAAGTGAAAGGGACCAGAATGTTCCACTCCTGTTCCACACTTTACGACAGGCCGTAAAATGAGCTGTCCCCTTCAACACGCGTTTCAACTTAATTGAATTTAAAAGGCTGCCGATATGTTTATGAGCGGCGTAGCTATGTTTAGATGTGCACAGGTTGCGGTTCGCCAGGAGATTGTCTATGTTAACCCCTTTTTATATCATCACACGGGAAATAATATTTAAATGGACGTGCTTTGCCAATGAGAGCTCACAAGCACACGCGGCGCTCCGCGACGGCGTCGAGACTGGGCGGCCGCCCGGCCGTTGCCTGCGGCACTCACCTGGGTCACGCAGGACGACAGGCGCCGTCGGCGTCGGCTGGTGAGCGACGACACGCGGTGCGCCCGAGGCGGGGGGTGCCGGCGAACTGGCCGTGGACCGGACACGGGCCGGCGCCGGCACCAGCTGACTGCGGCGGGGCGGTGGCCGCCGCGCCGGCGCCTTTCAGACCGGCCGGCTGCGGCCAGCGCCATCTCCGCGGCCCCGATCCGCGGAGACAGGCCGTTTCCCGGTGAGGCGTGCGCGAGATTGAACCGTCTCGCGACTCAGTGTGAGGAGGGATGCGGCCGTCTCCCGGCGCCGCGTGCAGAACGACCGGGCTGCCTCCTGGCGCAGCGTGGAAGGAGACCGGGCTGCCTCCTGGTGCAGCGTGGAGGGAGACCGGGCTGCCTCCTGGCGCAGCGTGGAGGGAGACCGGGCTGCCTCCTGGCGCAGCGTGGAGGGAGACCAGGCTGCCTCCTGGCGCAGCGTGGAGGGAGACCAGGCTGCCTCCTGGCGCAGCGTGGAGGGAGACCGGGCTGCCTCCTGGCGCAGCGTGGAGGGAGACCGGGCTGCCTCCTGGTGCAGCGTGGAGGGAGACTAGGCTGCCTCCTGGCGCAGCGTGGAGGGAGACCGGGCTGCCTCCTGGCGCAGCGTGAAGGGAGACCGGGCTGCCTCCTGGTGCAGCGTGGAGGGAGACCAGGCTGCCTCCTGGCGCAGCGTGGAGGGAGACCGGGCTGCCTCCTGGCGCAGCGTGAAGGGAGACCGGGCTGCCTCCTGGCGCAGCGTGGAGGGAGACCGGGCTGCCTCCTGGCGCAGCGTGAAGGGAGACCGGGCTGCCTCCTGGTGCAGCGTGGAGGGAGACCAGGCTGCCTTCTGGCGCAGCGTGAAGGGAGACAGGGACTGCACTATTGGTGCAGAAGAGACTGCACTATTGGTGCAGCGCGCATATAAACTTCAGCTAGTGAGATGGCAACCAAGAGCACGTGGAAAAAACGTCTATGGAGGCGATGCAGTCGTCCAGCATAGCTAAACAAGACCATAGACAACAATCCACTGGTTTGAAGTCGGTTTGCTGTGTTTCCCTAATGCGTAACGTTCGGGACGAATCAGCCGCCACACTAACACTTGTTGACCTTGTTTTAAATGTGCTATGATGAATCATCCAAGCTTAAATATCTAAAAAAACATATTGCAGGCATACACTTTGGCAAAGCTGTAACAGCATGCAAGAGTGGTTTTCACGTCCTACGCGTTACGGAGTACCGTATCAACGGCGTAGTTTGGATGGGCCGTAAACTTGCTTTTTGCTCCGGACTGTTGTTGACGGCTGAAACACAAGCTGCCTTTCGTTAGAGCAGAACCTTTTGCCGTGGTCATATACAACGGACATCTTTCTGTCCAAACCTATATCGTGGACACCAACGACCAAGTTGCAAACGAAGCTAAATTAATGACAGCTAAGACAGGCTGCGCGAAGCTTGGACGACATTTTAGCGACAGTTAAAACAGGAAATTTGTCTACAAGAGCCTGTGCATTCAGCATTACTCTCTTTTCTGTAGATAAGCACTTGTGTTTGTATTTGTTTGCTCGAAAACTATCCACGAGGTGACTTTTCAAATCGTCGACTCGTTACAACGTTTGCTAGCTTCCGTTCGTTACATCACTCACGCGTTACAACACATTACCAAAAATTACCGCAAAAAAGACAAAAATATCTACGTTTTGAAATGCGAGTTTTTTTAATCTCTCAGAAGCCGGAGAGGAAGACACAATGGTGGTCGGAGGCAGGCGGCTCCAAGCTGCCGCGACAGCTTCGTATGCTCTGTACCAGCTTCCAGAGCGGACAGTGGAGTGCGGCCTCGGTCCACCTCGGCCCACCGGGACGTGACTGTTGCAGCGCCTATATCTCAGGCGGAGTGCGGCCTCGGTCCACCTCGTCCCACCGCGACGTGACTGTTGCAGCGCCTATATCTCAAGTGGAGTGCGGCCTCGGTCCACCTCGTCCCACCGCGACGTGACTGTTGCAGCGCCTATATCTCAGTCTAAACGGGACAGGAGTGGGAAGATCGCAGTATTACACACATCCCCTACGCGCCGTGTATGTACGCCTAGAGACTGGAGCAGCCAGGACCCTGGCCTAGCCAGTACAGATCAGGCCGGGACCCTGGCCTAGCCAGTACAGATCAGGCCGGGACCCTGGCCTAGCCAGTACAGATCAGGCCGGGACCCAGGCCTAGCCAGCACAGATCAGGCCGGGACCCTGGCCTAGCCAGTACAGATCAGGCCGGGACCACGGGCGGCGTGGGGAGAGCGGCCGCATATCCACAATAAGCAGCGCGCCGTGTTTGCCTATAAAACAGAGCCGGGCCGCGCTTATTGGATCTGGGAAGAGGCGGCCGCGCAAGCGACACAATAAAGATCGGCTCTCCCAACGCAAACAAAACAAAAACAGTCATCCATTGGGGGTTGGCTGCCTGATCAGATCCTTACAGCACGTAAGGCAGAGAGAATAATGTGTTAAGTCAGAGCGAATCTGCGTCGGGAGACGAAGCTCAGGAATAACACTCAGCAGCGCAGTCTATGGAAGAAGTTTGCATTGCATGCACGCTGTAAATTGACGTGATCGAGATATGTCTCTTGCAGCGCAGTCTATGTCCGCATTGTGCCGTAATGTAAATACGGGTGACTCAGCGCCGTACGACACCGGTCGGCCGGGATTCCACTAATCTTACAGTGTTGTTAAAGGTGCTGGGACGACAGCAAGCCCTCCCCCTCCCCCCCGCCAGCGACGCAGCTGACCGCGCTCTGCGGATGACCTCGGTGACCCTGCGGCGGTGGGCCAGACACGGCGGCCGGCGGCGATCGATCGGCGGCCCCGGCAGCGCCGCCGGACGGCACGGCACCGCGCCACAGCCCCTGCAGACGCCAACAGCGCCGGAGGTCTGCCCAGCGGCGCACACCGGCGCCGGCGGATCCTGGGGCACGCCCGGCTGGCGGAGCACGCTCTCTTCGGAGCTAACGGTTCTCTAGCCACGAGGCAGAAGAGGGGCAGAGAGCGCAGGAAAGGGGACTAATGGAAGACAGCAGACAGCATGGTCCAGGGGTGGATCCAGGATTTCGTCGAGGGGGGGGGGGGGCGGGCAGACAACATTGTGGAACTCCTTAGAGTTTGGGGCCCCCTAAACAATATGATTGCATCTCGGTCATTATGTTTCAAGACAAATGGCATGCAGCATGTGTGTATTGAGTACATCTGTATTGCACATATATATATATATATATATATATATATATATATATATATATATATATATATAGCATACATATAGAAACCCATCTTACTGCACGCAACTCTATGAAGCTATGTGTGCTACGTATGCATATACATAGAGCTCATTCATCTTCTACAGATGATGTCAAATCCTGTAATTTGGGGCTAAGTATTTCGGAACAACAGGGAGAACTGACTCGAATTGGCTGCTAGCAGCCATCAAAACCAAGCACGGACTTGATTCCTAGCTTATTTACGGCTAGGCGGCTGGGCGATGTAATCAGCTGATGGCTGATGGCTAATACATAATTTTTCCTTTGTTATCAAGTAGTGCAAAATATGTTAAGGACGTGATGCACTAGTATCATAAGTGTCACACACTCACTTTCACACACACACTCAAATTCAGTGGATAGGACACATGCGACGTGGCGGCACGTAAAATTAAATTCGGCAATTGCGCGTAAAAATTCACAGATGCTTTTCCGACTGCTTCTCTAAGGCGAAGGCGCCAAGGCTGATAGGGACGAAACCTGAGAGATCATGGATGCTGCAGGAGGTTGACAAAGTGGCCCCCGTCAACAAGCACAGGGTCCTCAGAGCAAGCAAAAAGAACCTAAGACTAACGTGGTGGGCCCTAAACGATTGGTAGTGCCCTGACTTGCTGACATAAAGACCCTTGCCAGAGCACAGTACCCCCTGAGCAAATATAATTATCCAGACCATGAACTGATACCCGTGCGCGATCAGGAGAGCACGGGCAGATTAACAGAAAGAGCCTCGACAGGAGTGAAGAGTCCTCCGCAAATGAAATCAGAGGGAAAGACCCCTCGCTCAAATTAGAGAGGCCTTGAGCATCGAGTGTCTCGGTGCCTTACCTTATAGAGCCCCAGCAACAGCACAAGGCCCTCCAAGCAAGTGGAAAAAGCCCGAGTCTAATATGAGGGGCTCCTGAGCAACTGAGCGTGCCCTGGCATATGCGGCCCCGGAAAAAACGTGAGGAGCCTTTCGGGCGAATGGGAAAAATCCGTGGAGGAAAACGTGCATTGATCAAAAGTGCCCAGGCGTAGAAGCAGATAGCGTCGCAACAACAGCGTTAAGCCCTACAAGAAAACGCAAAGAGGTCAAGGGCAACGCGGGAAGCTCCCCAGCGATCAAATCGGCCCGGCAAGTGGACATAGTGGGCCAGGGCAACCAACAGCGTAATGCCTCAGGACAGTGTAATGAACCCCAGAATTTACCCCAAGCAACCCCCTCTCAATCAGCGTAGGATTATCTTCGTTTGCCTATGAACTCTTCACTTTTGCTAGCACTGGTTCTTGGTCGTCTGTAGACCCAAAGGCGTCCAATTTTGTCGCGTTTTTGTTGGTCGAAAACTGCATCCGTTCGGCCGGTTATGGACCTTCGGAGCCTTTAGGTCCCCTCGGCATGGTCCAAGGGGACATAGCCCCGTGTCTCAACCCCTCCCCCCCCCCCCCATCCGCATCCACCACCGGCCCGAGCAGCTTATCGGATGGAGCCCGCCAAGACTATAGGACCATCTTTTCAAATAAGAAATGCTCACGACACAAGGTGTAAGGCTCTGAACGATCGAGTTTGACCGAGCGGGGTGACATATAGGGTCCCCGTCAATAGGGTAGGGCCCTCCATTCAAATAGGAAGAGCCCAAGACCCAGTGCAGAGGGTTCCCGAATGATCGAGTGTGCCCGAGCAGGTTAACAGATGGGGCTTCCAACAAGAATGTAGGGCCCTCCATTCAAACGGGAAATACCCACGGCCCGATGTAGAGGTTCCCCGAATGATCGAGTGTGCCATATCGTGTTAACATATAGGGTCCCCGTTAGCATCGTAAGGCCCTCCAGTCAAATAAGAAGCACCCAGAACCCAGTGTGAAGGGTCCCCGAAAGATTGACTGTACCCTAGCAGGCTATCAGATGGCCCCTACAGGAGTATAGGACCCTATATTCAAACACTAAGACCCAATATACAGGGTCCGCGAACAATCCAGCGTGGCCGGGGAGACAGACAGATGGGCTCCCAACAAGTGCGTAGGGCCCCCATTCAGGTAGGAAATACCCAGGACACAATGGGGAGGGCCCCCGAATAATCGAACGTGCCCGGGTAGGTTAACAGATGGGGCCGCCGACGAGAGCGTACGGCCTTCCGTCCAAATGTGAAATACCCACGACACGATGTAGAAGGCTCCAAATGATTGAGTGCGCCAAAGCAAGTTAACAAATATGACCCTCGAAAAGAGCGGAGGGCCCTCCATTCAAATAGGAAGTACCTGAAGCCAGAAGTAAAGGTCCCTAAACAATCGAATGGGTCCAAGCATCTTATCATAAGGGGCCCCGCCAAGAGCTTAAGCCCCTCTGTTCAAATATGAAATACCCACAACCGAGTGTAGAGGGCTCCCGAAACATGGAGAGCACCCGAACAGACTATCAGATCAGCCCGATGGGAGCGCAGGGGCTTAAATTCAAACACCAAGACCCAGTGTGCAGGGCCCCCGGAATAGTCCAGTGTGGCCGAGTATGAGAACAGAGCGGGGCCCCGACAAGTGCGTAGGGCCACAGTCAAAAAGGACGCACCCAAGACCCAATGAAGAGGACCTCGAATGTTCGAACGTGCCGAACAAGTTATGAGATAGACCCCCCGCAAAAGCGTAGCCGGCCTCCCATTCAGATAAGATGTACCCAAGACCCGGTGTGAAGGGTCCCCGAACGACCGAGTGTGCCCAAACACACTATCAGATGGGCCACCGACAAGAGCGTAGGGCCCTAAGCAAGTGACAGAGAATTGGAAGTCCCTAGACCAATGAAGAGGGCCCCTTGGTATATGGGGAGCGTGCCAATTGGTTGACCGAGACCCACATACATGGCCCCTGAGCGGCCGAGAGTATCCCAGTAGGTTAAGACATGGGGCCCCGGCTATAGTCCACAGAGCCTTCCTGGCGAATGTAAAGAATCCGTGGAAGGGCCCGTGATTGACAAGAGTGTACCGGCACGCTGGCAGGAAGGGCCCGTGATTGACAAGAGTGTACCGGCACGCTAGCAGGAAGGGCCCGTGATTGACAAGAGTGTACCGGCACGCCAGCAGGAAGGGCCCGTGATTGACAAGGGTGTACCGGCACGCTAGCAGGAAGGGCCCGTGATTGACAAGAGTGTGCCGGCACGCTAGCAGGAAGGGCCCGTGATTGACAAGAGTGCCCCGGCACGCTAGCAGGAAGGGTGTAGGGTCCTCAGTGTAGGGTCCTCAGTGTAGGGTCCTCCGAGCAAATGCAAAGAAATAAAGGGCAACGTGAAAGGCCCATTAACTATCAAAATGACCCTGTAAGCGGGCATATAGGTCCCCAGCAACAGCATAGGTTCCCTATACAGTGTAATGAGGTTTAAAATTCCCAATTCACCGTTTTTTCAATCATTAACATTTTCACGTGTCGTGGGCCATTCACTTTCGCTTCCAACCGTTCGTGGTCGCCAGGATATCCAGAAATGTCTAAGTTTGTTGCGTTTTATCTTAAAAAAACTGCACCTGTTCGGCCGGCTTAAGGCCCCTTGAAGCCAATGGTCCCTTCGGGCCCAAGGGGGCCATGGCCCCGGGCCCCCCCCCCCCCCCTCTGGATCCGCCCCTGACATGGTCCAGCGGAGAACAGCAGACCAGTGGAGGACACCAGGATAGCAAAGCAGCGGAGGACAGCGGAACCGATGATCAGAAGACCGACAGCAGGACATCATCGGCCAGCGGAGCACAACAGAACAGCAAAACAGTAGAGGACAGCAGGACAGCAGGACAACAGACCAGCACACTCACATCAGAACAGCATGAACAAACGGAGACGGAAACGGAAACGGAGAACAAACATCACGGACCAACCGAGGAGAGCGGACCAGCGGACCAACAGCGCACGTCACACGACAGGTCACGGCGGGGCGGACAAGTGGGCCAACAGCGCACGTCAGGCGGCAGGTCACAGCGGGGCGGACCAGCGGACCAACAGCGCACGTCAGGCGGCAGGCCACAGCGGGGCGGACCAGCGGACCAACAGCGCACGTCAGGCGGCAGGCCACAGCGGGGCGGACCAGCGGACCAACAGCGCACGTTAGGCAGCAGGTCACAGCGGGGCGGACCAGCGGACCAACAGCGCACGTTAGGCGGCAGGTCACAGCGGGGCGGACCAGCGGACCAATAGCGCACGTCAGGCGGCAAGTCACAGCAGGGCGTGCGCCCCGTCCTGGTGCCGGCTGCAGCAGGACAGCGGAGCAGCGGACGTGACCCTACGCTGGCGCCGACTGGGGGCATCTCTGACAATCTCTGACAATCTGTGACACGTCCGAGCCGTGTCCGCGAAAATGCGACGGCGGATGACTCACTGGTGCCAACCCCATATTATGCGAGCGAAGTTTTCGGCTTCGGTTTTAGGTCGTGTTTTGAGGCACCGTATAGAGCAGCTTCTGCGGGAGGTCAGCGAGCCGTCGGTGAGGAGAATACATATGCGGGGATGGAGGAAGCCGACATTGCGCTGGTCTGCACTAAGATAACTATCACGCTGAATGCCCTGAATAGTTTCTCCTGCTCTTGCAGTAGCAGAGGTAGCCGATCGTTGAGGGATTGTTAGGATGTGAGGGAATTCGCTACCGGAGAAAGTATGCAGCGCCGGTCACCGAACGTTCAAAAATTCACAGCTGTTTTCACACTCAGTTTCCCGGTTCGCGTTCGCCGCCGAGGGAAGACCGATGAGTAAAACTAATGAACCACTAGCATAGACTGAGCGCCTGTCCAGCACTCGCGGTGATGACTGCTATCACACGTCAAGCTCCTAGGGATAAATGGTCCTACACGTTAGCAGATCTGGGAGCCGTCTGCTCCGCTGCTACTGTCATGCACGGCTCAAGAAGCTACCAGTGATGTGTATAGCTTATGCACCTTGATCCCATACTGTCTCAAAACAAAACTGCGAAGAAAGCTTTCGCAACGTCTGTGCCGCATGAAACTCTTATTGGCATTTCTCGGCTGGCGGTGTTCGAGTTTGGTCGCAAACTTTAACGATCTGTTTGGCTCTCGTCGACCTGACATGAAACGTTCCCATTTGGCTAGTGTAAGTCAGTTAAGCTACGCCGCTGAGAAAAAGCTTGACTGATGACAAAGCTTTGCCATCCGAGCATCGCTTCTCCTCGGGGCGGTCGATGCAGTGTTTCTGTGGTCTGTGTGTGGCCGAGATAGTGGTCTCAGGTAGGTCTCTGTGTGGCCGAGATAGTGGTCTCGGGTGGTCTCTGGCCGATTTAAAGGCCCGCATCGTGCTACAGGTTTTGGAATCGTTGCAAAGGGCTCCCTTGACTGACATAAGAGGGTCAGACTTTACGGGCTTGGGTCCCTTATACGACTTTACGACCAGCCTGTCGGGCTCTCCAGCCGGACACTTGATCATCGGTCCCGATGGGCCCGAAGCGTTACTCAGGACCTAAGGGGAAATGTGAGTCCTGTGTGCCTCCCCACTCTTCGTCTGCCTCCCCTGGCTGAGGTAGCAGTGTACTCACTATGAACAGCAAACATCTGCGTCCACGTGTAATGCGCTTGGGTATGGATGCGGGAGCACGTGTTATTTCCGAAGCAGACGCCACGCACATCGGCCTTGCAGGAGTTCGTTATTGGGGCCGGACCGGGTGCTGTCTCTCAAACTTCCACATTCTATATCGGCATTCCCCGTTTATGGAGCTCACGGTGCGGGCACGGGTGCGAAACTGCGCCTTTTTCTGGTAGCTCCCGACCGGATAAAGGTGCAGAGTGGGATGCTGTTCGCTGACCGCCGCGCGTTGCCCGTCCCGGCGACGGTAGCTCTCCGTTCTCGTTCACTGCAGCAAGGCTACCCCCCCCCCCCCCCACTCCACGAGGCGCAGCTGCCCGGGGCGTGGACGAGCGAGCCTGGCGTCCCGAGCGAGTGGGGCGCGGCCGCGCCACGCCGTTCGGTGCAATCTGCACCGAACGGCGTCCAAAGCCATAAACAGCGACGGGCGCGCCCGCGTTGGTCGGATTCCGACACTGTCGCCACATAACATCATAGTTTCAACTCAAGACACGATGCCACAGGAGTTAGGGCTGCGGAAAACAGCACTAAAATTCCAGCTACTTCCTCGTTACCGAGCCGCCATCAGCAAATGTCCGGTCTAGCCATAAACAATGAAATTTTGATTGATCTTCCACAATGCGAACATATGAAGCCAAGCAGACATCACCAGTTTTAATATCCTGTCAAGAAAATCGCCAAGCTGAGCAGACAGCACTGTGCCTCTGTCTCCCAGTCCCCGCCGGCGCCTCAGCCGCCAGCATGACGCTATCGGGGGTGAACGGTACCGAGCCGCCGCGACCTGACGGGTCCCGGGGGCAAATAAACAAGGGCTGGATCCTGTTGCACAGCGGCTGGTTGCTACCTCGGGAGCCGGCGCCGCCGCCGGCGGCCCATGGGCAGAGGAGGGCGCGGTGCGGAGGTGCGGCGTGGAGGCACGGTGCCCCGCCGCGCCGGGTGAGGTCGCTGACGGACCGGTCGGTCGGGGCATCACTCCGCGGGCCGTACCGCTGGCTGTGGTCAGCTGGCCAGCCAGTGGAACTCATGAGCGAAGCTGGGATGACTGCTCGCTTCGCTCGTGCGAACGCTCGCGACGTTTTCACATGGGTAATGTATTTTTGTCGGGTAGGCTCCGTGCAGAAATGTCTGAATGTCTCAATGTCCAGATCGGGCTCCAGAAGTCTTTACGGCACATTGTAAATTGTTGCGATTAAACGTAGCTATGCTACATTTTGGTGTCTTTCACCATGATATCCAAAGCATTACGTTTGATGACCAGGCACCTCGTCCCTTGTGGAATAATCGCTTGTTAAAACTAATACGTGTTCGACTTTGATGACCACCACGTATGATATTTTCAAACTGGTCCTGTCCGACATTTGCATAAAAGCCGCCGATGTTGTTTACCGTAACGTGACGCACTCACTGTGTGGTCACGTGTTGGGAGGCGAGGACAAGCCCGCAGCCACTGGCACATGCCTGATGTCGTAAAGGTCAGTGGACCAAGCTATTCTGTCATATTACTGTTAATAAGATGATTCGATGCAGCATTCCATCACCATGTTTATTGTGCCGTCCGCATGGATTACACGTGTAACTGTGCCGTCCGCATGGATTACACGTGCAACTGTGCCGTCCGTCATGTGAGTGTTTTGGTGAGGCGCCGATTTGTTCTCTCACAGGAGTCATTATTCAGCGGCCCAGACCAAGCAGTTCATTGTCCGCCGTACAATCCTGCAAACTCGTGGTCATGCAGCCAGGATGGGTAACGAAGAATGGATGTCGGCTTGACTAGTGAAGCATGTCAAGTTGGGCTCGTCCTTGTTCTGCTGAATCCCTTGGATGTGGCCGATGGCAGCGTGAGAGCGACATGTGTGGCTGTGAGCGCCTCTCGTCTCTTGGGCCTCGCAAGACGTGCTATGTTTGGGGACTGAGTATATAGGCAGGCACTCGGTTCCGCAATTCAAATATTCGTAAGAGATATCCTTGTTATTTATTGGCATGTATTATTGCCTGACTGCAGTGGAATGCCTCGTAATTTGACCGGTTACACACGTTTTGCGGGTTTTATAGGAAGGCGTATGCACCAGCAATATTAGGGTATGATTTCGGGCGGTCGAGACTGATTTACGCATTGTCTGAAGTATTTTAAGTATAGACTGCACTCCAGTGCTAGGTATAGCTTTCCTCGTGCGAATGGTTTTAAATGTTTCGAACCGGTCCAGCTCTTACTGAAATCCGTCGAAATGATAATACATATATTGGCTGGGCGTCCATTTGTATGTCATTTTTTAGTAAGGCCTTTGACAGCGTCGCTTCTGGTGTCCTGCACGGAGGCTGGCATCGAATGGAGTCTTATCTCACCGGTCCGCCAGCTGGCTTCTCGTGTCCCGCCGCGGATGCTGGCATCGCACCGAGTCCTATCTCACCGGTCCGCCAGCTGCCTCTGAGGCCGTTGATGCTAGATGGTTGGCTTGGAGATCCGCGCATGGAATTTTGGCGTCCCACATGTGTATTGGCGATCTCTCGAGTGAACCCATGGTCATCAGCTGTGTCGTGCAGATGCACGCAGCTGCTCGGCGGCTCGCCGTCCGACGTTGGTGGTTTGTCGCAGCTGCTTACCATCTCCCCGTCCGAAGGCGGCGACAGCTCGCCCCCGACAGCAGTGATTTGTCGCAGCTTATAATTCGTCCAGAGGTATCAGTGAAATTGATGCACAACCGGCTCCGAAACAAGCCACTGGAATTGCACGCAACAAAGACGGATTTTATCGTGCTTGGTACCAAAACATACTCGCGTCTGAAAGCGCGATCAGAACGCGGCGGTCAGTGTGGTCTGGTTACTGATCTAGAATCGGCACGCTTTCACAGACGTGCTCAGGTGCTACGGTATCTTCATTTCCTCCCACGGATATCGATGTCGCTGTACTACCAAAGCTTTCATCATGATTATTCGGGGCCATGTTTGCTCTCATATCATCTGCGGCCTACCCGTATGGGGTGCGACAGTCGACCATTAACCAAATTGCATCCAAGCCATTGTCACTGGGACATTTTGACGCACAGAGCAACTGAAGCTGTGTGGCGTTGCCTGCCTCTAATTCCGTCAGAAAAGCAGGGCACCACACGAGTCGAACCCTGTACCCCTGGTGTCCCAGACGTGCAATGAAATAACGTCCCTTCTCGTGTCCCGTATCCAAAGTTATGAAAATTACGTCCAATGTCCGCACCAACATTAGGGGTGGGTACAGGACTTCGCGAAGGGGGGGGGGGGGTCCCTACATTATAGCGTCCCATGGGGCTTGGGATCCGCCCAGAAAATCTCGAAATGAGGCTATCAAGTGCTAAGATTCTTAAGACGTTATTTCTATACGGAAACCCATCTTACTGTGCACATCCGTAGAAAACTAGACGTACTGTATATGCACATGCTTGGAACTTATTCGCTTTCTACGGATCATGGTGAATGCAGCCATTTTGAGGCTACGTTTTTTTGGAAAAAGATCTGCAAAAAAGCTTAACTTGACTGCTAAATGTTATTAAAATCAAGCGTGAGCTTGATTTAAAACCTGTTTACATCTAGCCGGCTGGTCGATGTGATCACATGAGGGCTGATGACTGATGCATGATTTTTGCTTTGTTTGTTATGAGTGAGCACAAAATATCTTAAGATTAAAATGGATTATATAACATGGATATGAATGTGATGTGCAAGTAAAGTGGATGTAACAAATTCAATGACCAACCGAAATATCACATGCGACGTCGGCGGCTCGTAAAATTATGGTTGACAATTTTGCGTAGCAGTTTATTGGCGCATATAAGACTGCTGCTCTCAGGCCAAGGCGGCAAGACCAACAACGATGAAAACCGGGCGATCATGGATGCCAGCAAGCCCAACAAAGAGATTTCCGTCAACTAGTATGAACACCGCAAAGCAAGCGAGAAGAACGCAAAACCAACGTGATGGGCCCCTGAACGATCTGGAGTGCCCCGGCAGGCTGACATATAGGACCCCAGCCAGAATATGGGGCCCTTTGAGCAAAGGAGCCAGCGTGCGCTTGCGCAGCCAACATCAGTGTGCGTAAATGAATTGCCTGTGTGATCAAGAGTGCCCAGGGAGGTTAGCGGAACAGGCCAAGGTGAGAGTAAAGAGTCTTCCGCAAACGAGATCAAAGGGAAAGAGCTCGAGATCAGTGTAAAGGGTTCCTGAGCATCGAGTGGCTCAGCGCCTTGCCCCAACAACATATATGCCCCAACAACAGCACAACGCCCAGCGAGCAAGTGGAAAGAACCTGAAACCAATATGAAGGGCCCCTGAGGAACTGAGCGTCCCTGGCATATGGCGCCCCAACAAAAGCGTATGGAGCCTTTCGGGCAAATGGGAAGAATACGTGGAGGGTCTCTGATCGATCAAAAGTGTCCAGGCATGTAAGCAGATAGTGCCCCAACAGCAGCGTAGGGCCCTACGAGAAAATTCAAAGACATCAAAGGCAACGTGGCGATCGGAGACAACCTCAGCGATCGGGTTGACCCGGTAAGTACACATAGGGCACAAACAACAGCGTGAGACCTCTGGACAGCGTGGTGAGTTTGTCTGCGCACGAGCTTCACTGTCGCTTGCGACTGTTTTTGGTCGCCTGGAGGCCCAAAGACGTCCAATTGTGTTGTGGTTTGTGTTTGAAAGCGGTGTCTCTTCGCCTGGTTATGGGTCCCTTCAGAGCCCATGGGTCCGCAGGGGGCAAAAGGGGCGAGCACGGTTTGGTGTCCACCCTCTTACAAATCCGTCATTGGTCCGAGCAGTTTGATAGATAATGCCCCGACAAGTACGTAAGATCATCCATCCATATACGAAGTACCCAAGACAAAATATGGAGGGCCCAGGAATGACCAAGTGTGCCCGAGCAGGTTAACAGAGAGGGGGGGGGGGGGGCTGAAAAGAGCGCAGGACGCTCCATTCAAATAACAAACATCTACGGCACAATGAGGAGGGCTCCAAACGATCCAGTGCACCCGAGCAGGTTAACAGATAGGACCCTCGACAAGAACGTGGGGCCATCCATTCAAATAGGTAGCATTCAAGACCCATTGTAGATAAACCCCGAACGAGTAAGTGTGCAAGAGCAGGCTATCAAAAGGGGTCCCGAAAAGAGCGCAGAGCCCACCATTCAAATAAGTACGCAATACCCAGTTTGGAGGACCCCCGAAAGACCGAGTATACCCGTGCAGGCTGCCAGAGGGCCCCTGACAGGGGCGTAGGGCGCTACATTCAAATACCAGGACCCAATGTGCATGGCGATCGAACAATCTAGTGTGCCTGAGGAGGTGAATAGATGGCCCCCGACGAGTGCGTAGGATCCTCCATTCAAATAGACAGTATCCAAGACACAATGTGGGGGTCTCCGAATGATCGAGTGTGCCCGAGCAGGGTAACAGATGGGCCCCCATAAGAGCATGGGCCCTCCATTCAAATAAGAAATATCCGCGACACAAGGCAGAGGGCCCCTAAGCGATCGAGTGAAGCCAAGGCAGGTTAACAGATGTGACCCAAGACAAGAGCGTGCGGCCCTCCATCCAAATAGACAGTATCCAAGACACAATGTGGAGGGTCTCCGAATGATTGGGTGTGCCCGAGCAGGGCAACTGATTGGCCCCCCACAAGAGCATGGGGCCCTCCATTCAAATACAAAACATCCGCGACACAAGGTAGAGGGCCCCTAAGCGTTCGAGTGAGCCAAAGCAGGTTAACAGATATGACCCAAGACAAGGACGTAGGGCCCTCCATTCAAATAGGAAGCAGCCAAGACCCAATGTGTAGCGCCCCTGAACAATCCAGTGCACCAGAACAGGTTAACAAATAGGGGCCCGATAAGTGCGTAAGGTCCTCCATCTAAATGAGTGGTGCCTAAGACCCAGTTTGGACGGCCCCGAACGACCGAATGATCCCAAGTAGGTTAACGGATATGCTCCAGACAAGAGCGTATGGCCTTAAGCAAGTAACAGAACATTGAAAGGATCCTAGACCAATATAAAGGGCACATGAGGATGTCGTAAGTGTACCGGTAGCCGGTACACTCAGTACACCGGATGTCGTAAGTGTGCCGGTAGCCGGTACACCTAGTACACCGGATGTCGTAAGTGTGCCGGTAGCCGGTACACCTAGTACACCGGATGTCGTAAGTGTGCCGGTAGCCGGTACACCTAGTACACCGGATGTCGTAAGTGTGCCGGTAGCCGGTACACTTAGTACACCGGATGTCGTAAGTGTGCCGGTAGCTTAACCGTGACCAACGTGAGGGTTCCCTAAGCAAATAAGAATAGCCCGGCATGTCAAGATATGGGGCCCTCTGGCTCTAGCGTATAGAGCGTTGGGGGCAAATGGGAAGAATCCGTGGAAGGTTCTTGATTGCCAAAGAGTGCCCCGGGGCGCTAGCAGGAAGGGCCCCAGCAACAGCACAGGACCCTCCAAGCAAATGCAAAGAAATCAGGAGCAACGTAGACGGCTCCCTAACGATCAGCTTGCCCCCGCAAGTGGACATACAGGGCCCCCGGAAACAGCGTAGGGCCTCTGGACAACGCGAGCAGTCTTACGATCTCTCAATCACTACCCTCTCAGCCAGTGAAGGATAGTTTTGTCTGCTCGCGGGCCCAGCACTTCCGCTTGCAACTGTTACCGGTCGCCTGAAAGCTCAAAGACGTCCAATATTGTTGCGTTCCGTGTAAAAATTGCGTCTGTTCGACCGACTATCGAGCCCCTTCTTCCCCCGGAGATGATGGCCCCTTCGGGGCCCAAGAGGGGGCGCGGGCATGAACCCGTGCCACCTCTCTGGATCCGCTCCTGGCCAACATCATATCACACCAGCCCTGAACTTACTCCACTGGCCACGGACTGACGAGCTTGTTGTAGACTGCGACTGTATAAAAGAAAAACATGAACACGAACACGACAAAGAGCGCATGATGTGTCTAGCACAGGGACATTTGCATACACTTTTCATCAGGAGATGAAGGCTAACCGCCGCGCCGTATGGGCCGGGCATGTACCGAGTCAGCGTGAAGTCCACCGAGCGTGGCTCCTGATAATCTGGCCAACACTCCCGCCCAGCGGGCCGCCGTCCGTAACCGCGTGTCTCTAGCCCGTTTGGAGCCAGTGGTGGCTTGTGTTGGTCTGCAGCTCCGCTAGGCAATGGCGCCCAGCCATCTTTACGACATGCTATTTCCCGGAAATGAAGCATTTGTCATGCTCCGTCATAAAACAGCACAGATGTGTCGCAGTGACGTGTGTCAAAAATTGTACATGGTCCGTAATGTAGTTGTTTGTTGTTTATCTGTATCTAGCCACAGCTAACTGACGCTTGTTCAATCATGGTCTGTCTGCGTCTGCAATCACTGCGTCTCTGAGAATGGAGCGGAAGATTAGGGTTGGAGATCAATCTGAGATCCGGGAGGGACGCTTTAACCTGACATTGGCATGTTGAACGGGGACACGTGACCACCGGGATACGTGACCACCTGGACACGTGACCACCGGGACCACCGGGCTCAGTGTTGTCCAGACCGTAACCACCATTGGGCTCAGTGTCGTCCGGACTGTTACCACCACTGTGCTCAGTGTGGTCCGAACTGTTACCACCACTGGGCTCAGTGTTGTCTAGACCATAACCATCACTGGGCTCAGTGCTGTCTAAACCATAACCACCATTGTGCTCGGCGTCGTCCGGACTGTTACCACCACTGGGCTCAGTGTTGTCTAGACCATAACCATCACTGGGCTCAGTGTTGTCTAGACCATAACCACCACTGGGCTCAGTGTCGTCCGGACTGTTACCACCACTGGGCTCAGTGTCGTCCGGACTGTTACCAGCACCGGGCTCAATAGGGTCCAGCCCATAACCACCACCGGGCTCAGTGGGGTCCGGTCTGTAACCACCACTGGGCTCAATAGGGAGGCTCAATAGGGTCCGGTCCGTAACCACCACCGGGCTCAATAGGGTCCGGTCCGTAACCGCCGCTGGGCTCAATAGGGTCCGGTCCGTAACCACCACCGGGCTCAGTACGGTCCGGTCTGTAACCATCGCTGGGCTCAATAGGGAGGCTCAATAGGGTCCGGTCCGTAACCACCACCGGGTTCAATAGGGTCCGGGCTGTAACCACAACCGGGCTCAGTGGAGTCTGGACCGAAACAGCTTTTGGTTAGTTTGGTCTATTTTCGTTTTCTGCTCGCATAAAAACCGCTACGTTAGACAGGACCCAGCTAAGACGACCCGGCGTCCAGCAGCCTTGAGCGCACGGTTACGCCCCTGCATTCATGGCATACAAGCAAGTGTATTGCGTCAGCAGAAATCCTCCGGCCTCACAAAGGCGGAGTCGCTGACACTTGACACCGTGCTTTTCTTTCGTCAAGCGCAGAACAGATGACGTTTCAAAAGACATTTCGGGAAGGCGCTGTCTACCAAAACTCTCCAGCTGGCTTCGAATCAGTGCGCTCTACGAAGGCCACACATGCCCGAACAAACAATCTATCTCCAACGCGCCGGTACGAAGGTGTCACGCTGCACGCGAGATTGCGGCAGACGCAAACAGTTGCCGAGTTATAAAAACAGGAGGCGTGTTAGTCACCGTCTGCACGGTCATCCGGGCGAGAGCCGTGCACCTCGTCAGGTCGCCTGGGCGAGAGCCGTGCCCCTCGTCAGGTCGCCTGGGCGAGAGCCGTGCCCCTCGTCAGGTCGCCTGGGCGAGAGCCGTGCCCCTCGTCAGGTCGCCTGGGCGAGAGCCGTGCCCCTCGTCAGGTCGCCTGGGCGAGAGCCGTGCACCTCGTCAGGTCGCCTGGGCGAGAGCCGTGCACCTCGTCAGGTCGCCTGGGCGAGAGCCGTGCCCCTCGTCAGGTCGCCTGGGCGAGAGCCGTGCACCTCGTCAGGTCGCCTGGGCGAGAGCCGTGCACCTCGTCAGGTCGCCTGGGCGAGAGCCGTGCACCTCGTCACTGCACGACATCAGCGCTGATAGGCCACACCGCTGGCCGTCGAGATAAGCAAGTACTGACAGCTCGTGTCAGTGTAGAACTCGGCACTCAACTGCTCAATACGTGCAAGCGTAGATGTTAGCGCAGGGCTGCGTCGGCCAACAGCAATGTAGTGATTCACGTTAACGTATATCGACCATCAGCTGTTTTTTGTTAATGCAACCAGGGCGCACCCTTGCCGACTATGGGACAAGGGACTGTGCAACTGTACATGTCGAAACCCTTCTCCGGGTTTTGGACGGGCCCCCAGGTGGGGCTCCTGCCAGTGAGACTTAGCCCGCTTGTGGCCAACGCATACAGCTGTCGCAGATAAGCGGGCTGTTACGGGCGTGCAGTTCGAGACAAGAATGAGAAAAACAGGGTGAATGCAGGCGCTTGAACTAATAGCTATATCACATTTCTCAGACTGAAACTTTGTCATTTATCAGCCATTGGCGTATATAGATCAACTAAGTACATGCCTGCGTCCCGCCTGCAGCAATGATCACTCATGGCGAGAGATACAACACCAAGCGAACGATTGGGGCTGCGTGAGGTTCTCAAGGAGTTGCAGCACACGCAGAAACCGCTATGGTCGGTCTGAAGATCTGAACACAAAATGTACTCAACAGTTGGCCCCACTTCTCCCCTCCCAATAGGCAGGAGCGCTCGTGACGCTAATGGCCAAAATGCTTATCTGTATCGTAGCATAATTCTAAGCACGGGCATGCCAAGTATGCAACAATATGATGGGTAACTACAAATTACAACGCAGCTGGTGCCGAGCAGCTGTTGGCCCCGGTGTTGCGTAACAGACAGTTGCTTAGTACGTTGGCGCTCGTGTCAGTCGCGCTAGACCACGCGTGCCACTGAGTGCCGATCCGATTTGCCACTGAGTGCCGATCCGATTCGCTCTCGGTTCCCCTTCTGCTCTCGTTTTGCTCTCGGTTCTGCTTCTGCTCTGGTTTTGCTCTCGGTTCTCCTTCTGTTCTTGTTTTGCTCTCGGTTCTTCTTCTGCTCTGGTTTTGATCTCGGTTCTGCTTCTGCTCTGGTTTTGCTCTCGCTTTTCCTTCTGCTCTTGTTTTGCTCTCGGTTCCCCTTCTGCTCTTGTTTTGCTCTCGGTTCTCCTTCTGCTCTAGTTTTGCCCTCAGTTCTCCTTCTGCTCTACTTTTGCTCGCTACCCGTCCGTGACCCGGGTATCACAGACGAAAACAGTCATACTCCGGCGACCGCTCCAGAGCTGCATCCCCGACGGCCGGCAGGTGAGCCCGCTGTACGCTGAACGGCGTGCTCTCGAGTGCGCTGATCTCTCCCCGGTCCGCGCGCATAGCTCACTGACGCTGATACACGGGGCCGTTTGTTGTCGGAGATATTGTGAGGTTGGACCATCCTTATTTACGCAAATGTGTCGCCAGAGTTGAAAATCACGGCAGTACAAGCACCGCTTAGGTGCATGTGCCGCACCTGAGCGGTGCGTTACCTGATAGGTGGCCGTTGTGGTGCGCCGTCCTGTAGCAGCGGCGTGCCGCTGGCGGAAGCGGCCGCTCCCAGGCGCCGGGCCGGCTGACGCGCTCCATTACGCGGCGTCACGGCGCTCTCTCGCCTCGTCCACGGTGTGCATCCCCGTGTCGCCGGTGGCGGTGGCGCCTGAGCCGACCGCTGGCCGTCTCGGACGCTGCGTTAGCGGGCGGCGGGCACGCGACGTCGACGGCCACCGCCCGTCCGAGCGGTCCGTCCGGGCCTGCCGCGTTCAGGTGCATCCGTCCGGGCCTGCTGCCAGACCCGCCGCTGGACCCGCCCACCCAGACCTGCCGCCAAAGCCACCGTGCCCAAACCCGTCCGCCCGTAGCCTCCTGCCCAGACCCGCCGCTAGAACCGCCCGTCCACACCCGCCGCGCGCAGAGCGGTTGCTGCTACTCCCCTGCAGCCACTGACACGGCATCTCAGCAGCCCACACCCACCGCGCTCAGACCAGCTGCTGTTACTCTCCTGCAGCCACTGACACGGCATCTCAGCAGTCCACACCCACCGCGCTCAGACCAGCTGCTGTTACTCTCCTGCAGCCACTAACACGGCATCTTAGCAGCCCACACCCGCCGCGCTCACACCAGCTGCTGTTACTCTCCTGCAGCCACTGACACGGCATCTCAGCAGCCCACACCCGCCGCGCTCAGACCAGCTGCTGTTACTCTCCTGCAGCCACTGACACGGCATCTCAGCAGTCCACACCCACCGCGCTCAGACCAGCTGCTGTTACTCTCCTGCAGCCACTGACACGGCATCTTAGCAGCCCACACCCACAGCGCTCACACCAGCTGCTGTTACTCTCCTGCAGCCACTGACACGGCATCTCAGCAGCCCACACCCGCCGCGCTCAGACCAGCTGCTGTTCCCCCCTGCAGCCACCGACACGGCATCTCAACATGCCCTGCTCCATGGTGGCGCTCCTGTGTGATCGTCTCGGACGGACATTGGACCGGGCGCGGGTACGGCTCGTGCTCAGTCGAAGTCGGCGGAGGAGGCCTCAAGCCCGCGGACTGCAATGAAGCGTGCTGGCTGGTCTGCCAGAGATTGGCGCGTGGTCGCCGGCGGGTAACCTGGGCGGGGATTTGGAACGGCCGCCAACCGTGCACCGGATGCTTGGGGGCATTCAGTGTCAAGAGTCACCTATGAGAAGAGGGCGAACAGCAGGCCCGGCGGTGGCGATGACTGGACGCCGGATGCGTGGCGTCATCAGCCCGGCAGCGGCTCGGCGCGGGTAAACAGCGTCCACAAATAGCAGCCGGCGGGCGGGCGGCCGGTGACGGCCGGCGGCTGTGTCATCCATCCCCTAGCCGGGGGCGCCGTCTTCCAGGGCCGGGCGGGCGGGCGGTGACGGCCGTCGGCTGTGTCATCCCCTAGCCGGGGGCGCCGTCTTCCAGGGCCGGGCGGGCGGGCGGTGACGGTCGGCGGCTGTGTCATCCCCTAGCCGGGGGCGCCGTCTTCCAGGGCCGGGCGGGCGGGCGGTGACGGCCGGCGGCTGTGTCATCCCCTGGCCGGGGGCACCCTCACCCGGTTTTGGACCGGGCACGGGACGGACGCCGATCGGCCCGTCCGCGGCCACCCGGTCACGGGCTGGTCGGTGGCGGCGAACGGAGGGCGTGGCCGCTGGTGTGAAGTCGTAGTACAGCTGCAGACGGGGCCATGGGGGCTGGTGTGGAAGTTGTGATGTACTAGCAGACGGAGACATGAGACAGGTTTCCCAGTCGTAATATCGCAGCGGACCGCGAGAACTGCGAAAACGCACCGACCGGTTCAGCACAGATTTCGAACTTTCGCTGATAGCAAACAAAAAAACATCAATATCACTTTGAGGAGATCGAGGTAAATGCTTCGCAGGCTTCTTGGCTGTCGTCTAATAGCTCACCACAACTCGATTTTTGCCACCGAAAGGATCACAATTTTCTCAGTAGATATTGTTTTAGAAACTGACGAAAATGCATACAAATAAAGCCACCGCACGCAGTAAGAGTTTGCATGAGTTCGCAAACACTTCGCATTTGCTCGCCAAGGTCACAAAATCTTGACAAACATCACGGCAGACTTGTGTACGTGTCATGTCCCTCTCCTCCACACTGCCTGAACGGGAAATAACCTCAAATGCAGCTGTCTGATCCATCCTGTTAATTATGTTTAATTAGCCCTTGTCTACGAACCGTCGTGAGGGGCCAGCCAGCCGGGCACGTCGGCCAGGACAGTCACGTGACACGTGGAGTGTCCTCCCCCGGCGGGGTGTGTGGAGCCGCTGGCGCTGAGATGTGATCGGGTTGGAGAGCCGTCCGCCGACACCGGAGGGCTATCGATTGGTGCATCTGAACGACCGATAGCCATATCAGCGGAGAACAAACAGAATGATAGGGCTTTACATTTGACATTGGATCGCCGATGACTTTGTGCGGCTGGCCGAGTCACGAGAGGCTATAACGCGAGGGGAACGAATGCAGATTGCAAGGCGGCGAAGCGAGACGAAACATCAGCACACAGCCGGCGAACCATGGTAGGATCAAGGTGACGAAGCGAGGCGAAACATTAGCACACAGCCGGCGAACCATGGTAGGATGTTTTAGATTCTCACAGGTGCAAAATGAATCAAACGTAAAAGACGTCTGCTCCATAGATGAGACAGTAGTATAAGAAGTGAAGTCACTTCTGCTATGGTTTTGATAAAGGCGTGTTGCCGAAACATCAGCCTAACTGTATCTCCACTGTCCTGGTTTTTCCGAGGAATAAGGCTAATACTACTGTTTTATCTATGTGAATAACGTTCCTCGCTAATGCACTGAGCAACTGACGTCTGCTCCATGCTACAGCACGAGTAAGCAGACGGATAAAGTACAGGCAAAAGGCATACAACACGGAATCGCCGGCAGGGGATGCAATGATGAGAAATCAGTAATTCAGCCCGCTCTCTGGCAATAAAATACCAAAGCCTGAGGACTGAAAACCGACTTGGCTATTCAGGTGAACAGCGCATTGTTGCTGGAGTATGCCCCATCACTTGAATTCAAAATTTCACCGAGTCGCCGGCCAAAAACCTTGACATCATTGCCAGTCAGCATGAACCTACTCGTAGGACACTGGCCAACAGCTGATGGACGGCCTTCACCAATGAGCCGAATATATTGCATTTGCTATGCATTCCGTGTCACCTCGATGACCACCTGGACGTCCCTGGAGTTACACAATCTGTTTTGGCCCCATAGAAGTAGCCGCAGTTGTGCACTTGAAATCAGAGATAGCCATGACATACAAGTAAATAAAAAAATAACTAAGAAAAAAGTAGACCGACTCAATGAAATAATACAACGTGATGATAATTAATAAAGCACAAGCAGCGAACATGAATGATTAAATATTAAGATGAGTAAACCGGCCAATCTTCTCCCAACCTATCGTCAGATCACTTTAACCCAAATTTAGCCAGCTGTCACAGTTGCATAGAGTTTCCGTATAGTTCACATACGCTAGCAAAGGCAGGAAGGCTGGTGTCCTCACAGTTTGCACGAGATACAAAGTCCAAAGTCCTCGCGTGCCGGACTCTTGAGGAGAGTTGTCTATGAGTCGGGAGGTGTAGGATTTTAGCCACGGTGAAATCCATGGCATTGCTTTCAGGCTAATTTGCGAATTCCGTAGGGTCATCCATCATACTGCGGCAAGGGAAGTTGGGCGCGCGCCTGCGCACACGTGGTGTCCATATTTCTGACGTCACTGCAGAGGCATGTGCCCGACCTCAATACACCTTCCTTACCTCAAGCACTCCTTTCCGTCTGCAGCCGATGGGGCGAGCCATAAAAGAGAAGCGAAAAGAACCACCTTCAGCTATGGAGCTTCTCTGGGCTATCGTTTCAGCGATTCGTCGGGGCACTGCACCGGGGGGGTGTTTGGGGCTGCGGCTTGGCTACCAGGGATCTCGGAAGGTCCAGGACTTGGTGGCCGTGAACAATTGATCAGACGGATGCTGGAATGCTGCTGTGTACATCCCACGCACGGTTTCGGTTTCGGTTTCTGATATACGCCCCCCCCCCCACACACACGCGCTCGCGCGCACGCACGCCCGCACGCACGCACGCACGCACGCACGCACGCACGCACGCACGCACGCACGCACACACACACACACACACACACACACGCGCGCAAGCGCACACACATACACACACACGCGCAAGCGCACACACACACACACACACACGCGCGCGCAAGCACACACACGCGCACGCTCAAACACGCACACGCCACACACACAAGCACACAACACACACACACACACACACACACACACACACACACACAACACACACACACACACACAAACACACACACACGCGCACGCTCAACACGCACACGCACACACACCACGCACACACACACACACACACACACACATCACACACACACACACACACACACACACACACACCACACACACACACACACACACACCACAGATATATAATATATATATATATATTATATATATATATATATTATGTACATGAAATGATGAAATCAACGTTGAGAAATAAGTCTTTTACCAGGCCATGCGATATGGGAATTTTGTCCTCTTTGTATCATGAGCTTTGGTACCATTTTAGATAAACAACGAGAAGAAGCCAAACTGTCCCCAGATTTGTCGAGAACACACGAAAAAGTTTGTCAATGTTGGGTCCGCTGTAATTTTTAACAAAACACACGCATGCACGCACGCACGCAAGCACGTCCGCA
>NW_023597054.1:5893389-5921524 GCF_011947565.3 Pollicipes pollicipes
CAGTTATCCTTGGTAAAGAAATTGAAGTCAAGACCAGTCTTCAGTGAGAGGGCTACTGGGACCAGCATGGCGGATCAGCGAAGCCAGACCATGAAACAGCTTACTGCCCTGGTAGAAATGGGGCTTGGTGAAGCAAACCTGGGCAATGAAACATGGAAGGTAAAAATATATAGATACACCTCAGATGTCCACAAACTATATACAACCAATAAAACATGGAAACCAATTGCTGGTTTACCTTTTTGATCTTGTTAAGCTTGCAGGGCCATTTTTTCTCACACTCATTCATAATTTAAACTTTTTTGTTGGTAGTGCAGTTTCTGTTATCACATATAGTGTTGACATTGGCATGGATTTTGTATGTTCAGGGTATTTATTAGTTGGTTACTACATGATCTGGACACACCACTCACAAGCTCTTGTTTAATTTTAGAAGTCCTGCATTATTTTGAATAATAAGAATATATAAAGGATGGCATTTATAAGCTCTTGCTTAATTTTAGAAGTCCTGCATAATTTGAAATACTAATAAAACATAAATGATAAGTTGTGTGTGATGAATTGTAAAGCACTTCCATTTATACTCAAGCTCAACATTGATTCAGTCAGATATGCATTGTCCAAATATATTTTCTAGCTACCCTTCTATCACTGAACCAGAATACCAGCTTCCAAAAAATCATTTAGTGCATGTTTCATTATTTGCTTTCCTGTTCAGCCATTACATATAAGATCAAGGAACTACTTGCATTAAAAGATGACTCTGTGTTGAGCATATTTTTTATGTAAGATAAGTAATTTATTGCTTCACCATTCTCAAGCAAAGCACAAGCATAGTCTTTCAGTGTATTGTCATGAGCCTGTAGTACCAAGGTTACTCTGTAACTTCCTAACCAAAAGCCCATTAAGTTACTTATGAAAGCCTATGTCTTTCCAGAGGCTGATGGAGTTGGAAGTGCTTGGCTGCTACAGCTGGTCTTTGCAGATCAAGAACTCTCTGTTGTTCAATTTGCCTCTGATGACAATTGCTGGAATGGGCACAGATAGGCACATGGATGTCATGCAGCAGCTGATGAACAGACAGGTAATGGAAGCCAAGAGCATGTGTTTGGAGCAAGATATATCAGATTAGTTTATTGGAATCATGTGTCTGAGGAATTGATGTTCACTTGGTGTGCTGACCTGTCCATGACTACATGCAGTGCAATATCTGTGCAGACTGCTTTTGCTTTAGGATGTTTTGCAGTTCATGGCAACAAATACCCATGCATACAAGTAAGTGCTTGATACCAGCATGCAAAGCAGCTATGGTAATCTGCACTTGAAAATTGTTTTGCCTTTGAGGGACATTTGTTGGCCATCTGCCCCACCTCTGCCCTGTCCGCCAGTCCTGCCCAGACACTGCCGCACTGCCCCCTCCCCTGTCTGCCAGACATCTGTGTGATGATAGCTGGCTACCTCTGATGCCCAGCTCTTCTACCAGTCGCCTCTGAAGACCTGGCCCCCTCCCCTGT
The DNA here is from genome assembly GCF_011947565.3 of Pollicipes pollicipes. Classification (NCBI taxonomy): domain Eukaryota; kingdom Metazoa; phylum Arthropoda; class Thecostraca; order Pollicipedomorpha; family Pollicipedidae; genus Pollicipes; species Pollicipes pollicipes. Next base: position 5,894,904 of record NW_023597054.1, read on the forward strand.
CTGCCAGACATCTGTGTGATGCTAGCTGGCTACCTCTGATGCCCAGCTCTTCTACCAGTCGCCTCTGAAGACCTGGCCCCCTCCCCTGTCTGCTAGACATCTGTGTGATGCTAGCTGCCTACCTCTGATGCCCAGCTCTTCTACCAGTCGCCTCTGAAGACCTGGCCCCCTCCCCTGTCTGCTAGACATCTGTGACGCTTCGTTGCCCCACTCTCTGCCAGGTGACGTTCTGTTTCGCGCTAACGGAGCTGTCGCACGGCTCTGACACGCGGCGCATGCGCACCACGGCCACCTTCGAGCCAGCCAGCGGCCAGTTTGTGCTGCACACCCCTGACGCGCGTGCAGCCAAGTGCTGGGTCGGCGGACTCGGTGCGTGGGACAGGGCAGCGGCCAGGGGAACTGTCGGGCGGAATTCCGTCATCACATCTGGTCACGGGCTCTGTGGGGAGGGGGAGGGGGGGGGGCGATGTTGTATGCTGCAATACTGGTAATGGAACGGTGACCGTCATGCAGACGACGTAGAGATTCTGTGGGTTATAAACTTATGTTAACCATTATGCTGTGAGATTTATTTCGCCTATTACCGTGCTGGCCTCGCACGACGGCCGCGCTATCGCCAGTTGTGAACGATTTTGTGCTGACGACGTTTTACATCCATTACAATTCAGTAGTTGGCTTATGATCTATGTATGTTCATTTTCTGATGGTCCTCGTGTTTCCAGACCAGAACAGTCTGCCCTCTGATGGATCTTTCACCCCAAGACCGGATCAGCCAGTCCATTGACGGTCTCACACCCCCAGACCGGATGAACAGGGCCACTGACGGTCTCACACCCCTTACCGGATCAGCCGGTCCACTGACGGCCTGTTACCCCCGGACCGGATCAACAGGTCCACTGACGGTCTCACACCCCCAGACCGGATGAACAGGGCCACTGACGGTCTCACACCCCCGGACCGGATCAGCCGGTCCACTGACGGCCTGTTACCCCCGGACCGGATCAGCAGGTCCACTGACGGTCTCACACCCCCGGACCGGATCAGCCGGTCCACTGACGGCCTGTTACCCCCGGACCGGATCAGCAGGTCCACTGACGGTCTCACACCCCGGACCGGATCAGCCGGTCCACTGACGGCCTGTTACCCCCGGACCGGATCAACAGGTCCACTGACGGTCTCACACCCCCAGACCGGATGAACAGGGCCACTGACGGTCTCACACCCCCGGACCGGATCAGCCGGTCCACTGACGGCCTGTTACCCCCGGACCGGATCAGCAGGTCCACTGACGGTCTCACACCCCCGGACCGGATCAGCCGGTCCACTGACGGCCTGTTACCCCCGGACCGGATCAGCAGGTCCACTGACGGTCTCTCACCCCCCGGACCGGATCAGCAGGTCCACTGACGGTCTCTCACCCCCGGACCGGCTCAACAGGTCCATTGGCGGTCTCACCCCCCCCCCCCCCCCCCCCCCGGACCGGATCAGCCGGTCCACTGACGGTCTCACACCCTCGGACCGGATCAGCCGGTCCACTGACGGTCTTACACCCCCGGACCGGATCAGCCGGTCCATTGACGAGTCTCACCGTTAGACCGGATCAGCCGGTCCACTGACGGTCTCACACCCCCGGACCGGATCAGCAGGTCCACTGACGGTCTCTTGCTGCCGGACCGGATCAGCCGGGCCATTGACAAGTCTCTCACCGTTAGACCGGATCAGCCGGTGCGCTGTTGTGATGGTCCGCTGACGTGCCCGGCGTCGCCAGGCCAGACCAGCTGGAACGCAGTGGTGTTCGCCCAGCTACACACGGCTGACGGAACCTGTCACGGCTTGCACGCGTTCCTGGTGCCCATCCGGGACCCGGTAACGCACCTGGCCTTCCCCGGCATCACCGTCGGCGACATGGGCCACAAGCTTGGCCTCAACGGTCTCGACAACGGGTGAGCGGTGCCATGGTGGCTGGCGGACTGCTGCGACTGGCACGGGGCCATGCTGACGGGTGCGGGACTTGCCCAGTTTTAGCTTTGTGACTTGGACCTCCAGATATCCGTCGATTTTATATACATCCTCCAATGGGCCGCGTTCGAAGTCTGTTGGAAACTGGCATGCACTGGTGCTGCATTAACAACAGCTTCTTTGCGTGCTTACTGACGAAAATTTTGCTAATGTTTTGTGGGTTCCTTTCAGTTTTGTCATGTTTGACCACTACCGGATACCGCGTGAAGCTTTGCTCAACAAGAATGGTGACGTCACAGAAGACGGGGAGTACGTGTCTCCAATAAAAGACAGCAATGTTCGGTTTGGTAGGTGGAGCTGTAGCTTGTACCAGGGAGCCACATTTGGCTAGAAATTTTGTTCGGATGGGGCGCCCTATATTGGTAGATATATGCTGCTAGTCATTATCTGGATTGCGCAGGAACAAAATTAGTAAGCCTTAGTGAAACGTTAAAACCTCCTAAACGGTCTGTCGCTGACTCCGCCCGCGTTGCCTGGTCGGGCGCTTTCTCCGCGATGTAGACATCGATGGAGCGCCCGCCATCTACCGCGTGGTTGCGGAGTCGGTAACAGTGGCTGTTGACACAGGCAGACGTCATGAACGATGTGGACATCGTAAGGCAGTGGTGCCGAGTGATGCTGGGTCTTAATTAATGACAAACTAAAGGTAAAACGATCATCTTGTGTTCGTGCTGTCCATTGACTTTTCAAACAGGTGGCCATCGGCAACGCTGCCTCGCCAGCAGGGGCAGCCTCCGTCAGCCGACGGGTTGCCGTTCCGCTGCCGGTCGTGCCCCGTCCCGCTGGTGACCGTGCCCCGTCCCGCTGGTGACCTTGCTCCGTCCCGCTGGCGACCGTGCCCCGTCCCGCTGCCGACCGTGCCCCGTCCCGCTGCCGGTCGTGCCCCGTCCCGCTGGTGACCGTGCCCCGTCCCGCTGCCGGCCGTGCCCCGTCCCGCTAGTGACCGTGCCCCGTCCCGCTGGTGACCGTGCCCCGTCCCGCTGCCGACCGTGCCCCGTCCCGCTGGTGACCGTGCCCTGCCCCGCTGCCGACCGTGCCCCGTCCCGCTGCCGACCGTGCCCCGTCCCGCTGCCGACCGTGCCCCGTCCCGCTGCCGGTCGTGCCCCGTCCCGCTGGTGACCGTGGCCCGTCCCGCTGCCGACCGTGCCCCGTCCCGCTGCCGGTCGTGCCCCGTCCCGCTGGTGACCGTGGCCCGTCCCGCTGCCGACCGTGCCCCGTCCCGCTGGTGACCGTGCCCCGTCCCGCTGGTGACCTTGCTCCGTCCCGCTGGCGACCGTGCCCCGTCCCGCTGCCGGTCGTGCCCCGTCCCGCTGCCGACCGTGCCCCGTCCCGCTGCCGACCGTGCCCCGTCCCGCTGCCGGTCGTGCCCCGTCCCGCTGGTGACCGTGGCCCGTCCCGCTGCCGACCGTGCCCCGTCCCGCTGCCGGTCGTGCCCCGTCCCGCTGGTGACCGTGCCCCGTCCCGCTGCCGACCGTGCCCCGTCCCGCTGCCGGCCGTGCTCCGTCCCGCTGGTGACCGTGCCCCGTCCCGCTACCGACCGTACCCCGTCCCGCTACCGACCGTGCCCCGTCCCGCTGGTGACCCGTGTCCCGTCCCGCTGCCCACAGCGTCGTCGTTGGGCGCGCTCTCCGGCGGCCGTGTGGGCATCACGTTCATGTGTCAGGTGAACCAGCGGCGGGCGCTGACGATCGCGCTGCGCTACTGCGTCGCGCGCCGCCAGTTCGGCGATGGCGACACGGAGACGCCCGTCATCGAGTACCCGCTGGTGGTGAGGCCAGCTGGGTGCCTGCTGGGGAGGCAGACGGCCTACGCTGCCGGCTCCCCCAGATGGGCTCTTCGGGCGAGATGTTCTTTGCGGTTTGTTTGGGTTCGAAAGGGACGGGAGATTCCCGTTTTCCATCGGTCAGGGATGGTTATGAATGGTATGACTGGCGCACTTGTGTTGATGTCGTGCTCATTGTCAAATGAAAGTGATGTCTCCTGGGGTATAATGTTAATGTTTTTTATTGCACAATGTATCTATCACACGTACACGGACATACAAGGCTGAAAATTCTTACCGGTGCGAGCCAACGGCTCGCAGGCCAATGTTTGGGATTCAGTTCAAGGCTAGGTGGCGCAGCTGTTCAGATGCATTGGAAACAACATTGCGTTCTGTATCTCTTCTTTGTTAACCTATGTTCACACATCAGTATTCACTACCCATGGGTCATGCGGTTTTTCAGCTTACTATTTGGCCAGGTGCTTGTTCCACCAGATGGCCGTTTTTCAGCAATGGCGACTCTTCCCGTTCTTGGGTGCGGCCTTCGTGTGGTATCATCTCTCGCTGTATCTGAACGACGTGTACACCGACTTCGTTAGGCGGAAGTACTCTGGAGACAATGCAGCAGAGATGGTAACGTCCTCGCGCATTAGGACGCGTTTATTGCCATGCGGCAGTCCCTGGATGGTTACATATATCATAAGGCATACGAGTTAAGCAGTGACTATATGACTGTTCTTACATGTCAGTTCTTTTGACAACACTGCCTGTTTTTGTGTTTTGCGCCGCAAACTCGTGTTCCACCAGAGGAGGACGTTCATAGCCAGTTACGTGCTGTGACCAGGCGTGCCTGTGATCGGTTCTGCGAGCTGTGACTGACTGGTGAGAAGCTGCCGCGTGCTCTGGGCATGCGTGTCTGTGATCGGTTCTGCGAGCTGTGACTGACTGCGGTGAGGAGCCGCCGCCCGTCACGCCGCTCCGTTGGTCCGCCGCCAGGCGCTGCTGGGAGCCGAGATGCACGCCCTGTCGTCGGGCACTAAGCCGGTGTCGGGCTGGCTGGCTCGTGACTGTGTCCAGGAGTGCCGGGAGGCGTGTGGCGGCCACGGCTACCTCTCAGGTCAATCCCTAGCCGAGGCTGTCTGTGCGCGCCTGCGCTCTGGTGGGGTGCAGCCGGCGCCACAGACACAGCTGCACTGGCCCGGGGTGGGGTGCTGTGGTGTCCGTCTCGGCGGAGATGGCCGACTCGTCCGGCTGATGACCCGGTGCTAGCTGTGTGTCCGGTTTCCGTGCCCTGATCGACCTGAGCAGTCTACCGTTGGCGAGGCTGCGTTACCCTGACTTGGATGTGCTCGTAAATCCCCTAATCTGCATCGGCCTTGTGGGACGCGAATGGTAGTTATAAAACGTGTCGCAAACTAATCAAAAGATCTGATCTGTAAAGACATTCTAAAAGTCACCGGGGGGGGGGGGGGGGGGGGTTCTGTTTGGATATTGCAGGCCAGCTGACTAGAGAACGCAGGTTGTGCAATACCTGCTGGATTTCCGCATGTGTGCAGCTTGCCTCGCCGGAGCTCTTACCCAGTCGGCAGAAGCTTCCATATGCTACTACCGTTAGTTGCAATGTAAGATGCTGCCAGGTGCCACCGCTCACCACTACCCACTACTGGCGCTGCTACTGTCATTCTCCCTTCGCCGACCGCCTTACCTCCCCAATCCCACTGGAGCACTATCACAGCGTACCGGCTGCCGACAGCTGGCCGCCTGGGCGAAATCCGCGCCGACCAAGACGCCAGCCTAACGTACGAGGGCGACAACAACGTGCTGCTGCAGCAGCTGAGCAACTTCCTGGTGCGCGTGGCCCGCCTACCGCTCGCCGAGTCACCGCTGCACTCTGTCGACTTTCTGAAGCGGGAGGGCGCCGCTGCCGCCTGCCCGCCCCGCCCCAACATGACCTCCCTGCAGTGTAAGAAGCCGTCACGCCCCGGTGCTCGGTTGTGGGCGTGTGGAATCGTCCAGATGTGGGGAGTGTAGTCGTGACGTACGTGTTTCTCAGGTGGGAGAGGCTCGTGCCTTCATGCGAGAAGCCCATATTCGATGTTTGGCTGAAACCGTGGCCCCTCCAGGCACGCGCAGCCGCTGTGAGCGCTGGCGGATTGGCGGATTGCATGAGGCCGTGCCTGGCCATTACCCCCATCAGACGAACCCTGGCGGTGACTGGCCCGTGAGGCGGGGTACTCCAACCCCCCCCCTCCCCTCACTCCCTCGTGAGCCGTGGCGGTGACTGGCCCGTGAGGCGGGGTACTCCAACCCCCCCCCCTCACTCCCTCGAGAGCCGTGGCGGTGACTGGCCCGTGAGGCGGGGTACTCCAACCCCCCCCCCTCCCCTCACTCCCTCGTGAGCCGTGGCGGTGACTGGCCCGTGAGGCGGGGTACTCCAACCCCCCCCCCCCTCACTCCCTCGAGAGCCGTGGCGGTGACTGGCCCGTGAGGCGGGGTACTCCAACCCCCCCCCCCCTCCCCCTCACTCCCTCGTGAGCCGTGGCGGTGACTGGCCCGTGAGGCGGGGTACTCCAACCCCCCCCCCCTCACTCCCTCGTGAGCCGTGGCGGTGACTGGCCCGTGAGGCGGGGTACTCCAACCCCCCCCCCCTCACTCCCTCGTGAGCCGTGGCGGTGACTGGCACGTGAGGCGGGGTACTCCAACCCCCCCCCCCTCACTCCCTCGTGAGCCGTGGCGGTGACTGGCACGTGAGGCGGGGTACTCCAACCCCCCCCCCCCTCCCCCTCACTCCCTCGTGAGCCGTGGCGGTGACTGGCACGTGAGGCGGGGTACTCCAACCCCCCCCCCCTCACTCCCTCGTGAGCCGTGGCGGTGACTGGCACGTGAGGCGGGGTACTCCAACCCCCCCCCCCCTCACTCCCTCGTGAGCCGTGGCGGTGACTGGCCCGTGAGGCGGGGTACTCCAACCCCCTCCCCCCTCACTCCCTCGTGAGCCGTGGGGGAATCGTGCGCCTGCGGACCGGAGAGGTCATGTGTGCTACGCCCGAGCCGCCGTGTGCCGCTCGTGAGGCTCACGGCCGACTGCCGCGGGTACGCTCGTGAGGCTCACGGCCGACTGCCGCGGGTACGCTCGTGAGGCTCACGGCCGACTGCCGCGGGTACGCTCGTGAGGCTCACGGCCGCCTGCCGCGGGTACGCTCGTGAGGCTCACGGCCGCCTGCCGCGGGTACGCTCGTGAAGCTCACGGCCGACTGCCGCGGGTACGCCGGCAGTCGTGACGGGCGCGCTGGAGTGGGTGGTGCGCCACCTGCTGGCGGCCGTGCAGCAGCGGCTGCGGCGGCGCGGCGGCGCGGAGCGGCTGGCGCGACACCACGTCCAGGTGCACGGCGCCCGGCCGCTGGCCACCGCCTTCATCGAGGTCAGTATGGCAGCGCTGTGACCCCGGCGGGTGGCTGAGACGGGGTCGTCCGCCGTTGTGTCGGATGGGCCACGGCCACAGTGTGCTGCCTGTGTCGGAACATCGATAACGATAACGAACGCATTAAAGCGGGTCTAATGGTGATTGGGCCCCACTGATAGCCCGGTGTGCACCACTTTTAACCTGGGCACCAAATGTATTGTGTTAGAGTGAGGCATGTGGTGCCGATGAGCTTACAGGGAATGTACAGAGAAAAAACAGAGAACTTACAGAACAATGACATGCCCATGCCATTATTTATGAGATCAACACTGATAGTAATGCTAGCTAATCATCACAAGTTAAATGAACTTGCAGCTTATCAGGAAATATGTAGGAAAAATAGTAAGGTAAGAAAAAATGACATGTTATCGTAGGTGGAATGTCATATGTGTTGACATCTGTCCTTGGATGCTATACTTTGCATTTAGCGAAATTGGCTCATTCGACATCCATTTTGATTTGTGTCTGCGAAAAGCTTGGCCTGGTATTGACATCGACCATGGATTGTTTGGTGCCACGGACTGACAGTGGTCGTTCCACTTGGGTTACGCGGCGGTCGTCTGTGCCGTTTACGGCTCTGGACAGGTGCTCTGAACACGCCACTCGTTAGCCGGCGCCACCTTGTGGTCAGCTTGCACCGGCGTAAGCCATAATCCCCGTGAGATTACGGCCGCCGCTCACGCAGTTTGCCAGTCATTGCTGACACCGTACTCATGCATGCAACAAGGGTTGGACACGAGCCGAATTTCATGGGCGCACTGGCATTGGTTACTCATTCGGTCACACCAAAACAATGCTGAACCCACGGCACTGCACCTCACGTTGGTAGTAAGTGAGGTAGCATTTGGACTACGCCGGAGGTGACTCGTCCAGCCCGCGCCGGTGACGTCACGTTACCCGGCGCCTCAGCTGTTCAGCCCTTGCCGGTGACGTCACGTTACCCGGCGCCTCAGCTGTTCGGCCCGCGTCGGTGACGTCACGTTACCCGGCGCCTCAGCTGTTCAGCCCTTGCCGGTGACGTCACGTTACCCGGCGCCTCAGCTGTTCAGCCCACGCCGGTGACGTCACGTTACCCGGCGCCTCAGCTGTTCAGCCCGCGTTGGTGACGTCACGTTACCGGGCGCCTCAGCTGTTCAGCCCACGCCGGTGACGTCACGTTACCCGGCGCCTCAGCTGTTCAGCCCACGCCGGTGACGTCACGTTACCCGGCGCCTCAGCTGTTCGGCCCTTGCCGGTGACGTCACTTTACCCGGCGCCTCAGCTGTTCGGCCCGCATCGGTGACGTCACGTTACCCGGCGCCTCAGCTGTTCAGCCCTTGCCGGTGACGTCACGTTACCCGGCGCCTCAGCTGTTCAGTCCTTGCCGGTGACGTCACGTTACCGGGCGCCTCAGCTGTTCGCGCTGCGCCGGTTCGCCGAGAAGATCGCCTCCTCGTGGGACGAGGACACTCGGCGCGTGCTGACTCAGCTGGCCGTGCTGTACGGCCTGTGGTCTCTCGAGAGGAACTACGTGACCTACCTGGCCGCAGGTGGGTCATGTGTGTGACGCTTAGTGCGGCGGGTTGGTGAACTCACAGTCAGTAGGGTGACAAAAACTGCAAACGTTGATGTGAAATGTTAAACGTTATATGTGACAAATGAAAAACCAGATAAGTACTGTTACAAACGTTCGTTACTGTCAAGGACGGCCCTGGCAGCGTCTTTTTATTCTTGTGCGACATGTTTGGTTCGGTTCTTTTTCTGTGCGAAACGCGAATATATCTGTATGATTTTTACACACTATTCTTCTTAAGTATCAAGCACACGTCTGGTACTGCACGGTCCACCACCAGTCGGCGAGTGGCCCCGACGTTGGCTGCCGTCGGTTGCAGGCTCGTACCTGAGCGGGCCCCAGTTCAGCCAGCTGCAGGAGGCCATCCGGGACCTGTGCACTGCGCTCAAGCCGGAGGTCATGACCCTGGTGGATGTCATCGCGCCCCACGACTTCCTGCTCGACTCATGTCTCGGACACTCGGACGGACAGGTGGGCAGCGGGGAGGACACTGACAGACAGGTCAGCGGCAGAGTGGACACTGACAGACAGGTCAGCGGCAGAGTGGACACCGATAGACAGATCAGCGGCAGAGTGGACACTGACAGACAGATCAGCGGCAGAGTGGACACTAACAGACAGGTCAGTGGCAGAGTGGACACTGACAGACAGGTTGGCGGCAGAGTGGACACTGACACACAGGTCGGCGGCAGAGTGGACACTGACAGACAGGTCAGCGGCAGAGTGGACACTGACAGGCAGGTCAGCGGCAGAGTGAACACTCGGACGGATAGACCAGCAGACAGTGATTGTGTGAACGCTGGGATGGAAAAGGCAACAAAAGGATGAGTGCATGACCTAGGCGATCGCATGGATAAGCATCAGAAGGCTCGTTGCGCTCGTTCCTAGGTCACCCAGGCGACTTGGTGGGGAGAGGGCTCATGTCTCGAGCACTCAGGCGACTTGGTGGGGAGAGGGGTAGACCCGTGTCTCGAGCACTCAGGCGACTTGGTGGGGAGAGGGGTGGACTCGTGTCTCGAGCACTCAGGCGACTTGGTGGGGAGAGGGGTGGACTCGTGTCTCGAGCACTCGGGCGATTTGGTGGGGAGAGGGGTGGACTCGTGTCTCGAGCACTTTGTCATGCCAGCAGAGGAAGAGCAATAAACACATGGACAGCTGAGCAGAGCCGGGCATGCGTTACCCATCCCGTTCAGATTCCCCTCCTGTGGTAACGTACACAGCGTCACCCATTTGACCTCTAACGCGCAATCCCACCGTTCCAGATATACGAGCGCATCTTCCAGTCATTCCTCTCAACGCCGGGCTGCACCGAGCGGCCCGACTGGTGGCAGCTGAGCTCACAGATTACCAGCCAGCTATGAGCGGCGGCGGCGTCGGAGGGCGGGGGGGGGGGGGAGGTTCGAGACGGCTAAACCGACCGGTAGTACCGCGGGCACCATCCGGCGGGGCTGGCCGGCCGCGGCTCAACAGGTGGGGGGCTGTTGGGCGGCTCTGTTTATGTGTATGGTGGATAGACTCGGCCTTGCGGTATGGCGGACGGGGCCCATAGTCCGGACTGCAGTGGGGTATGGCGGACGGGGCCCATAGTCCGGACTGCAGTGGGGTATGGCGGACGGGGCCCATAGTCCGGACTGCAGTGGGGCATGGCGGACGGGGCCCTTAGTCCGGACCTCAGCGGGGTATGGCGGACGGGGCCCCATGGTCCGGACTGCAGCGCGATGGTAACATATTATGATGGGGCTTCTAGAGCTGTAGTGTAAGGATCCTTAATGCTGTCATCACCATGTGCAAGTACTACACCAATACTGCCAAGTGCAATAATGAACTGCTGAAGAAGGATAAGTGCTGCTGTTTTGTAGCTTGTTGCTGACATTGTCACGTTGACGTAAACTCAGATGATTTTTGAATAATGCTGCCCCCTACAAAGCATGTTTCTTCTGGTCCATGATTAGTTGATCCGTTTTGCGGCACTCTGGGATGTCTGTGCGTGAGTGCTTATGGTTGGCTTCTATGTTTGCGATGCCGTGCGCGGAATGCGTTGAAGATTGTCGGCTGCGACATCATTGCCTTCATCGTTTTTATCCACAACAGTACTTGCAAAGGGCTTCTTGTTGGCTTGTGTTGCGTGCTTCTCGTCTACGTTGGAAGGTCGAATGCTGTCGAGTGGGCTGAGATGAATAGCACTCACTTGGGCCGATGCGACAGCGTACCAACGTTCGTGCTTCGTGCACTAGAAAAAATGTATATGACTGAGAACGGATCTTCCGCAATTAACCTGAAGAAGACATTGCAATTCGCGCGATATTGCAGTCTCAACTCTTGTGCTTGCCCGAATCCCGATTGACGTAAAGCAATCTCACATGAAACGATTGCGCACTCGCCGGGCATTACGTTACGAGGAATATTGTTATATCCGGTTGTCTGCACCTGCTGCGCTAGACCGATGACCTTATCTCTATCAAGCCAGTAATGTGTGTAGAAGTAGCTGAGCCTCGGCGCTGACTCGGCTTCCACTGACGTTCAGTTCTCACGTTCGCTCGTGTGTGGACTGGCGGCCATGGCGTGACAGTGGGCGCCATGCGAGGCACGCAGGCACGCAACTTTGCCATTCATTTCACTTCAGGTCGCCCCCTTCAAACGTCAGCTGACTTTTGTGCAAGTTCTCCCGGGTAGGGGCTGAAAGAACTGCGCTTCCATTTCCACCGGCAGTGAAGCAAAGACAAGCTGAGCGCTGTTATAAACGTAGAGCTGGTGGAGTTTGAGCCAGGTGCGGTACCGATGCGTGCAGTTTTACTATGCACCATCCATGCCCGAATCTATGTAAATAGCACATCCTCCAGCCGTGCACAAGTTTGCAGTCATCGCAAACGACACATCCGACTCAATGGAAAAAATCCTATCTCCTTTTCTTCGGATGAGGCATCGCGTAGTACCTCGTGTCTTAACTCAGGGCTGCTACTGTTTTTTGTTGCATGTTTAGTGTACCGCCAATGCTTATGCAGCGTCTTGCGAAGAAGTGCACTTATCCGCCGTTCAATCTTCGTATAGTTCCAGATAATAAACGTGTACTCGTTGCTCAAGACGAGATGACCAGCGAAATGGCCAAGTGGTAGCAATGGGCATGTGCAGAAAGGCCGCCGTGCTTAGCGCCGACACCACGTGATATAGCGTAGATATAAACCCTGACGTCTTTATGGACCGGTCACATTCCCACACTGGCCACCCGAGACTCAGTCTGACCAGTGGACCGGTCACATTCCCACACTGGCCACCCGAGACTCAGTCTGACCAGTGGACCGGTCACATCCCCACACTGGCCACCTGAGACTCAGTCTGACCAGTGGACCGGTCACATTCCCACACTGGCCACCTGAGACTCAGTCTGACCAGTGGACCGGTCACATCCCCACACTGGCCACCTGAGACTCAGTCTGACCAGTGGACCGGTCACATTCCCACACTGGCCACCCGAGACTCAGTCTGACCAGTGGACCGGTCACATCCCCACACTGGCCACCCGAGACTCAGTCTGACCAGTGGACCGGTCACATCCCCACACTGGCCACCTGAGACTCAGTCTGACCAGTGGACCGGTCACATTCCCACACTGGCCACCTGAGACTCAGTCTGACCAGTGGACCGGTCACATTCCTACACTGGCCACCCGAGACTCAGTCTGACCAGTGGACCGGTCACATCCCCACACTGGCCACCTGAGACTCAAGTCTCTCCACGATAGGGCGTTGTGGTCGTTTGGTTTGCCCGGCTCCGTCGCGCCCGGTTTCAAATGAGCTGCTCTGACCAACCACCGCACGAGCGTCGGCGCGATGAACCTCGAGGCGCCGCCTTCCCAATTGGGACGGTCACGAACTCCAGGGATCAGGTGAGCCGGGCTCGCAGGTCACGGCCGCTGCGGGCGAGAAGCTGCCCAGCCGAGTATGGTTCGCAGTAAAGCTGTTATGTGGGTAGTAGCACGGCGGTTCACAACCAGCGCACCGACTGACCAAGTGGAATGTGAGATTTACAAGCGCTCTGTTTCCAGCTGGCTGATGGTGGCAGTTTCCGCGCCCTTGCTATGGCACCGCTGTGGCGGCTGTATGGTAATCACCGCGGGCCACGTTTTTTCCGTGCCGCCTCCGCCGTGTTGGGATACCGCAGCACGCTGGGGACTGCGCGCTACGCGGACTTGACGCACCCCACCGCCCTCGGGGCTGCGCCGACGTGATCACACCTCACCGCCCTCGGAGGAGCCGCGCCGACGTGATCACACCTCACCGTCCTCGGAGCTGCGCCGACGTGGTCGCACCTCACCGCCCACGGAGGAGCCGTGCCGACGTGATCGCACCTCACCGCCCTTGGAGCTGCGCCGACGTGATCGCACCTCACCGCTCTCGGAGGAGCCGCGCCGACGTGATCACACCTCACCGCCCTCGGAGCTGTGCCGACGTGATCACACCTCACCGCCCTCGGAGCTGTGCCGACGTGATCGCACCTCACCGCTCTCGGAGGAGCCGCGCCGACGTGATCACACCTCACCGCCCTCGGAGGAGCCGCGCTGACGTGATCGCACCTCACCGCCCTTGGAGCTGCGCCGACGTGATAGCACCTCACCGCCCTCGGAGGAGCCGCGCTGACGTGATCGCACCTCACCGCCCTTGGAGCTGCGCCGACGTGATAGCACCTCACCGCCCTCGGAGGAGCCACGCCGATGTGATCACACCCCACCGCCCTCGGAGGAGCCGCGCCGACGTGATCGCACCTCACCGCCCTTGGAGCTGCGCCGACGTGGTCGCACCTCACCGCCCACGGAGGAGCCGTGCCGACGTGATCGCACCTCACCGCTCTTGGAGCTGCGCCGACGTGATCGCACCTCACCGCCATCGGAGGAGCCGCGCCGATGTGATCACACCCCACCGCCCTCGGAGGAGCCGCGCCGACGTGATCACGCCTCAACGCCCTCGGAGCTACACCTCACCGGCCTCGGAGGCGTTCGTTTGCCTTAGTGTTCAGGACTTAACCACCCACTGCACCTAATCGCAGTAAGCCGTCTGCTCCGGTGGCAGCGTGGCCAGGTCACTGTTCGCTCCGCCTGTCGTGGCGCGGTCTTTCCAGTGCGTGCTGCGGAAATATTCGCCTTTACCCGGCAATGACGCACGAAGTGTTGCATCGGGTGTCAGGAAAACGCATTCCACCAACCGTTTCAGCTTTTCGAACCGATCAGATTGCTGACATGGCTGGCTTAGCCTGGTTGGTGGTATGGCATACATATTTGTCTTCCTATTCCCGTCTTACATTCCTTCGCCCACGTTCTGTGAATTATAATTATAATGGTGTGCAATGTACTTCCGCCATCCACCAGAAATTGATCATGAATGAACTGGAACTAAACTTGCGTTTCTGGTTCGGTTCCATCGGTCTTGTAACAGAGGACTATATGCCAATCAAGCCATGGTGTTGAGAAGTAGCAAGACCAGGACCACGCATTTCGCGATAAAAACATGCACTGACTAAGCTAACGCCGCAGACTAATGTAAAAGCATCCATCCACCTCAACGCTCCAAACGACCAATGTCATCTATTCCGCCTTTGCCGAACCTTGTTCTTTCACAGCGTTGGTCCTTAAGTACCATCAAACCTATGGATGACATACTGGACCCATATGTTCAGCATCCAAATGGCAGTCCTTTGGATGCATTGCCGTCACCACTGTCGGGACCCGACCTCGCGCCGTTGGTGCCCTCCGTCAGCGGACCTCAGTGATACTGCTCGGCGGTCAGGCGGCGAGCACGCGACGCGAGTCAACATCCGGCGTCGGTGCCTCGCTCCGGGGTCACAGGGCAGACGGTCCTGTGCCGGTCCGCCCGCGAAGCGCGGCGTCACCGTGACTTCGGCCGGCCGTCTGCGCGAGTCGTCCTTGGCAGCGCCCAGCGCCGGCGCCTGCCGGTCATCCCATCACCGAGCTGGCCTGTGGTCGGGAGACAGTGGAGAGATACCGGCCGTTCATCACACCACCGAGCCGGCCTGCGGTCGGGAGACAGTGGAGAGATACTGGCCGTTCATCCCATCACCGAGCTGGCCTGTGGTCGGGAGACAGTGGAGAGATACCGGCCGTTCATCACACCACCGAGCCGGCCTGCGGTCGGGAGACAGTGGAGAGATACTGGCCGTTCATCACATCACCGAGCTGGCCTGTGGCCGGGAGACAGTGGAGAGATACTGGCCGTTCATCACATTACCGAGCTGGCCTGTGGCCGGGAGACAGTGGAGAGATACTGGCCGTTCATCACATCGCCGAGCTGGCCTGTGGTCGGGAGACAATGGAGAGATACTGGCCGTTCATCCCATCGCCGAGCTGGCCTGTGGTCGGGAGACAATGGAGAGATACTGGCCGTTCATCACATCACCGAACTGACCACAGGCCAGTTCGGTGATGAAGTCACATTCTCGGCCGTCCCCGCTCAGGAGACGATTGGGAGTGTGACGGACGCAGACTCGTCACCTGCTGTCAGTCGCTTGCAGGCGCAACTGACGGTAAATCGCCGCTTGACACGGCGTGCGTCCGGATCTGCTGGTAGCAGGCGTCCCCGGTGGGAACACCACGTGAAGCGGACGCGCGGCGCCGGCTGAGACCAGGCGCCGTCCAGCCTCACCGGCGCCGGGCACACTATGACGCTCGGGCTCTGCTCTGTCAGCGAGACCAGAACGAGCTTACGTCCCCACTGTGCCATACTGCGTAGAGTCCGCTTGTGAGGAACGACTATACAGCATATTTGAAATCAGTGGGGCATTTTGAATCGGAAGCGTTGGAGTCAGAGCGCGTTCCCACCAGACCCGCTGTGCGAGCGATTTTCGACTGCAGGCTCCGTTTGACGTAGGCAATGGGAAGGTCCACACAAGGGGATGAGGTATGCGCTGCACAGAAACGAAAGGTACAGAAAGTCCTGAATTTCGCGGCGAGATTTATATCGGGGTTGGAACTATATAATCATGGCTCTGTCGCACTGACAACTCTGCTGACCATCTACGGAGAAAATGATCACAGATGCTGACGTGGCACTTGTTAATAAGCTTACCACTGGGATGCGAACGTTCTATTTTAAGAGGCCTGCTCATGAACACTCAAGAACGGAGCTGCATGCCGTCCATTCAACCATAGAGCTCTGTGCACCTGCTCTCAATACGTCACCTGGAGCATCCCGCCGTAGACCATCAGTGTCTCTCGCACCCGCAGGAAGCTTCGCGCCATACGGTATGATGTACCTGCCGTTGTGTGAAATGTTTTGACGATAGACGATTATGTTTTTGACACATTGTATGAACGACAGAATAATTGAAGATGTACGAATGTTGTCTTTTTCTGTCGCACTTGTACTGAATCAAACAGTGAGTCACCTATTGGGATGATTCGCCGATAAAACGAGCGAATTTGAATATATTTTTTTGTCGCGGGGCGCTCCTCGTTGCCCGGGGGTCAATGGGCCGCGCTCGCCGCTGCGGCCCTGTCTCTGTGTTTGAGGACCACTCGTTAGCGTGACTCGCCAGTGTGGCGGAGTGGACATACACAGACCGGGCCGGCGCCCCGTCCCGCCCCGCCGCGTCATCTCCCAGCCGCCGGCCGCCCGCCGCCAGCTGACGCGCGCTCGGCCGCCGTGCGTTTTCAATAGAAGAGGCGTCCCCAGCTGACAACCCTGCTGGCCAGTCATGCCCTCGGCCCAAAATGACCTCGGCCGCCCACGTGTCCCAAGGGATTCCTGGGCGGTAGTCGGCACCTCCTATCTTCCTGAGTCCTCCTCAGGTGCGGCAGATGAGGTCTGTGGCTTATCAGTCATTTGAAGTAATGATCTTATGTTGGTGACTTGGCTCACGTGTCTTCTTTGTTTACGCTTAGAATGCCGGCATGGTGGCCAATGGCGGGTTCGGAGTGGATTTGGTGAATGTAAACATGCAATGAGTTTGCGGACAGAACGATGCCAGTCGGTTACGATATTGCCAGCTTTGCGTACCCGTACGTGCGCCTGTGACAAGGCCGACTTCAGTTTGCACGGTACTTAAAAATGAAGCGTGTGTCATGAAGCACATTCCAAATATTCACGTAAAAGACGAAGGGGGATCTACTGATGCATGCATCTCAGCATGCCATTCAATGCGTCCTGGCATGCCTGAAGCAAATGAAGCCTGTGACCGCCACTGGGCAATGTAGGCCACCATTTTTAGCATGTACAAGATTTCAGTCATGGTAATCGACTGAGTTTGATGCTGGAACTGGAAGGACGTGGTGCTGCGGAAAAAAGCAAGGCCTTGCGCTGAAACGAAGGCTCGAGTGAAAATAGGTCAAAAGAACTAACCCACTACATGATCTACGTTCATCGCGCTCGAATGGTGCTACTCTGATCCCCTAAAGGTTTTCCGGAATGGTTTCTAGATGACGCGGCGTAGCCGCACCAAATTTTGCAAAGCTGTAGATAATTTGATAGCAGATGGTTTGATATAAGAAATTTGGATGTACCTTGTAAGGTCGCTGATCTAAAACAAATCAAAGGCCATGGATTCAGCGAAGTCAATTTGTAGAAAAACATTCAATCTGATGCAACAACGGAGTGTTAGATGAAGCCATACATCTCTAAGATACTTTCTTAGGCAACGCAACAACTGTCTGAGCAAATTCCATAAACCTAGGGTCAGGTATGAAGGTTAGACCAAGGTCAAAATCAACCTGTTTTATTGCTTTAGGGCTCGCTGTATGGAGCTGTTTCTGGTGCCAATATCTAATTTATTGATAACAGGAGCCGCATTATACATCTCATCTGTCATGTGTACTTTCCTTCATGTACTTCTTTAGGTCATAATAGGTCACTGACCTAAAATGACCGAGATCAGGGATAATTTGTTTCCTGTCATCTGGAGCTTGAAGATGCAACCTTACACGCGAGTAATATCCGGCTTCTACTTGGTGTTTTGAAAATATCGTTATTTGTCATGTCTGTGTACGCTTGCTCCGTTTTGATCTCGAACAATAATAAATATGCCAGCCATTGCTGGGCCTCACAAAATTGCCTTCAGTGCTTAAAAATGTGATTGCTTTTTCATACCATTTCCTTGTGGATTCAAGATCCTTAAAGCTTGCAAGGCGGTGCAAATGAAATTATACTCATGAACTGCAAATGCATAGGCACACATGGCAAGGTAAAAACGGGGGTTGCACCGGGTAAAAAATCCCGAGTACAAGTGGAAGAAATCACCGACCAATAAAATAAGTGAGCTGTGTCCACTGAGCTTCGTTTTAAGGCGGGCGTCGTTGTTCACGCTGCGATGCCAATGTACTAGTGCACTGGTGCGAGAAGTGTTGTCACGGAGCGACCAGGCTACGGCACACTGCAGCTCCCCCCATCGGGTCCGCCGTGACCACAGGCACCACTGCATCCGGCTCACACGACACACTGCAGCTGTCATCGGGGTCCGCCGGGACCATCGGCACCACTGCATCCGGCTCACACGACACACTGCAGCTCCTCCCATCGTGTCCGCCGTGACCACAGGCACCACTGCATCCGGCTCACACGACACACTGCAGCTGTCATCGGGGTCCGCCGGGACCATCGGCACCACTGCATCCGGCTCAAACGACGGGCACGGCCACGCGAGCTCATCCAGTCTCATCTCAACCACTGTTGGATGAGGGACGGGAACATAGACACCAACGGCGCATGCGACTGCGCATTGAACAACTTATGCAGGATGCAAACGATTTCCCACTCAATGGCGTAGCACATCGCACCTTTGGGAATAACGTATCGACGGAAGCGCGAGAATTCGGGGATTGAGGAGCAAGTCTAAACATTTGTAAAGCTTAGCGTTGGATCCATAGTAGCGCACGGTAACAAACATCAAAATATTTCAGCTCCACTATGCTGAGCGATTTCACCCGTCCGTTCGTGATCATGCCGTCCACATCGACAGGATCACCGCAGTACTGGTCGGCGCGGCTGGCGACGACGCCGGGTCACCCCCGAGGCCCAGCGCCGCGCTCCGGCCCTGCCGCTACCTGTCCTGTTCCGCCACGCCGCCGCCACGCGCCGCACCGCCAACATGTACGTTGGTCGGCGCAGGCAGTCATCATGCCCGAAGGTTACCGCATGCCGGTGACCTTGCATGGCTAGGCGAGCCGCGGAGGTCTGGGGCCAGTTGACCGACTGAGGTCTTCTACGCCCGGGAACCCATTCCCCTCCCCCGACCAGCTGTGTGGCGCCGTACAAACTGAAGGAGACTGGCCGGCTTCTGCGAGAGGGCCTGTCTCGGGCCGGGGTCGACCGGAATCAGCGTACACAGCGAGTCGCGGCCGCGACATGACCAAGTTGTGGTTTTGCCATGGCGGCAGACAGAGAAGAGAATGCTTGTTAATCATGCAGGCCTTGTCCTCTTTCTCACTCAGCAAGCGAGTTGGGCACGCGAGTCATGCGATAAGCCATTTGGCAATTGTGGAAACTTGGATCGTCTGGCAAAGCTTTGGAGTACGCTGAGAAATAAATATTTCAGTTTTTCTCGGCCAAAAACGCACATTCATACAAGCCATCACGGAGGTACACGCTGCATTTTGATTTTGAATCTGCCAGCTCTGTGTAAATTATATCTTCTGGTGAGAATCGGCCAGAAAAAAATGGCCGGCGTTTGAAAACCCACGCTGACAATGAATAGGCATGTTTTATTTGGTTTCCGCCAACGACACGCGTCATCGTTATTCCGTAGAGCGCCAACCGTGGCGAGGTCGGCCTGGAGTGAGGGGGGGGGGGAGGCATTCTTTAATGGCCCGGAAAGGTCATTCCAGGGTCCGATAAACTGCAATGACGGAGGACCGAGGAAGTGACTCACTTGGGCTCTGCGTCCAAGGTCACGCTTTTCACAGTGTCACGCTCAAATAGTGCTGACTTCGCACGAGCACGTGGCGTTTTCGACTGGTCATTGGTGCAAAGGTCAGTGTTTTGCCACATATTTCGCGAGTTCACCCTGCAAAACTCTAATCACTCCGAAAACACTAGCCCAGGTTGCAGTTCGGTTGAAGGTGGTCACTGCGCGCCTGGTGAAGTGAGACATACGTAGCCGTCTCGGGCCCCAGTGGTGCTCAAGCAGCCACAGCTTCCGCCTAAATACAGGCACGGATCGCCGCGCAGAGTCTGGCCTGTACCTTGGCGACAAGGCAACCTGGCTGCAGCATTATTCTCCGCCTCCAATCTCACTCTCCCTCCTAAGGCCAAGCACTCGGAAATGGTCCGAACGCACCGAAGAAGCTGTAACCCAGATAAGGCAAAACGGTAATGGGGGGCCATGGCAGGTGGTAAGTAACGCCTGGAATTCTAAATTTATATGGAAGGCTCACGATCTTCAAGGTACCAGAAGATGTTAGCTAATTGGCAATGTAGTGCTATAAATTGCGATTGTATTGACAGTACTCAGTATTTTGAGCTGTGCTCATCCTTCAGAATAAAATGGGCTCATAATAATTCAGCGAAGTAACACCTGAAAAAAGACACGTAAGCCCAGAACATGCCCACTATCTGTACAAGCACTGTCACTTACAGATGTGAAAAACATAAGAAAACCATCTAAGCTCGTGGCCCCAGGCGTGCAGTTCAACACTAAGGGTTCAACAGTTCAAAACTTAAGGCGTCAACAAACACGAGCGGTTAAGCCGCAAGTCTTTAAAAGTCTGACTGAGCATTGGATAAGAGTATCACTTACCGCGATCATTGCCTGAACCTCAGGAACGTGCATAGCTTACAAAGGTGGTGTAAACCAGGTCCTACGACGCAGTCTGTACGTTCAGCTCGAGGCGCAGCTTCGAGGGTGCAGCGATTCTAAGAACTTGCGGCTGTTGTTGTCTTAAGCCGTTGCCAATGTTTGTTTGAGGTGATCCTAGTTGTGCTGCGCTCCGTTGCTGTGTATCGATCTGCCATGTATTCTCGTAATGGTTCGTTCACTCCACGTAAGCGTGCGTCTCCAATGTGTTCATTAAGCCGGTCGCGAATGTCATGCTGTGTCTCTCCTACACATGACACCCTTGGGCACAGTTGGCAGCCTACCTTGTATGCTTCGTTCTATCGCATGCCTTTTCCTTTCAGTCAATTCACACATGCATGGCAAATCCTACCTCCAGCTGGACGCATTGGGTCTATAATGCTGATCGTGCTAGCATGAACTTTAGGGCGGTATCACTAGTATACGCATCCCTTATGTTGCACATCTACTCGATCGTATAGCGGCACCGACTGGTTTGCACAGCTTGTTGTCTATATTGACGAGTTTCATATACAAACTATCTGTGTGTGCTGCTCTTTTGCAACTTCTATGCAAACCTGTTGAAACGTTAAATCAAGAACGTGCGGTGCAAGCAGCAGACCTCACTGTGTATTCCCGGCTTCCATTCTCACGGAAAAGGAGGCACACTTTTATTATACCACGCTCATACGACTATGGATCAGAGGATTCCCGCACCGCTCCTCGCTTCTGTGAAAGAAGAACCGCTTTCTTTGTAGGCATGGGGTGCGTCAGATTGTGATGCAATATGATCGGGGCGGCCATGAGTTTGAAATAGGAGTAAAGAGGCATGAAATAGGGTCATAGGCTTAAGATATTTTAGATATTTTATGACGTCATGAATGCCAACGTGACCTTGAAACATTCTCCCGATATATCTTCCCCTTTTTTGCGAGCGTGTAGCTCAGAAACTAGAGGGGCTTAGGTCATAAAAAGGGCAGGATTGTGACCAACACCCAAAAGTCTTCAAGATGCCTATTTCGTTCAAAACCCGGCGTCAATGGGGGTCACTTTCATTAAGGTGAGTGATCTACCGTGACCCTTAAAAGATCCATGGGACATGTCTTTTGGGGTTTCTATCATTAATAAATTTAAAATGAGCACCAGAGGCAACCCTCTAACACGCCCTCGGTTGGGAGTCAAATTCACCCCCCCCCCCCCCTCCCCAGAAGGTTTCTCCGGAATGGTTTCCGAACGGCGCGGAGTAGCTGCGCCAAATTTTGCATAGCTGTAGAAAATGTAGAAAATCAAATCGTTTGGCATCAAAATTTAGGCGTGCCTTGTAAGATCGCTGACCTATGGCAGGTCAAAGTCAGGTCGTGGTTTCAGCGAAGGCAAATTCTAGGGAATCGCTCAAGCTAATCCAACAACGGAGTGTTAGACGAAGCCGTACATCTCTGAGATACTTTCTTAGGCAACAAAACAATTGAATAAACAAATTACGTCTACCTAGGGTCAGGTGCAAAGGTCAGTCTAAGGTCACAACTAACCTGTTTTATCACTTTAGGGCTTGCCGTATGGAGCCGTTTCTGGTGGTCATTTTAAATTTATTGATAACAGGAACGCATTATAAACTTTAATGGCCTTTTAAAGGTCAGAATAGGTCACTGACCTGAAATGACCCAGGTCAACATTTTGTTTTGGGTAAACATACTGTCTAGCGTAACCTTTGTCGCTTATTCAAATGCAAAGCTTGGAGCAGTCTTGTATAATTTGAGCACCATGACCTTCAAAATATCAAGCAGGTTGAAATGAAATGAGCATGTGACCTTTTGTTTAGAACAGTTATTTAGGCTCTAGGGCCCTTTGGAGACCAACCTGGAATATGACCTTGTTTGACTTTATTTGACCCAAAGGTCATTAAATTAGAACCTCAAATTGTGACCTAAGTGAGTTCACGTACAGATCAACATATCCTGTAAATTTGGTGTTTCTAGCCCTCTTCGTTTCTGAGATCCCAGGGCAGTCAAATAGTGAATTTGACCCCCGCCCTAGGGGCTAGAAACAGCAAATTCACAGGGTGTGTTGACCTGTACGTGAACTTACTTAGGTTGCACTTTCCGCCCAAACGAGCGAAGGGCATCCAACCGGCCATCCGGGCGCATGTTAAGCAAGCTCTCGATTAAAAAATCAGACTGGTTTTGCCTCGGCCTGACGTTCATACCCGACCCTATGTATGTATGTGTGCATTACGTCCATAGGGCCATTAACAATGGAACGTGGCTATTATAGCCCCGTGTCAAAAGGGCAGGAGATAAGGAGATGCAGACAAAAAGAAGAAGAAAAAAACATGTAGCATGCAGACATCCATCCAACGGGAGCTTTGTCACCATTACAGCATAAGCTTGCCACGTTCGGTAGCTAGAATTGAATGTCCGATCTTGGCCGTTCCGCTTATCAACGTTCGAACTGGTTTCAATGTAGAAGGTGCTTACGCCGCTTTTTTGGAAGATGTTTGCATGACATGTTATCTCCTGAGCAACAGCTACACACGATACTGCGGTAAGTGAGCTTCACGCGCATTTGAAACTGTGCTTGGAGGAAAGGTTGCATCCAAGGTGCCGTACACCAGGCGCAGTCATCTGGTGATATGACCGCTATGTCGCGGGTACACGTGATGTCATCGGTTGCCCGTAATGTAATGTTACTGCATGCAAATTTGTCATCGGCATGCAGTTGCGCATGTGTATACTCATTGCAATGAACTCAACAACGATTACGTTAGGGAGGCCCATTATGGCCAATGCTTGGTGAGGCCCGTAGAGCAGTGCTCGGGCTAACAACTGACAATGCTGTGGCCTTGCTGATGAGGAAAATATCAGGCTGTAACGAACGCACTGAAAGGCGAGACTGGGGGCCGGTGAGTAGTTGACAAATGCTACCGGTTCTAGACCGACACAAGACTATAAAGTATTCAAATATTACAAAAGGATGCACACTGGTGATGGCAAAGTCGGTCTATGAAATTATCATCATCTCTGACCCAAAACAGGCCAGTGGTATTTCATTCGCTGCGTATAACCCAGTTCGGAACCAAGCTGGTGACATCGGGCTTTTTTGTTCGCGATCAAATAAGAGTACTAGCGTCCTTATGAACGTTTACATGGATCATTTTAAAGACAAATCCGCATTTCATTCAAGGTCGCATCCGGACTGAATGGTGTCTTCCCGTCCTTATGTCTTCCCGTTCTTATGCCTTCTCGTTCTCTCATTCACCAGGATCCCACCTATGTAAGAAACCACCTTTGTCCGAGCAAAACCTGGGTCGTTATGCCATCATTCGGTCAGGTTAGACGGCACAGCGTTGGACTGTGTAGAGCTATACATCCATTACACATTTAGAAGCTCTTCTGAAGGCACCTAGGTAGCCACATTTCCTATAGGCGGCCATGGGGTGCTCGGAGAGGCGGTTACCGTTGTACCGGATCTAGCGCCCGGCTCCGAAAGGGGACCAGTCGACAGCGGGTGGGCCTTGTTACACATCGTCCATTCGTTCATGTACTGCACTCAGAAAGCGCGAGAGAAGGATGGGTCCAAAGGAGGCGTGTGAACGGGCGAACTCCGAGTGACAAAGTTTGCATATGAATTTGAGATGCAGTGATGTAAAGCATTTGTCTTGCTTTAATGTTATTTCGATATCATCACATAAGATTCTACCATTGTATGCATCGTTATCACCGTCTATATCACTACCACTGTACCATTATCATATCACAACAGACATGTAAGAAAACTGCCCGTTACAAATATGCAACGTACAACGGCAGCACCCACCGAAGCGGGATGTTTCAGAATTCGCATAGTGAGACAGTTGGAATGGGTGGATGTCCTTGCTAGTTACAAGTACACTTTTGCGTCTGACTTATCAGGGCGCATGACTTGTCGTCGGTCGCATGCGAAAATAATATGAATCAGAAGCGAACGTGAAGGGTTCAGGGCGGCGCTAAAACGGCAGAGTAAAAGGAGGTGCTAGTGTAGGCGTGTGCGCAGCAGGAGCTGCTCAAGCTATAATATGAATCGCAAGCAACCATCAGGAGTAGATCCGTGTGTGCAGCGAGACATGTCGCCAACATGCACCACCCTGCGCCGGGGCAAAGCCCGCAAGGCACGGACTATCCGATCGGAGCGCTGCGGGGCCCTCATACCGCCATACCGGCCGGTTCTGTTCCAGCCCGAACTGGCAGCTGCCGGGCCCCGTAGCTCAGTCAGCCTCACACACTTCTGACTGTGCCCGCCGTGACAGGCAGAAGTCCACGTGGCGCGATCACAGCGCGACCTTTAGCAGCGGACAGTGGCCAGCGCCCAGCGCTGGCTCCACAAGCGGTTCCGGTTGAGTTCCGCAGCCCCGCACAGCTGTCTCCGGCCCAGAGCCGGGATGCGTGCACACGCCACACGAATTGGCACACGAACTGGCGTACCCACCAGTTCCAAGCCACATAGACCTCAGTATGACCGGATCGGCCAGAGTATCTGTAGGGTCGGTCGACCGATACGCGGTCAGCTAGGTCTGAACGCCACCATTCCGATCGCGGCACCGCTGGCATGACGTGATGACAGCTATGTTCTGACATGACGCAGCCATTGTCGCAGCAATGGCCTGATGACGGCGGTTCCCGGCCTAACAAAAATCATGAGTATGGTCCATTGTTGCGCTGACGTCTTCTATCTCTAATGAACCGATGGACGATATCCATCAAAACCTGGGGTCGCCCCGCTATCACACCATCAGGCGCCGCGCTCGCGCTGACACGAACGAGGTCAAATTAGCTGCCATTCGTTGCATTTGAGTGGCACGAGTAATGAGTGACACAGCTGAGCGCGTTCGACACCACCTGCCGGCAAATCGCGCGCTGTCCTAGTAGCAGTGCCACGCCCAACCTCGCCGAGGGCATAATGCATGCATGACACTGGCCGGTATTAAAGGGTGGCGCCACGGCCGGCAGCCAAGTCGTCGTCGATAGTCAGCAGCGGCAGAAGTGAAGCTCGCAGCTGCAACCATGCGTACCGCGTTCGTTGTCTTCAGTCTGCTGCTGCTGCTGGCCGTGCTGGATGTCGCTCAAGCCCAAGGTATCTCGGTGGCTCTGTCCACCGGCCTCGGCGCTGCGGCTCTGGGCGGCGCCGCTCTGCTCGCCATTGGCGCGGCGTCTCGAGCTTTCGGAGGACGGTGAGTGGGCCCCCGGCCGAGCCGCCACGCTCGAGGCGGCGGCTGGAGCTCCACAGGGCTCCGAGCACGACAGGACTCGGTGCCGCCTGGTGCAGTCCAAGCTGTACCAAGGCAGATTGCAAAGTTGTTCTATACCTGTCGTGCGATGCTGATTGGTTGTCAGCTCGTGGTCGCTCGCGTTTCTTCTTTTTTGCCCGGTGTGAATGATGCACCTGTCTGACCGTCATCTCGGCCGCAGGGGGGCAGGCCGCCGCAGCTTTCGCCGCGGGCGGTTCGGCCGCCGCGGCCGCGGGCGCCGTTCTGTCGACGAGCTCCAGGAGGAGGAGGCCGTCTGGGACGCAGTCAGCGCCAACGACCAGTCCGGCTGCGTCCAGAAGCTCATCTGTCTGCTGGAGGCGGCCGAGAGCGAGGCCGATGACGACGAGAAGGCGCTGCTGGCGCTGGTCGGGTAAGCTGGCGGGCGTGGTGCGGAGCACGTGCTGTTGGTGTCCGTAGGGGCGAGCTAACTGACCCAGTCATGGCCGGCCCCTCTGAACAGAGACCAGTTATGGACTTGTGTTTCCAGGGTACTGCCGTTTATCTCCCCTGGTAGGGAACGTGACTCCACCGCCTCTTTCTCAGTGACCTGAGCAGCCAGGCTCAGGTGGAGGTGGTCTCCAAACTGCCGTACGAGGCCGCCGGCTGGATGGGCAAGTACCGCGGTGCCGCCGCCTGCCAGGCCTACTACGGCTCCCGCTGCCCCTACACCAAGGTTGACATGATGCAGCTCGTCACAAGCGTGTGGTCTGATATGGAGAAGGAGCAGGTGGACGACGCTACCACCGCCTGAAGCAGCTCTAGCTGACAAAACTCACGC
>NW_023597054.1:5921897-5942790 GCF_011947565.3 Pollicipes pollicipes
AGAGAGGGAAGAGAGAGAGAGAGAGAGAGAGAGAGAGAGAGAGAGAGAGAGAGAGAGAGAGAGAGAGAGAGAGAGAAGAGAGAGAGAGAGAGAGAGAGAGAGAGAGAGAGAGAAGAGAGAGAGAGAGAGAGAGAGAGAGAGGAGGAGAGAGGAGAGAGAGAGAGAGAGAGATATATATATATATTTATATATATATATATATATATATATATATATATATATATATATATATATATATCTTGCCGGTGTGTGTGTGTGTGTGTGTGTGTGTGTGTGTGTGTGTGTGTGTGTGTGTGTGTGTGTGTGTGTGTGTGTGTGTGTGTGTGTGTGTGTGTGTGTGTGTGTGTGTGTGTGTGTGTGTGTGTGTGTGTGTGTGTGTGTGTGTGTGTGTGTGTGTGTGTGTGTGTGTGTGTGTGTGTGTGTGTGTGTGTGTGTGTGTGTGTGTGTGTGTGTGTGTGTGTGTGTGTGTGTGTGTGTGTGTGTGTGTGTGTGTGTGTGTGTGTGTGTGGTGTGTGTGTGTGTGTGTGTGTGTGTGTGTGTGTGTGTGTGTGTGTGTGTGTGTGTGTGTGTGTGTGTGTGTGTGTGTGTGTGTGTAACGATATAAAAGTACCGCTTTTGATACTCATCCAACCACAAAACCACCAGTGTCATTTCTCGGCGGTGGTGGCATACCTAGCACTGCCACATCATATTGTCGGTAGCGAAAATGAGGCAGACACCAGGAGGATTAAGCCGAACACAAGTATCGGTTGTTCAGTGGGAACTTCGTACTGCGCAAAACTGCCCATAAAGCGCGCAGAGAGCGCGCGCCCATAGTCGCGGTCATCCCATCGCCGCCTATTGAGCATCCGCGGCATTCATAGCGCGTGGCCTTCACTCTCGCCCGCAGTGCAGGTCCGCCGCCGTCCGTCCTCCAGCCCCCGAGGGACAGCTCAGGGTGTCGGTCGGCCTTATAAAGCCGGCACGCGCGTCACTCCCGGCAGACTTGGTCGGGGGTTGTCGGTGACGACCAGCAGGACGAAGTGAGGCGTACAGCTGCACCATGCGGTCCGGGTACCTGGTCCTCAGTCTCCTGCTGGCCGGCCTGCTCGAGGTTGGCCAGGCCACGTTTGTGGCGGGCACGGCCGGCGCCGGCGCCGCCGTTGTGGCGCTCGGCGCCGCCGCCGTGCTCGGCATCGGCGCCATCGGCATCGGCGCGGCGCTCATCGGACGCGGGCGCGGGCGCGGCCGCGGGCGCGGGCGCGGGCGCGGCCGCGGACGCGGCAGGAGGTGAGAGCAGACCAAGAACGGACGCTGGAGGCGGGCGCGCACCCTCTGAGCAGATCACCAGACATGTTGTTTTTGTTACAGGCGAATGTTGGTTGGCGAAACGACAGTTGAAATGTGCCGTCTGATGACACTACTGATGTGACATTTGACTTTTGACTAATGTAACATTTGTTAAATCACTCCTCGTTTTTCAATGGTATCGCATGATACTGGTGTCCTGTCCAAATTAAGGTGCACCTTACCATGCCCGAGAGATGGACATGACCCTCTTGCCACCCGCGCGGCACGAGTGGCAGGGGAGTGTGTCTATTCCTCTTGACTGCAGCGGCAGCTGGCTGACCTGCGACTGATTTGACCTGACCTGACCACAGGTACCGCGGCCGACGGGACCTCACTCTGGAGGAGCTGGAAGACGAGGAGGAGTCCAACATGTGGGAGATGGTTAGCACCAACGACCAGGCCGGCTGCGCGCGCAAGCTCATCTGTCTCCTGGAGGCGGCCGAGGGCAAGTTGGATGAAGATGAGAAGGATGTTCTCTCCTTCCTCGGGTGAGTTCCAGAATCTGAGCCCACGGCACAAGCTCAAGGCACAACAAATGTTTTGCTCTTGCTTGGGAATACAGCTTAAGTGAAAGTTATCTGGGAGTGCTTAAGAAAAGTCTGCCTTATGCTGCGGCGCAGTTTCGTCTACTTTTGGCAGTAGTTCGTTGGTTTTTCCTGTGCATTGCAGTCACCTTAGGCTGGTGTTCGGCTGTCCCGTTCGTGGCTGTCACTGCGCTTAAAAAGCTCGCGCAGCAATCTGCGACGAAGCGTTTGACATTCAATACCATACATATAAGATTGCTTTGAACTCATTGCTTACAGAATTTCTGACTTTGCAGAGACCTGAAGGATATCACCAAGCCGCAACAGGCGTCCAAGCTGCCGTACGAGACGGCCGGCTGGTTGGGCAGGCTGCGCGGGGCCAAGTCCTGCAACCTCGCCTACGGTAGCAGCTGCCCCTACACGCGGGAGAACATGATGGCGCTAATCAGGACCATCTGGAACGGCGCGCAGGTGCAGGAGCTCCTGCAGGAGCAGAAGCAGGCCTGAGCCGCCCGGCGCGTCTTTAGAGTACAGCGGCGCATCATGGGCGTCGCTGTGTTTTGTTTCTTTCGAGCCGGAATGGAAAGCTTGTAATGTGTTTACAAACCACGTGTGATCCATAATGTGTTAAAAGATTTCGAAGTATTCGAAGGCGTGCAAATACGTTGCGGTGGGCAAGTCAGCGTTTTATCGAAATGAGGGCCGACCAAGACCGTGTTGCCAAACGGTTGCAGGTTCACCAACTGGCCGTAAGTGTCCATCCGCTCCACAGCAATGTGCTTCTCATCGACGTCCGATAGTCTCAACGAATACATGTGATTAACAGAAAACATGACTATCTATATCCCTGGCTCGTGTAGCTCTGGCCAGCAGGCTTCGACTGACAGAAGAAGCTAACGGAGGCAGTGAAAGATTCCGAACGCAGCTGGAGGGCTAACCAGGACACCTGTGCTCCATCCAAGCTTCCATGGTACAAAAGTTGTGGACTTCAAAACATCTTGAGCAGCGGGTAAAACGATCAAGCTTGAGAGAAGGCGATTCTTGCATGACAAAAGGCAGTGAGGATTCCGGAGCCAGTGATTTCACGGAGGCAGTGAAAGATTCCGAACGCACCTGGGGGGCTAACCAGGATACCTGTGCCCCATCCGAGCTTCCATGGTACAAAAATTGTGGACTTCAAAACATCTTGAGCCGCGGGTAAAACGATCGAGCTTGAGAGAAGGCGATTATTGCATCACAAAATCATGAGCATTTTTAGTGTGACCGGGGGACGTGGGTGAAATTTCGTCTTGGAACGGAGACCACGCTGAATGTAAAATCCCCAAATAAATAGTGGCAGCAAAAGCACATACGAGGCCAAAGAATTCGTATGACTTATTAAATGACAAAAATAGACAACAGAATATCAGGCAAAGACAGACAGGAGAGAAAACATGCACATTATAACATGCCAGGAGGAAAGAGCAGGGAATAAATTGGAAAATGATCAACGGTAGGAACGCCCTTAAACATTGTGAACTAAATTCAGGATGACAACTTTAACAAAAGAGAATGTGATTAAGTGTACGACTTGCCAGCATGTGCACGACGTTCACGCGGCACAAAGTACTGCGCCGCAAGACAATTGCGAAAAAAACTGCAAAAAAGACAAAAACACAATTTTTGTGTTAGCAGACGTACCGAAATCATTAGCATGAGCACCCTCCTTACTTCGTGTAAGCGATACTTTTGATTTGGTACCGCGGGGTTAAAGCAGCAAACTTAAAATGACGTGTTTGTGCATGCTATAATAAAAACGGTTCCGGGGTACAGTTTAACGGCTACTTTGGTAAGGCGTAACGCCGAACAACGGGTTTCAGCCTTCCTCACTCTATTTTTGGCGTATTTCAGTTTTGGCACGCGATTTGGTCATTGTCTTATAACGGTTATTGAAATCGTTATAATGGCATATTAATAGCGTGGTGATGGTTATTGCGTACTTTTGGGGAAAAATCACAACTTTTGTTAGTTGGAATGTTGTTAGGCGGCACGTTTCAACCTGACATCGATGGCAAAAGGCAACTGCTTGGAGTCATGGAGACAATCTGTTTACCTATCACCCACGCACAGGTGACCAGGAGCACTTACATCTGCTAACCGCGCTGTATTTGTTGCGGAAACGTCACGAGGACAGACAGACAGGCAGACAGAGGCTGCGGAAGCTTCTGCTAAGGAACTGGGAAACCTATCATCATGCTAATAATTTAAAGGGCATGCATGCTTATGCATGCACACGTCATGCAGATATTTTTTTGTCAACTCGTGGCCGCTTAGAACAACCGATGTTTCTATTAACTGGTGCATGATTTCAATAAACATTTCAAAATATCATACAACATTTTACACAGCAGGCCCCCTGGCTTCTTCCCGAAACGAAATTATAGGCGAAAAGACTAAAACAGCAGAACAAATGTAAACACTCTTTTGTTACTTGATAGATTATCCATGGTCTAAGTACGACAGTACGAAAGGAGACATTAATGGAACCACTATGTCAACCCTTTTTGCGATTTAATTAAAAGGCTGGTTTCGAATAACACGACAAGGACGATAGATCAACGTTTCTATTAGAATAGCGACCCCGAAAAGCTTTAAGGCCCAAAACCGAGCTGTTCCTTGGTCTGCACGATCCACGTACTTGGGACTACACTAAGTAAGAACTATTGTGACGCGTTTTGCGGTGTGGAATGAACGAGGCCATAGCAAAAGCGATTGGCATAACCATGTAGGTCTCTATAAGCAAATAGGGTCAGTTACCTTGAGGTACTTTTGATGATGGGACGTACCAGTGCGTTGGGATTTTTTCCTTTCATGAGCCTAACAAGTAGAGTTGTCGTGATGTTAGGCATTCGCACAAAAGTTAAAAACCGACATCGCGCAAAGACTCCCTGGTCTGCGATTCGTCAAACCCAGGGGATTTCAATTAATGGGGCGGATGAATTCGGAACACAAGGCGTTTTTTAAGGACTGTAACGAAGCGCCAGGGGTGAAGAAAGCTTGTGATTTGCCGGATATGATCGCTGACAAAAACCGACGCTTTTGCAAACCAATTGGTCACAGAATTGCAAAAATAAAACAAATTTCAACAGGCAAGACTATATTACAACAGATTATCGCAGTTCGACGAAACTCAAAGCTTAGTATTGGTCTGCACTGGCGAAGGCTTGCAGCGTGAGCATATGTCAAAACGTTGACGTTTCACTGTATGAGCAAGTTGGGCCATAAAATGCTGTCAGACGTAGTTGCTTTATCAGGATAGTTTTAGCATGTGACAGAAGCAGTTTATAGTCAGCACGGACGTCACAGATCAGTGGTGACACAATGTCCCTCAGATCGGTGCTTTTCACAGATTTTTCAGCCAGGATTCACTCCACACACTAAACACAACAAAATACTAAATAACTGGGCCTATTAACAGTCGTAAGAACCGTGGCTGGCCACAGCACCTTGCGACGAATGTGGTCAGTTTGCTACGTATCGTCGTGCCATTTGAGACAGATGGCTCGATTGCTCGCCACGTGGTAATGCGTTAGTTCAGTGCAAGGTTGTGGTCTGTGGTTAGTCTTGTCTTGTCTCTGTGTCTTTGAGGACCGACTGACTAGAAGGACGTCGCCAATCGTCAGTTTGTTTTAAGGTAACTCCGTTAAAAAGCCCTGCAGATCTAGGATTGTTGTTTGTGGACACCTGAGCTGTAGCTTCAAAGGTAACGGAGGTCGCTGGAGCGACACATGTCAAGGATTCATCCGGGCTTCCTGCTGCTGAGAGGAACGGCGGCTTTGAGGTAAGCAGCTGAGCATCATCGGTGTAGGCCTCTCGCATTGCCCGTCGCACCTCAGACTTGGCGCACTAATGGATGGACAGCAGTATGTGAGATTTGGTTTTGGCTACTGGGGGAACAAACAATGTTTTAAAATCACGGCTTGTAGTGAGAACAAAATAACCCAGGTGAATTTGCACTGTATTCGCAGGAGGAAGGACTGAAAGACATTCTCTGGCAGCAGATTACAGTGAACAATATACTCTAGCTGGTTTCAGTGATCGCCAAAGAACATTAGAGGTTGGTTGCTTGCAATTCTCAAATTTTCGACCTTCTTGATTAAGTGATTCCTTGATAAGTTTGTGCTCACATCTACCGCCTTTTATGAAGCTATGAAGCGATAGAAATCTGTCAAAATTGACAATGCTATGGTAAAGGTGCGAGTGCCAATTAAGGTTGATAGAAACCAATGCTTAGAATGTTGTACAGCTGTTGAACAATTCCCCACAGCACGTT
This sequence comes from Pollicipes pollicipes, assembly GCF_011947565.3. Lineage (NCBI taxonomy): Eukaryota > Metazoa > Arthropoda > Thecostraca > Pollicipedomorpha > Pollicipedidae > Pollicipes > Pollicipes pollicipes. The sequence goes on from NW_023597054.1 coordinate 5,928,063, forward strand.
ATGGCAAATGTATGATTCAAATATCATGCAAGCCACAATAGTATAAATAGGAGCATCTGAGGCATGGTAGTTAGTGCCGCTACGTTCCAGCCAAGGTGTAATCTTGCTCACCTAAGGGAAAGATTCTGGGTCAATGTGATTCCTGCATAGGCTTTTACTGAACTAGATATGCTTAATTTGGGACCAGGGGTGTAGTTCCCTATTTAGTCGGATGAGATGCTAGACCCTCCTACAAATTTGAAGGGAAACATGGTCAAAATCAGGGAGAGCATGGTTTGCACCATTTACTTGGGATTAAATGCTTCTATGCTTACCCACTCCATAAGGTTATGTACAAATCTGCACCATCTGGGACGTCAAGCTGGTGCGTGATCGGGGCCTGGAGGTTAGTGCAGCAGGGACGGATGAATTATTTCCTCCTCATAGAGCAAGCCAGCCGTACACAGCTAGCATCGCTTTATCTACTCACGAACGTTGATTCTGATACAATACTTTTCTCAGTGCATGACACAGCTGAATTCATATGCTGCCTTTATCTATACTATCAACCAATGGCGCATTCACCGCTCACCACGGCTCCGCGTACGGCTCCTCCATAAAAAAACGCCGTAAGCCTGCATAAATGGTATGCACGGAATAGTAGTCTTCAACGACAGAACCCCTGTAAGCTATTTATCAGTTTTGATGTTGTTTTTTAGAACTTCAGTGATTTTATGAAAATTATTCGTTAGCAAAACCCAGCCGAACTAAGAAGGTAAATCTAAAATTGTCAATAATGATATAAATATAACCAAAAGTTCTGCTCAACGGAGAACAAGAGACCCTGATTTAAATTTATACTCAGATCACAATTATGTGACGGCGCTCTGTAGATCAATAGAAAAAATTTAGTGTTTTTATTTAATGACCCTGTTATGCGCTTTTATGACGCATTCAGCTTGGATTTCTTAGCGGAGAATATGCCTTCTCTCCAATGCTAAATCCTCCCGAAGAGCCGGAGACCCGCGAAGCCGTGGATTTCCGCGGGCCCAAGAGAGTGCTTGGGATGGAGTTTGACGTCGCAATTACACCTTTTATACAATCTCCATTTTTGATAGCTTCAAATGCAAATTTAGTAAAGATGCTATTTAAGAAGCAATAGATATAATTTGTCACTAATATGCACTCACTTAACGCTACATTTAGGATGTATGTTAGTGTGACTTCATGTACTTTCGTATTAATTTTTATTACGCTACAATTATTGTCATGTGCCATCCAGAAACGTTGAATCGTGACGCCTACGAGATGTTTCCTGCTCTCTCGCTTCTCCCTGGCCCATCAAGAAACGATGTTGTTGTTTTGAGCGCGGGCTCGGACCCGGCGTCTGAATGTGTCGGTGACGTTGGTGAACGACGCGTGGGTTGAACGTGTGCTGGCGAGCAGCACCGGACCTGCGCTCTGAGTGCGTTGAAAGGAAAGATTGTGTGGGATATGGCAGAAAGATTCGGCTGAAAACCGCAAGCAATATCCCTCGTTTAGTCGTGTGAGTGTGGCGCGCGATGCTGCCGAAGTTTCAGGGACAGATTGCCGTCATCTGATGTTGCTCACAGAGAACAATTTTCTGTATTCTTTCCAGTGTATATTTGTGGAGAACAAACTTTATTGGGATTAAAAACAACAGGAAACATCCAAGTTTAGGACACTGGTGGACAGACATGAAATAAAACGTTTTTAGTTGTCATCATATTGTATATAAAGCTAAACGAAGGTGCTAGAGATGTTCTAAAATGTCGTTTGCATCTGTTGATACCTATTGTATGGGTTTTGCTCTAAACAACTGGGGTCATGGTGTGAAGTGTGAGTTCTGCACCGGCGATAATCATACCTAGATAATGAAGGCGGCCAACGCTTTCAGCTGATTGTGGGATAACGTAATGAAAACAGAAGTGGTATTGTTTCAGGTGCTTGTAGAACCATGTTATCGGTAAATGTAGGGCCACACGGATTCAATTTTGCAAAATTCGTTGGGGTGAGGGGTTGAAAAGGGGGCGGGGGTGCAAGAACAAAAAATGTTGAGCCTACCTGCGAAATGCGCTTTAAACAATTTTCTCCCCAGATTTCAGGCAATTTTTCGCAGCTGGCAGCAGGGATGTAGTTCCTCAAAATTATTTCGGGGGAGGCGGCTGAACCGCAATTATGGTAAATGAGAAATAATGGATAAAAATTACAACTAAAATAGGAAACTGTGTCCCTGGTTAGGAGGCACGATCCCGCCTCCCCCTAGCCACAATAGGAAGCAAATCACCTTTACGTTGGTTATGTTAAGTATGCCTTTATCTGATAATTCTGTTAGTTTAGCATGAACCTTCATTCAATGTCTGATGTCCAGCAAATAAAACTTTAGTGCAAATGAACCCCGAAACGGAAATGTTCGATGGCTATGCCGTATTGCATCTAGTTTGTCTTTGCTTTTTGTGGTTTATTGCATTTTGACATATCTCGCAACGGTTTCTGAAAGTTTTGACCCCAGGTGACAACTCAGATGGTTTAAAATTTCGTCGTTGACAGAAAAGGCACCTTTTTTCACGACTGCGAAGCACCGTCACAAACGCTAGTATTTGGTGTGCATGTTGTTCATAATAAGCTGGGCCAGGCACTCAAGTACCTTTCGCATAGCGGCCTTTCTTGGTCCGCCTCAGTGTGGGTGTTTGGGAATCGTCTCGGGGACGGTTACATTGGCTGCTTCAGTCCTGTTATTAGCGCATGTGTGGATTGGATAGTATTGACATCACGTATTCGGGTGAGACGGCACGTTCGTCTAGACCACCTGGCTTGTCATCTTCACTTTCTTTGGTTACGCAGAGCCTTGTCTTGCGCCCTACATTATCTGAAACAAAGGCGTGCAAAGAAGGCGTGAACGGCCGAGCAGTCTAGGTTGTCCGCCTCCTTATCGAGACGGATTCTCCCACCTAGTCATCTGACCGTGCGCGCTCGCCAAGCGGCGAGGTCAACTGCGAGGGCTCGGCCCCCGCGACTCGCGCACACTGCGTCCGGTGTACAGATGAGGGCCCGGCAGTGCGCTGGCGGCGCAGCTCCGGCCTCTTGCAGACCTTGGCCGCGCTCACCAGGAAGTGCGCTGGTGCCCACGGCGCGGTCCAGCAAGTGACGAAATGGCCAGCGGCAGAGTTTGGCGCAAATCGTAATGGCGCGGTGCTGCGGTTCAATGACGGTTCAGGGTCGACAACTGGATGACTTGCAGCCATGTCTGGTGTAGATTCTGCATATGTTGTGGCTGCTCAGTGATCGGAGTTTTAGCGTAGGTTTTGCAATTGTCGTGCCTGTTAAGTTGCCAAAGCGCTATCACCAGCGTATCGTTAATGTCAAACGGCATCAGTGCGGCTTCATTGCTAAGATTGGACGTCCATCAGGGATGCAGTTTGCTGGCGGTGAAAAGGAATCCCGATCAAAGTTTCCGTTAGCGTAGACCCAGAACAATTTAACATTATCAGTCATATTCATCAGCCCGAACGCCATACAAGCCTACAAACATGACTACAACACTGAGACGCTACGCGCGAGAGCAGCGGGCGTGTGGGATGCAAATTTCGTTGACATTCAAGAGGTGCTAAAAACAAACATGTCTTTTACCAACAGGAAGCACTCCGATGTTACTGGTCTGATGCATAATTGTAAAGACATCTTTAATGCATTAAAGCTACGTAAATATCAGTTCCTAATGAAAAAGAATCTTTATGTAGCCAGAAACCTGAAATTAGTAAATCTTTAATCCAAAAGTCCAAAATTAATGGATGAATAATCGAATTACGAAGCATGATCGTAGGGTGGACGACAAATCCCTGTAACAAAAAATCATTGTACAAAAAATCTCTCCCGAAAAGTGTTGCTCCTGTACATGTACATAACCGTAATTTATGCATGATGTCTATAAACGTTACAAAAACGCAGGTAGTGTTATCTCAGTGACACTCAACATAGTAACATGACAACATGTCAACATGACAATAACACGTGCTCAATGCCTGTCCACCGCGCGCGTTCCGCGACATGGTCGGTTGTCGCCCGCCGCCCGCGCCGGCTATAGGTCGCCGCGTAGTGTTCCTAAAAATCTGCCACTGCTCCAGGACTAAAAAAGTTGGAAACGCATTTTTGGTGCAAAAACACGTGCAATACACGCTTCAAAGATAACTGAAAATTTGAGCGCGATTGCACAATATGCGGAGGAGATATTATAAAAACCTTAGGAGTTGCCTAGACCCCTTACACCCACTCCCACCTCCCTATCAGGTCTATGGTCAAAACGTTAGCGCCTGTTACAAATACATGGAGGTCTAGAGTTGCATATCAGGTAGGTGAGTGACGCGTATTTTTGGTATTTGTAATGATCAAACAGATAAATGTTTAAGAATATCCAGGACAACGAAACTGTTCGCCAAGATATGATAACTCAAGCCTAGTTGGAATCATCCACAGCCAATCTGACTTCATCGTAGCGCTCTAATGAAAAACATGCTAGCAGATGCAGCAGTCCGATTGGGACAACACAGCACCAGTCAGGGTCCTAAATGCTGGATAGTTTTCGTGCACGAGCAAACATATTTCAACGTACAAACAGGTGGGGGTCAAGCTTCGTAAATATATTTCAGCAGGTGAAAGAAACACGTTTTTATATAATGAGAGGAGCTTTTAATGTTTTGCTAAGTGACCGAGAATTTCTAGAGCAGTTCCTTCGTGCCCTACTCAGAGTGCCGCTGCACGCTTGCCCGGCTCATGTGGTGCCATTCTTTTTGCCGACAGCCCTGTGTTCACGCCTCGGTAAACATTATGTTTTGACTTCAGCAGTGGTCTGGTGGGCGTTGCGGCCGACAGCAAAGGGCAACAGGCAACATCTGACCGAATGGGGATTTGCTGTGACTTAAAGGCTGCTGTATGGAATCTAAATTTTCTGCTCATTCTTGGGAAAGCAAATCGAAGCGCTCTTTTTTACCACACGAGTGAGTTCCGTTGAGTTGCGACCACACGAGAGCCCGCCACGTCCTGCAGCTACCTGCAGCGCCTGCTGTCAGGTAGCTGCGAGCTGCCACATGGTTATGTAAGCCAACGCACAACAGAGAGGTGTCTATTATACCCTGCTAATCGTGTGTTTTGGTGGTATGTATCGTGCAAAGACACGAGTGGTAACTGCGGTGTTCCATGTCGCCACGCTGAATAAAACTAGCTCTGGACGATAGAAGAATAGGAGAAAAGTCTTTTAGATATCGGATGGGTCGAACAGCTTTACTCGATTCAGTCATCCCGGCGCTGCAGATGAATCACGTTTGCCGCTGTTACATGGGCTGGAAACTGAAGGATAAATAGCAGAGGACTAACTACGTCAAAAGATTGTTCATAGCAATGAAGACTGACCAGGGAGGTTCTTTGTGTGTTCATCTGCGGCGAAAATAATGTGTGTCTAATAAGTTTGTTCCTCAAGTTATAGCTTACATTATTAGTTTCATGTTGTTGCGAGACGTTATCACACTCAGATTAATGGAAGAAAACAGTTGTATCTGCGTCACCGGGATCTTAGTGATACCATCGACTGCAAAGGTTACTGCGTCGATGTCAATCAGATGGACTTTAAATCTTCATGATGCCCCAATCGTGTATAGTGGTGTGTAAACAAACTAATGAAAACACCAATTAACAGGCCGGGCGCGCTCGACGTGCTCTTTATATTTCACTGGAGATAAGCAAGACGACTTGAGATAGAGATATTATGTTGGGCCGGCAAATGCCAGTCCAATGCAGCGAGATATCTCATTACCCAAATTGGTGTGCACAGAATGCCGTTCAACGTGCAACAGCCAGTTCTGTGAAGATTTAGTAGTATGCTACAAGAGCTCGCTGTGCTTTTTTTGTTAAGAAGCTTTTCAACGATCAAATATGAACTGCTCGGCAACAATTCCCAAAAGATTGCCTCGCCTCACGAAAGCAGTTGCATGTAGAGCATCACAACATAGCGGTCAAAAACACAGCGCCCAGACAGAAACATAGTGCAAGTGTCTAGAATTGGTCCATTATATATCATCGCATAGGGTGCTAATCCGTTTACGTCCATTCATTAGTTTAACAAATTTTTGCTTTGTGCACCGATGGTAGGGGTGTCGTTTGTTTCGCACCTGTCTTGGGCTATTAGATAGCGTCACATACAGCTCCATCCCGTCAACGTCCATTCAAGAGCATAACAAATCCAGCTTTGGGCACCGTTGGAGGTGCGTCGTTTGTTTCGCGCGTGTCTTGATGTGCAAAGAAAAAACATACCACGAATAAAGTACAGATAGAGTCTTGAAATTAAGTGCCTACGACATTTTGGCCTTGGTGTGCCAGCTGTAACAATCATTTTTGGCCTATTTGTTGTTTTCGGCAAATTATCTCAACACGTTTGTACCATGGCCAAGCCGATTAAATTTATTCCGACTGGTTAAACGTTACAGAATAGGCCGTTTCCTCTACAAAATGTAGCCGTTTTATCCTCGTTCCCATCGGAAGGACTGACTAATGAGGTAAGAACCAAACACGCAACACTGTTGGAATTTAATTGGCACGAGCATTATGTGAGAAATCACAAGGTCTCTCTTGCATGCATTACGTTTGTGTTGACCAGTCCTCGTTCATCGTCGACGTGGAATTCCTGTCACATTTTTCTTAGACTTAGGTAAGAAGGTGCTCGTTGAAAGCTTGGGTCAATTGCTATGTATTAGGGCAATGATCATAACAGTACCTGGTGCGATTTTGAAGAAAAAAAACTTGTTGTCACTCGCATTGCATATGTTGATTTTGTTGCAGAGCACACTGCAAATCATGTGAATTGCCCTGAGATGTTTTAGATATAATATTCCGTGGGGAAAACCGTTGTTTTATATAATTATTTTGCCAGACTTCCTCAAACAAAAGGTACCAGCGTCTTCCGGAGTTAATCGTTTGAGTTGGATGGGATTTAACAAATGTACGCGTCTAAAAGCAAACCACAGTGACCAGGGGTTTGATGCGGACAATAGATAATTGCGCTACCCAATTTTCCAGATTTAGTCCTGCCTCTAAACAGACCTAAACGACGCCAATTTCAATTTCACTTGCATCTGCTCTTTACCGACCAGATCCGCGATGAGTGACCTATACCCGGAACCGGAAGCGGACACCGAGGAGGTGCTGATGACCGCCTCCCTGCCGTCCACCTCGTCTGGAAGGACGGGTGGTCCTGTCCGGGCCACGGCCTCCGTCACGGGAAAGCCCTCAGTCAGTTCCAAAAGCTCCATCAGCTCTATCATAAGATCTGGAGTCAGTGCTGTCTCTTCTCTGTTCACGACACAGAAGCGTTCTGGCGAAATGTCACGGCCCAAGTCCGCGTCACCAAAAGGTAAGTAAGCTTGCACGTTTTTTTATCAGAAGCCTAACAACCATTTTTGGTTACTATACTTGCATCAAGTTACACTTGCGTCATAACCCCTTGTCCTTTGCCACCGATCGGGGGAGGGGGAAGAGGGGAGGGGAGAAAATGCGAAGCTTACTTCAGTACCGGGGCGCAAAGGCCGAATCCAGGTAACACAAGCTAGCACCATAAGCAATAACCAGTGGACAAAAAAAAACACAAAAACTGCCGGTTGATGCTCATATATTGTTGTTTAGATAAGTGCAACATGCTTACAATGATATTAATATACTGCAAGTGGCGCTTGGTTAATTGTGTTGTAACTTTTGTCCGAATATTTCGATTAGTTGGACTGCTCCAATCAGAAACAATGTTCAGCAATATTTTTTTCGAGTGAGCCCTGACTTCACCATCCAAGCATGAAATTCCGCGTCAACGGCAGAGTCTTGCGACAAAGGCTTAACGTTCTGCAATGCTCAGTAAGGCCAGGCATGCCCATTGGCGTCACTTGGTCATTAAAACGGCCGCTACCACCGGCCTCAGGTCATCCCAGTCAGGGCGACATACCAAACGCTTAAAGAGACTCGAGCCCTCTTCGTCATGACTGGGTGAATCGGAAGGCAGGCGCTCTAACCAACAGAGCTACCGGGACAGATCGGCGGACCGTTCGACGACTCTGTGCTCATGCGTTCCTATCATCAGAGAGGAATATCCCCAGACACCTCACCTTTCGCCGGCAGCAAAACGCACGCCGCCTCGACCACCGCGACCGAAGGCGGGGAGGAGTGTGCAGACGACAGCTTCCCAGACGTCGGCCACGGCCAGTGAGAACGACACACCGGAGGAAGCGGAAAGCGAGGAGGTGGTCTCGACCAGCGAGCCTCAGCCCGCTCCACTGGTCGAGCAGCCGGCGGGTGAGCGGAGGCGCGCGTCGAGCCGGCCGCGCGGTGAAGACCTTGACTCGGAGGGCCGCTCGGTGGCCTCCGAGTCCGGCAGCCACACAGACACCGAGACTGCGGACGCCGAGGAGCGCGGCTCGCTGGCGAGCGAAGGCTTCGCGTCCAGCCTGGATGGTGACCCCGGGTCGCCGCAGGACTTTTCCAGTGTCGCCTCGTCGGCGGTTTCCGACGCTGAGGACACGACTGGGGACGATGAAGGATACGTGCTCAGCCCACGCGGCAGTAGAAGGGTGACATTTGATAAGAACGCTCCAGACACGTTAGTCTTCACTCCCGACGACCATGGTCGGACGAGTGACGATGAGGCAGTCCGGGAGAATCGGGAACGACTAGCTGGTGTAGGTGCCGAGGGCCACAGGCCCAGTGCGAACGAGAACTTTCTACAGCTTCTGGCTCTCTTGAAAGAGCGCAGCCTCACCCCAACGAGCGAGCAGCTGGGCGAATTTGCCAGCCCCTCTGAGCCAACTAGCCACGTCGCCCGATTTCTCAAAGATCTTGAGACGAGACGGAACTCCCGCGAAGCGGACTCGTCCGATATCACCGAGGACGAAGAACCTTCGCACAGGGAAGACCGTCGCTTCGCTTTCCCCAGCGAGCGACCGAGCGACAGAAGAGGAAGCTTTGTGGACACTATTGACGAGTTTTTGCACTATCTTGAAGCCATAGCGGAGGACCACAAGGCGCATGAAGAAGCAATGGAAATGCTGCACAACGAGCCGCAGAAGGCCAGTGCGACTGAGACAGACTCAGACACGGCCAGCGAAGGCGGCGACAGTGTCTGGTCGGATAGTAACTCGCGAGCGTCGGACGACAGCGACACACACGCCTCCATGGGCAACGAGTCCAGCAGTGAGTTAGCCAGTGTTGAGACGGACGCGGACTCGGGCTTGGCGTCCAGTCCGCGCACGGAGCAGACGTCCGGAGAAGACGCGGCACCAGCGGAGGACGCAGGCGACAACGGGAAGAATAATGAACTTGGCGGGAGATCTCATGATCAGGCTCCATCACCAGGCCAGTTCGAGCTGCCTTTTGATGCTGATCCCGACGAGATATTGGCGGCGCCTGGCAAAGGAGCTGAACAGCCACCAGACACAGTTCTCATGGCAGTATCAGAAGCGTCACAAGAAACGTCACCAAAAAGTGATAGCACAATGAGCCATGGAGAAGCGCAAGACCGGTCTTCAGAAGAAGGTCATGGAAGTATTTCAAATATGACAACCGAAGAGGACAAGTCTGAGGAAAATGAGGCGAACTCTAGGATCCAAGAGAAGCACATTCCAGAGCCTGACGAGGCCATTGTCCAGTCAGAGAAACTGACGGAAGAAAATGTAGAAATAAATCCGACACCACTGTCGTCAGATTCATTGGAGCCAGAGACACCTGATGCCTTGGTTCCCGAACATCATACGGCACAACAGGTAAGCTCCCCCGGCGCTAGCTCTCTAAATGACACCATGAATTTTCATCGTGAAAGACCCGAGGGTGAGAGCGCTACCTCGGAGTTAAGCGATTCAAGCAACGCATTGCCAGTAATCACTGACAAAACTCGAAACCCAACCGCTCCAACGTTTCCAAATGATACCGATGCCGAACATAGCGCGGGGCTTAGTTCAGGAACCAAAGATGTCAATCATTCAGAGATTGGTGAGCTGGACACAGAGGAGATACCTGGCCCAGATGATGACCTTGCTACACTGGAGCAGTCGTCATCCACTGAGACCATTAGAGCCGTCAATGACGAAGAGCGGGCGGACGGCGCGCAGTACACAGACGACATTGACACAAGCCATAGCGTCGAGGTCACTCCAGACTTGTCCAACCGCACAAACTCCGAACCAGGTCCCCAGGAAACTCTAGAGGCTGCTCGCCAGGTCAACAACGAACCCCCTCCCGAAGCGTCTCTCGAGACACATCCTGACGAATCTCTCGAGATGCATCCCAAGGAAGCTACCGATTCGTCTCTCGAGGAAGCTCCTAATCTGCCTCCCCAGGAAGCCTTAGAGCTCCCTCCGCAGGAAGCCAATGAAGTATCTGCCCTGGGAGCTACTCATCCGCAAAGCCAGGACGCCAGCACCCCAGCTCAGGGTGTGAGTCAGGAATCGAACGACTTGTCCGCCGACAAGAGGCGCGGCACGTCGGCTGACCAGCGGGCCCTGCGCGGCCTGCTGCAGTCGTCGCTGCCACAGATGCCGGCCGTCCAGGTGCTCGGCACGCAGTCGGCGGACGCACTGGCTGAGCGACGCAGCTTGACCGTTGCGACGGAGACCAGCGATGGCTCATTGCTGTCCGTGCCGTCGTCCGACATCCAGGCGCGTTCACCTGGTCAGGTTGGCAGCCTGGAGGTGGTGGCCAAGTCGCCGGGCGAGGTGTCGCAGTTGCCGTCCGAGGCGCCCTCCGAGAGTGAGCTGCCGCAACACGAGCCGGTCCGCTCGCTGGCGTCCATCGCTGACCGACTGCTGCGCGAGGGCTCCGACGAGGAGGTGCAGGCCGCTCCGTCCGGCATGGGTCAGGCTAACTCGTTGGCTGCCATTTCTGGTCAGCTGCTCACCGACCACAGTCCCGGCGAGCTCGCCGAGCCGCCGTCGGCCGGCGACGAGGCCGACGAGGAGCGGGAACTCAGCACCGTCATGATGGACGATGGCGTCAGACCAGGTACGACGAAGGCAGATGCCGGGGCAGAGGAGCAGTCAGGGCCCAGCAAGGCATCGGCAGCAATTGGGGTGGAAGATCAGCGGAGAGACGGCGGAGCAGCGGCAGCACTTGGGGTGGAAGATCAGCCGAGAGACGGCGGAGCAGCGGCAACACTTGGGGTGGAAGATCAGCCGAAAGACGGCGGAGTAGTGGCAGCACTTGGGGTAGAAGATCAGCCAGGGAACGACAGGACAACAGTGATACTTGGCTTGGGAGACCAGCCAGGAGACGGTGAGGCATCGCTCGGTCCCGGTCTGAGTGATCGTCCAGAGGACGGTGAAGAGGCAGCGGACCCTGAGACAGAAGATCAACCAGAGGAGAGTGAGGCAGCGGCAGCCATCGGGATGGAACGGCAGCCACGGGACGGTGATGCAGTTGCTCGTCTCCTGAGGGAAAAGGGTGACGAGTCATTGAAACAAGCGATCGCACCTATAATGACTTCAGGTCAACGAGATGGAGATGAATACGAAACGAGTGAGGCATCTGAAACGGCTGAATCAGCCATTGATGACCAAAAAGCGCACGAAGAGGCCATGCTTATGTTGGAGAGTGAGACGCAAGGTACTTTGACCTCGGAAGCAATCCATCCCTCGACCCCATCGACGGACTCGGGAGAAGAATATAACGCCAACCAGAACGAGAAAGTCAGCCGTGCCAAGCCAGGTAGTGATTCATCAGCAGCCATTTCAGGATTGGAGGTAACAGACCCTTCTGCTCTCGTAAGTGACGGCAGGATGTATACTCGTCAGGAAGAAGTGATGTCAGGGGCCCGGGAGGCAAACGGTCCAGTTGAAGAAACGGACGAGGACATGACGAAACGAAGCACTGACAAACAAGCAGCAAATCTGACACCAGAATCAACACATGGGACCAACGAGCTGATAGCAATTAGCAGTGAGTCATCCGTATTATCAGATCTTCGTTCTGATGTGTCTGAATACGCCACAGGAAGTGAAAAAAGTGCGTTTGAGGAAGATCGTAATGATCCTGTGCCAGTAATTGACGAAAATAATGCACCGATGACAGATCACGGCGATTCGACGCACGCTGAGGAGACAGGGGCTGGTTTAGGAGTTCAAGGACATAAAACAAGCGCTCAGAAGATGGTATGGAGCCTGATAACGATGGCAAGTGGCATTGTGGAGCAAATGCAGGGCTCAAAAATCGTAATAAGCCCAAGCAAAATTGGGTTCAGAAATGCTGACGAGCAAACAAATCTACCAGCAAAAGAAGGAAGTGGGTCTGCAAGCAAAGGGGTGCTCTCAGAAGAGACCAAGAGTACGCCTAAAGTACTGGAAAATTTGCCACCGAGGTCTATGTCTCAGATTGTACATGATGAAATCACTAAAGAGGCCAAGAAAAGCAATATTTCAATGACCCAATTAAAGCATGCGTATAGCGATACAATAAACCGCATTGTTGCGGACGCGCAGAACCAGGTTGTTAAAGCCGCACAAGGCTTGGTGGGTGCTGTTCTGAAAACATCAAGTGGGCGGCTCCACGACGTACAAAACCACGAGGATGCCGGTGTTGAAAACAAAACCAGCAGCGAACAATCAGGACAATCAACGAACAGCTCGGATCATGAAGAGTCAAATTCAATAGAAAACGATGATTTGCCGGTTTCAGATGAAAAATCGGCGTCTACAGATACAAGCGAAGAGGTTCAAGATGGTTCACTGCCAAAACACCAGAGTGATGTAACTGTGTCTAGAATAAGCCAAGTGAAAGTAGCCAGCAAAACAAGCGCACTCGGCGGGCGGACCAGTGCAGTAAAACACAGCAAAGGCAATCTGGAAAATTCAAGGATTATTCAAGAAGATAATCGTAAAACCAATTGGGAGCCTCCATCGCCACAGGATATAGCTAACATCGCTGTTGCGATTACCCAGTCTGTTTTGGATGCAGCATCACGAATTGCAGATGATGAAAATGAACTTGACAGAAAGTCACGCGTGAAGGCATCTATCCTCCACCTTAAAAAGGTATGTCTTACGGAAGCATCTACCGCAATCATTGATCACGCAGTTGGCAAACCAGACAGCGCGGTATATAGGCTTTGCAAAATAAAATTACAGAATAGCCTTTGTACCGTAAATCCACCACTTTGGTAAACGTCATCCGATGTGCTATATGCTCACGAATGTTGAATATGAGTTTTTCTAATACCGGTTGCTTGGTAATAACAGACTTTTAAGAGTGGCACTATGTGTGCCGTAACAGATGACGGGACCCAGCTGTTCACAGTGCATTTGTTTCGAGTGCAAATGTCGGCGAGGGTTCGGTTTTCAGCTGTGTATTAAGCCCAAGCATCCACTTAGAGGCCGAAAGACTCCGGTGTTTAGGCGTTCACAGCAATACGTATATAGTACATGTTCGACTCATGCTTAGAAACGTGCCATTTTTAGACGTGTTGCCACAGTTTGGTGCGAACGCATCTTTCACAACAAGGAGGACCAAGGGAGCGTTCATGTCTTACGAAACTGATAATATCTGACAGCAGTCGTGAATAGCAGGCAGGCTGTCGCAACCTTTATGTTCTCACTTGCATCCTCGCAGGACGGCATAGTAGGTCTGTCACAGCTGAAAGGGTACTGTTGAAGGGAATTGGTGCCGGCCCTGGCTGTCTTGGGTGCTACATGACTGCTTTACGAAAGGCTCTTCTATGGCCTTGGAAATGCGTGTGCTGCACAAGCCGCTATGCTATGTCAGCTGCAGAACGGAAGGCAGGTGCATTAAGAAATAGTTTCCACCTGGTGGCTTGAGGAAAATTCCAGACCAAAAATACAATTTTGTGAAACATCCATTAACAGCAGCCGAACGGGCCACATCCCAACATGCAACGTTTCTGACACCAAACTGACGAAACAAAAACATACGTCTGAGTTTGACGAAACTTTTGTGACTGGGTGCTAATATTACAGTTGAAATAATGGTTCGGACTGTCGTCCTTACCTGGTGTGTATCTACACAGCGTTTTGACCTGCTAATTATCCGGTCGACGGCAGGTGTGACTGAGTCCTGAGAATGACTGGATGCGGTCTGACTCTTAGCCATGTACATGGCTGACCATGTACCTGGTCATGTAGTGGTTAGCCATGCGTTGTGTGCATGACTGAAACTCAGACACCATTCAGTCCTTCTCAGGACTCGATAAATTCTGATGGCACTCATAGAATTGACTGACTGAAACATTACGCACACACAAACACCTTGGATAATGGCAATAACCAAACAATTATGTCATTTGTAACCCTCACCTGATCTTTTCACGACGCTCTTAAAAATATTCTGCTGATGATATTGCTCACCTCTGCCAGGTGAATATCCTAGCATCAAAATAAAATTAATAAATTAATCCCCACTATGTTGGACAGTCTTGTTACTTTCTGTAACGCCCGATAACACTTCCACTGACTCCATGCCCGAAAAGATCGAGTAAGAATAGCAAACCGGGGCACAGCCCCACACATGACCAGCAGCTTTTGCCCAGTCCCTTACAAGGGCATGTGGTTGACACGTCAGGCCGGGTGGGCCGAGCGATGTTCTTTGTTTTTATCCTCCGCGTAGCTTTCCATGCAGCTGAAGAGTGAGGCTGGTCCAAGACAAATCATGCCGTTAAGTTCATACAATGGGCAAGTAGAGGTTATCCAAAGTTGGTACACGA
>NW_023597054.1:5943199-6037217 GCF_011947565.3 Pollicipes pollicipes
GGAGAGAGAGGAGAGAGATGAGAGAGAGAGGAGAGAGAGAGAGAGAGAGAGAGAGAGAGAGAGAGAGAGAGAGAGAGAGAGAGAGAGAGAGAGATACACACACACGTATGTATATATATATATATATATATATATATATATATATATATATATATATATATATTTATATATATATATGGGCTGTGGGCAGTCTCATCAATCACAAGCTCACATATTTACTCGTGATTTTACACCTATCTTTCCTCCTTCTCTTTTTCTCCCTTTCATCATCACACCTTTGCTGTGCTCGCTTACAGACGATGCGATGAACATCTGCGGTGAATCACTTGACCTTACAGTTCCATCTCACTACCTTTCCCTGTATTCGGAACAAACCGCCTCGTACGTTCATTTTCATCAACGTCTGTCACAACAGCCTTGTGTGCACAAAGCATATGTCATAAGCCGTGTGCGCCCCCTCCCAGTGCCGACGGCTCGCCGACTGATAGCACGGGTCGCACAGTTCCACGCGGAGTGTGCACAACAATGACAATATTACAGACTGGACTCCTGAATACATGTCATAATGGCCATCACGTCCTACGTAGCTGTCCCAGCCACGGATCCCAGGTCCGGTGGTAGTGAGTCGACAGAGCAGCCACCGGTCGTCAGCCGGGCGGCGTCACGGGCGGGACTGTACTCGGCCCCGCAGGAGCCGCTCCGAACTGGCCAGAGCGCCCCGCCCGTCCCTCAGTCTGCCACCGGCGGTCCGGAGACGGCTGCCGGCTCGCCTTTCCTTGCCACCGCCGCGGCGACACACAGCACCTGACCTTGTGCACAGGTCATCGTCGGGTGACATGACACAGCGCGCTCGACGCTCGTGCCTCAACTACTCAGAGCACACCTCACGGCCGGCGGCGCGTCACACACCGGAGTCGCTACGCTATCTCTGAGGACGCTGTCCTCCCAAAAGCAGTCAAGCCCGCCGCGCCCGGCACCGCGCGCGAGGCGGACCCGGTTGTGAGAGGCCCCTCACCATCGGCCCACTGATAGCGTCCGGCTAGCGATGGGACGGCTGAGCGGCACTAGGCGATGCGCGGCGCCACGCACGCGGCGCTGCCGGCCTGGCGCTCAGCGCGCCGGCGCCGGCGCCAGCTGCCACCGGACACGCTGTGAGTCGGGCGGCTGCTGAGGGCCGTCGCGTCAGAAGAACACCTGCTTCACGTCCGCCGTGTTCATCTCCACCGGGCAGTACGGACACTTGAGTCTGGAACGTGGACAGCTGCGATTCAGGAACTCGCCGCCGCGTCGGGGTCAGTCGGTGCTGTATATGGCCCGCGGGACACATACCTTTTGCTTCAGTCAACAATCGAATGACCACACCAGCTGGCCAGCTTTCGTCACAGATTTAAACAGAATCCGACGCCCCTCCCCCCCCCCCCCCCGGCACCATCATCCCCGTGTCAACAGCTCAGCACGCCGTGCCGGCGCGCGCGTGATGCCTGTGTCGGGCGCGGGACCTACTTGTTTCCGTGGCTGAGCTTGTGCAGGGCGTCCTTGGAGATGCAGTGTCCGCAGACGAGCCGCACTGGCGGGTTCTGCTCGGTGGCCTGCTGCTTGAGAATCGGGCAGGCAAACACACTGTGGAAGCGCAGCTCGCGGTCGACGTCCACCTCGATCTGAGCGAACGAGGGTAGAGATGGCGTCAGAGCTGGGTCACATCAGGGTACGCCAGTACAATCACGGACTCCAACACGGGCGGTGCCGAAATAGTTATGCTAGGTGAAATGGGAGGCCCATCAGAAGTTTTGAAAGTTACGGCACTTCGATAACTGCATCATTTTACATCGTGCCAAGTCCCAAAAAACGATTTAAATTGACTATGACAGTTCACGCTCGTTTCTAGAACTGCCCCTGGCACTTCACATCAGCAAGTTTGAATCTATTCTACAACCTGACCAGCAAAACGGGACTTATCCCAGCCTATTTCGGGCGTATATTGCGCTTTGGGAAAAACTAAGCTCAGGGTTAAAGACCGTTCCAATCCGCAGAAACTCGAACCCAATCGAGAGAGGCGATTCATGACTCCTAGTCCCAAAGATTTTCTGGATTGCGTAGCGAGGAATCTACAATAATCCCGGAATTTCCAAAGCAGCCAGTCGGCAGACCTTACTTAAAGCTGCCCGCCATTACTTAATTTGATGCCGTATCTGCGAACGTTGGCTGCGGCCGGCCGGCGTCGCCGGGAGTCGCCAGAGCGCGCCCCGGACTGGGTGCTCACCGGCAGGTCGTCGTTGGAACTCCACATGCCGCCCACCTGGCGCTGCTGCATCACCTGCTTCATGTTCATCAGCAGCGGCACCGCCTTGCTGCCCGCGTTCACGCTGCCGGCGGAGCGGAGCATCGTCACGACAGGTGGACGGAACACAGGGTGGCCGTCAATGTGCGCGAGAGAGGGCGGACAGGTGGACGGAACACAGGGTGGCCGTCAATGAGCGCGAGAGAGGGCGGACAGGTGGACGGAACACAGGGTGGCCGTCAATGAGCGCGAGAGAGGGCGGACGCCTCTCTGACGGCCGGACCAGGACTCGTCACGGCCCCGCTCACAGACCCACACAGTTCTGGGTCTGAACAGCTACTGCGCCTGACGACGCGCACTGCCTGACAGCCACCTCACAGCAGCGATCAGCCTCCGGCCCGACAAACGCCACCGGCCCCCGACTCGACCCACGCCACCGACCGCCGGCCCGACCCACGCCACCGGCCGCCGGCCCGACCCACGCCACCGGCCGCCGGCCCGACAAACGCCACCCGGCCCCCGATCCGACCCACGCCACCGACTGCTGGCCCGACCCACGCCACCGACCGCCGGCCCGACCCACGCCACCGGCTGCCGGTCCGACCCACGCCACCGGCCGCCAGCCCGACCCACGCCACCGGCCGCCGGCCCGACAAACGCCACCCGGCCCCCGATCCGACCCACGCCACCGACTGCTGGCCCGACCCACGCCACCGGCCGCCGGCCCGACCCACGCCACCGGCTGCCGGTCCGACCCACGCCACCGACCGGGGGCTCGACTCACGCCACCGGCCGCCGGCCCGACCCACGCCACCGGCTGCCGGTCCGACCCACGCCACCGACCGGGGGCCCGACTCACGCCACCGGCCGCCGGCTACACTCACACGACCAGCAGGGGGCTGTCGACGCTCACGCCCAGCAGCGAGCACGCCTCACGCGTGAACAGGTCGCAGATCTCCACCCAAAGACTCTCGCTGGTCAGCAAGGCGTACGGCGACTTCTGCAGGCCAACGTGCACGTACGCCAGTGCGCCCATCAGTGAACGGACCTCGCCGATCAGCTGGGCGTACACGTCTGTGGGAGGGGGTGGGGTGGGGGGGGGGGGGAGAGTCACGGGTCAGTGGGGGCTGAGTGCCACTCTTGAGGGAGCAGGCCCTAAGCCAGCGCCAATCACCGCTCTGTACGCTCTGAGCGGTGCCGAGCAAATGTATGCCTACGCCAGCACACACAAGTCAACCATGTCAATAAGAGAATGAGTGCTTGAATGCTCCTGGCATCAACTATATCTAAGAGCCCAGACAAAAGACGAGTGACAAGCGCGTAAAACCCGTCGTTGTTACAAACCAACGCCCACTTTAAGTCAGCACCGAATAGTCAATGAGACTGACACCAAGCGCAGCTGTTGGGTGGCACTGACCGATATCCTTTCGCCCACTCACCGTCCCGGTTGACGTAGGCCTGGCAGAAGCGTCCGAAGTGCACCCGAGCGTACATGATGGCCTCCTTAATCCTGCCCTGCTGCAGCAGTGTGACGTACTTGAGCTTCTTCAGCCGGAACTCCAGGAAGCTGCCCTGCAGCGAGGCAGGCGAATCAGAGGCCCATACAGACCGTGTCCAGACAGCTGCAATGCCCGGTCTGGGGCGTGCTCTCTCGACGGCTGCGACCTCCCTGGCCAGCACCTCAGTCGGCCAGTAGGGCCACGCCTTCCGTGTGGTAACCTGACGCTTCAGAATAACGCGTTCGGAAAATAAGAGAAGCGTACATAACAGTGTACAGAAATTGACAGGACCTGGTCTCGGGTTGGCGCGCAATGAGTACTTAACTGGCCTAACAGAAACTAACAGAAGCGCACATAACAGCATACAGAAACTTCCAGAGAACCTGATCTTGGGTTAGCGCGCGCCGAATACTTAAATGGCCTAGCGGAAACTAACAGAAGCGTACGTAACAGCATACAGAAACTGCCAGAGGACCTCATCTTGGGTTGACGCGCACTGAGTACTTCATTGGTCCCAACACATCCTTGGTCGAAGTAAGGCGACGCGAACAACCAGGGCATTTAAGATTTGAAGCAGTTTGAAAATTGTCGGGAGCAAGTCCCAGCTCATCAGCGGACACGGCTGACGAGTTCGCAGCCGGGAGAGCCTCACGATGTGGTGCAGCTGCCCGGTCCACTGTTCCACCCAGGAGAGTGCCGGCTCCAGCTCCTTCCGTTTCAGCGCATCCACGATGCTGTTGATAACCATGTAGGGCTCCACCACCGACTCTGAGTTCTCCAGCTGAGCTGACTGTGTAGTGCGGGACCCGGGTCAGTCGACTGGCCGGCCCAGCACCGCCCACCCCGTCAGGTCAAGTCCGGTCAGATCAGGGCCGGCCAGACCAGGTCCGTTAGCTCAGGGCCGGTAAGCTCAGTTTGAGCTAGTCCAACCAGGTCTAGTCAGCGCACTGCGCAGAAGAGCTGCGTTCGTTAATCACGGCAGTCCTATGGACGGGCAGTTGGTGTAAAAATAGCCTGAATCGCTACGTGTACCGTACCTGCAACCTTCAATACCATCTGTACACTTAAGTACAGGAACAGCACCTGCCTGGCTTGACATCCCACAGCAGGGCAGTTGAAATGTATACATTCAGTACACCTCGCGACCAGTCCCGCAATCCACGGCCCCGGCGCAAACTCTGGCCCAGTGGCCAGTCACGTTAGAAATTCATCGCGCATACAGGCTGGTGTGCTGAGCCCATGCAGCGGTAAAAAAAAACGGGACTAACTTTCTGATCAGCCTACCAACAACAAGCCGCACATGGTCCGCTATGATGTTCACAACTCCAGCGTCCACGTCCGTCCTCACGGGGCTTTTCCCGGCGTCATCGCGCTGCCAGGCTTGTTTATATGTCCTGCTCCTCGGTCAGGCCGCAGTGACAACATTGTGCGGTCCCTCACCTCCGTAACAACAAAGCGGGGGTATGGGTGCCTGGCTGCGTATCTGCCGACCCTCGGGCAGGCCGGAGTGGTGCTGCATGCGCCCGGGCGGCGGCCGGTCTCGCCCGGGCGGCGGCCGGTCTCGCCCGGGCGGCGGCCGGTCTCGCCAGGGCGGCGGCCGGTCTCGCCCGGGCGGCGGCCGGTCTCGCCCGGGCGGCGGCCGGTCTCGCCCGGGCGGCGGCCGGTCTCGCCCGGGCGGCGGCCGGTCTCGCCCGGGCGGCAGCTAGTCCCACCTGGACGAGCAGGGCGCCCAGCTCGGGCAGGCCGGTCCGGTAGAAGTGTCGGCAGATGACCTCGTTCACCAGCTTGGCGCCGTGTTCGGACGCCGCGAACTGCCGGTCCAGCGCCGCCACCGAGTAATCGGCCGCGAAGTTCTGCCGGCCAGGATGCCCCAACACTCACGACAGGCAACAAGCCGCCATTGCCGAACTTGCCGAACGCCATTGTTTTTACGAAACCCTAAATAGGCGGGTAAAACGCATATTGTCTCAACTTTTATGGCACTACATCTAATATCCCCCATCAGTAACGCCACTCTCATGAAACACCTGCCATCCAGCCATCCATCCAAATAAGACAAAAGCAACATGAAATCAGTGCACACCTGTCCAGTCAATACCCAAGGCAGACACAGTTACAGAATGGGCTGAATGCAGCAGTAACCGGGCAGCTGAATTTCCACAATTGCGATAGCTATCATCCCCTGCAACACAATACTTCCCACATATTCAAAAACAAGTTGATCAAACTCACACTTGTGACCAATAATGCAGCTTTCACCTTTTAATGCTGCAAGCAATGACTACAGTTATCCAAGTCAAATAAACCCCAGAGCTAAAAGGTATGCAAATTACAGCAGGTGATATAATTCTAACCCTGTATTGTTGGACTCATTTCCTATTTAACACAACTCTCTTTTGTCTACAGCCAAAATACTGTATATAGCCAGCTTATCCATTGCTGAACAGCTCACCTTGTCTATAGCCTTGCCAACCTTGGAGACAGTGCTGTGCAGCTCCCGGTGGCCTGTTGATGCCTTGGTAGCAATGGCCCGAGCCTCCGCCAGCAGCTCCATGATTTTGACAGCTTTGGCTGCACTGATCTGGCCATCTCCCTCCCCTGAACATGTCACAACTTCTGTCAGTTAGTTCAAAGTATGACACATTTACAAAGGAAAACAATTGCCTCAAGGGATGTCCCTAATCCTTGGCAAAGCTTATCATATTGAACTGAACTCAAAACAGCAAGTAACTATGCAGAATTAAATGCGGCTCCCTTTTAGATAGAAACAGATTCCTAAGACACATATAAGTATGCAACCATGCCACCCAATCTATGCAAATGCATCATCAGAAAACAAAAAATTAAACTTAGAAAAACATTGCACAATGTCAATGCTGAATTACACCAACTTCCATGGCAACAGACTGCATGGCAGCTAAGTTACTTATGTGTCACAGCATGTACACATCCCATGGGAACACTAACACACAGGCTCATGCTCTCGAGTAGCCTGATATATACATGAAAACACTCACGCTGATTAAGACTTGATACATAAACATCTATTTTCTGTATTATTTCTTCCACCTTTCGTTGATTTTCCCTGTCTAAATCCTTGAACTTCTCAAAGACTTTGTCGAGCTCTTTGTCAACAGCCACACATGCATCCATTCCTGAAACAAGTATATATTCATCTGGCATGGCTGGTGCAATTCATATTGTGCAATTTTCATTTCACACAGTCCAAAACAAAATCAACTCATATTCAATCATAGTCATTGCAGTCTTACACCCAGTCACCCAGTCTTACACCCAGTCACAGCTTTCTTTGTGCCCAGTGCACAATGCTCATAAACCAGACTTTGACCCAATGCAAAGAACTTTGAATTCTCATATTTACTGCATTTACACAATGAAACTTATGATGCAAAGGCCCTGTTACACTGAAATGCTTAGCATGATATGCATTGTGCAGCCTGGGCGGCAAAAAGGGGCAACAAGCCTGTGCACGCCAATCCATATTGACCATTTAATTCAGTGGATTTTTGATTATTGATGGTTTTGCAGTCTAAAGAAGCTACATGATATACAGTTCTACTTTGATGCAAAGATATGGGTCTCAATAAATGCCTATGACATATGCTCAGTACAGGCTGAAGACACTGCATTGTGCTCATTAAACAACACTGACACAACTTACAATGACATGGTGAACAAGACAGAGTGACCACCATTAGGTATAACCTTGTACATAGTTCATCAGACTAGTAGATCCAATTTGAATCACCACTGGAAACACGTCCATGAACCATAGGGTCCTCAAGTAACACACTAATGAGAACAAACATTCAAAACGATGGCATCCATCCCAGGACTGTTTAAAAAGTTCTAAACATCTTTTCAAATTTAGAAAAGTGCATACTTTGATAGCAGGGTAAATTACAAACAACAAATGTTGTATAGAGCATTATTGCAAGAGCTTATTATTTTGCTTCTGCCTCATGTTCCGAGTCAATGATGAACGATGAATCTGACATCATGACAGACACAAAAAGGGCAATATGCCATCCAACAAAGATACCTTGGTGTTTTCCAACTCACCCACTAGTGTTGTTCTACCAGCACCACCAGCATCACATCTCACACGATGTCCACAACGTCCACAAGACACCCGCGGACCATCGCGGTGAACTGCGCGTCACGCTGGCTCAAGGTGTTATGTTATGTTTTGTTTTGTTTTTTTCTGGCCAATGCAGGGATTTTTTCCGACGGACCTAGAGTCACTTCCGAGTGCGACAATTATTTCCGGCAAGGGGGGCATTCCACCTTCTTGCACTTTTCACTTAATCAGGCGCGTACGATTGGGTCAGATACCAGTTCCACGAAACCCCTCCGAATAAACATCCGTGAAGCTAGCAGTTCAATATTCTTACGTAGTAAAAATCGACGATCCCTGCGGTTTTCACAAAACTTATGCAAAAAGTCTGCGCATATGCACCCTCCAAAACGGAGGGTGGTTACGTGCCGGGCTAAAACATACTCCAAAATGAAGGGTGGCTACGCACCGGGCTTATACACCCTCCAAAAATATTTCAGATGGTTGTGCGTGTCAAGCATACGCGGATTCCCAGCCTTAGAGGGAGGCAAGTGCAAATATGCAGAATACCAAGCGAAAAGTCGGCTCTGTGCGTGATAGGTATCAAATGATCACGAAATCCATCAATTCTTTCTGAACCAGTCCTATTCTGAACACAAATTTTCGGCTTCCGGGCCCGCATCTCCAGTGGATGGGTGGCTAGCATGCTGGTCTCGCAGGCGATAAGCCCGGGTTCGAATATCGACGACGGCCGATGTTAAGGGGGTGGCGTCATGGCCAATCGGTGTGGCATGATGGTGCCGACTCGCTTCACTTCTAAGCGGAATGAATGCTAATATGGGCTTTTCATACCGGACAGCAGCGTAGTTTCTTATGCCCAGGGGAGGACTAGAAGTAGGGCGGACTCCGTCCCCCAGGTGGAGGGAGTCCACACCCTACAGAGTTATAAAGGATCCAGTGAAAGTTAACTATAAATCTAAATGAGGCCAGCAACTTGTGTTAACATTAATTGAAAATGTATAATATGTCAACAGTATGTGTAATGTAATGTGTAAAAATGTGTAAACGCAAGTGAAAAGTTAGGCGCACACGCCCCCTTCCGGGCAATTGTTTCAAGATCATTCCGCCCCAGCCCGGGGTGTGTACCAGCTGCCATTCTGGCAACATGGAGGTGGGTTCGCCTGATGAGTCTGTCCGGAGGCCCTCACAGATGTGCGTCCTAAATTGGTGCCCTCCTGGCGCGGAAGGCCCTTAAGCGCCTTTTGGCCGGGGCACTTGACCCGGAATAGGCGCAAGAGCCCTCATTGGGGCAACAGGATCTCTGATAACCGCAGGTGGTCCAATAACTGGCACAGAGACCCATGTTCGGCCAACGGACCTTTGGCTAAAACGGGGTGAAGGGCCCCGCAAAAGCCCCGGGTCACCTCTGGCCGACTCGGGACTCCTTCCGTCACAGGACCCCCTGTTGGACACTCTGGGGGCCTGACCGTCGAAAGACCACTCATTGTTGTGGGGACTTCGACCAATACAAATCGCGGGCCTCGGTTTTGTTTCTGCTAGAGAAATGGGGCCCCAGGGCTCAGAACAATACGGAGTCAACTATTCGGTGTAGTGGTCTCCGGCCGAAATAGGTGCCCGCACTGTCCCATGGGTCCACAATCGGCGAAAAAGGCATATTGGCTGACATTTGGGATCATAGCCACACGGGCCAGGATGACCTGCAGCATTCCTAGCCTTACGGCCATTCAGCCTTTCCATCGCCCCGTTGATCGTCAGTCTTGAAGGGCACATCGGTCCCTCTTCAGGCACCCTCGTGACTGACAAGGGCTCCCGACCAACTCGGGGGGCCTTGTCAACACCGGACCTCCGGCTAGGCGCTGTGTGCTCCTGGCCGACACAGGTGCCCCTCATTGACTCGGGGTGCACAGACCAATGTAAATCGTGGGTCCTGCTCTTGTCCCTGCTTGGGAAATGGGCTCCCGGGCCCAGACCGGGGCCCAATCGGTGTAACGGGCCCTCTGGCTGGTATTTGAGGGTCTGACCCGCGCCCCTTCAGTGACTTTAGCCAGCCCTTCGGTTCCCATATCGGATATACGGTGCTCCCATTTGAGATTTCGTCGTGGTCACCTGAATGACACTTCAGGCTTAGGAGCAATCACTTTCTCCCCACGACAGTCCGACACCAAGGGCAAACCGAGTTCGGGGAGGGGCAAAAAAGCGGAAAATAACAAAAGTTTTCCCCAAAACGTACGTCAACAAGCGGGGGCGGATCCAGAGAGGAGACCACGAGGCGTGCCCTCCCTCTTTGGGCCCCGGAGGCGCCCATTGGCTCCGGGGGGCTCACATTCAGCCGAACAGGTGCAGTTTTTTTAACGTACAACGCAACAAAACTGGGTATCTCTGGACTTTCAGGCCACCAAGAACAGTCGTAAGCGAAAGTAAATGGCATATGAAAAGTTCCAAAAATTGCTCAATGATCGGAAAAGTTGTGGACAGGAAATCTTAAGCCCCATTACACTTTCTGGGACCCCATGCTGTTTCCGGGGGACCTATATGTCCCTCGCAAATTTATTTCGGTCGTTTAGGAACATACCACGTTGTCCTTCATTTATTTGCATTTGATCAGAGGGCCGTGCTGTTGTTGGGACCCTTCCTGTTAGCCTGCCGGGGAACTCTTGTCAATCACGGGCCCTTCCACGGATTATTTCCATTTGCCAGAAAGGCTCTGTGAGCGGTAGCCAGAGTCCCATACCTTAACCTGCCGGGGCATTCTCAGTTGCTCAGGAGCCTTTTACGTGGGTATCGGTTAACCTACGGACACCCATATGCCCATGGGTCCTCTACATTGGTCCAGGGCGTTTCCAATTCTTTGTCACTTGCTTAGGGCCCTACCCTTTCGGTTTCATTTGCGGCTGACTTTTCACTCCTACCGAGACTCGTGATGTTAACCTGTCCGTGCACTCTTGATTGCACAGGGGTGCTAATTTATAGTCTTTAATAATTCCCCTTTGCTCGGAGGGTCCTGTGCTATGATCAGGTGTTTGCAGTGCAGTTGTGCTTTGAGTCCTGCGCCCCCGCTGGGGCGGGGGTGCGGCGGAGACGCGTCGCCGCCGCAGTGTCGAGTGTCAGATTCGCAGGCCGGCCCCGGCCCGCGGCCCCCGCTGTCGACAGGCGCCGTGGGGAGAGCAGAGAGGGAAGGCGAACTGTCAGGACCTGCTGTGGAACGTGGCTAAAATACAGAGAGGCTTTGGTGAAATACTTGGCGTCTCATTACAAGCTACTTCGGCAAAATGGCGACCGGATTTGATGTGAGACTGATACCAGAGTTCAGCGGTGCGAGTGGTGCAGATGTGGTGGACTGGCTTGAGAAAATGGAGCTGATTTGTGGACTGCAAAAGCCTCCAGCGTGCGAGACGTCACTGATTGCCCTGCGGCTGACGGGCGGCGCCTCAGCCGTGTACAGGCAGCTGCCCACTGAGGACCGGCAGGACGCGAAGAAGGTCAAGGACGCCCTGAGGACGGCATTCGTTGTCGACAAGTTCGTGGCCTACGAGCTGTTCACCGCGCGCCGGCTAGGGGCAGGTGAGACGGTCGACGTCTACCTGGCCGACCTGCAGCAGTTGGCGTCGGTGTTCGGCGGCCTCAGCGACGAGGGTATGAGTTGTGCCTTTGTTGCTGGGCTGCCCGACGCTACCAGGCGCACGCTGCGCGCCGGTGCTCGCCTCGAAGGCCTGTCGTTGCCGAACCTGGTGGAGAGGGCGCGGGCCGTCCTCAGGGAGCTCGGCGCAGCAGAGGTCGCTGCAGCGGCAGTTCAGCGAGGGCAACCGACAGCAACAAGCTTCACATGTTTTACCTGTGGACAGGCCAACCACCCGGCCAGGGATTGTCTCAGCGGTCTGGGTCGAGGCCGTAGGCGTGGACGACGCGGTGTACGGAGACGTCCCAGCCAGGAGTGGTGTCAGGCATCACTTCAGACCAAGTGGTGGAAATTGACGGCGTACCGTGACATGTGCGAAATTTGCGTCGTGGAGGCGATAATGCTGCCGAGACAGGCGAAGCCGGTGACGGAGGCGCGGATGACAATGATAGTTTGTTCGTGAGGGTGCCTGTAGCCGGAGAGGTTGCTGATGCTGATCACTTTTGGGATGCTACTGATGCTGATGATAGTGACGGTGCGGTTGCCGATGACGGTGCCGGTGTGACAGGCGACGGTGACGAGCGAGTGTTGCCGTGTCGGAGCGGACGAGAGCGAAGGCCCGTGCGATTGTACACTTGTTGATCATTAGGATTAGGGTGGGGTGCTTGTAGTGCAGTTCTACTTTGAGTCCTGCGCCCCTGCTGGGGCGGGGGTGCGGCAGAGGCGCACCGCCGCCGCCGCAGTGTCGAGAGTCAGATTCGCAGGCCGGCCCCGCCTCGCGGCCCCCGCTGTCGACAGTCGCCGTGGGGAGAGCAGAGACGATAGGTGAACCGCCAGGAGCTGCTGTGGAGCGAGGATAAAATACAGAGAAGCTTTGGTGAAATACTTGGCGTCTCATTACACCGGGGCTTCATAGGTCAGTCTGTCGAGGCACTACCGATCGTTTAGGGGCCCACCACGTTGGTCTCGAGTTCTTTTTGATTGCTCTGAGGACCCTATACTTGTTGACGGGAGCCACTGTGATGGTCTTCTGCTACACCCATGACCGCTCAGGTTCCGTCCCTACTGGCCTTGGTGCCTTCGCCTTTGAGCAGCAGTCGAATGCGCGCCGATGAATTTTCACACGTAATTGCCGAACGTAATTACACATGCCTCCGCCGTCGTATGCGTCATTTCTACTGGCTATTGAGTGTGTCACACTCATTTAGATTTACGGTCAACCTTCACGGGATCCTTAATATCTCTGCAAGATGTGGACTTCCTCCCCCTAGCATTAGAGACTACGGTGCTGTCCGATATGAAGAACCATATTTAAAGTTCATTCCGCTTAGAAGTGAAGCGAGTTAGCATCATCTCGCCGCGCCGGTAGACCATGAAGCCACCCACTTAACAGCGGCCGTCGTCGAGATTCGAACCCAGGCTTACTGCGTGCAAGACCATCACGCTAACCATCCATCCACTAGAAATGCTGGCCTGGCGGCCGAAAATTTGTGACTGCAATACAATTGGTTCAAAGTGAGTTGATGGATTTCGTGATCGTTTGATGTCTATCACGCATAGAACCGACTTTTCGCACGGGATTCTGCATTTTTGCACTTTCTTGCCTTCAAGGCTGCCAACCCACGTATGCTTGATACGTACAGCCATCTGAAAGAGTTTTGGAGGATGTCTAAGTCCGGTGCGCAACCGCCCTCTGCTTTGGAGGGTGTATAATCCAGGTGCGTAACCGCCCTCCGTTTTGGAGGGTGTATACGCACTGCCTGCAAAAAAGCAACTTAAAGCGCACTGAAAGCGTGCGCAACAGCTTTTTGTAGGGCAGCGAGCGTTCTGACCCCCAGAGGTAATGAGCGGCCTGCTATTATGAGTAACTTGTAACATAATATGCTGCATATCATGCACCATTTGATCGGGAATATTACGTTGACTCCAGAAAGACCCTCAAAACAGCCCGAAGTCAAACAGATCGATGCATATTCCCTAAAAACATCTAAGAGCGAGAGATGTCAGCCAGCATGTCCAACTGGGACCAATAAGGGTCCGAGATGGGCAGTCAAATGGGGCCCCATCATGGTTGCCCACTTCAGTCTCATGCGAGCGTGTCCATGGGGGCGTGTGGTCCCATGTCAACTGTCCCATGTGGGCAGTTGGTTGCCATCCCATATAGGCATGGCAATCAATTGGGTCCCACATGGGCAGCCCACCTGGGGTCGTGTGAGGCCAACCTGAGACCCACATTGGGCCGACCTGGGCCCAGTTAAGACCCATTGTGGTCCCAGGTGAGCATGTCATGGGCAGCGCACCTAGCTCCCATATGGAGCCCAACTGGAAGCCCCCAAAGCCCCCAAACGTGGGGCTTACTTGGGCTGCCCAGTTGTGACCCACGTAAGCATGGACAATTGGGTCCCACATGGGCAGCCCACCTGGGACCATGTGGGGCCTAACCGTGATCCACATGGGGCCCACCTGGGCTACCCGATTGGGACGTGGGCATGTTCAGCTGGGGCCCACATAGGTATGTCCAGCTTGGACCAGATAACCAGCCCAGATGGGACCCATACGACTAGCCCAGATGGGACCTTTTTAAGCACCCCAGATGGGCTCCGTCGGGGTTCACCGATCTGCCCTCTCAAATTCCATCTGAGTGATGGACCGCTGTAATTCCAGGCAGACTGCTTTATGTCATTAATCATAAGCCCGGCCAATGTTTGTTCACTATGTATTTGACCGCCAATGCCCCGGCAACAGCACCATTACACAAAACACTAAATCCAATTCCATCACTAAACCATTCGACGAAAGCTATGCGTTGCCGTTGCCGCCGTTGTCAGCGCGGTATTTCCTGCCGTCGTTGCAGTCTCTCGCGCCGAAGCTATTTTCCTGGTACCTACTCCGTTTTTTTTTTGCGTGAGACGTACTGTAGTGCGGTAAGATGCGCAGGATGGCCCTAAAAATGAAGATATTCAGTACCTCAGACCACTGCTCCACGGCCTGAGTGTGGACAATCATTCATGTACAACATTTTGGTAATGAAAGAACTGATTTTATGTGAAGTCGTTTACCAAGCTTTATGATAATGAAAGCAACTACGTCAAATGGCAGTGCAGAAATGCACTACACATGCACTCTCTCGGAGAACTTGTGCAGGAAAACTTAACGTGAGGCCACTTACGTTGAATACTCGCATGAAAGCTGACTTGCGGTATGTCGTCCTGCGGTCACAATAACGACATCAAACTATCAATGGTGCCATTTATGAGGGCAATCAAGCGAAAAATTTATGTTTGTGAGGATAAAATGGAATGTTGTACTTTATTTTGTCGAGACGATGCTTACAAGCGTATCACTGTCATTTTTACAAAGTATGGAACATAGTAGCTGCCAGTTATCTCTACTGGTATACGATATTGTCTCGATGTCCTTGAAGTTGGCGATTTATTCAACAATTTTTTTCGGCAACGAGTTCCGATTTCTCTGTAAGAGGTCCCAAGGTGGCACGAAAACAACGAAAATGACATTTACTTCGCAATATCACGTGACCTCCGAGGTTAAAAGCCGGGTTAAAGGACGGGAACTCGATACCGCCTAAAAATTACCGGCCGATTTGAAAACTGTAAGCATCAAAATATTCACAAGCGCAAGACACAAAACAATTTCTGCCCTCTTCAGGTCAGCCTCCATGGTCAAATGCAGGCTCAAAGGGCGAGGAACTTTAATGTCACCCAAAAATTCCCGTCCGATTCTAAACTCGCAAAGCCCAGAATATTCACCAAAGAAAAAACTAGCGTCCGTCAAGAAGTCCTGCCCTCTCAACGTCACCCATCAAGGTCAAACGCGACGCAAAAATTACTGGTTGATTTTACACTTAAAAACATCAGAATATTTACCACAGGAAGGGCTAGCATCGGTCATACAGTCCTGAGCTCTCAAGGTTATTCTTCAAGGTCAAACGCGGGCTCAAGTGTCAAGGAACTCAATATCACCCAAAAGTTACCGAGCGATTTCAAGCTTGCGATTGTCAGAATATTCACCACAGAAATAACCATAGAGTCCGTCGAAAAGTCCTGACCTCTCAAGGTCATCTTTGAAGGTCAAACACAAGCTATTAAAGGACGGGGAACTCCCCACAGAAAGAACTAGTGTTTGTCAAAAAGTCCTGACATCTCAAGGTTAGCAGAAGGGTAACCTTGAGGGATGCTAGTTTTTTCTGTTGTGAATATTTTGATCTTCGCAATTCTAAAATCGGCTGCTAATTTTTGGGTGATATGGAGGAGTAATCCATTATTTGAGCCCACGCTTGACCCTGAGGGGTAGCCTTGAAGCTCAGGACTTTGTGAGGGACACTGGTTCTTTCTGTGATTAATATTCTGGCATTTGCAAGTTTGAAATTGGCCGGTAATTTTTGGGTGACGTCGAGGTCCCCGTTCTTTGAGCCTATGTTTGATCTTGGAGAATGACCTTGAGAAGTCGAGACTTTCTGACCGACACTAGTTCTTTTTGTGATGAACATTCTAAACCTTGCAAGTTTAAAATCGGAGGGGAAATTTTGAGTGATATCGAGTTCCCCGTTCCTTGAGCCCGTGTTTGACCTTGAACGACGACCTTGAAAAGTCAGAACTTTTTGACGGACGCCAGCTTTTTCTGTGGTAAATATTCTGATATTTTCAAGTTTAAAATCGGCCGATAATTTTTTAGTGATATGGAGTTCCTTGTCCATTGAGCCCGCGTTTGGCCTTGAGGAATGGCCTTGAGAGGTCAGGACTTTTTGATGGACGCTAGTCCTTCCTAGGGTAAATATTCTGATGTTCTTAAGCATAAATTCGGCCAGTAATTTTTGAGTGATATATATATATATGTATATATATATATATATATATATATATATATATATATATATATATATATATATACCGCGTTTGACCTTGATACGTGACGTTGAAAGGTCAGGACTTGTTGACGGACGCTAGTTTTTTCTTTGGTGAATGTTCCGATGTTTGTAGCTTAAAAATCGGCCGGTAATTTTTGGGCGATATCGAGTTCCCGTCCTTTGAGTACGCGTTTGGCCTTGAAGGGCCATCTTGAGAGGTCAAAAATTTTTGACGGATGCCTGCTCTTGCGCTTGTGAATATTTTCATGCTTACAGCTTTCAAATCGGCCGGTAATTTTTGGGTGATATCGACTTCCGCGTCCTTTGACCCAGCTTTTGACCTCGAGGATCACACGCTATTGCAACATAATTGAACTTTTTCTCGTCGCTGAAAAATCACTGAACAAATCGATAACTTCACGGACATGACAATTCGAACAATTGGTACACACATCAATACTGTGTGTGTGACAAATTTATAGGGCATGCTGCATGTGGGTAGCCCACCTGGGTCCCAGGTTCAGCCTAGATACCAGCCCACCTGCAGACCACGTTAACATGAGCCCAGCTTGGCCACATATGGCCCATATGGATCCCACCAATGGAAGCATTCCCTCCTCGTGAGTTAGTTCTACTTGACGTGATTAATTTCGATGGAATAGTACAAGGCATGTACAGCTCTGGTGCAAGCAAAAATATGAAATGATGTTGGCGCCCCATGTGGGACCCGCTGGGGCCCAGTTAAAAGCCTATCTGTAACCCATGCTCACATTAAACCAGCTGCACCACGTTTCCACCATGTGGATCCCATTTGAGAATGTTGGCTGGGTTACCACCCATCACGTTAAAACTCAGCGGGAAATAATATTTAAATATTATTTCGTATATCGTAATATTGCATTATATACAATTATGATATTATGTTATACGATATAATATTATCAGCGGGAAATAATAAAACAAACTCAGCTAACAACACGGACATTCTTCAGACGGGCAATCACAGAAGGCGCCGTCAACTTGGGAAAGCAATTTTTTTAGAAACTCTTCCTCCAGCTCTAAACAAACAAATAAATTATTGCACAATCGAGTTATTTGGTGGCGGGTGGTGGCACCATAAATGTGTTTGTGGCAAGATTTTCGTGCCTTTATAGTGTTTTCACAATTGGTTTTTTTATCTTCGTACGAAAAGATGTTTTCCAGATAGCAGCGCATAACCTTCATCCTTGAACTCAAAATCGTATTTATTATCTCTGGTGCCATTTATATTTCTCCGACGATGAGATAAGGTCTCGAGATGTAAGAATACACAGATTGACAAATATATGAGGGATTTCGCGCGGACTAAGCTATGTTATACGAACTATCCTATACTATGCACGCGGAGGTCGCATTTGCAGCATGCTCTTGCAATTTTGTGCCCACTGGTGCTTCCGCCCGCACCCGCGCAACTCTCGCACACTTGTGAGGGCAGGACAACAAGGGAAATGTTCGGTAGAAATGACGTGAATCAAATTGTTACAGCTGGACGAGGCAGAGGCAGCTGAGGCAGCAGCAGCAGCTCATGAGGCAGAACCAGCTGGATTATTTTCATAAACCGGACCGCAGGTGTCTGCCGCACAAGTCCATTTTCCGTGCATGATTAAGGATGTACAGCAGGACTCTGAGTCAAGCACCCAAGCACGATGTCATGATAATGTAGCTCGCCAAGAGATTGGAACTTCAGCATTAAAAGTGCATATCGGCGTGAATTGTGAACAGCTGGTGAGATTTTCTGAGCCACAAGCAGGCATTTTCTCACTTCTGTTCAGAATTCAGTTTAGAATTCTCATTCGACAATTCCTGAAGCCATCGCTTTACCATCGCAGTGCAGTGCCTACTGCAACAGCCGCACAAAAACAAACACGTGGTATAAGCTTTTGGTCACAATTTCCTGTTGTGTTGGTTCACTGTCTTTACGCAGTAAATATCCGCTCTCGCTGCATTTCTCCACGCGGGTTTTTCATTAGCTTACCATAGTTCAGAGTTCAGGTCCGCCTTCAGATCCCCATTGTGGCCCACTGCTGTATTGGCCCACGCAATTAGACAGACTCGTAACACCACTGACACGACGTTCGGTCGCTAGCGCAAACAGCTGCGTCCCGCTCCGAGCACACCCAGGGGCCTGGCCGTCAGCAGTTTTGGTCGCGTTCCGGCCATGCGAGCCGACAGCGGCCCAGTTCACACACCAGGACCCGCATTGGTCGGCCCAGTACAAAAACTACGCTGCCGACACCGGGTGTCTACGATTGGTCAGGGGCGGTCCCCGGGAGCCAGCTCGGTGCCGCACGTCCGGGCGGGGCGGCAGCGGCCGCCGCCATCGCGAGGCCGGGTCGACACGGCACAACATTGAGCGTCCCACAGGCAACACGCAACGGCGGCGCGACGCGAGAGGAAACACAACACAACAAAACGGCTAGCGGTGTCCTCAGGTAAAGCCGATAACGTCGGAGAAAGACGTTAAATTCCCACGCACACCCGCAGGCGCGGAGATCAAACGAGATGGCCAAGTGTCAGTCGCATGCGAGCATCAGCATTATAAGCGTATGTCTGAGAGAATGTTGGCGCATACGCGGTGCCCACGTCATACTCGCCACCTCACCCACACACTCACGACAACAGACCCGGAACATGACAGCAGCGACAGCAGCGCGCGCGACACGCCCAGCACTACGGCGTCCACGCGCGTCTGACGCCCACGCACGCCGTCCGAGCCGGCGGCGTCCGGCCGCGCCTCGCCGCCAGTCGCTCACATGCCATACCAGACGACCGTCACAACGCAGGGGCCCCGGTTCCACTCCCCGCACGCCGGCAGTTTGTACTCGGCTGCTACACGGAAATCTCGTAGCCGGCGTCTGGGCAGCGACGGCGGGGGGACGGCGGCCGGCCCGCCGGCGGTGGCCAGCCGGGTGGCGCACGCCGGCCGCCGGGCGGCGACTGCGCTATGCCGGCCGGCGGCCACGGCGCCGGCTCGGCCAGGCCGCTGGCCGTGGTGCGCGGCGCGCCGCTGTAGGGCGCCGCCGCCGTGTACCCGTAGCCGACCGGTCCGGGCGCGGGTCCAGGCCCAGACCCGGGGCCGGGACCGGGGCGCCGGGCCGAGGCCGGCGTACCCGGCTGGGAGCGCCGCGCCGGGCTGACAAACGGCGGCGGGCTGGATGGCCAGCCGGGCGCGCCGTCCAGCGAGCACGCCGAGTCGGGCGTGTGGCAACCGGAACGGCGACCCTCCCTGCCGGAAGTAGCGCACTCAGATCGGCACGGGACCGGTTGCACAAAAGCCTGACGGAATCACCGCTGCAATGACAGGACCAGATAGTGCTCGCCACAATGTCACTGTCTCAGCCCATCTAGGCAGCGATGGGACATGCTGAGCAGCCAGCCTACCATGCTGGGCAGCCTGCCCACCATGCTGAGCAGCCTGCCCACCATGCTGAGCAGCCTGCCCACCATGCTGAGCAGCCTGCCCACCATGCTGAGCAGCCAGACCACAATACCCCTAGACGCCGAGTAAACCACTTATCGAATGAGTGGCAAAGCAACGACAGTGGCCGCACAATACGCCCGACACCTGATGGCACACTTTCAGCTGAGTCCGACGGACAACGTATGCCACTCCAACAGCCCTGACACCAAGGTTATCGTCCGTGAAATTGCGCGTATCCCCACGCCTGGCGCGATGGCCAGGCGCGATGACTCTCTGCCAGGCGCTCCGTCCCGCCCAGCGCCACCAGTCGGGCCTACCTCACCTACCTTCCCGAATAGGCGCGCGCCGCCGCCCGGACTGAGGGCCGGCGGCCGGGCGAGCCGGGCGTGCCCGAGGTGCCGGCGGTCGAGCAGGTGCGACGGCCAGAGACAACGCTGCCTCGCGAGGCGCTGCGCGGCAGCGGCGGCGACGGTTCGCAGTCGCGCGACTGCGACATCACCGGGTCCAGCTCGCCGTCGCAGAGCTCGCCGGCGTCGGCCGCCTGCCGTCGCCACCGCGTGCGGGTCAGGCGCCGGTCATGCCGCAGGTCACGTCGGTCAAGTGGAGTCACATGTTGGTCAAGCAGGTTAGGTAAGGTCGTATGAGATGCCGTGAGGTCAGACGAGGCTGGACAGAGTTTACAAAGGGGGTCACATGAGAGTTCCCACAGGTCGAAGAGCGTACAGGATCACAGGCGTCTTCGAAGCGTGGCGAGGACAGGAGGCACGGGCCTCCTTTATACAATTTTGGCATGAATATTACATAACACCAAGTGGATGAGCAGCATTATGATATAAGGGTGCGAAGGAAAATGCTTTACGTTTACATTTTTTACGAAAGCCTTTTTCCTAAAACAATTCATCATACTATCAGCATCAGGTTATCCTTACATTTCACATCAATTTTGACATGCAGTAATATGCATATGAATAAGCGTCGATACAAGAAACGAAATAGATGTGCAAACGTGATTGGATTGAAACCATTTCGTACTGTAACACCCAATTAACGAAATTTTGCAGCCTACGGTGAATTAAAATGTCATTCCAGTAAATAACTATAAGTCGCCCAAAGGCCTAATCCTGCATACACCACGCAGCAGATCGTGCCCAGCCTTTCGTCAAACACCGTGTCGGTCATGGTAAGTAATCGTAACTCATGATGGGCCATGGATGGTTATTAGATTCCATGCATGGCAGATATCACATCCATCTTGAGGGTTTTGCGGTGGGAGAGCGGGTGACGAGTGTCCACCAGCGGGGTCAGCGCGGTCAGGCATTACATGGATATAATATCACATGGGGGGGGGGGGGGGCGGGGTATGTGAAGCGGCTGCGGGGGTGGCTGGTCCAGACTGGCGGGTGAAGTCAGACATGACAGGGGCAGGTCCCGCGCGTCCGGCACAAGCGCGCCGCTCTTCGGGACTGAACTGGTCGACACAAATAGGATATCGGAGACGGGTGCTCGCAGTCCAGAAGAACATAGCAACGTACCGGTCTGGCACAGCATAAACAGAAATACATGAGGGCCGACAAAACAAAACAAAGACGACTGGAGTGCCAGTAGTCGACAAGCTTCGAAGTGCTGAACAGTTAAGCAGGTGATGCATGACAAAGACGAATAAGCAGCGACGGACTCTACGCAGAACAGAATGCTGCGCAGGTAAACAGGATGACAATCAAGTATACACAGTCCAAATGAGTTCGAGGTCAATTTTATCAGGTACATAAGCATTAAGTATAGTGGCATGCATCCAGGTTAACGCTGACTAGTAAAAATCAAACAACACACTTACCTACAAAGAAGACAACCAACTAAAGTTAAGCAGCGACATCGGCATTACACGGCGGTTTGGTGCCAGATTGGCAGGTGCGATACTTCGGGCACACGGGGAGCGGGGTTCATCTGTAACATGCAGGCAGGGCACACTCAGCCGGTAGGTGCTCCGAAAACGCCGGCAGCAGACCAGCCGCCGGGCGCGCTCGGCACCCGCTCATGGCAGCACAGCTGGGGCGGCGGCACGCAGACCAGCGCGTGCTGGGCCCGCCTCCCAACCAGATGTGCAAGGGCAAGCGAGAGACACATATAGATGCAGGCAGGTTCGACTGCGGCGTTCAGCTGAGTAAGCGGGGTGCCGGGTCGAAACACAGCATATTAGGTCAGCGGTGCTCACGCAAGTGGTCGTAGCGAAACCGAAAGGACGCGCTCAACAAAACTGTCGGTGACCAAGTGTGCCAACTTACAACACACTTCTCCTGGGGCCGTGAAGTTCGCCCTCCTGCCTCCCACGAACACCTCACACGCGCCAGCGCAGCGAACGCAGTCAACATGCGGTGCTGATCGCATACAAAGCGGCGTCTCTGTCATCGTGCATCGTTGGACGACATGCGGGACGGGCCCACAGGCGCCGGCGCTCGTTCCGCCGGGCGTGCGCGAGCGGCGGCGTGCAGGCCAGAGCGGCGCCGACATGCGCGCCGGCGCCGGCCGTACCTGAGCGTAGCGGGCGGCGTAGCTCTTGCCGCGCAAGCCGTTGCCGTTGTCCATGTGCAGCTTGACCTGGTGGTCGGCGGCGATGGCTGGCGGCCGTTGCGGCGAGCTGGGCAGGCTGTACGGGTGCTGCCGCCGCCGGGCACGCCGAGACAGGGTCACCACGCTGGGGTGGAGAGAGAAGGAGTCAGGGGAGCCACCTGGCGCGCCGAGACAGGGTCACCACGCTGGGGCGAGAGCAGATGTCATGTCAGCGGCTCAACACGATGCATGGCACGGCCACCATAGCGGCTGGAGCACATCCTCCCATTTCCCCAGTCGTTGAATATTGGTCGCGTCATCGTGCCTAGGTGTTTTGTATGAATTACCCGCCATCATCTTCTCTCTGTTTGCCAGACACCTGATCAGCCAAGCCAGGCCCGCTCAAACAGCATGCAATGAGCAGCTTTAATGCAACTCCTTACCGATAATCATAACGGGCATTTCGATCTCCAGACCGGCGCCTTTCAAACGAGCAGCGTCTTCCAAACAAAATGCCAAAACATTTTAAGGAAGTCTGCCCAAACATTACCAGCGATAAGGACTGCGACTCACTTGGGATACTGCGGCGCCCACAGCGTGCGGCAAAAGTTGACGCAGCAGCCGCGCGAGAACGGGTTGAAGCCGCCGCGGAACTTGCCCGTGACCTGCTCGTTGGTAGTGCGTCCACGCGTGGCCAGCACCGTGTGGAAGCCGGCTAGACCGAACACGGGCACCAGCAGCGTACCAATCACGCACATCACCACCATCCTGCGTCGGTGAGTCAAGGATACCACCGACGGCGGGAACGAGCAAGGCATGGACTGAACACGCCACTGGAATCGGCACATCTGTGTAATGCAAAGCGGCTGATGCTGCCACGATCAACCCATATAGCAAATAAATCACCATAAATTGATTCAGACATACATATTACACCGAGGAACATCTTGAATTGCATGCATACAAAAATACTCTCTTTGAAGCAAAAGCCCCATAAATCCAGCTTATTCCTCCCTAGGTGATAGGCCTGTGTCCCTTGCACCTGCTCCAGTCTGCGCATGACCCCAAAGTCAGAGGATACGTGGCGATGACGCTGGCGGCGCTGAGGTCGTTTCGGTTGCGCAGCACGAACACCAGGCACTGGCCGAACACCGACACCATGTGCACGCTCAGTGACACCAGGAACAGGAAGAAGAAGCGATAGTTGCGTCGGCCAATGCAGTTGTTCACCCACGGACAGTGATGGTCGAATGTCTGGGGAAGGAAAAGAAAGGTTGACATTTGAGGACACCTATATTGGCAAGCAGATTGTAAGCAACAGGCATTTACGTAAAGTTTGGCACAGCCTCACAGTATCAGAAAAGATGAACAGATGACAAACATGCCATTGCAGCTTTCTTCTTTGTCTCTTTTTCCTCAATATATGAATTCACCAACATACCTGATTAGGAACATAAGTCATTGCTTCATCACTTGAGTTTACTATGTCTTCCAAAAGGTAGGGTACAGCTGCCAGGACTCATGGTGTCTAGATATCCAAAGCACAACTTTAGGTGAAACCCCTACCACCAACCCTTGTCCGCACCTCTATGCAGTGGTTGCAGACGCTGCAGTGTGAGCACCGAGGAGGCCGGTAGAACTGGCATGTAGCACACCACTTCATTCGCACTGTGATGCCACTTATCTCAACATTTTTGTACAGGGGAAGGCGGAAATCATCATCTCGGTCCTCATCTGAGGAAGCTGGAGAACAAAGTCATTAGAGAAAGAGCATGATTATTATTATATCAAAATGCAGAACAACAAATATTTAACAGCAGCACTGCCAAACACCTCAGAACAATATTCAAGAGCTGACCACAGTGATGAGTGCATTGTGATAGGTAAATAAAGCCACACAATCCTTAGACTTACTCAAGCTTCTTGGAGCTATAATGACCAAAATATACAAGCATGAACTGCTTTGGAAAAATAAATCCTTAATGTGACAAACCTAAGAAAACTATCATACTTAATGCAAACATGTCCAAAAAAACTTGAACTCAGGCAGAGCAAATAGGCTCAAATAAAATGACTATTGTAGTTATATTACCTCTTGGCACAATGCCTGGATTCATGAATGTAGCCAATGCAAAGTTGGCAATCACAAAAAAAGTTAGAATGCCTTCGCAAAGAGGGACCACAAAACCCCATGGCTGAAGTCGCATGTAGAGCCACGCACACCTGCAGGAAAAGGAAGGTGAATGGTCAGTGTTTCCAACATACATCTTTGCTACAAGTATGAGTTGAGAGTTCTTATCTTGACAACAATGAACAATGGTCAGTATTCCAGATACTGGGAGATGCTGACCACATGATATGATCAAGCAGATATTGGCTATGTTGTGAACACTTCATGTGTGATCAGTTTACACAGATTGGACATGTTGAATTATGAAGCAGACTCCACAGATAATAAATGTAAATAAATATACTTGAACAGACTGTACTGCTATCTGACAAAACTTTGGTATCTGCCTTGCATTTAGATGATAAACCAAGGTTTGCCCAAAAACTTCGGTTTACCAGTGCCTTTTGGTACCTTGAAGGTTGATTATTGCAAGCCTAAGACCTCCAAACTCACAATGCTGAAAAGCCAGGAACTTAAAATCTTACTTGGTTATTTATGTTCACCTCAATTTCTTTGGCCCAAGTAGCAACTATCACACTATTACGGATGTTATACTACCTTTATGTGGGCAAAACAATATGCTTATAAAATGTTAATATATAATACTGCTTCCACCCTAACTTCAGCTGCATGCTAGTACAAAATAACAGCTGGAGGGTACATTTCAATGGATAAGAAACCTGCTTCAATGATCCACACCTCAGCAACCACAATGTATTCCCAGAGAACTCAGTATCTGGCCTGTAACACCTACAAACTATCCATGCCCTTGGCATATACTTACGGAAAGTAAAAGTAAATGCCTGTGCAGCCAAGGAGCATGGCCCAGGCAACTGTAGCTGGAACAAATCTTGTTGATGGCTTGCATCTTGACATCTTATTATTTTTCACTTAAACACCACTAATGGACATACTTGCCCGTCATGCAACTATCGTTCAAACTAGATATATTTTGAATGATGTCAGTATTTTTTTGCGGTCACAATTCATCTTGCATTCAATATAAATATATATATAAATATAGCCTTTTACTGGGCCTCTAGATTCACGCACTTAAAAATATTGCTCAGGCAGGATGCCACTCGCAAACCTAGATGCATTCTCATTAACATCCCCTTTCGCCGATTACGTACAATGGATCGACTTCACTTATGCAGGCGACAAAGTACGTCTCTCAGTCTGAGGCCGTAATATTTTATAATTCTGATACCGCAACCTGCCCCACGACCAACACCCTCCACATAGACACTTCGCATCGCGGCAAAATCCCTCTGCAATCGCCAGCATGCGCCAGAAATGTGCAGCCTTATTTACACCATATCGATAATTAATCGGGAAATACCCCGCTCTTTTCCAGAGCAAAAGTCGGCAGATCACTTCATTGGTGGTCTTGCTATCGGGGCATCAAATCAGTATCTGAAAACCATTGCAGTGTGAAGTAAATTCTTCTCAAAATGCATACAAGTTAACAGAAAGAATGGCTTTGCATGGTGGGCTCATTCATGAAAACTCGCCTGGTCAATGACATTATCGATTTTTTCAGCTGCCTGAACGTTTCACACGCCGGGCATTTCACGTAAGATGTACGGTGCATTTGCGAGGAACACTATTCACGTAGATAAGACAAGCGTAGTAGCCTTATTTCTCGGAAAAAAACAGGAGAATGGAGATAAAGATGGGTTGATATTTTGGCGACATGCCTTTACCGAAACTTGCCTCCATTCTTCTGGTTTTCTCCGAACAATACAGCCATTACTATTGCCTTGCACTGTATTTCTATGATATTATCCAAGCCGTTGTCATCCCAATGCCTCTACACGCGTTCGCAGGATTCAGCCAATTGACGTTACCGGAGGTACACTTTCATGGTCTTTTAAAACCTCTTTCTGTCAGTGAAGCCTTCTGTGCTTTTGTGCATTTTTGGTCTATTTCATCAATTCCAGTGCTTTTTATTACTATCAGACTCATCCTTTTCCATTTAGACTTGGCAGTGAACAAGTATGCCACTTTGGCAGATTGCAGCACTGTAAGGCAGTTTTTGTCGACAATTCCATCGGTTGGGGTAGGGACACTTGTCTCTAATTTTGATGGGAATACGATGTGAGACAGATGAGGAGGGAAGTGAACTACCAAGCGTAGCCATGAAAATGTGACAGTGATTGGTGTGGTGTGTCGTTGCGTTGCACAGTAAATTGATAACGTTATAATAATGCTAGCGTTTTTTGTCAAAGACGTTTGAACAACATCACATTTGGCATATAAAATAGCAACATTTATCAATTTTCAATGAACCAATGCACGCGTTTTCGCTAAATTTGTTGCAAATCGGTCTCCAGTTTAGAGAAGCGTTGAATGCTAGGTCTTAGTGCTTCGATTGGACAGGAGCTGACCGACGCGACCGTTCCGGCGCGGCGGGCTGAACCAGGGCTGAGCCTCAAGTCTTCGCGTTGGTCACCACGAAGAATTACAATCGGCTAGAATGGTTTCTGAACAGAAGACCATCTATCGTTCCGCCGTAACTGTAGCATCCAGCGCTGGTTAACGTGAAAGGGCATTATTGATAATGACACTATTAGCGCGCATTATTCTGCCCTTCTGTAGAAGAAGGCTG
This sequence comes from Pollicipes pollicipes, assembly GCF_011947565.3. Lineage (NCBI taxonomy): Eukaryota > Metazoa > Arthropoda > Thecostraca > Pollicipedomorpha > Pollicipedidae > Pollicipes > Pollicipes pollicipes. The sequence goes on from NW_023597054.1 coordinate 5,970,344, forward strand.
CTGGTACTGCGGTGGCTTCCAAGCATTGCTAAAATGGAAGCTTTTACACGACTATCACATCTTCGCATCGCCGGTTTGTTCAGGGTCTTGAACTGGCAGGCGTGGAATGTGTTCTGCTAGCAATACGGCACCCGGGTATGTCCGTGAAGCTAGCGATTTATTCAGCGATTTTTACAGCGACGAGTTCCGATTTCCCCGAAAAATGGTTTTAAAGTCAATTATGGCATGAGAACACCAAAAATGGCCCTTATTTTGCAATATCATGTGACCTACCAGGCCAAAAGCTGGGTCAAAGGGCGGGGAACTCGATATCACCCAAAAATTACCGGCCGATTTTCAACTTGCCAGTTGCAGAATATTCAACGCAGAAAGAACTAGCGTCCGTCAAAAAGTCCTGACCTCTCAAGGTCACCCTTCATGGTCAAACGCGGGTTCAAATGACGGGAAACTTCATATCATCCAAATATTACCAGCCGATTTTTTTTACCAACAAGCATCAAAACATTCACAACGGAAAGAGCTAAGAGCGTCCATCAAAAAGTCCTGAACTCTCAACGTCACCATTCAAGGTCAAACACGGACTCAAAAGACGGGGAACTCCGTATCACCCAAAAATTGCGGGCCGATTTTTATTTAACAAAGATCAGAACATTTACCACAGAAAGTGGTAGCGTCCGTCAAAAGTCCTGACCTCTCAAGGTCCCCCTTTAAGATCAAACGTGGGCTCAAAGGACGGGGAACTCCATATCACCCAAAAATTACCATCCGATTTTGACCTTACAAAGATCACAACATTAACCACGGAAAGAGCTAGCGTCCGTCGAAAAGTCCTGACCTCTCAAGGTCACCCTTCAAGGTCAAACGCGGGCTCAAAGGAATGAATGTTCTGCTGCTTGCTAGCTAAAAATCGGCCGGCAATTTTTGGGTGATACGGGATTCCCGGTCCTTTGAGCCCGCGTTTGACCTTGAAGAATGACCTTCAGAGGCCAGGACTTTTTGACGGACGATACATCTTTCTGTTTTGAATATCATAGTGCATGCAAGTTTAAAACTGGCTGGTGATTTTGAGATGATATAGAGCTCCCCATCCTTTGTGCCCACGTTTTCCTTGAGGGATGACCTTGAGAGGGCACGACTTTTTTGACGGACGCTAGCCTTTTCTGTGGTGAATGTTCTGTTATTTGTTAGTTAAAAATCGGCCCGTAATTTTCGGCTGATATGGAGTCCCCCGTCCTTTGAACCCGCGTTTGACCTTGAAGGATGACCTTCAGAGGTAGGAATTTTTTGACAGACGCTAGCTCTTTCTGTGATGAACGATCTGTTGTTTGTTGGTTAAAAATCGGCCGGTAATTTTTTTAGTAATATGGAGTTCCCCGTCCTTTGAGCCCGCGTTTCATCTTGAAAAGTGACCTTGAGGGAGCTCAGAACTTTTTGACGGACGATAATTCTCTCTGTGGTGAATGTTCCGATCATTGTAAAATAAAAATCGGCCGGTAATTTTTGGGTCATGTGGAGTTCCCCGTCCTTTGAGCCTGCGTTTGACCTTGAAGGATGACCTTGAGAGGTCAGGACTTTTTGACGGGTGCTAGCTCTGTCTGTGGTGAATGTTTTGATTTTTGTAAGTTAAAAGTCGGATGGTAATTTTTGGGTGATATTGAGTTCCCCGTCTTTTGAGTCCGTGTTTGGCCTTGAAGGGTTAAACACCTTAAAAGTCCTGACCTTGAGAGGTCAGGACTTTTTGACGGACCCTAATTCTTTCTGTGTTAAATGTTCTGGTCTTTGTAAAATAAAAATCGGTCGGTGATTTTTGCGTGATATGGAGTTCTCCGTCCTTTGAGCCCGCGTTTGACCTTGAAGGGTGACCTTAAGAGGTCAGGACTTTTTGACGGACGCTAGCTCTTTCTGTGATGAATGTTCTGTTGTTTGTTAGTTTGAAATCGGCCGGTAAGTTTTGGGTAATTTGGAGTTCCCCGTCCTTTGGGCCCTCGTTTAACCTTCATCGGTGACGTTGAGAGGTCAGGACTTTTAGACGGACGCTAGTTTTTTCCATGTTGAATATTCTGACATGTTGTTGGAAGTATGTTGTCGTAAGTTGGAAATCGGCCGGTAATTTTTGGGTGATATCGAGTTTCCCGGCCTTTGACCCAGCTTTTGACCTAGAAGGTCACATGATATGGCAAAATAAGGGTCATTTTTAGTGTTCTCATCCCACAATTGACCTTGAAGCCATTTTTCGGGGAAAGCGGAACTCGTCGCTGTAAAAATCGCTGAATAAATCGCTAACTTCATGGACATCACCTTGGTACTGAAGCGACAATGCTTAAAATAATACATTAAAATAGCAATAATAAATAAAACATTCGGCAAGTGGACCTGGTACAAGAGGATCGTTTCCAAAGCGATCGGCGGACAATGCGCGTGTGAACGTTGTTCGCGATACTTGTATGCATTTCCATAAGTCAAAAAATGTCCCTTAATCGTCGCCCCGATTCGCCGCTTTCCTAACGCGGATTGGTGGACGGAGGATGCGACTTCCCTCGCGTTTCCAACCAGAAATAGCGGAAAACACCAGTGGCTTTGTCTCAACGACATCTCGCGATTGATACTAGTTTTAGGCATTTGTTTAATAATTGAGCTCGAAATTGCAGGCCAAATGTCAAACTTCCCAGAAAATCACACTCCTAGCTTTGTAGCATTATGCACACAATGAAGTTCCTTAGAGCGCCATAAAACGTAACAAACGTGTTTCTTTCTCCTTTTTGAATACAATGATGTACCTTTACGTGTTTCGAGCATACAGTTCTGATAAAGTCCGGTATAATATCTCGCAGACGGCATTTTGCGTTGGTTGAGGCAACAACACAAGTGTCTTCAGCTTCCACTTAGCTTCATTCTGTGTCAGCTCAGCGGCTCTAAACGTCTTAAAGTTTCACTCAGAGTCACATTTCAGCATTCTGCAAGCTGTATTTTAACACCCCACGAATTGGGGTTACTCTGATAGCTTTATTCAAAATGGTTCATACTGGCGCTTGAACACTTGGTCTCAATCCATGCCAGTCAGGGGCGGATCCAGGACTTCGTCAGGGGGGGGGGGGGGGCACGCACCATTGTGAGGTCCCCTGCGGTTTGGGGCCTCCTCCAAAAATATCCCTCCATTTCGGTCCTTATATTTTAAGACAAGCCGGATGTAATAAATATATATATATATATATATATATATATATATATATATATATATATACTCTGCACTCTGCACAACCCTATAATGCAACCCTATATGCACTCTGCCCATCAACTCTGCACAACCCTATAAAGCTAGGCGTGCTACGCATGCATACACATAAAGCTCACTCATTTTCTACAGATCATTTTAAATGCTGTGATTTTGAGGCTAAGTGTTTCGGAGGAACGGGCAAAACAAACTTGAGTTGGCTGCTAATAACCATCCAAACCAAGTATGGACTTGATTCCTAGTTGATGTATTTACGGCTAGCCGGCTTGACGATGCAATCTGCTGATGGCTGATGACTAACGCATAATTTTTCCTTTGTTTTAAAGGAGTGCGACGTATCCCAGCATTCAAAATATGTTAAGAATATGATGCACTAATATAATAAGTGCTACACAATAGCCGGTGAAAAAGACACGCACAACGTCGGAGACATGTAAAATTACGTTCCGCGACTGCGCGTAAAAATTCATCGGCGCATATTCGACTGTTGCTCTGAGGCGAAGGCAACGAAGCCAATAGGGACGGAACATAAGCGATTATAGGTGCCGCAGGGGGCCAACAAACTGGCTCCCGTCAGCAAGGATAGAGCCCTCAGAGCAAGCAAAAAGAACCCAAGACCAACGTGGCGGACCTCTAGACGATTGGTAGTGCCTCGGCAGGCTGGCATTTTAGGCCCCGGCCATAGCACAGGACCTCCCGAGCAAACGGGAATTATCCAAGACCATAAACTGATACCCCTGTGCGATCAAGAGCGCAAGGGCAGGTTAACAACACGACTCTCAATAAGAGTGAAGAGTCCTCCGCAAACAAGACCAAAGGGAAGAGAGCTCTCGATCAAAGTAGAGCGTCCATAAGCATCGAGTGTCTCCGTGCCTTACCTTATAAGAGTGAAGATTCCTCCGCAGATGAGACCAAAGGGAGAGAGCTCTCGATCAAAGTAGAGCGCCACTAAGCGTCGATTGTCTCCGTGCCTTACCTTATAAGGGCTCTAGCAACAGCACAGGCCCTCCAAGCAAGTGGAAAGAGCCCGAAACTTATATGAAGGGCCCCTGAGCAACTGAGAACCCTGGCATATGGAGCCGCGGAAAAAGTGTATAGAGCCTTTCGGGCGAATGGGAAGAATCCGTGGAGGAAAACCTGATCGATCAACAGTGCTCAGGCATGGAGACGGATAGCGCCCCAACAGCACACTGGGCCCTACGAGAAAATGCAAAGAGATCAAGGACAACGTGGAAATCTCTTTAGCGATCAGATTGACCCGGCAAGTGGACATATAGGACCATGCAACCCAAAGCGTAATGCCTCTAGACAGCGTAATGATTCCTAAAATTTCCCACAAGCAAGGTAATGTTTACTTTTGCTAGCAATGGTTCTTGGTCGTCTCTATGCCAAAGGCATACCATTTTGTAATGTTTTTGTTGTAAGAAAAGTGTGTCCATCCGGCCCGTTATGGGCCTCTTTGTAGCCTGTAGGCCACCCCGGCATGGTCCATGGGGCTTGGTCCCATGACAAAGGGAGAGACTCCCCCCCCCCCCCACCCTCTGCATTCGCCACCGGCCCGTGCAGCTGAATAAATACGAAGGATCCAAGACCCAATGTAGAGGGCCCCCGAATGATCGAGTGTGTCCGAGCAGGTTAACAGACAAGGTTCCCCAAAAGAGCGTAGGGCCCTCCATTAAAACAGGAAGTATTCAAGATCCAATGCAGAGGACACTCAAATGATCCAGTGCCTCAGAAGGCGCTGACAAATAGGGTCTCCGTCAAGAGCATAGGACCCTCCATTCAAATAGGAAGTACCCAAGACCCAACGTAGAGGGCCCCTGAACGATAGTGTGCCTCAGCAGGTTAATAGATGGGGCTCCCAACAAGAATGTAAGGCCCTCCATTCGAATGAGAGGCACCAAAGACCCTGCGTAAATGGCCCAATAATGATGGAATGTGCCCGAACAGGTTAACAGAAGGGACCGGACAAGAGCATAAGGCCTCCATTCAAATACGGAGCACCCAAAATCCAGTGCAAAGGGCCCCCGAAAAAGGGAATGTACCCGAGCAGATTATCATGCAGCTCAGACAGGAGTGTAGGGCCCTAAATTAAAATACCGAGAACTAATATATAGGGTCCCCGAACAATTCATTGTGGCCCAAGCGGCGAACAGATGGGGTCCCCGACAAGCATGTAGGGCCCTCTTTTCAGATAGAAAGTACCCAAGACAAAATGTGGAGGGTCCATGGATATTTGAGTGGGCCCGAGCAGGCTAACAGATGGGTCCCCGGCAAGAGCGTACGGCCTTCCATTCAAATATGAAATACCCACGACACGATGTAGAGGGCCCCGAATAATCGAGTGCGCCGGAGCAGGCTGGCAGATAGGGCCCCCGAAATGAGCTGAGGGTCTTTCATTAAAAAAGGAAGCACCCAAAACCAGATGTAGAGGTCCCCCACGATCGAATGGGCTCAAGGATCCTATCAGGAGGGGTCCCGACAGGAGCACAAGGTCCTCCATTCATATAAGAAATACCCAAAACCCGATGCGGAGAGCCCTCGAAAGATGGAGTGCACCGGAGCAGGTTATCAGATGGCCCCGATAGGAACAGAGCCCTAAATTCGAACACCAAGAACCAAGGTGCAGGGTCACCGAGCGATCCAGTGTGGCCGAGAAATCGAACACGAAGTTCCCCGACAAGAGCGTAAGGCCCCATTCAAAGAGTACGTGCTTAAGGAGAAATGTAGAGGGCCCCCGAACGATTGAGTGCACTCGAGTAGGTTATCAGACAGGCCTCCCACAAAAGCGTAGGGCCTTTCATTCAGAAAAAAGTACCCGAGACCCAATGTGGAGGGTCCCCGGACGACTGAGTGTGCCAAAGTAGGCCATCAGATGGGCCCCCGACAAGAGTGTAAGGCCCTGAGCAAGCGATAGATAATTGGAAGCGCCCTAGACCAATGTAGAGGGCCCATGAACATATCGCAAGTGTGTCGGTAGGTTAACGGAGACCCACGTGGGGCCCCGGAGCAGCCGAGAATACCCCGGCGGCTAGGTCTCTGGACCCCGGCTATAGCTCACAGAATCTTTCTGGCGAATAGGAAGGATCAGTGGAGGGGCCCGTGATTGGCAAGAGTGTCCCGGCACTGTAACAGGAAGGGCCCTAGCAACAGCGCAGGGACCCCCAAGCAAATGCAAAGAAATGAAGGACACGTGGAATGCTCCCAAGCTATTGAAATGATCCTGCAAGTGGACATATAGATCCCCCAGAGGCATCATGGGCCCCTAGACAGTGTAATGAGGCTTAAAATTCCAGTTCACAACTTTTCCAATCATGGAACGATTTTTTGACTCGTCATAGGTACTTCACTTTCGTTTAGAACTCTTCTTGGTCGCCTGCAAGTCCAGACACCCAGTTTTGTTACGTTTTGTGCCAAAAAAGCTGCACCTGTTCTGTCGGCTATGGGCCGTTCGGAGCCAATGGGCCCCTACGGGGCCCAGGAGAGGGGGGGGGGGGGGCACGGCGCCGTGCCCCCCGTTTGGATCCGCCCCTGATGCCAGTTCAGTTCTAAAATAAAAAGTGTGGCCGGACGAGTCTATATTGAAAGGCAAGGGCTCGGCTAGGTCTCTGGTGCATGTGCTGGGCATTTAACAAATAACAAATGTGGTGATTAGAAAAAGCCGCATGCTGTTCGAGTCCGAAACAACCAAGCATTTCGCACTGGGCATTTATCACTGTTGAAGCTTTTGTCATCCCCAGGCTCGAATCTATTATCAGGACGCGAGCAAGTCGGTCTGACTTTCGGCGGATGAAGTCGCATGCCCAGCACCGAACCAACCGTCTGACCTGGCCTCGGCGATCGTTCGCCCACTGCGCCAGGTGCGGAATACTCGGACCTGCAGCACTCCCATAACGAGGGCATCTTCAGCCAGCGGCGACTCATTCACTCAACTTGGCAGCTCAGCCAGCATCGACTGGCCAACGGTCGGCGAGGGATTGGATGTCGCCGATATTATCGTACCACGCTCTATCAGCCGAAACACGTATGCATTCACCCAGGATGTCATGAACATCCCCTGCCTTTAGACAGCACGATATCAACGTAGTTGCATGGCTTCCAAGTCCCAGCTCGATGCTGGCATCATTCTTTGCGACACTCCGAGTGCTGTAGCCGGCGTTGGAGACTATGGACACACTGTAGTGCATCTGATCCTGCTTCTGCGTTAACGAGATGACATTGCACGGTCGACAATCGTGCAGTCGTGCAACAGGCTTCGTATAACTGAAGCCTGTTGTCAAGCGAAGAATATCGTTGTTAATTAATCTGTTGCATTTGATATGAATAGCCAAAAGCTTATGAGCGTGGATTGTAATGTGCTTTTAGACTGCATTTGGTTTAAGAATCAAGCGTGTCTTATCCAGTGTTTGCTGGGCAAAGATGGAGATCCAGTGTTTGCTGGGCAAAGGTGTTATTCCACCTTGCATGTTGTTGCAGTTGCCATGTTGCAGCATGCTCTTCGCATCATGAAACTGACAGTCGTCAGCGTCTAGCTCTGGTGAATGACAAGGCCCCAGTGTGCATTGATCTGGCAGTCGTCAGCGTCTAGCTCTTGTGAATGACAAGGCCCCAGTTTGCATTGACCTGACAGTCGTCAGCGTCCAGCTCTGGTAAATGACAAGGCCCCAGTGTGCACTGACCTGGCAGTCGTCAGCGTCTAGCTCTGGTGGATGACAAGGCCCCAGTGTGCATTGACCTGGCTGTTCCCATTAGATGGAGCCGCGTGAATGTGCCTGGCCAGCTCCGGGTCGGGAGCCCCGGTCGAGGAGCTTGAGGTGCCTTACGAACTCCTTGCGTTGATACGCCCAACCGCTCTTCAAAGATATCTCAGCCAGGGAGATGGGAGATACGCCCGCACTCGCTCCGGTGAACCACCGTAGGCTGCATCAATCTGACCACTTTGTCCCGTCGGGTGATCTGCCAAACTGGGGCCCAATCCAAATGCCAACTGGCGGCCAGAAGTTCCATGGACTGGCTTGGGGTAAGTTCTCCGGAGGGTGGCACTTGTGATGTACAAAATGAGCTGGTAACCGGAGGATACAGTTTTGGGTCTATATGGTGCTTCCAAAGTAATAAATAAGCCCATAAATAAATACCCCGAGCGCTTCTTTGGCGTGAAACGTGACGAATCATCCACGAATAGCTTGCTTACTGAGTCCTATATTACTGCTTCAGTTCTTGAATTACGCTCAAAATGAGGCTTCAGTGATTTTTTATTCAGTCATAGTTACTTTGTTTTTTCAAGTCATTCCATCGACCAAGTATGTTGTGATACATGCGATCCTCATGCCCGTTACCACGTGTGCGGCCGCGGCGTTCCAAAATGATTTTTTGGAATGGTGTATGGATGTAAAAAAAGCTTCAAGGGATGTCGAAATATGACGCCAAAATAGGCGTTTCATAAAACCAACATCACAGTTGAGACGCATGGCAAAGGAAACATCGTGACGTCCATATGCATATATATATATATATATATATATATATATATATATGTATGTATATATATATATATATATATATATATATATATATATATATATATATATATATATAATTACTTTGCGGGCCGCGAAAAATCCAGTGTGGCCAAAGCGGCGAGGAGATGGGGTCCCCGAAAAGTGCGTACGGCCCTCCCTTCAGATAGGAAGTATCCAAGACAAAATCTGGAGGGCTCACGGATATTCGAGTGGGCCCGAGCAGGCTAACAAATGGGCCCCGGCTGGAGCACATTGGTTCTTGGTGTTTGAATTTAGGGCCCTAATTTAGGGCGTTCCGCTAAAATATGAAATACCCACGACACGATGTAGAGGGCCACAAATAATCGAGTGCGCCAGAGCAGGTTGACAGATAGGGCCCCATAAACGAGCTGAGGGCCCTTCATTCAAAGTGGAAGTACCCAAAACAAGATGTAGAGGTCCCTCACGATCGAATAGGGCCAAGGATCCTATCAGAAGGGGTCCCGACAGGAGCGTGACGCCCTCCATTCATATAAGAAGTACCCAAAACCCGGTGCAGAGGGTCCCCGTAATATGGAGTGTACCCGAACAGGTTGCCAGATGATCCCGATAGGAACAGAGGGCCCTAAGTTTTAACACCAAGAACCAATGTGCAGGGCCCCCGAGCAATCCAATGCGGCCGAGGGGTGAACAGAAGGGACCCGTGCCGAGTGCGAAGGGCCCCAATCAAATAGCACGTGCTTAAGGCCCAATTAAGAGGGCCCCGAACGATCGAATGTGCCCGAGCAGGTTATCAGATAGGTCCCCATAAGAGCGTAGGGCCTCCCATGCAGAAAATAAGTTCCCAAGACCCAGTGCGGAGGGTCCCCAAATGACTGAATGTGCGCAAGTAGCCCATCAGATGTGCCCCCGACAAAAGCCTCTGTTGAGCTTTGGGTCACCGTGCTGCGCTGCTTGGTATCTTTGCGTACTAAGTGCCGCCAGTCTTAGTACGAATCGGTACTAAATACCGGTCCCCTCTTAGTATGAATTTGTACTAAATACGCTCGGGGATGTGTTAAAGGGGTAGACGTACTTCTCTCTAATTTTGGTGGAAATACGATGTGAGATAGATGGGGAGGGAATTGAAATGCCAAGTGTAACCATGAAAATGTGACAGTGATTGGTGTAGTGTGTGGTTGCGTTGCTTAGTAAATTGATAGCGTTGTGATAATGCCAGCGTTCTTGTCAAATATCTAAAATGAGAGGGAAGAAACTGAAATGAATTGGAAATGGGAAGAAGCACTCAACATGCGGATGTGATAGATGACGGTAATACAGGAGCAGAAGTCACACTTCCAAACATCACTCTGTACGTACTATGTCGGCGGTAAGCCAGAGTTGGTGTATGGTTTGATGTAAAAGGTAGAGGAAGAAGGGTAAATGAAGCTGAAAAACTTTCCCGTCATCCCACACATCGAACGCACCGGCAGCACGCATGACGTCACACATTCCAGCTGATAATCGTGTTGACGACAGGTCGAACGCGGCCTGGGACAGGCAGACGCGCGGCCACTTTTGGTGAGGGGTAAGACAGCGGGGAAAGAATGGTCACCCGCTGATAAATATCCGCACCCCCTTCCCCCCCCCCCCGACAAAACTATTACTGGATTTGGCCGATCGGATTCCGAGAGCTTCCGATTTTCCTTCCCCATTTCTTCCATCCGGAAGCTAACGAAAGATGCAATTTTGTTTGTTTTTATAATCACCGCTCTCCTCTGGGGCGCAGCCAGGCAGCCAGGCTCTTAACGAACTGGCCTGGAGCTCGGAGCGGACGCATCACGCCGACTTTAAGCTTTCTATCGGCAGCCCCTCATGAAAAACGAAAATTCCCCCCCTAAGTGGGCGAAGGGGAAGGGGCTTCCCTGGCTACTAATGATTACCTGGCCACCCTTGCTCTTCTTATGTTCCATCTCCCCAAGTTGTCACATGACGTATTGGTTTGTACATCTCGGGTTATGCCAATGCACCACAAAATCATGCTTATTGTTTGGTGCAGTTGCCGATTTCGGACCACACACGTAATAATTTGCCCAATAGGCATATATTGGCTGAATAACACAGAATGAGATAACACAGTATCCACAGACAACCAGTGAAATAAGACAAAACAAGTGGTAACAAGCTGATGATGCGAGGCTCCCGTTTCTTGGAGCGTTCTGAGCCTACCTTCGTCCGACCAACAGCGGTGGTTAATAGGTTCATAGAATCAAACATCGGCGCTTCACGCAACCAGCGAGTATCTTAACGCCAGAAACGGTGAAACGCCTGAAATGGATCCCACATGCACTGCACGTCACTCGGCTGTCAGCTCTGGTGCACGGGCCCGCATCTGACAGTCGTAAGCTACACTTGAAACATCAATGGACGACACTGGCTTACTGAGGCCGCCGACTAACCTCTCCGAGGCAGCAGACCAGAGTGACGTCACAGTGCTGCTCCCGGTTGCATCGTCAGCGATCCGGGCAGACACGCACCTGGTGCCGTGCCGCGTGCCGTCTCCCTCCCTCCTGACGCAGAGCAGTCAACGACACACACCACACGCGATGCAAAACAGTCCGCCGCATGCCACCAGAGCCGGCGGCGCTCACCAGCTGCGTTAGCCCCCGCAGTGCGCGGGAGACAACGGGTGCGTCGTCCTGTGGCACCCGCCACTGCCGGCGCGCGACCTTTGCACAGACGCAGCGCGACCGTCTGGCTCGAACGGCGCGTCACTAGAAGTCGTCGTCCTCCGGCGCCGCCGGCGCCGCTTCCACGTCACCATCGCCCTCCGGTGCCGGTTCCCCCTCGGGCGCCGGCTCGGCCCCGACGTCCGCGGGCGGCGGCGCATTTCCGTCTTCGGCCCCGGCGTCGTCGGCGGGTGCGTCCGGCGGCGCCTCGCCGTCGGCAGCCTCCACATCGGGCGGTGCCTCCCCCTCGGGCGGAGCCTCGCCGTCTGGAGGCACCTCGCCATCTGGAGGTGCTCCGCCGTCGGGTGGCGCCTCGCCGTCAGGTGGCGGCGGCGGCGCCCCGTCACCAGTGTTGCTCTCGCGAACCAAGTTCATCTCCTCATCGCTGAAGATGGCGGCCTGCGCGAGGTCGTCTGGGGGAAACAAGATTGAACACGTCGGACTCGGGGACACACAAAAACGCCAATGATAAATACCAATCGCCAATGAACGCGCCAATCTATAGTGGTAACGTCAGGTGCTGAGACAAAGGACTCACGGCGCGCCACCAGAGGCCACCAATGTACAGCCAAAACGAGGGTCTTTGGTGGCAGGGTGATTTTCAAAGTGATTGGACCAGCGAGACTTCACATCCGGCCAAATGGTGTGCCCTCATCGGAGCCTACGGTGCTGACAAGCCGCACTAGTGCTACAACTGCGACCATACTGATTATCGCTCAGCAGGCCCACCTCCCACGTACCGTCGTTGAGGTCGAGGCTGGTGTCGGAGCCAAGCTCGTCAAAGTCGGCCTGCATAGAGCCGAAAACGCGCGCGTTGGGCCGGCCCTTGGGCTTCTCGCCGTCCTCGCCCTTGTCGGTGAACATCATGTCCTCGGAGGTCTTGGCGATGCGGCCCAGCCCGATGTCCAGCTCCGAGTTGTCCGCCTTCTGGATGTCCTCCAGCTGCTGCTTCATCGCCGCCTGGGGTTGAGCGCGCCGGAGGTCACGGGGGGGGGGGGGGGGGGGCGGACCCAGCGCAACTTGCGGTACGGCCCGCGCCGGAGCTGTGTGGGCCGATACACCGCTGAGAGCCACAATCCATGCCATGCACCATCGGCATTACAAGTGCATGCCATGTTCCGCAGGACAGATGCTGTTTCACAGCTGGAAGAAGCTTTTGCGCAGCTTTTCATTTGCTGGTCTGACGGAAATCGGTACTGACTTCAAAGTGGTTCTGCTTGAGGCCCCATCTCACAAACAAAAAGCCTCGCGTGCGGTCTCTTTAACTTTGTCCTACGGGAGAAAGCAACAGAGCCCGCCCCTTCCAAGATCTCGAAAACTTAGGCTAGAGCCATGGAAGAGGCATGATTAGAGAGTTCACATCACGTTGTAGCGAAAAGGCGTGACTGAATTCTGGTGACTGTGATCCTTGGAACGCAAAACCCGGTCATAGTGGTCACTCTTATTTTTATACCCCTTCTGTCGTTTTAGAAACTACGCATGCTTCGTAGATACGGAACACTGTGTACAAAAGTTTTTGAAAAAAGTATCAGGCGGGAAGGAAGACAGTGCCAAAAGGCACCTGCTATGGACGTGACGCCAACGGGATAAACGCATTGTTCACCCAGATGCATACAAATACACAAGCTGTATCAATAAACGCCTTCCAATGCTGTAAGAATGTGCACATAAGCTCGCAAGCTTCAAAAGATCAAATCTGGTCGCGAACGAATCACGCAACATGATGCCGGGAAATACGAACGCTTCAAAGAAGCACTTGCTCAATACTGCGCCATACCTGCAGACGTCTTCCTTCTAACTGCACCGCCAGTGAAGAAGAGGATGAATATACAGCAGCACGTCATTGTCAACTTAAGATAACTTTCGGTGCACGTCTGCTAAGTTCGGAAGCAGTTTATCGATGAACACCTTGGGCAGACACATCACATACCTGTCTCTCCTTCATGCGCGCCTCCTCGGTTCTCTCGTAGTCCTCCATCTCGGCCTCCAGGAATGCCAAGCAGCGGAACTTGTCAATATAGTCATTGTAGAGCACCTTCAGCTCTTCCTCCAGACGCTCAAACTCGTCCATGAACGCCGGTCTGAAACGGATATGCCAGCCGGTGTGGCCTGACTCAATGACCAACGTCAGTTGGGCATTGCGGGTTTGCCTAACCCAGCACTCGATTATGAACGGTATCGTCCACAAAGAGCGAGGAGCAGTCTCAGCCAACACCGAATGAGGCACAGTCCGGCCAGCGTGTGCAGCCATGTGCCAAATTTAAGCAGTAACGTACTCAAAACACACCCTAAAATACCAGCGCGCCGCGAGACAGAGATAAACCCAGACGGCCCCACGCTGCCGCCCGTTCCTCGACCACGTACCGCACTTTCTTGAGCGTGACCAGCCGCTTCTGACTGCGGTCCAGGTCCGTTTTCTTCTTCTCGATTTTGGCGTCCAGGTTTGCCTCATCGGTGGCCACGTTGGAGATGAGCTTTTTATTTTTATCGATCTCGTCCTTGATGAAGACGCTTGCCTTGGCGACGCTCGACTCCACGTCATTCAGCTCGATGTTTTTGGAGAGCACCTGCTGACGTACTTCCTGAGAAAGGTAACTGGAAATCAGCGCCGGCGCCGTCCTGCGCTCAATAACGCGCCGACAATGTCGTATAGGCTACAGCAGGCTCCCATGAGAGACAGCGACCTCTGCTGTCAAGTGAGACAGGTCACTCGGTGACTACTCGTTTTCGTCGTTCTTATAGCGGTTCCAGCTATCTGTGGGTTGTCTATATCATGGATGCAAAAGTTTTGTTTGTTTCCGTGCCAAAGGTGACTTAAAGTGAAAAAGTTTTAGATAGAGCGAATAATTTTGGCGTTTGCAGTCATCCGTAACGTTTCATCTCATGCGGCTCCTCGACCACGCTATCGGTGAAAGTGACATTTTCCGCGATATACCTGTGCCATCTTAACGAACGACTTTTTATGCTATGATGTATACCAAAACACAAATGAAACAACGTTCTGATTTAAACGCTGTGTTCGACAATTCTGTATGGACGGCGCGTCGTGTAGTATCTTGCCTAGTTGCGTCCTTTTCGAAGCCGAGCACACCGCGACCAAAGGGTATGCCCTCACCTGCGCAGCCCGTGTGAAACAAGGGAACTGACGACTGACGGCGAATGGAGTCGGAAACAGTTGGAGAACAATTGGGTGGATGGGGAGCGAAGCGGAAGTAAAGAACACACCAGCTGCCTTGCAAAGGAAATTGTCCAGGTCACGTTTCCTCGCGGCGAAACATGCATCATTTGACTTTTGTAATGCATAGTTTGCCCTTTTGCTTCCGTTTCGTCGCTGACAAGCGTTCTTGCTTCCCAAATGGCTTTGAATCGGGCCGCTGTCAGCTGTTAGGTTATATGTACCTAATGCCGCATGTTGCGAGAGGTGAGCACGGGCTTGCCTGCGGTTACCGGGCGTTCAGCTGCGATGCCGTTGGAAATCAATGAGGAGTCTCCACACAATGCCATGCATTCGTCAGAGGCCAGGGCGACGGCCGAAAATCGATCCCGGGTCTCCCGCGTGCAAGCAGGGCACGCTCCCATCTGGGATTCGCGTCTTGCCACGGCACATTGACATGAAAATATGCACAAATCACCAGGCTCTAGAACATATTTTCGAAATGTACGTATTGGCAGCAAAGGTGTCGAAAAACCTAGGCTGGTTTCCAGGAAGGTGGTCAATAGTGCTCTAAAAACTACCCAGGCGATCTGAAACTTGCCGTGTTTGATCGTCTGGCCACTGACGCAGTGGTTACGTGGAAGCAGTGGTTACGTTATGGATATTTCGTATTTCCAAAGACAGGCGCATTAATGACGCAATGACCGACCCTGACAAATCACTTGATCATGACCTCTCCACGAAATCGCCTGGCAATGGTCTTTTAGCACTATCAATATACTGGGGCTTTAACACCCCTATGTACCTCATCCGTAATATGTGAGGAAGCCCTGTCATCATCATCCTCTTTTCCACCGGCATGACGTATTGTCAGTTTCAAACACGACGCTCCCATGTTTAACTTAAAACTTAGCTATCCTGTGTGACGGCCAAGGAAGGCAAACACAAAGCGCCCTTCATCGTTGAGAAACAATACAACCCAGTTCGTTGAGAGTCTTCAATAAACTCCACTTAACTGAACATTAGTTACGGATGCCACTACGTGAGATAACTTGTGAGGTTACACCATTTTGTGCAAATGCGCGATACATGCACACAGGAACAATCTCAGATCCTCTTGGCCGATAGGTCTATGCGCCACCGCCTGGTGCGATCTAGGCAACAGCGGCAGTACACATGTCCTAGCGGCGCAGAGCATTTTGTACAGCAATGCCACTGCCTGCAGTTGTCGCAGTCCCCGTGCTGGTGCAATTTCTCCCGGCGGCGTGCGCAGTTCACTTCTCTGCAGCGGTGGATGCAACCTTCCCCGAAGTCAGGCACGGCAGCAGTACGTCAGCGCGAGGTATGTATCATGTGTACCCTAATGTCGGGTGTGGCCCCACTGGAGCAGTGACACCCGTGCCACTCACCCGGAGGTCAACCTCGCGCCGCAGCAAGTCAAACAGCGTGGCGCCCTTGGTGGTGATGTCAGAAGCCAGCGTGCGCGTCTGCTTCAGCTCCTGGATCTGCGGACACCAGCGGAACCGTGAGCACGTCTGCATCTCTCCCTCCGGGCGGCGCCCCACACTCGTCTGCATCTCTCCCTTCGAGCGGCGCCCCGCACTCGCCTGCATCTCTTCCTCCGAGCGGCGCCCCGCACTCGCCTGCATCTCTTCCTCCGAGCGGCACCCCGCACTCGTCTGCATCTCTCCCTTCGAGCGGCGCCCCGCGCTCGCCTGTGTCTCTCCCTCCGAGCGGCGCCCTGTGCTCGTCTGTGTCTCTCCCTCCGAGCGGCGCCCTGTGCTCGTCTGCGTCTCTCCCTTCGAGCGGCGCCCCGTGCTCGTCTGTGTCTCTCCCTCCGAGCGGCGCCCTGTGCTCGTCTGTGTCTCTCCCTCCGAGCGGCACCCTGTGCTCGTCTGTGTCTCTCCCTCCGAGCGGCGCCCTGTGCTCGTCTGCGTCTCTCCCTTCGAGCGGCGCCCTGTGCTCGTCTGTGTCTCTCCCTCTGGGCGGCGCCCTGTGCTCGTCTGCGTCTCTCCCTCTGGGCGGCGCCGTGTGCTCGTCTGTGTCTCTCCCTTCGAGCGGCGCCCTGTGCTCGTCTGCGTCTCTCCCTCTGGGCGGCGCCCTGTGCTCGTCTGTGGCTCTCCCTCCGAGCGGCGCCCCGTGCTCGTCTGTGTCTCTCCCTCCGAGCCACGCCCTGTGCTCGTCTGCGTCTCTCCCTCCGAGCGGCGCCCTGTGCTCGTCTGTGTCTCTCCCTCTGGGCGGCGCCCCGTGCTCGTCTGTGTCTCTCCCTCCGAGCGGCGCCCCGTGCTCGTCTGCGTCTCTCCCTCCGAGCGGCGCCCCGTGCTCGTCTGTGTCTCTCCCTCCGAGCGGCGCCCTGTGCTCGTCTGTGGCTCTCCCTTTGAGCGGCGTCCTGTGTTCGTCTGCGTCTCTCCCTCCGAGCGGCGCCCTGTGCTCGTCTGCGTCTCTCCCTTTGAGCGGCGCCCTGTGCTCGTCTGCATCTCTCCCTCCGAGCGGCGCCCTGTGCTCGTCTACATCGGTCTCGCGGCGAGTACGGCCGTGCACGGTCGGCCGACGGAGGTTCGAGCGGCCCGGCCCGGCCACCTGACGTGCCATTGATTGTGGCGTCAGCCGGAATGCGGCTGCCGCTGGCCGTCCAACGGCAGGCAACTATCGACCCCAGCACAGCCAGTACAGCGAAAGGCGGGCACAGTGCCTGGCAACGGCAGCGGCAACGATACATACAGCGGGTACGACAGAAGTGCACACTTGGGACAAGGGCAGGGACAGACAAGCAGCCTCATCAGCACAGCCTGGTATGGCCCGAGAAAACCCCAAACCAGTAAAAAAAAAAAACATTTGGAGGCTGTAAAATTTCGCGATAAATTCAGAGACGCAATGCCATTGAATATCAAAAACATCGACTATCCCCGTAATCTCAACTTCATAAGCAAAATCTAAGATAGCCCAAAGTGTAAGCCATTTCTCGCGGATATCTAGAGCCTGCCGGTTACCGGAGTGGCGACTGGCCTTGGCCGCCTTACCCTGCTGCCGATGTCGAAGGTGACGGGCAGCGCTGTCTCGTCGGGCCGGTAGTCGCCAGCGCCCGAGTTGGACTTCATGGCGGAGTACAGCAGCGTGGTGATCTTCAGCAGCTCCTTCACCGCGTGACCATCCGCTTGGTAGATCTTCTTGGTGTTGAGCTTGATGTTAGCGGTGGTGGCCTGTTTGCAGGGACACAGGGCATTTCGCACAGCTTTGAACTGCGTTATGTCGACATGACACTTTTCAGCCGAGGATGCATTTCATAGCCACTGTTGAAGGCCGGCTATCAGGCGCCGTAGTGAGAATGGCCACCGGTGCGGCGTCGCGTTATGAAGAGCGATCGACGTTACCGTAACGCCAAGTACACGCAGATTTTCTCAGCAAACTGATTTCGTCTTTAAATTTTAGCAGAGTTCACCAGTGCCATCACGGCAAAGACATAAAGTCGAAGAACGATCACCGCGACGGTAATGAACTCCCACCTAACCAGAAGTCAGCTGCCCGAGCCCGGTCTAACCCCAGAGCCGGCTGCCCAGCCTGGAGTCGGCGGCGAGCCCGATCCGAGCCCGAAGTTAGCTGCCCGAGCCCGGCCCAAGCCCGAAGTTGGCCGCCCGAGCTCGGTCCAAGGCCGAAGCCGGCTGTCCGAGTCCGTGTCCGCTGCGTGAGCCTGATCCGAGCCCAGAGCCGGTTGCCGAGCCCGTGTCGGCTGCACGAGCCTGATCGGAACCCAGAGCCGGCTGCCGAGCCAGGAGTCAGCTGCCCGAGCCCGGTCCAAGCCCAGAGCCGGCCGCCCGAGCCCGTGTCGGCTGCACGAGCCTGGTCCAGCCCCGAGTCGGCTGCTCCAGCCTGGTCCAGCCCAGAGTCGGCTGCTCCAGCCCGGTCCAGCCCGGAGTCCGCTGCACCAGCCTGGTCCAGCCCGGGGTCCGCTGCATCAGCCTGGTCCAGCCCCGAGTCGGCTGCACTATCGCCACTGGTCGCCGGCGGCACACTTACCATGAACTGGGCCATACTGCGCACGAACATGACGCGTTCCTGCTCCGTCTCGATCTCGGTCTGCGGGTCGGCCGTCGGCTCGTACCGCTTGGCCAGCCAGATAAGCACTTCGGCCACCAGCGGGAAGTTGGGGCTGCGGAAGTTCTCCAGCGAGATGAGGCGCGAGTAGCCGAGCGCGCGCATCATCTCGGCGAAATCTGTCGGGGCCGCGCGGCCGGTTAGCGCCGCCGCCGGCAGCCACCGGGGTGTCGCACGGCCCCTCAGGAGACGCGTCCTCAATGCGACGACCAGGGCACTGTGACCGGGCTGACCGCACGGTATCGGTGGCACTGCGACGGTGTTGGTAAGGGCAGCGTACAGGGTCGTGGGAATTCTGAGTAGAGGTAACATGCAGTCAAAGGGCTTGTTGATAAAGCGAGAGCTGTTGCGTGCGGTGGGCAGCTCCTGATGTTTGTTTTTTTCACGCCTGTTCGCATCGACCCACTGGTAACAGTCTTATTTGTAGCAGCACTCAACCGACAAATCTGGAGTGATTCAGTCATTTTCAGCGTACGCCGGTGGCACGTATGCCTCGACGCTGGAAAAATCTCCCGAGTCCATCAATGGCTTGGGCGTGTCAAAGGCGACAACATCAGTTCTGCCCGCTGTATTGGCGACGTAATGCATATTGTGTAGTGACGTAGGTGCGGTGGATTCCCCATCGCGGGGCAAGGGAGGGTATACCATACTTGGCAAATTCGTGCTAGCATATTCCGCGCTAAGTGTTACGCCATATCCTCAAACAGCTTTAGACAGACCTCCTGAATCCAGTGGCTGCAGCCAAGGCGCCCACCATTTTTTACTGTAAACATAGGCATCGCCACCGACCGCATGAACCGCATGTGCTCCACGCAAAACTAGCATCGCATTTCCTGGCGGGGCGGCATCTCAAAGTCCAGTCTCAAACATTTCCATCCGGACGGAGCCGAGGCTAATACGCGCACAATGGACGGCCGGCCCGCAGTGTCCCGTCACAGGGCGAGCCTCCTCGCCGGGCTGTCGGCCAGCTCCGGACGAGCGAGGCCGCTCACTCGGCGGCGTATACTGGCGCGTGACACAGTGGGCACGTCTGGCGCACGGTGATCTCACTCTCGAACGCCTGATGCTTGCACGTGGGACACTCCCACGCCTGGTTCGGGTCCATGATGGGCTTGCCCGACGCGATGCAGGACGGGAAACGCGTGCCGCAGGAGGGGCACAACGTTACCCAGTCGGGGATCATTGTCTCGCAGTGGATGCACTCTGCGCGGTTGGTCTTGGCGTCCTTGGGACTGTACTTCATGAAAATTTCCATGGCTAGGTCCTCATAGGCCTGCCGTTCCTCGGGCGTTGCCTCCGGCAGGCTCTCCAGCCGGATGAAGGCCTTAGAGGTGGTGGAGAAGGCGCCGTTGGCGCAGCTGGAGAGCGCCAGAAGACTGTAAATGTCGGCCACGGGCAGGATCATCTCATAGTCGCGCAGGTGGAGCGCCGTCTTCATGGCCGCGTCCCGGGCGCCTTCGTATAGCTGCCGCTGCGCCAGCAGGAAGAAATGGTAAGCCTCGGCGCCCTTCCAGGCGTTATCCAGCACGCGCAGGTCGCCCATTGTCGTCTGGTTCTCGGCCTCCATCAGACCGAGCATCACCGAGCTCTTCTGGCCCAAGCTCTTGGCGGCCTTGGTGTTCATCATCTTCTCGTTGTGTTGTTGCACCATCAGCGCCGCCAACACGTACATCTTCTTGATCCGCATTGGCTTTGAGTTCTTCTTCACCTCTAGGTCCGTCAGCTGAAACAGTAGCTTGGCCGCCTCTAGGAAGTAGCCGGCCTTCCTGAACAGCTCGATGGCCTGGATACGTTTGTTCTTGGAGAGAAGGTATTGTGCGTACTTGGCCAGGTATGAGCCAGTGTCCTGGATATTGGTGGTGCGTGCCAGCTCGACGGCGTATCGCCAGTTGTTGAGGTACATACACACCTCCACAGCCTCTTTGTCCTTGTGACACTTCTGAAAGGCTTTCACTGCCTGCTCGCACAGACCGACTGATGTGAACATCTTGGCTATCTCCGGCAAGGCCTTGTGATTCTCGGCAATGTTCTCCACAAGCTCCTCGAGCTTTTGATAGTCCTCCATCAGGTAGTAGCACCGGGCCAGACGATCTTCGTTTTGATTCACCTGTTCATAGTACTTGGCCGCTTGGTCCCACTTGAGGTTGTCGGCATAAAAGTCCCCGATCTTGTTGAGTGCGATATGCATCAGCATGTCGTCGCCGCCGACACCGGTCTTTAGCAGCTGCACGACACGGAACCAGTTGCCCATCTTGCGATGCAACTCGATGGCCAGGTCGCGTCGGTCCGCGTCCAGGAAGGCCTTTTCACTGTCCTCGAACTCGTTGAAGTAGGCCAGCACCTCCGCCTGCTTGATATTTTCAGACGAGATGTTGTTAAGTCGCTTGGCGAACTGGATGGCCGGGTAGTCCTTGCAGCGGACGAAGGCCGTCTCGGCCACCTCTGTCTCAATCATCTCCAGGGCCGCCTCGCCGATGAGCCGCCATAGGCGCGGGTGCGGGTTCTCCTCGACGAAGTCCTGCGCCTCCTTCAGGCCAGTGTTTTCCAAGATGTCCTTGGTGTCGCGCATCGCCTTGGACTCGAGCCGGGCTACCAGCTTCGGATGCGGTCGGTCGGGCCTTATAAGGACCTCGTCCAGCTGGACAGTTGTCACCTCCAGGTCCTCGAACTTGCACAGGTAGCCCGAGCTGGCCACTGGTTCCTCCGGGTCCAAGTTGCGGAACACTAGCATACGTGTCTTCTCCATCAGAGCGCACATGTCGGCGTTGTCCTTGGCCCACACCAAGTCCCACACATCCTTTCGCTCGAACTTGACCAGCTCGCCACCCTTCTTGCCACCCTTCTCCGGATCTGGGTTCTCCAGGTCGAAGAAGTACAGGACGCCGGTGACGTCGATCAGCGAGATGCGCGTGGCATCGCAGTTGACAGCGATCTTGCTCGGGTGGCATTCCACCGAGTACCGGTTGCTGAAGATGAGCTGTGGCAGCAAGTACACCTGCACCACGCCCGACTCGCGGGCGATCAGCAGCATAGTTTCGTGGCTGGCCAGACACGTGATTGGGTCATTGGTATGCTTCTTGGCGGCTGCGCGTTCGTAGTGGCGCGACGTCTCCACGCCGGAGATCATATCGTCCACATGGTAGACGCGCTCCTTGCGTTGGTCGTCCGGCTGCGTGGAGGCCATGTCGCGCGCCGATATGCCCTTGGGCGTGTGATAGTGCCACACGAAGAAGGACTCGCGAGACGCCGAAAATACGTGCGTCTTCGTTATCGTAACGTAACGAAGCTCCACGTCCGTGTAGCGCGAGTCGACCGGCGTGCCGATGGCGTTGCACAGCATCATGCCGTACTTGAGGTCTTGGTCATCCTTCCGGACCAAAATGCAGCAGTGTTCATCGGCAGCGGCCATTGCCAGCACGATCGGCACCGGCTTGTGGTACTTCTCGTTATTCTTCACATCCCAAAAGATGCAGTTGTAGTCGGCCTTGCCGGGCGAAAGGTACGTGTAGACTACGGTGTTGAGGAAGTAGCACCACTTGTAGTCGGGTCGGATGTTGGCGAAGTAGATGAATGAGTCCACCGCCAGAGACAGTCGCAGGGAACGACCCTCCCAGGCCGCCGATGCCAGTGAGCGGCCTGGCACCTTCAGCGTGCGCATGTGGTCCCCGAACGGCGAGAAGAACATGACCGCGTTGCAGTCCTTTTCGCCCGACTGTGCGCCGCTGATGTTGCCGGCCACCGCCAGCATTGTGCCGTTGTGGTTCCACTGACAGTCGGTCACGGCCATACCCGAATCGACTATGATCGGCACGTCGTCACACTCGTTGCGCATGATTTGCAACTTGCCGTCTTCGTAGCAGGTGAACAAAGCGGGGCAGTTGGGTTCGATGTAGCCGAAGCGGCCGTTGTACCAGCGCAGGTTGACGATGCGTACGCTGCCGGTGAAGTTCTGGCCGTGACACAGAATGATCATCTTGTTGAGGAACTCGCCCTGGCTGTCGTACAGGTGGACGTCACCGTTACCGATGGAGAAGAGAAGAACGTTGCCGTCGGGTGACCACTCGACGCCGGTGAAGGACTGGCCCTTCAACTCCTTTCCCCAGATGCGGTTACCGTCCACAGAGCCCACGATGACCGCACCGTCCTCGTACACAATACAGATCTTCTCGCCCTCCGAGTTCCAGGACATGCCGGTGACCACCGACTTATTGCGGTTGTTGATCATCTCCTCGTACCAGGAGCCCTTGTACAACATCCAGACGATGATGAGCCCGTCTTGGTCACTGGTGGTGAGCTTTTGGTGGATCTGGTTCCAGGTGATCACCTGGATCCGACCCGAGTGGCCCTCCAGCGTCTGGTTCATGGACAGGTTGGAGGCGGCGGCCAGACCCTTCAGCTTCTGATCATCCGGGGCCTCCAACTTCAACACTTTCAAGAGGCCGTCGTCGCCCCCACATGCAATGTATCCCTCGGCCTTGTTCCATGATATGACACTTAACTGGATGTTGTTGGGGATGGCGATCTTTTTGCTCAGGTATATAAACATTTTCAAGCTTTAGCTGAGCCAACCAACCCGATCAGGCTGCAATCATTTGCCTGAAAGCAAGACGAGCACCTATCAGAGATCGCCTAGTGCTTTCCACTGCGCTGTCATCTCAACCTTTCACATCAGTCATGGCTACCCTGTCCATACTTAAACGTAAATATCAAGACTGCCGGACAAAATCCTCGCACACGCCTCTGCACCACGACGAACGGCAGCACACGCCCGATTCGGATCGTTCAGCCAAGAGGCGATTCGGACACTCATTGCTCATGCGGTCAGTGCAGTGCCCATAATATGCACATGCACAGCACGAAAGGCATCGTCAAGTTCACACACGAGCTCAAACAAAACATGTTTTTCTCACACTGGTGCGTGACTATCCGGTTTTTGCTCGTTTTATCCAGCCGCCAAAAAGAAACAGCAAATGCGCGCTCTTTAGAATCTGACCCGCTTAACAGCTCAACCCAGCCTGCGAAGACGTTGTTACGAGATAGGTCATTGTGGCATCGGTGTTCGATTCTCGACTTGGTTAGTCTAGACCATCTTGGGTCACTACAGATCGCTGGACGCCAGGGTCTATGCTTAAAGATAATAGACGCAAGCTACCACGCCTCCGTGTTTTATGCCAAATATCCTACTAGTGAACAGGTTAAGCGCGTACGAACACAAATATTCGTCGTCATACTGCAAAATTGAGCACCTCCCTTCGTTAATCGGGGTATTTCAGGTTTCACTGCAGAGTAACCTGGGGGCGACTGCCGCTGTCAGTCCGAACCCTACGCTTAAGCAGCTCACTGTAGAGTTACCAGGGGACGACTGCCGCTGTCAGTCCGAACCTTACGCTTAAGCAGCTCACTGCAGTTACCAGGGGGCGACCGCCGCTGTCAGTCCGAACCCTACGCTTAAGCAGCTCACTGCAGAGTTACCAGGGGGCGACTGCCGCTTTCAGTCAGAACCCTACGCTTGAGCAGCTCACTGCAGAGTTACCAGGGGGCGACTGCCGCTTTCAGTCAGAACCCTACGCTTGAGCAGCTCACTGTAGAGTTACCAGGGGGCGACTGCCGCTTTCAGTCAGAACCCTACGCTCTGATGTCTCGCTTAAGAAATGGATGCTTTAATATGTCGGTGAAAGCCAGGATCCAAGCAAACCAACCTTGGCTCGGCTTTGGGAACGACCTTTTGTACGGTTCAGATCATAGAGAGATAATTGGATTAAACCCACAATTTAAAAACCCACCTGCGCCGACCTCTTCTCTGGACTGAACCATCTGGCTGGCGCGCTACTGGTGATACTTAGACGTCGACGGAGCACGGTGTGCAGAGCTCGTTGATTCTGGGTGCACGCGAACTCTGGCGCACGGGTCAGTGTGCGGTCGATGGCGAGGAGGCGCACAGTGCACGTGGTGACTGTAAGCGGCCAACAACTGGAGTGTGCGGGCGCTGGTGACACTCAGCTCGCCGCGCCAGGTTGCCGGGCAGTGGTGGTAAGCGCCCTGGTGGTCAGGGAAAGGCCTCTCGGTTTTGGCGTGATCGCAGGGAATGGACGCTATGCGGGCTCTAAAGGGAGTGACCGTCCGCTCGCCCTCTGACGTGCGGTTTGTCTGCGAGGAAGTCACTGCGGCGTCTGTTGCCGCCCCCGAGGAGCCGCATCAGAAGGGAGAACTGAGAGTCGATAGAGGACTTCTGCGTAGCATTTCACCCGACCTAGCAACGCTAAGTAGTGTCGTGGAAGTAGGCCGGGGGCAGCCCGCCGCGTGAGCTGTTCAGCGCAATGGACGAGTACCCGGTGCCGACGGAGGCGCGCGCCGAATACGAAGCGGAGCTTGACAACTGGATCAGAGACGGCTGGCTGCGTGAATACGATGAGAGCCAGCTGGGTCCACCCAAGTGATCGATACCGTTGATGGTGGTAATGCAGAGGGCGAGAGTGTGAGCGGTCTTGGATTTTCGACCCTTGAATCGCTATGCCACGGCCTTCACGGCCGACGTGGGCGGTCGTGCAGAGCGGAGGCGCAGATGGCCACGCATGGGGGCTGATGTGGCACTGCTGCACTTGAAGAAGGCGTTTTTGCAGATACACGTGGAGGAGGCTCTCTGGCCATGTCAGACCGTCTAGTTCAAGGGAAAAAGGTTCGCGCTAACAAGGCTCGGCCTCGGACTGAATGTGGCGCCGTCAGTCATGCAGACAGTATTGGACTTATCCGTGGCACGGGACCCGCGGGTCGCGGCAGCTATTTCGACTTACGTCGATGACATCCTGGTCGACGAGGCTACGCTGCCTGCCTCTGTGGCCACGCATTTCCAAGCGTACTGCCTCGAGGGCAAAACCCCGAAGCGAACGAAGGACGGCGCTCGCATCCTCGGATTGAAAACCCCGGAGCAAGCGAAGGACGGCCTTCGCGTCCTCGGATTGAAAACCGTTGAAAACCGGAAAGAAGTGAGGGACGGCGCTCGCATCATCGAATTGAGGGTCTGAGAGGAGCCGACTGGGGATCTGAGATGGAGCAGAGACAATAAGAACAAGAACGTGACAAAGCCCTTGACAAAACCAAAGGTGTTCTTCATCTGCGGGCAGCTGACCAGCCACCATCCGGTGTCTGGCTGGCTCCGCCCAGCTGCCTCGTCCATCAAACAGCTGGTCAGTGGGGTGACAAGCGGCTGGGACGGTCCTGTTGAAGACGTGAACGCGCTGCAGCTGGTTGACGACCTGGTAGCCAGAATGGAGGCCAACGGCCCGGTTAAGGGGCGATGGGACGTGAGTGGCGATACAATGACTGTCTGGACCCACGCGAGCTCGCTGGTCCTCGGTGCGATCATCGAAGTGCACGGAGAGGGGAGTGAAGATGGCAGCTGGCTCCGCCGGCCCGATGACGGGGCCCACATCAACCTGCCGGAGCTGGATGCGGTGTTGAAGGGCTTCAACATGGCTCTCCAGAGGCGAGTTGTGAAGGTAAATTTCGCCACATACTCGCACGTGCCTGAGCCGCTCTTCGATCTGGCGTCTGTTGAGCCTTCAGACGAGCGCTGCAGTGAGTGATCAGCTGGAGCCTAGTTTTTGGGAACGAGGCGCACCTAGTGCACTGTTCGTGGATAAGGACGCTGCTTTCCACCGCTCCGTCTTCGCTGTGCGCGTGTAGCGTCAGGGAACAGCATCATTGAACGGTGCCACTGTAGTGTTAAGGTGATCGCTGCCCGGAAGGGCTGTACCGTAGCCGAAGCGGTATATCGTCATAGCGTGGCTCCGCGGGATGACGAGACGGCCGACTCCACGCCACCTGATCGGATATGCCGGTACAGAACGCGCGTACCGGGACTGCAGGGACAAGGAGTGCCGGGTGAGCCAGAGCGAGCTCAATCAAAGTATCGTTCCGGGGCGCTGTTCGGGTTTAGCCGCCTCATGTGCGCTGTGACCCGATATATGAGAAGGGTGAGGGAACGCGTATGGTCTCTGATCAGTGTGCTGAGGCGAAGGGTGTGCTGAGATATGTGAGAGCTCCGTCGCCATGCACTATCACATGTCGGATGAGGACGCTGCAACCAACGGGGACGATGGCGAGCCGCTGATGATCTGGCCAGGAGCTGTGACAAGAGATGACGCTGATGATGAGAAGGGTAGACGTGAGGAGGAGCCGGGTTCGAGGGCGTCCGGACATGTACATAAGCAGGGCCCACGATACCGGGACTTTTTGTTGAAGGGTCTTGTGTCTTGAAAGCCAGGGAGAGTGTAGTAGGAAATCAAGTGTTCTGCAACCGATCATCTATTTCGCAACGCTGCTCCAACGTCCCGCCTTCAGCCAGCGGCGGGAAGAGTGCCGGGAGAAGAGGCGGAGTGGAATTTTGCAGTTTTTTTTTTCTCTCGCGGTTTTCCACTGGTACAGACCATACTTGCGTAGCACGGCAGCAGTGATGGCGGACTGATGCGGAGGGAAGGATGAGGGGGAGGTGGGGTAGTAGCTGCCCATCGTTCTCTCAAAATCTAACGTTAGACCCAAAGGATATTGCATGATGGAGGTGAATAAAAAACAATTCCCCAATCAATCAGAGCACACGCATTTGGCGCATGGCGTTACAATTGCACCCACTGGGACCTTCATGCGATGGACCTGTCAACAAGACAGGGATGTTTGGGTAGAACTTGGAAGTGCGTTACACGAAACACCGCAGTGCTTCGGAAAAAGTGGATGCAGAGCATCATAAGTGTGATCTTGAACTCAGCGGTCCAGAAGAAAGATGATGGATTCGTCGGCGAGCAGAAATGGGTACGAGTACCAAGAGCAGGCGACTGGACCGACTGAAATGGAGGGGTCAAACCAGGCTCGGAGCGGCCGCGCCGCAGCATTATGCGGCGCGTCGAACCCGCCGTGTTCCTGATCACGATAGTCCTTGCCTCGGGCATCCTTGACCGTCCGAAGCCATCGCACCGACCATCACTGGGATTATCGGTGTTTCCCGGTGATCTTTTGGGCAATGACTGTTGGGACCTGCGCATGGGTGCCAGAATTAGGGCGACAGGGCTCACACAAGCTGTTGCCGAATTGAGCGTAGGTTAGCATTTCTCCACTGAAAGATACCCCATCTCAAAGCTGACTGTACTAACCTGCGGGACTGGAAAACCAGAGGTACGGGGTTCGATTCCCCGCGGAACCCGCTCTTCCTGCCAGGGTGAAGGCAGGCGACGCCATATGATCTCAGCAACCGAGTGCTTCGTAAGCCTCTAATGACGATTTTACCCATTTCCGTTCATCGAACGCCAAATGGTTGGACGTAAGTAACCCTCGCCACACAAGGGGAGAAGGCAGAGGCCTCCTTAGGGTTTTCCGGAATAACTTTCGGAAATGTTTTGAGCACGTAGCTGGGTTTCGATTACCTGGCTTTACACCGTTTTTGAAAACTTTTAAAAGTTTTAGGTCCTGCCAATAGTTAGAAAATGGTCCTTATTCTCCGCAGGCAATGTGCCCCAAAGTGCTGTTTTTGACTCCCATTCTAATCCGTATCACTTTGAAGTGCAATACACCATCCAGAGTCACGCTAAGTCAGTCTTCGACCCTTGCGATAATATTTGACCGACTGGGGGTTATATGATTTAAGCCTCAATGACGCATCTCACAGGTCAAGGAGTCCACTCTTACCATGTTCCTTCCATCAATGTCGGCCAGTGGCTTATTCAGTTTTTGAGAACAATGGACAGATAGGGCAATGCATCGCTGAAAAATGCTACGTAATATGGTACTGAGCATGCACGCTCGCGTCATAGCAACAGCAGCCTCGACACCCGGTGTTGCAGTCTCCATAGACCGCGCGGCGTCGGTCCCGCGGCTGTGATGCTAAGCAATGGCCAATAATCAAACGAAAAATATGACGCATCTTGAGGAAGATGGCTGGTGAACTATGTAAATCGACATGTATGTTTAATGCAGTGCAAAAGTACGTTAAACACAGCCTTAATCTGAAAAGTTGGGGAGGCAAATGACACTGCTTGTCCCTCCCCCTTGCCCCTACACCCATGGTTCTACCTCGCTTCATTTTTGAAGCCCTGTGTGGTGGGGGGGGGGGGGGGGGGGGGGGGGGCACCAAGTCCCATGCCGGGTCACAGGTGAGAAACCTTCAGTGGAACAAGGGTTAATTTTTTTCCCGACGAAAGTGGATGATGTCCCGCTTCTTTCATCTTTGCCACGTCGACCACAAAACATACCAGGGGGTGGCGAGGTACGAAAAGTGCGATTGCCGTAAAACAATATGAAAGTAGTTGGCATTGCCAAACGTTGTTGGCGATTAGGTCCGTAGCCATAATAGCTTTATCTGTAATTCCAATGAGCGACACCTCTGCCCTCACTTATAAATGTTCCAAGGAGTTCTAACGCAATCACAAGTTTACTTTCCTGAGGCGGTAACAATACTCACTTCGTAAGTCCCGGTAAGACATGGCTCCAGTCGTTCCAATCGTTTTAAGTTCTCTTAAGTTCTTCAAGGACGGCTCAACAATCAGCAGTTGTTATTATCAGTTCACCATAACCCGGAAAAAACGGACCCAGCCGTAAGGTGGGCACTGAATCTGAAAGCTTCCCCGCAATGCTGCGAATGCACCACAACACAACATCGAACGGAACCGACGGGCCCAGTCGTCTGCCGTTCGTTCACGTCCTAGCTTTAGAGACATCTATAGGCAAACTTGCAAATTACTGAACCTCAGGGGTTTTAAAATTATTACAAATTGGTATAAAAATAATTTCACTCTTTCGATGAAATATAAATAAAATCACAAATAGTTTCATGACATTTAATTATAGACATTTAATAGCTACACATTAACCCCAGAGTACTTTAAATCCCGATATAATTTTGGGCTCATCAAGAACAAAATCAATAAAATGTTGCGCAATTTGGCTCTTCTTAAAACTGGCGCGGGTAATTGCTGCTAATTCGTACGGCCTCGCGAATTCGTGAGGGCTGGACGGATGGTGCGTGCCAGGTACCCGTGTTTTGTGGTCCATATTGGATTAGGGAAGCAACGGTCCCTGTGCCTGGCTATAAAATTGTAAGAACATTCTCTGCCGCGCTGTTTGCAATTTTCTCCGTCATGCGCACCGAAGTGCTGAATGAAATGTGGCCATGATAAGGTATGGCAAGAACGTCATCTGTTAGCCACCATTTCAGAATAGGTGTAAAGTATACTCTATCATCTGTGATAGGTTTGTATGGTTATGATATCAGTATAATTATGCATTTTCACAGAAGGGTATCACAGTGGAGACTCATTGGTGCTTGTGACAACTACTTGACCAACTTTCTCAGGACCCAACCCTTACTATTAAGTGAACCTTATACAGTGAAGCATGACAAGGGAAAGAAGTAGGTGTGTGATGTTTGATACTGGTTTTTATCTGTCTTATTTTCATATGTCGAACGTAGTCTCCAATGTTCTTGTCAGGCACGGCAGTTACCTTGTAGCAAACATTTTGGTGTATGTACAAGTGAATCTAGAAGACCAGAGCTTGGTGCCATGTTGCCACCAATTTCAGTGCATAGAAAGGCAACTTTCCTTGGAGTTATGCTGCTAAAGAGGAAAGTATTCCACCAAAAGTACTTATTTAAAACCAATGTTTCATATAAGGTACTTTGAAAACTCATCCCAATTTGGCCTGGCCTGAGTTTGGTGCACATAAGCCAGAGACTGAGGGTGTTGATCTTGCAAAGGCATTTGGTACAGTGAAATATGTTTTGCAGACTGGACCAAGGGTGCCCATAATTTACTTGCTATTTTAAATGTCAGTATAGCAGCTATTTTTTGGCATCATTGACATCATTATAGGCAACCCTTCTGCCAGTCCCTTATGACATGATTTTGCTGTGCTTGGGGGGGGGAGGGGAGGGGGGGGCAGGCAGCCAGAGACTACTAGAGAGAACCTTTCAGCCCCTTTCCCATGAACTTGCTCAGAATTTGGTGGCACCATTGGTCATTGGCAAACAGAACTTGAAAAATGAGCACAGCCAAGATAATAGAGTAATGCAATACAAATGGGATAGGCTACATTATTTCAAAAGATTTGTGGTGGTAGGATAGGAAGGCAAACTTTAATGTTTGATGATTTTAAGTGTCAAAGCCCCCACCCCAGCCAGTTTGTGGGAAATGTAACTTAAACAGCTGATGGTAATCTTGCATTTTTACCACTGTGTTTTGTAATGTTAAATAAAAACAGCTTGTGTCCTAAAATTACTTTCATATGTTGCATTCATGAGATAGAAGTTTAAGCATTACACTGCTTGTGTAATAAGATCACTGCCATTTACATTATTCACCTCAACTTTTATTTCTCCTTCATCACCAGATCATCATCCTTTATGCTACTCTTCTGGATTTTTCACTTCATATCACACATCTGTACATTTTAATGTTCCTGGTTCTATGCATACTTTGTTGGCTTATTTATAAGCTCACTATGATTCAAGTAGGTTATGATATATGCAGGCTCTCATTGATCCAAGTATGATATAACACACTAATAGCTTTGGTGGAAATGTTTTTGGAGGTGTTTGGAGGGGAGGAAACTGAACAGGTTTTACAATGAGATAAGATGGATAACATATGGTGCAAGTACAACAAGTGTTGAAGCAAAAGGTCTTCTTGTGGAATGTGGCATCAAGACTGGGTAAAAAAGTATGGAGCATTTATACATTGAAGCTGCATACTTGAGGGAAAGGGTTATTTTTAGGTCAGTAGGAATCACCAGAGACATTCACATTCATATTTTGCTTTCAGCTGATGTGCTAGACACTGCAGAAAAAATATGCCTGCTGCAAATACTGACGAAAATGGGTATTCTACAGTGGTAAGCTACAGGAACAAAAAATGGCTGTTTTCCCACCAAGTACTGGGAAGTACCAAGTACTTTGTACCAAGTACCAAGTACAAGTACCAAGTACTTTGTGCTTAAGATGTTTGTCATGTTACTCTATTGCTTCATATTGCTCTGCCTTCAGATTTCGTAGCAGGTTTATTTCCTTGGCATTATAGCTGTAGTCTGGATGCATGCATTGTGAAATCATTGTGTTGCCTGCCACAAAGGTACCACCCTAAAAAAAAATACATGTAAAAGGGCCATTTTGTCATTCTGACATTTAGTTTGGCTTGCACACATCTTGTGTGCAGCTTTGCCACTGCACATCAGCACATTGAATTGCTGGTGGTTGTCTTGTCTGCCCTGTGCACCGGACTCCACTCCATCTCAGGTGGGGCTCATCTACGTGTTCAACCTGATCGTGGGCACGGGCGCGCTGACGCTGCCGGCGGCGTTTGCCGAGTCCGGCTGGGCTCTCGGCCTCTGCCTGATCATCATGTTGGCCTTCATGAGGTGAGACTCTTCCTAGAGCCCCTGTGATGGATGGGTCACCACTGTTGCCACGGTAAGCAGGGTGGGGCTGGGAGCAAGGGGAGAAGAGAAGGTGGTGCAGTGAATGCTTAGTTCTTATTGTCATATGTATTCAATTTTCAGGATGGTCGTAGTTGACAAGGTGTTTCAAAATGAGACCACTTTTCATGATGCTTACATGCATCATCCGAAGTCCGTCCCTGTAGCTCAGTTAACCAGAGCTCCTGCCTTTCGATTTCCCCAACCGTGGCGGGGTGGGTTCGAGTCGCTTTAGACGCTTACTTTTTGCCCCTGACAGTTATGATCTGTGGCCGGTGGCAGCGACCGCGCTAAAAGGTTTAGGGAGCGTCAGAGGGCAGGACAGACTGTGCCAAGCATTGCGGCACGTTAAACTTTTGTCCATAATTTTGCTGCTGACATGGAATTGCGTGATCGGATGAAAGGGTTCATGGTTCACACAACAGACACTGCTTAGTCTGATTTCCGACCACAGAAATGCATCCATTCAAAAGGTTCCAAATAAAGCTTTAAACAGTAGTAAGAAAGATTGTCCTAGCCCTCATGGTTCCGCACCGACGTACCATGGTGTTCTTCGGGCGTTTCAGCTACCTGACGGCGACGTTTGTGATCGAAGCGATGGCGGCGGCCAATGCCATCATCCACTGGCGCCGACAGCGGCGGGTGAAGCGGGTACGTGCTGGGCGCCGGAGCTGGCGGCCTCGGGCACCACTGTCGGCTGGGGTGCGCCAGAACCGCACGCCTTAGCGTCTGGTGGCACGGCACCGTCGCGGGCCGAGTGCGGTGCGTGCACTTACAGTATTAGCTCCCTTTGTACTTGGCGTATGGGCCATTGTCGTACCACCAGCCGGCACACCTTGGCATGCTGGCCCTGGCACCTGTGCTCGTCGGTGATGGATGAGGGCGCCCGCCATACCCTGTGCTGCGCTGGAGCGCCACTGCTCTTGCGCTCGGCCGCTCTCCGTTTGCTCCGCCCCCCCCCCCCCCCCGCCCTCCCCCCGGGCGCCGGGCGCTGTGGTTTACCGTCCCGCTCCGCCATACCTTGTGCTGCGCTGGAGCGCCACTGCTCCTGCGCTCGGCCGCTCTCCGTGTACCGTCCCGAAGCCTGTCCTTGTTCCCGGCCAAGGCCGTGACGCGTACCGTGCTCCCCAGGAAGCCAGTGCCTCGTCGGTGGCCGCCGTCGCCCTCGAGGTTATTGTATGTAGCCGCTCGGCTGTCGCTGCTCGGTAGCCCGGTAGCCTAGGCCGCTCCGCGTCCCACGCGGTGCGCACACGGCCGAGGCTGGCTGGCCGCTGGGCCCGTGCTCACTAGAGCACCGGGGGCGTGCATGTGCCCGCGCGCGCTGCCATGTCTAGACGCCCGCTCGGTCGTTCTATGGCTGTTAGTGACGAGATCCCGTGGGTCTGGCCGACCCCGGTGCACACTTGGCGCGGTGTCGTCGTGGGCAGTGTCCAGGCTCGCGCAGCCCTGGGTGTCCTCTTGGACGAGCTGACAGCGGCAGGACGGGCATCAGATGGTATCGTTTCCTCGCGGTATGGGGTGATTGGCGAGGGCTATGTGGTAGCGGCCTGGCTTAGACCTATGGTGCGCGATGCGGTCATTTGGTCCACCAGGATGCTACAAGCAGCTAGAATGCAGCAACGTTATCACGCTACTTTGCTGGATGTTGAGTTAAATATGTAAGCTGGATGAGTTCTTCCCTCGTCGGGTTGATAAAGGTTAGTTAGGTTTATGATCCGTTTAACCCTCGCGGTTAAACGGATCATAAACCTAACTAATCCGTTAATCCGTTTAACCCTCGTGGGTGGGGGATGCAGGTCCCCCAAGGTTTTTTTAAAGGCATCTCTCCGGCATGCTGTAAAATCGCGCCCAAATTTGCATTGGACCATGGGGCCATCCATTGCGCATGTTTTTGACACCACAAAGGTGTTCCTAGCTTTTTTGGTTTCAGAGCACCGGAGTTTTTTTTATAAACACCGCACGGCGATCTACGGCCGGCGCGGGAGGTGGGCGGCAACCGACGATGCCGCGGAACGCGCGACGGGCAGGCATGCTACATCAATGGAGCCATATATCATAAATGTATGCTCAAAACTCGTAAAAATATACGGTATTGTACTCAGAACTGAACGAGGAACACGCCCGCACAGGTTTCGTGTCGCCTCAAGGCAAGGTCTCCTAGCTGTGATGGAAAGCTGAACAAGTGCGATTTTCGAGAAAAAAATCTACCTGTGGATCGCCATAATGAGGGCAATTATTAACACACAGCACACAAACTATTACCGATCACGAGATCTCGTTGACTGAAGAAACTGAAGACTCACTGAGAAGAAGTCTGATGTAAGGGATGTATTAAAAAATGAAGTGAAGTCTGATATAAAGGATGTGTTACAAACGGTATGCTATACCCTTCGGTCCTGTTTGTACATTGCTGTCATGATTCTACTGTAGGTACCAGGAAGGGCCCAACGGCGCGTTTAGCATGGTCTCAGTGGTGTGCGTTGTGAGTGATCTGAATTGCTGCACGAAGACTGGTAGAGTCGCGCACTGTGCGTGTCCTCTGTGGACAAACTCGGATGTCTCCATGCTCCACGTGGTTTGGTGTGTTCTTCTTGCTCATGCTCCTGTTGATAGTTTACAATCATCCTGACTTGAAGTTTACGTGGGCTGGCGCATTGTCTCTATTTGTTCATTTTCTTTAAAAAACGCTTTAAACTTGATATATATGTAGTTGTATTTTTGTCATGTTTGCTAAGCATGCTTCCGTCCTACATTGGAGGTTGTGTCAAGTGCTCAAAACGTCACTGCTGTTTCTATTTGTGGTTGAATACGAAGTGATACCTATTATATATGAGTGGTCAGTGTGCAGATCCTTGATAACTATTTCATGCAATTCATGCATGCTCTGCTGTCAATTTCTTGCCCATAGTATTGCAATTTTATTTATGGTGTGGGGGGCCCCCAAAATCATTAAAAGGCCCGAGCAATAAGTAAAATAACGTGTATCTAATACGCCAAGCTGGTGATACTGATTCCACATATAGATTATCGATAAACTACATACCAGTGCAAGTCGCGGCATCTCGCCTTGTTATGATATTGTTTTGCCACTGTTTCAGTCTGTACACTGGCATGGTACCATAATTTTTATCTTCGCCGTGAGCCCCTGACACACATGGCCTACTTTTTGGGGGTCATTCATGCCATAGGTTATGCTGCAGTTTGCTAAAACCACCTCTGCAGAAATGTCAATGTTCCTCTGCCATATTGGTTACGTTTTTGAAAGCGGACTGTGGGATCAAGCCTTTTGACGTCGTTTATGGGCCACAAAGTATGACTGTTGGTCAGTAGGGATCTCTGCAAACAATGGATTAAGACATGGAACTGGATTCTCCGCACTTTCTCTTGCTGGCAGCATAGACATCAACTTCAACTTTGTCACATCACAACAATAGACGCGTAATGCGTGGTACAAAGAGCTCATGTGGACCGCCATGGGTTGACAGCGCGTGAGCTGACGTAGGTTCGGGTCGGTGCCTGTAGGGACGCCTCCCCGCGCTGTCCGCACCCGCTGTAAGCGCAGGTGGTGTCCCACTCACCACCCGCCTGTTCCCCGCAAGCAACTGGACTGTGTGACGGCGGAGCGGGAGCCGCCGCCGGGCCAGTGCCGGGTCATCACCGTGCCGGCCCGACCCGAGCTGACCCAGGTACGACCCCGCCCCGGGCCGGCCCGCCTCCTGAGCGACCCCAGATCCTGAGTCCGGGCGTCGGCGGCGGGTGGCCGGAGCCGCCCCGGGCCGGCCCGGCTCCTGAGCGACCCCAGATCCTGAGTCCGGGCGTCGGCGGCGGGTGGCCGGAGCCGCCCCGGGCCGGCCCGGCTCCTGAGCGACCCCAGATCCTGAGTCCGGGCGTCGGCGGCGGGTGGCCGGAGCCGCCCCGGGCCGGCCCGCCTCCTGAGCGACCCCAGATCCTGAGTCCGGGCGTCGGCGGCGGGTGGCCGGAGCCGCCCCGGGTGCGGGTCGGTGCCAGCGCTGCCGTGCGTGGTAGGCCTGTGGTGTATTTCCTATCCTGTCTATCGCGCCGTGCCCCGCTGCCGCCGTGCCCACGCAAGGAATTGTGGTTGAGGTGCTGACCGTCTCACTTGATGCTGTTCCGCTCTGTCGATTCTCCGGTTCTGTCCCACCCGAAACCATGCTCATGTAGGGTTGACGACGGTTTCAGAGATCTCGCGAATCTCTGTCCATCTATCCCATCGTGTCGCAATCGCTCCAACTGCATTGATTCAGTAGTGGGGTGTGGCCTTTTGCCCTGCATTGCGACTGCCGCTCGTTGTATTTGTGCTTAGTCTTTATGCCATAGTTTCAGGCGTATTCGATTTGTTCGCACTACCTTCTTACCACCTCGAATTCCTCGACATCCTCACACAGATATTTCGTTGCTGCTTTGGCTGTTCCCACTATCGTTGTACATCAGTACATCTTTCGGTGTACTGATGGCCCACTGTCTTGTTGCTTACCTGTTGGACTATCTAGAAACGTGCGCATTGAGTCGGTGAAGACGGTTTGCGCTGTCATCGAGGTGCCTACATGGTCGATGTGTGCGCCGGCGTTCACATCGGACGCAGGAGCAGCTGCCTGCGGCGTGACCGCGGTAGTCGCGCTCCGGGCCCAGCAGCTGGCCGACGGCTGCCGTTGTTCGCCAGAGGGCAGAGACGCCGGGCGGAGCTCTGGCCAGCAGCTCTGGCAGCTCTCCTCGCGGCTCGGTCGGCGACGCCAGCCCCTCCAGCGAGGAGCTGCGGCTGCTGGAGCCAGGTTAGCTGACCGACACGAGCTGCTCTGGAGTGCTGACCCGCCCGCAGGTCAACAGCTGATGGCCTGCTGCCGCTCTTGGGCCGAAAGTAGATCCGTGCCCTGATGGTGGTCCTTTCCTTGCTAGTAACGCGGTCCATTAGACATACCTGTGTTCTCGGTGTTATCATGTGTTTGATATTTATGTGTCCGTTGTCCTTATTGTTTGCTTGGGCATGTAATCAGAAATATTGCTGCATTTCTGCACTAAATATTCTTGTTTTCCAGATCCCGTTTCGCTGAATGAGTACTACAACATTACAGAGACAGTGGAGATGGGAAAGATGGCATCTTTCTTCTTCTCAAAATGTGCGGCAAGTTTTAGGAACTCCAATCATGGCACTGTCTCCGTGCGTTAGATTCAATATCGCTGATGCTCCGACGGTGACCGGCAAGCTTTTCCGAATACTTAACCAGACCTTTGATATTGATGTTGATGTCGAGCTTGGAATTGGTTTTAATTTGCTATTGTCATTTTGATATATTTAAATGAGTCCGTTTTCACGCTGTCCCGATCCACAAACTACGCGCTGTCGTACACTAAGATGCATTGGTTACGCTGTTGGATACCCGCGCACCGTATGGCGTGATGCTTTGGCTACTCTGTGCGCAACACTACAGCAGCCGCTGCCTACGACGCGCCTGACGTACTCTCTCTTACAGGGGGCGTCAACGTCTTCTACGTGATGATCGCGCTGTACCTGTACGGCGACCTGGCCATCTATGCCGCCGCCGTGGCCAAGTCTCTGCGCGACGTGGGATGGTGAGGCGCTAGGCGGAGTGGTGGGGTCCAGCGGGGGGGGGGGGGGGGGGGGGGGGGGCGGCAGTGCTGGTTGGTGGCTGCTTCCGGTGGGACGCCAGGGTTACCATGATACGTGTGGAGCTGGTGGCGATGTACGGAAGTGTTGCCATCCGTCTGTTACGGTACGAAGGCCGTCTGATGACGTGCTCTGGCAAGTGACCCGAGCGCCTGCTGCCATAATCCATCCCCTGCGTGTATGCATGCTGGCGGCCGCTGTGACCGGGCTCCCTTTCAGCACGTACGTGCCGGTGAACCACACGTGTAACGCCTCGATCCCGCTGACCGAGCGATGCTGGGCAGACCTCGAGCTCACCAGATGGGACGCCTACAGGATATTCCTGGTCAGTGTCACTGTCTCGGCGGCATCGGTGTGCCCGCTCCGCCCGATGGGTTCCCCAGTCCGCGGACGTCACCGGTGGGTGCGGCCTCTCACCCGATACAGACACAGGAGCGGCGGGTGGCTTTGAGCGCTGCCAGTCATGGCCGCGTTAGGGGGCACGCACCGCAGACGCGTGACTCAGGCCGTCGCCTGGTCATGTGAGGTCCAAGTGTGAGGGGCACGCACCGCAGACGCGTGACTCAGGCCGTCGCCTGGTCATGTGAGGTCCAAGTGTGAGGGGCACACGCCGCAGACGCGTGACTCAGGCCGTCGCCTGGTCATGTCAGGTCCAAGTGTCAGGGGCACGCGCCGCAGACGCGTGACTCAGGCCGTCGCCTGGTCATGTCAGGTCCAAGTGTCAGGGGCACGCACCGCTTGATCATGCGAGGTCCGACTGTCAGGCGTTTTGTGTGCGGCTGTGACGGACTTTCGTTGTTACAGAGTACGTTCGTGGTTGTTCTCGGCTCGTTTGTGTTCTTCAATGTGCAGAAGACCAAGTACCTCCAGATTCTCACCACTTTGATGAGATGGGGAGGTAAGATTTTCTTTGAGAGCTGGGGCTGCTTCGTGCCCGATGGGCCGTTTTCATTACGAGATGCTTAGCACGATTTTTTAGTGAATTTGACAAAAAAGACATGTTTCATGTGATATGATGAATTCTAGTTACGGAGCCCATCGCTGTCACCCTGAGTCTGCTGTTATCCTGCGACCTTCGTCACTGGACCGACACTGGCGTCCCTGACTGTGTCACTTCTTCGTCACTGGGCCGACGCTAACACCCACTGTGTCACCTCTCCGTCACTGGGCCGATGCTGACGTCCACTAACTGTGTCACTTCTTCGTCACTGGGCCGACGCTAGCTTCCACTAACTGTGTCACTTCTTCGTCATTGGGCCGACACTAACGTCTACTAACTGTGTCACTTTTTCCTCACGGGGTCGACGCCGGCGTCCACTGGCTGTGTCACTTCTCCATGACTGGGCCGACACTGGCGTCCCTGACGTGTCACTTCTCCGTCACTGGGCCGATGCTGATGTTCCCTGACCGTGTTATCTGTCGCTGGGCCGACACTGGCGTCCCTGACTTGTCACTTCTCCGTCACTGGGCCGACGCTGATGTTCCCTGACCGTGTTATCTGTCGCTGGGCCGACACTGGCGTCCCTGACGTGTCACTTCTCCGTCACTGGGCCGACGCTGATGTTCCCTGACCGTGTTATCTGTCGCTGGGCCGACACTGGCGTCCCTGACGTGTCACTTCTCCGTCACTGGGCCGACGCTGATGTTCCCTGACCGTGTTACCTTTCTGTCGCTGGGCTGACACTGGCGCCCCCTGACCGTGTCACCTTGGCCGGCAGCGTTTGGCCTGATGGTGGTGCTGGCGCTGCGGAAGCTGGCCGCCGCCGACCGACCGCTGGGTCGGCCGGCAGTGGCGCGCGTGGCCGGCCTGCCTACCCTGTTCGGCGTTTGCGTCTACTCGTTCATGTGTCACCACTCGCTGCCGTCGCTCATCACGCCCATCACCAACAAACGCCGGCTGTCAGGTGGCTGCTTTGCTGCCCGACTGGTTGGTCCTGCCCAGGGAGACAAGGGGGGGGGGGGGGGGGGGGGTATGAACGACAAGCTTGAAGCTCTGGCAGGTGTTCGGCCCCCATCGTTAATGCGCAGGTGGTTGTAGAATCACTGCTGTCCGTGATACTATTTTCTAGATATTTTGATTGTCCGCCGTCCGCCTCCCATTATTCGCATTAAATTTAGCTGTTCGTTCTTTCCCATGTCAGCCTCACCACACTGCCATTGTCTACACCTTGCTTTTACGCCAGGGTCGTGCCATCTCGTCCATGGCCAGGCTGTGCGACTTTCACTACACCACGTGCCATTCGGCCGCTTGGCCTAGCTGCCGGTTCGATGTTGCGTCCGTTTGTGCAGGCCTGCTGGCTGCCGACTACCTGCTGATCCTGGGGTTCTACCTGCTGCTGGCCTTTACCGGCATCTTCGCCTTCCCCTCCATCTATGATCTGTATACGCTGAACTTCGTGCCGGACGACTGTGACGGACACTACACCGGCTGGTTCGAGGTGGGCAGTCTGGTGGCGGCGGTGTCCCCGCTGGAGAGGGTCCCGACCGAGCGGTAGTGTCCCCGCTGGAGAGGGTCCCGACCGAGCGGTGGTGTCCCCGCTGGAGAGGGTCCCGACCGAGCGGTGGTGTCCCCGCTGGAGAGGGTCCCGACCGAGCGGCGGTGTCCCCGCTGGAGAGGGTCCCGACCGAGCGGTGGTGTCCCCGCTGGAGAGGGCCCCGGCCGAGCGGCGGTGTCCCCGCTGGAGAGGGCCCCGGCCGAGCGGCGGTGTCCCCGCTGGAGAGAACCGTGATTAAGATAGGACTCTACCCTGTTGTGAAACTGCAGGAGCATATTTTCCATTACATTTTGTGCATCGCATAACTGCATATTATACATTACATGTTATCCGTTCTTTCCGTTTCCGTTCCCGCTATTCCACCGAGACTGTTCTGCTCACCGTGAACAACCGCACCTTTCCAACATGGATCGTGATCAGCTTTCACTCCTGTGCCCCTTGGATCTCAATACATGTTTCAACGTCATTCCTCACGCTCAACTACTTTCCAAGTTTCAGGTCTATAACACTGACCCGGCTTGGTTCTCCTATCTTTCTGGTCATTTCCAGCCAGTCTGCGACTCTTTTCTGGTGATAGAGTGGTCTTCAAGCTCCTCCTCAATGCCATAAGAGTTCCAGAGGTCAGCCCTTGGTACTCTTATTCACAGTCTTCGCCAACGACCTCAGCGTGCACGCACCGGGAGCTCATGTGACCCAGTACGCCGATGACACCTAATTTCTCATGTCATTGTTAAACGCAACTTTCCTTCACTCATCCAACGCATGGAAGCCACCCTGTCCTCCCCAGCATCGTGGCTCCATGTCCACGGTCCCGAGCTCAGCGCATTCAAAACCGAACTTCTTCTCCTTAGCCCCCGACAGAACACTCGCGCACTTTCCCCTGTCAGTATACGGGTCGGTGGTGAGACCGTTCGGGAGAGCCTGACCATAAATAACTTGGATGTGCTATTTGACCGCCACCCGAGACAGGACGCGCACGTCAGTGTGGGAGTAAAAAAGTGCATTGGCGTCCTGATCAGTCTCCGCCACCTGAGATATTTCCTCTCGCGACGAATGCTGCTGACCATAGAACAGGGTATAGTCATCTGGCGCTGAGATACTGCATTTCGGTGTATGGCCAGTGTCCAGCTGTTAACGAGGCCAGACTGCTTAAAGTAGTTATCTTTGCTACTAGAGTAGTTACTGGGCTACGAAGGTAGGACCACGTGTCTCGCGCGCGGGATGACCTGCACTTTGCCACGACTCGCCGAATGTGTGAAGATCGTGAGCGAGGTGAACCTGAGGGTCTGCCTGTCTGCTTCGAACATACGCTGACGCGCGGCGGCAGGACAGTGGTTCTTTGCACACCGAGCGGCGTCTTTCATCCATGAGTTGCCCGGGGATATTCGACGACTGAATTCAGTCAGCTTTAAGCGCGCTGCCAGGTCCTTTTTTGTGGAAAGGGTAGTCCCGTTTTGTTTATGCGTGCATGTATTTATGTGTTGTTTTATCCCTTGTCACTTTCCGCTTTTTTGACATCATGTTTTATCTGTCAGACTATTGACACGTAATAGCCGCGTGTGTATGCGGAGTGTAAGCTGATGTCAAATATAAATACCGAGAGCACGACAGTCACCAGAGCTGTGGGCTGCCTCACACGATGAACTGTCTCATGACGCTCATAGCGTGCAGATGTCAGATTCTGTAGTGTGCTTACTTTCGATTGTAATGTATGTTCCCACGTCCAAGCGGCTGAAACGTCTTGTCTTTGCAGCGCGTGCTGGACTACTTCCTCACCCTCTTTCCGGTGTTCACACTGTCCACCAACTTCCCTATCATCGCCATCACGCTGCGGAACAACCTGCAAACGCTTTGCCTGACGGAGGGCCGGCGGCACGGCCTCTTCATCCGGCGACTACTCTTCCCAGTGCTGGCGCTCTTACCGCCATCTATCGTTGCCCTAGGTAATTTGAAGTTGCAAAACCATTGTTCGCATATGGCTCCATTGATGTCATGACCTTTGGATCAGCACTTTGTGTGCATGGCCTGTAGATTTCCTCACAGCCGAGTGGTCACATTACAAGCCTATTTTCCCCAGTTTGCTAGACAAATGGTTCTCTGAAATCCCCATTGGTACTTGCAGCATCATGGCAAGTGGCCGTCTGTGGTAACAGGCCCCAGCATGCGGGGCATGCGTGAATGCGGCTCGTGACAGGGTTAGAACCCTGGGTGGCCGCCGCGTACCGCCTGTGTACCCCCCCCCTCGCTCTCGCTCTCGCTCTCGCTCTCGCTCCTCGCTCTCCTCGCTCTCGCTCACTCGCTCATCGCTCTCGGCCTCTCGCTCTCGCTTCTCGCTCTCGCTCATCGCTCTCGCTCTCGTCTCATCCCGCTCTCGCTCCGCTCTCGCTTCTCGCTCTCGCTCTCCGCCTCGCAGCTCTCTGCTCGTCTGCTCTCGTGGCTCTCGCTTCTCGCTCTCGCTCGCGCTCCTCGCTCTCGCTCTCAGCTCGCGCTCTCGCTCTCCGCTCTCGCCTCATCGCGCCTCGCTCTCGCTCTCGCTCTCGCTCTCGCTCTCGTCTCGCTCTCGCTCTCCATCGCTCTCGCTCTCTGCTCTCGCTCTCGCGCTCGCTCTCGCTCTTCGCTCTCGCTCTCAGCTCTCGCTCTGCCTCTCTGCTCTCCGCTCGATCCGCTCTCGCTCTCGCTCTCGCTCTCTCGCTATCGCTTCATCGCTTCCGCTCTCTCTCTCTGCTCTCCGCTCCTCGCTCTCGCTCTCGCTCTCGCTCTCGCTTCCTCCACCTCGCTCTCCTCATCGCTCTCAGCTCCATCAGCTCTCGCTCGCGCTCTTCCGCTCTCGCTCTTCCGCTTCTCCTCGATCCGTCGCTCCTCCCGGCTCTGCTCTCGCCTCTCGTCTGATCTCGCTCTCACCTCGCTCTCTCTCCTCTCTCATCTCCTCTCTCTCTCTCTCTCTCTATCTCCTCCTCTCATCTCTCTCTCTCTCTCTCATGTTGTGGTGTTATGTGATGTGTCATTTGAAAGGGTGAAAATTGGAAATTCGAAAGGTGCCTGTGGGAAAGCCGGGGCCGAAAAGTGCGGAAGCAGCTCCGTCCCACGTATATACCACTGGTCCCAAGTAAACAACTTACCGGAATGACTACTACGCATTTTGTATCTCATTGTTGGTACAAAATATGCAGTCTTTCAGCAAGTCTTCAATTACCGTTCGGTGGCCAAATCATCATCCCGAGAGGCATGCTCGATTTCTGTGCCCCATGCTTGAATATGCGGGCTGGTTTAGGAAAATCACGCAAGTATTGACTATCGTCCCCCCCCCGCCCAATTGGACACAACCAGCATTTGAGCCCATTTGTCATCTGTCTGTGATTTGTGCATCATTTTGCATGTGTGCGGCCCACGCAAAAGCCTGCCCTGCGCGGAAGCGAGAAGAGGAGTGGCCTGTGTGTATGCACGCATTTCATTTTTAGGTTGCGGGGTGGGAAGCAACATCATTGGTTGTCGTTGTTAGTGGTCTACGTCCACCACCTGGTCCATTTCGGTGGACCTATAAATTTTAGCCTGCTCTCGATTTACAATTTAGTCCAATAGTCCAATAGGTACTAGCAGCATGGTGTTATTCTCAACATTTTTTATGA
This sequence comes from Pollicipes pollicipes, assembly GCF_011947565.3. Taxonomy (NCBI): domain Eukaryota; kingdom Metazoa; phylum Arthropoda; class Thecostraca; order Pollicipedomorpha; family Pollicipedidae; genus Pollicipes; species Pollicipes pollicipes. The sequence goes on from NW_023597054.1 coordinate 6,014,245, forward strand.
TAGCATTCTTATCGGCATTAAATTTAATTTCAACTTTCAACTCGTTTCTGACATCACTGCATTTCGCACTTTGAGACATGCTCTTGTAGGGAATGTTTCACATCTGAAGATACTGAAGCAAGCATCGATATGTTGAAATGAGATCACTCATGACCATTGGTAAGTTTTTAAGGGGAAAAGACTGTCCAAGACATCACAATTTCTCTGTTTAGTAAATACGCTTGTCATTGCGTCACTGTTTAATTACGTCATCGTACTTTGCACAACATGCGTTGAGAGCCAGTTGACGGCCGTTACCTATGGAAATCGTGCTCAAACGCCAGATATGAACGACTCGACAATTACATTTATATTGGCCTTTATCGGCGCATGGCTGATGGAATGATGGATTTGGATGGCATCATTATGGTATCGTGGATCCCAGGTTTCAGTTTAAAACTCCATGCAAATGGGAAATACTCCCTTTTAATGTAAGTGCGATTAAGAAAGGTCGACGGGATCATGTATTTCATTAGTTAGGGTTTACGGAGGTGTCTGCCATTAATCAAACAGTGGGCCCCTAGTTACACACAAGATGATCAGCGACGCACATCTGGAAGCGTAGTATACATCACCTGCCCGCCTAACAAAGTGCTCCGGGCCGGCAAATGTATGTTGTTTACGGTGGAAATGTTCGTATTGATATGTGAATATCTCGTAAACACGAGAAGAATATATATATATATATATATATATATATATATATATATATATATACATAACTCCCCAAAAAACATTCAAATGGAAAACTCCCAAACAGTGGCTTCAATCGCTCCGCTCGTATCAAAATCGTGTTAAGAGGAAGGGAAAACCCTGTAGAAAAATTCCGTCCAAATACCAGGGAGTCGAGTGGCATCGATTGGTTGTGTTGGCGTGGAAATACTGTTCACTCATATGCACCAATAATATTGGTGTACATGAGTGCGCAGCAGTGATCTTAGAACATTATGTCTGTCGAAATTTTCAGCTTTATCTGTTACGTACCTTTAATGTCTGGCTTGGATCTCTTTCACACTTTTGATGCGAGCTGGGGCGAATTCGTTCAGTACTAGTACTGGCATGGAAGCTTTGAACGCTTTTGAAGGGGGGGATGTAAACTGAACAAAATTGTCACCCGTCGACGGAACCCTGCATGGCGCCGCTCAGGTAGGATAAAACGTCTGGTACTGCAGAGTATGGGTTGTAATTAACACCACCGGACGATGTTTGGCTGTTTGTAAAGCCTCAATTATTGCGCTGGCTTGTTAGAATCGCTATCTTAACTTTGCGCGGTGCTGTGTGCAGAAAAGGTTTTCGCGATACCGAAGGTGCGTAACGCCAGAGCTGCAGGTGCCGATGTGGAATGGCTGGGCCATAATGCGGTGCTGGTGATACATTGTCTTTTTTTAAAGAACTCGCTACCAATCGCAAAATGTCTGATATGACACTGCAGAGCCCTCTGTGACTGAAATGGTTGCACGTTATGCGGCATTGCCTCTGTGCTTTGTTTTTCGTTTCAGCCCTATGTGTTGCACTCCTTGTGTGACGGTATCTATAAGCGGTAATCCGCGCGACCACAGCACTTCACAGTCTTTCGCTGCCCAGTGTTTCAGGATCTGCAGATGCTGGTGGGCGTGACGGGCAGCTACGCCGGCTCCGGCATTCAGTACGTGGTGCCGGCGCTGCTGGTGCTTTACTCCCGGCGCACCACGCTCACCCTCATCGGCATGGGTGTGCGCAACAAGCACAGCAGCGTGTTCCAGCACACGGGCTGGATCGTGTTTGTGCTGCTGTGGGCGGCCGTGTGTGTGGTGTTCGTCACAGTGAACCACCTGCAGGACTGGTTCGGCCTGTAGCCGGGCCGGGCGGCGCGCGGTGGCCGGGCCGGCCAGACACGGTTCGGGCCAGGGGTCGAGTGAGCCAGGGGCATTCGGCACACGGTCCAAAAACCGAGCGCCTCGTGATCCCAAACATGCGTCTCATTCTAAGCACTGACAAGTGCGTTTTCCTTAAATTTGTTTGCATGGGAATTTTGCGCGGACTGCATTCGCCATTCTGTGCGGCAGAAGCGCTGGCAATTACATCGTCCCGTTTCATATTTAATAGCTACGATTGTACGAGGCATCACTGACTACCTTAAAATAACGTATCTCTGTTGCAGGGTGCATATAAGCCTTACCTGTCATGTCACTGATTCCCGCAAGGCTGTAATCGAACAGCTGCCACCAGCTTTAAAGACATGTCCGTCTTATTACCCAGCTTTAAACGACACGCCCTTCCTTTTATCCAACTTCAACGACATGTCCGTCTAAACTTACCACTCGGTATATAGTCTGTCGAATGGCCTGGTTTAAATGGCTCTATTACGAATGTTACGCTTGTGACAGAGTTAGACATCGCGATAACTGATAACTATTCTGGTCGAATTTGTATTTTTCCCTCCTTCCGAGCAGTTTGCTATATGTAGTCTGTGACCGGGTCTTAACAGCATGTCCGCTAGGTTAGACGGATTCGCCACTGTGGACGAATGCGCTTGCCAGACTTGTTTGGTGCTGTACTGATTTTCAGCTGTCCTCTGTATATGTAGCCACTCATGAGCCGGTGGCGAGGCAAACTGAGGTCCGAGGCAGAGCGTAAGGGGTGCAAGCTTTTTCATTAAACACAGGCAGCTCGAAGCTGCATGGAAAATTTGCAACTCTTCTTACTTGCTGGTGCGCTCAACATCATTGCCTTGATGGTTCGTGAGGCCTGTTTACGGAATGGGCCAACTCTGAGTCACTAAGTCCCCGAGTGCTGGTCGAGTAACGTACACCATCGTCCAGCCGCAGCGGGTCTGCTGCCGTGTACTCCAGCGGACCTGCTGCCGTGTACTCCAGCGGACCTGCTGCCGTGTACTCCAGCGGACCTGCTGCCGTGTACTCCAGCGGACCTGCTGCCGTGTACTCCAGCGGGTGTGCTGCCGTCTACTCCAGCGGGCCTGCTGCCGTGTACTCTAGCGGATCTGCTGCCATGTATTCCAGCGGATCTGCTGCCGTGTACTCTAGCGGATCTGCTGCCGTGCACTCCAGCGGATCTGCTGCCGTGCACTCCAGCGGGTCTGCTATCATGTACTCCAGCGGGTCTGCTGCCGTGTACTCACGCGGGTCTGCTGCTGTGTACTCCAGCGGGCCTGCTGCTGTGTACTCCAGCGGGCCTGCTGCTGTGTACCCCAGCGGGTCTGCTGCTGTGTACTCCAGCGGGTCTGCTGCTGTGTACTTCAGCGGGTGTGCTGCTGTGCACTCCAGCGGGTCTGCTGCTGTGCACTCCAGCGGAGATTGACCGAGGCCTGCGGGCAAGGCGTGGAGCCGAACATATCGATAGTGGCCGGGCGTGTGGGCGGACGGGATATAACCGATAACGGTGGTTGAAGGTGAGCTGCACTCATCGCAAGTGCGACACGTTATTTCTAAATCGCAGACGATGTCTGAAAGGTTGGGGGACTAGGGATCACGAAGTAAGTTTATAAGAGAAGCAACGCCATTGAGACAAAGACACGGAGATGGCTGTAGTCAGAAACGTCGTGAGGGGGACTGCTTCGGCCATTGGAATGAAACGCATGTTTGGGGTCATTGAGCGCACGCTCTCGAATGGTGTGTTCATGCTTACTGTACATTCGACCGCCCTCAGCGACCGTGCAAACTGGTTTTTAGTCATATTTGATGGTGTGGTGTGGGAATGCATATATGGAGGCTTCTTGTACCCATTCCTGGGACATCGGGAGCGCCCACTCCTGCATAACGGTATTAACCCTGGGACGTGGCGTATGACGCACGTGGGACAAGCGCATGGGTCTCGCGCCCCGCTGCGTAGGGCGAATCATTTATGAATGGTGCTGAACACCGCGACGCTACGGCTCAGGGGCCTCAGTGCTGCAGAATCGCATTGTGCTTGTTTCGGTTGTATGAATTGTAGGGCCATTTTTCCAGAGTCCATCGCGCTTAAGACCTAAAAGTCACAATTCACCGTAGGCATCTGATTACTTCTTACATTCGGCTGAACGGGTTGCCATGGACTGTATGTGACATCACGAAGACTCTGCCGCCTGGCTCGCTTCGCCCGTACAGTGAAAGCCGGACGGCGGAGACTCGATTTGAGACCACACGGTGCTTCGTTGGCTGATGGGGACCGTACCTCATATGAGTTACAGACTTGCCGCTGAGTGGTGCCACGGTAGCACGGTAGCGGTGCGCTATGTTAAACGTATGACGTGGGCCAGGGAAATTATATTTTCAATTATATTGGGCTATGGTGTCACATGTCAATGTTGTTTCGCCAAGCCACCATATTCCGAGGGAGTTTTCAACCACCCGGCATGCAGAATGTTGCCTCGAGCTATGTACCGACCAGCGACAGAAGTACGCCGCTGGCGGCGCGCGGAGCGTGTGTCGGCCGGCGATAGGCAAAGGCCGTCTTAGTTCTTGATCGGTCTCAGAGATGTGATCTGTGATTTTGCGTTTGCTTGCCCGGACAAAAAAAGTGGAGTTGCTGGCAGAAGAGGTTGCGTGCTGTCCTTAGCTAGGCAGCGTTTCGGGTCGAGCTAGGCCTTGGGTAGGCAGCGTTTCGGGTCGAGGTCTTAGCTAGGCTATAGCTAGGCAGCGTTTCGGTTCGAGGTCTTAGCTAGGCTATAGCAAGGCAGCGTTTCGGTCCGAGGTCGAAGTGTCTGGCGTTAGCCGTCCTCCATGGGGGTTCGACCCGAGTACCGGCCCTGTGCACTTCAGAACCTTGCCAGCAACCTGTCAGCCGTGATGAGTCCTGGTGTCGTCTGCGTGCCGGAGATCTGGGCGGCCGTCGCGACCCAAGCTGTGCTGGCCTGTTCCGTCACACGCGATCCCCCCCCCCCCCCCCCCTCCGTCAACCAATGCAATGCGCTGACGACAGTGAGCGTGTCTCAAACTGTTGCCATTTTAGATTTTTGCGGTTGCCGAGGTAGGTGTGGCCGAGCGTGATCGCATGTGCGTATTCCATAAGTCATTGACACTCATCCGAGTCGCTTGGCCGCGCCATGTCCTGTGAGGGGCGGGAATGTGAAATGGGGACCGAGCCTCATGCTACCAATCTCTTGCCGCGTATTTGGACGTGGGCCCGCGTGGCGGAGACCGGGGTCGTTCGGGGAGCGACGGCTTGTATGGGCTGCTCGGTTGCACGGCCACACAGAGCCACGAGATGTACTGTGGGGTGCTGAACTCGAGCTGTGCACTATCTCGTCGATGTGCCGTATTATGACCTAGCGCTGGTATTTTGTGCCAATGCCATGGTAGCAGTGATCTGTCATTCCGCTGAAATATATGTGGACGTGGTATGCGTTTTTTTAATCTCATTTCAATCTGGGAAGACAAGATGCCAAGTACCTATGCTTATGACCTAGTCAAAACAGGCGGGACGGCCGGCTGGTTGGATCTACATTGTCATTCTCCCCAATGCGCGTGTTTCGAAGACAGTACGTCCCAGTCTTCCAGAGGCGAAATCCAAACCTGTCGTTTGTGCTTTTGAAAATGGGCGAAAGAGCGCGAGGCATTGAGTGCGCTGAAACATTTGTGCGCATGTCATGTAGGCATCACAAAGTAATGCGTCAGAACCCGAGAGGAACCTTCGCAGGGGAGCTGGAAGTTTTCCGACCACTTGCGATCCCCCCCCCCCTCAGCGCTCGCTGGCCGCCGTACGTGACGTCAACCAAGGCTCGCAAAAACGTGCAACGCTTAATGCGTTTCGCTTCACAATAAACTGAATTCCACAGATACATCACACGTTGACCACGAGCTAGTGCTGTCAGAGCAATTCCATTCATTCGAACTGTCTGGCATAGTTTGAGCGGCGTTAATTCCGTATCCCAAAATGAACGGCGTCCAGTATCAAAACAACATGAACTGATAAATTTCATCTATTCAATTATCCACACTCCATTCCTCATCCGCGGATAATATGTTACGCGAAATATATTTACATGCAGGCGTTCCGCAAGGTCAAATGCCTCACAACCCAAAAACACGTGAATTCGACGGAACGAAGCACATGCCAGTGCAGCTTACGCCAATCGAATTTGGGCACAGAAGCACAATCAGCTGTAGGCGGCGGCGATTTTGACTTTCGTTCGCGCTCGCTCCCGTGGAGGACGACCTCATCCCGCACTCTGGCCGTCCCGTGCTCGCATGGCGCCAGTGACCCGCTGCGTCGGCACCTGCACGACGCGCGCACCACGGCGGCAGCACAGCCTCGCGCGTCCGCCGCCTAAGCCACGTACGTGTACACTTTGCGGTCCTCCTGCGTACGCGCCAGGTACTCCTTCTCGATGAGGCCTTCGATGCGCTTCTTGATGACGACCGGCGACGGCAGGAAGCGCGACTTGAGCTGCTCAGTGACCTCGGCCACCAGCACGTTGTGCTGCAGCGTGCGGCGCGCCTTCATGATGCGCACCACGGCCGCTTCGATCTCGTATTTGCGGTCCTCGTCCACCTTGCTGCGCGTCTCGCGCCGCTCCGGCTCTGACTCGCCCTTGGCCACGCCCAGCTGAATTTTGACGCGGTGCAGCTTGGACGTGAAGGCGTCGTTGACGCTGAAGACGTGGCTCGGCTCGATCTCCTTGGTCTTGGGCTGCTTGACCAGGATGCGCTGCGTCGGTTTGCCGACGGCAAGCGACTGCAGCGCGCGCAGCAGGTCCTTGTCGGGGATGTTGGTCTCGTTGCGGATCTCCTCGTAGGTCAGCCGCTCGCGGTCGTTGAAGAGCATGAGGATACTCATCTGGAAGGTAGACACCTGAATGATGTGGCGGCGCGGGCTGCGCGTACCGGCCGCCAGCAGCGCCGACGACGACGCGCCCGCGATGGCCAGGTCCGTCGACGAGTCGTCCGATTTGAAGGGCCCGTAAAACACGGCGTTGAGATCGGCAGAGCCCAACTGCGCCTGCAACGTCAGCTGACGACCCGTGTGCTTAGCCAGATAGAACTTGCGGAACGTCTCGAAGGCGGCAGCCGGCTTGCGCGGGATTTCCACCTTGATGTTACCGGAGTGCGTTGGCCAGAAGCCGGTCGTCAGCACGCGCACGGTCAGGTCAACCATGCCGAACGGGTGGGCGTTGCCCGATAGCACGTGCTGCTTGAACTCTTCCATGATGGTGTTAGAGACAGTGATGTCCTTGAACATACCCTCCAGCTTGGACGTGAACTGGCATCCACACTCGGTGCGGAGTTTGGAGATCATGTTCTTCTCGTTGTCATCACTTGCCGACTTGTTGAGCAACAGCCTCTTGGCTAGGTGCTGCTTGTAGTAGCGCTCAAACACATCCTTTTCCTGCAGGAATCGAAATATGACCATGGTCTTGTCCAGGATGGCCTCAATCTCCTGTTCAGTGACACCCTTGGCACCCTTCTTAAGCCTGTCATCAATGAAGAGTGACAGGTACTCTGGGGACTTGTTGTTGAGATTGAGGAAGTACTCAAAGTCTGAGGCGATGCGCTGTTTCACCATCTTGTCTTTGTTGAATGAGTTTTTCAGGAAGTGATCAAACACATCCCTCAGATCCAGCAGGCTCTGCACATAGGTGATAGCATTTTTTCCACCATATGCTGGATCCTCAGCCACAAGTGCTCTGCCTTGTTCCCGAAGGTATGCTGACACACAGTCAGCCAGTGTTTTCAGCCCATCCTGTACTCTTGACAGGAGCTTGTACATGCATGCCAGGTCATCAGTTTTCTGGTGCTTCAGCATGTGCACAACCCCAGAGTTCTCAATTTCAACAATGGTCTTCATGTGCTTTTTGATGAGCTCTTCCTCAACCACCTCAACAATGTGAGCCTCAGTTGATTCATCCAGATAGTGGGATGCACGTTCAGCTTCTTCATTGATTCGTGCCTCCACTTTCCTGATGTAAGCTGAGGCAGAGTTCTCTGCCAGGAAGTTTTGGCTTTCCATCCTGTAGAACTGAGCTGACTGCTGCAGGAAGGGTCTCTCAAAGTCCTCCTCATATACAGCCCTGCTTTCTACACCAAGAACCATCAGCATGCTGCATGCATTCTTCACAGCAAGTTTGTCAATGACCTCCCCTCTCCTCTCTCTCATGACCATTTCAAGAAGTGTGTCCCTCAGGTGGTCTCTGATTCCACCATATCTGACAATCTGATCCCTGAACAGGATGAGTCCCAAGTTGAACACATTGTCAACATTGTTCTGCTGCACATAAACTCTGTCCATGTACATCAGGATGTCTCTGATCATGATCATGGATGTTTTATGGTCATGCCAAGCCTGGTTAAGTGTCGCCAGAAAGTTGTTGTTCAGTGACTTCAGTACGTCACCTCGGACCTTGGTTTCCAGGTGTTGTGTCACCACATCTCTCAGTCCAGTATACAGACGTTCACCATGCTTGTGAAGAACCATGGTGTAGGCATTGCGGTACAGCTCTTCAAAGCTCAGCCCACTGTTGTTTTTCTTCTGGATCTCTTGGATGGCATTCTTCAGGATATGCCAGATTCCCTCCACATACCTCTCATCCATCGTCATAGGGAATGCCCTGATTCTCATCTTCGCGTCCTTCTTGGGCTGCCCGCGCTGCATAGTTCACGACTGGTCCGTGATTACACCCTTGGATCGTTGACAAAATTGATGCATATAAAATCGATGGAACCAGCTGCGATTCGCTTACGTTCCAATACTGCAGCTTGTACTCTTCATCGTGGAGCAACAAACAATTAAGAAACAACAAAGACTTTGTGGAACCCGGGCCACTCTAAGTAAAGCAACTGGAAAACGAACGACAGGCCCCAACCGAACAAACCCCTCAGCTATGCCTCGCACTCACGAACAAGCACCAGAGCAGCCTTGTCATACGGCGTCCAACTTGACATATAAATGAGGCCAACCTAGAAATTCTGTTCTTCTTTGGCATTTGATGACGTCATATAGTTTGTCACCCATTCAAGCTTTTTCATGTTGTTGAATCTAGTGTGTAAAAGTAGAATTATTAAGATCACATCTAAACTTTTAAAATATTGAGCTTAATGTTTGTCTGTATAAAATAAGAATGTTACTCACCATCATAAATTGACGATCCCACGATCAACAAAGTACAGCTGCCATCTGCACTGCATTTTGTCGCGGAGGCGTCATTTGCTTGTTTTGGCTGCTTAATAGTGATCAAGGCTATCTAACGATGGTGATGTGATGGTGGTGTATGGTTATGGTGATGCTAGTGATGGTGGTGTATGGTTCTTTCAAGCGCGATATGAACCAAGGCCCTGGAACTGGGTTATGAGTGGGGCGGACGTTACACGTTTAGGCGGGCTGTGTTCTGTATGTTCTGCATCATAGGGGCTCACGCTGGAGGGGGGAGGGGGGAAGCTTATCTGCAGGGTTAATGCCTGAGTTGGTCTCCAGAATCGTGCCTGTCCTGTTGGATACAGTGGGAGATGGAACAGGATGTTTTGTCTGATTCTGGTACCACAACGCATCATGCAGCTGGTGGCCTGCTAGCTTTTAAAGTGGTAGAGAAATACCAGTTTTCTGGTGCCTCAGTATTGTTGATGGCGACAACACTTTATTTTACCATTATTGGCAACTATTCATGGTGGCAGCACCAATGGCAATGATACCACTGGTGGCAAAACTATTGCTAGTGGTCAACACCCCATGTTGTGAATAATCACCGGGTTACATGAAACTTTTAGATAAAAAAGAGGACAATGCAGCTAGTTTGCAGTAAAATGATGCATCATAACCACAAGTGATCATTTAGTGTGTGGATGTAGTGTTAAGCAGCTGAATAAAAAAATAGTATAATTGAGGCTTAACAAATTAATAAAAAATGATTCCTTAGAATGACAAAGCCAAACAGTGCCAATAGCCATCACCTATTGCAACCCATCTCATTGCTCAGAAGTTGTGAAAAAATGTGATAATGCTTTTATTGTGCTTTTTCTTCTGTTTTGATCTAGGCATGCATATATGTACTCACTCTGTACACTTAATGATTCTACAAGAGGTGGAAGTCTGTAAATACAGGACACCTCTGTGTGTGGGCTCCAGGATAATGTTGTTACCAAGGTTCCTTGCACAAGGTGTTGATTTGTAAGCCTGAGCTTCAGCTGTGTTGTATATTGTGTTATAGGGTAGGCCTTATGGTTATCACCATACCTTTTTGGTGAATATTTGTTTTTTGTTGCAGGGCACATTCCAGTAGCCATGAATGGCAGCAAACTTAATCTTCAGATCTCCATGATAGAAAGTGAAAAAGATAGATTATTCAACTGCATCATTACAACAATGAAAAGGGTAATTTGTAAAGGTGTTCGGTCATGAGCAATTCAACTGTAGAAATGTACGAGTAATGTTTTTTATTATCAGCTCTCCACAGCATTTTCCCCAATGTGCTAGGGATTGCCTGTTATGTATGTTGTACCAGTCTGTATCAGATGACTTAGAAATGGACCTCATTGCCAGTAAATATGCTCAGGTTGTGATATTGGTTGAAACTGATGCCTCTTGCTGTGCAGGTGCATATGCTGAGCAGTATGCCATCACCTGCCATGCTAAAGCAGCTGGGCCAGGACAACTACCAGCTGCTGCAACTGCTGTCCGAGTGGGCGGACTCGGCCGAGCAGCTGCTGCCCGCCCTGTACCCGTCTCCTGCCACGCCGGAGCCGGAGCTGGCCCGTCACCCGTCCGCCGACGCCAACACCACGTTCGAGTCGATAGCGTCGTTCCACACGGCAGCGGACGGCGGACGGAGCACCCCCTTCAACGACACGCCGGCCCAGCTGAAGCTGAGGTGCGACCCGCCGCCACTCAGGCCGGCTGTCGCGGTGCACTGGGGGCAGTCGCTCAATCCGTCACGTGGGTTGCAGGCTGTGGTGTTGGTGAAGTTGGTTACTTCACTATAAATGACCAGATCCGTGATTATTGGTTTGCGGCTGGTGGCGTTGTGGGTGAAACACGAGCTCATGATTTTCATTTTTAGTTGTCTCAGGACGCCAGAAGTGGGCTGTCAAAAGCCAGCAGACGATTTGTCTGTGCAGTCACATGGAGTGAAGATGAGTGTCTCAAAGAAGTCCAATGATGAGGTCTCCAGCATTATTAATCGGCATTTGATGAAGAAGAGAGGCACGCCGGAGCCGGCCAAAGAAACGCCACAACCGTAAGGATTTAACAGTGTTAATCAGGTTTTGATGACGAAGAGAGCCACGTCAGATCACTGCAAATAAGTGGTGTAATTAGTTCGCCTTCATGTCGCGTTTTAAGATATTTTGTTGTGAGTGTCACTGCTGCCATTGCATCCCAATGTGCGTCGGCTCCGCCCTGTCCGTGTTTCATGTCTCCAGTATACGCCATTGTGTCCCGTGTTGCCACTGCATCGCGGTGTTTATATGCCTCCGCCACAGCGATGTGGCCGTGTTTTCGATCCGTCACAGTCTTGCAATGTCCCTCTCGTATCTTGGTGTGGCCGTGCTTACGCCACATCCCGATGTAGCGGTGACCTCGCTGCATCCCATTGTTGACCTGTCGCTGCCGTATCCCACTTTGTTCGTGTCTTTGCCGAACCCACTCTCGTCATGTCTCCGTGGTGTCCCAGTGTGGCCATGTTTCCGATGTATCCTGGTGGCGCCGCCGTATCTCGGTATGGCCGCCGTACCCCGGTGCGGCCGTTTTACCCTTGTGTGGCCACTGTATCCCGGTGGCGCCGCTGTGTCCCGGTGGCGCCGCCGTGCCCCGGTGGCGCCACCATGCCCCGAGGTGGCCGCCGTACCAGATGTGACCGGTGCCGTAGACTGCTGGAGGATGGTGTACAACAGCCAGTGGTGTTCTCCTGCTGGGACCTTGCTACCGGCTACACCTACCTGTACCTGAAGGAGGCTGAGACCCGGCTGACGGAGCTCAGCAAGCAGCTGAGGTCAGTCACCAGCCAGCTCCGACCATGGCCTCTGAGGCGCCGGCTCCGCGGTGTCTGTTATTGTATCAGTTGGTGGTCACTGCCCTTACTGGCTTCGATGCAATGACTCTCTGTGGCATGCAATATGAAAGGTGGGTGATTGCTTCAAATCAGCTAGCTCAAAATATGAGCATATTTCAGGAGTAACTGCCATTTACAATGTCCAGGCGTTGGACTGCCTCTGGCGATATGGTGAGGCCTAGGCCACCTCAAGTTGCGCAATGTTCTTCCTGGGACTGGCCCATCTCAACCCTCTGACGTGTGTGCGCGTAGCGTGCGGCGTCCGTACTGAGGCTGGCAGCGGCGCCTCTTGTTTCAGAGCGCTTGCCCAAGGCGGCCCCGCCCGGCTCTGTCGGCTCCCCAGGATCGGTGAGCTGGTGATGTCAGCCTGGAAGGGGGACTGGTACCGGGCCAGGGTCACCGAGGTCACCGACAGGTCAGTCGGCGCCTTATCGTCACCAGCTGGAGCAGGAGCCACAGCCGGTACACGGACCCTCGGGAAAATGGTTTGGTTTTTTAGCTTTACTAGTGACACATAGTTGTCCTGGCAGCTGTGCATGGCACACATCCTCAACTTGCTCCATCTGTGCCTACCGCGAACGTCCAGTGTCCGGTACGCGGCGAGGTTTATGGCGGTACCCACACGAATGGGCGTTACAGTGAACACAATTTTACGTTGATGTGTTGAAAGATGCTCATCTCCGAAACGCGTGGATGATTTAGCGAAACAGCGGCGACTTCCCTCACAAACCAAAGTCAACATTTGTCAGAACTGACTCAAGCACTGAGTTACACGGCGCTTCGCACAGTTTCGGCGTGGTCAGCCGTCTGTATGAGAACATTTAGGGGCATCAGTTACTCTGCAGATAGTCGTGACGGTGCAGACATGCCAGTCGTGTATGGAACGTGTGTGGAACGCATGTGTGTTATCAGGCGACGTCACGAATATTCGAGTGAGCAGCGTTGGCGAGTGTGTTAGGCCGTGGGTGGCATGGCCCGAGTGCCTGGCCTCCAGCGCTGACCCTCACGCGAGTGACCTTTGGTTGCCGGCAGAGGAGATGCGTCCTCGATGATCGGCGTGCAGTATATGGACTACGGTAACCGGGACGAAAAGCTTGTCACCGAGATACGCTTCCTGCCCAACAAAATGAAGGCCATGCCAGCGGCTGCCTACAAGTGCAAACTCAAGGATGTACGTACCTCACCTCCTGCTCTCCGACTGTGTATGCGTAATGCCGTCTAATGGCAAAATGTATGCCATTGGAATCAACATCCGTACGAACAACATCCGTATGAAGCATTTTGCTTGTGTTCAGGAGGGCTGATTGTCCGTGCACAATTCGGTTTCGAATTGAGTTACAGAAGCGTCCGTTGCATGGTTGGATTCATGAGCTTCCCCCGTCATTACCGTGGACTGTTTGTGTGGATGTTAGATGTTTTTAATGATGTTAAATTTTCAAAGTCACATGTAACCCGCGCTCAAAGGATACGCACGAATTGAAAAAATGCTTCGTTGACGCGGTCAGTATTTACCTGTCGAAACATTCGTGCATGAAATTAGCGTTATGATTGAAATGGTGGTCTACAAAAGACGTGCAAAGCCACATTGTACAATTCGTATCGTTTCTGGAAATTCGAAACATGTTTTAAAAATGTGTATGAGTGAATTGGTGTGCTTTGACTTTGCGTTAGAGTCGCACTAACCCTAATACAGTGGGCGTATCTGTGGTCGTGCATGCTTTGGCACCAGCAATTTTGCCATTCACGCATGAGAAAAGTACGTATGTGAGAGCATACGCCCTTTGCACACATAACATAATCGCGGTAGGCCCAACGCAATTGGATGTATTCGTTTCGTTACGCCCTTTTGTCTTGATTCAAGTGTCTAATGTGCAGAGCATGCGTCTTTTTGGCCAAATACGTCTTTTCGCTTTGTATCACCTTTGCTTTCTTGCGGCTATATCTTAACACAAATCTAAAAACTCAATGACTTTATTTAAAAATGTCAAAATGTTTGCATGACTTTACAAGATGCATCATATTGAGACGAATTGAATGATACCAAAAGCCCATTTTCGGAGAATAATGGTGGCTCTGTGGCCATTGGACTAGTTCCTAGCGCCTAGTACTAATTCATGTGCGGAGTGCATGTGTTCGTCAGGTACACCGTCGCGAGCGTTTAGAGCAAATAGCTTGCTCTCCGGTTGATCCCTACGACTTCTCAGCAGGCTACATACGCCCTTAGCGTCTGTTTCTTTCTACGGGCATTCGAAGCAAATGAAAGTTATCCTAGGCAAAGGCCGAACCGTCCCACCGTTGGCCTTGTTGTGCTGACGAATTAACCCACTTGTCTGGAAAAGGATTTCTGTTCCCACCATTTAACCAAAAATGTGCGTCCATTTCTTTAGCACCATAGTGGTAGAGTTTTGAAGGCAATATTGGAGTCAAAGTCATTAAAGAAATTGAGACCCACGAAATAGATGTTCAGTTTCACGTGTTCAAGGATAGGCCCAAGCTGGGATTTCATAATAACCTTTGTTTCCCTTACAAATGTAAAACAGTAGAAGTCTAGGACTCACGCACTTGTTTCTTCTGATCCCGTTGCGGTGATGTGTCGGCCAAAGCGTTGTCTTACTGATGGTAGCTGATGGCAGCGCCAGCCTTGCTGTCACGTCATACCCGGCGGCAGCTGACGGTGGGCGGGCCTCGCCACCGGCCGCTGCAGCTGCGGCTGCTGGAGCGGCTGGCCGACTCGGCAGCCGCCCAGCTGACGGCTCAGTTTCGTCTCACGTCGCTACCCGGCCTCTACGAGGTGTCGCTGGCCTCATACGTGGCCGTCGACGGCCACCCGAGGCTCACGGACGTGGTGGCCACGCTCAACAACGCGCTGGCGCTCGACCCGGCCGCGGCGGAGCTACAGGTGGGGCGCGCCGCTCACGGCCGCCGCCGCCGGGCCGGACCTCGTCCGCGCGGTCTATTCTGTGACCCAGCGGTCGCGGAGTTTCGATCGGAGTGGCAGTCGTACAGTCGCCGTTGGCAGACCGACAGGCCCGATGGAGTTGGTTGCTAGGATCACGACACTCGTGCAGCTGGTCGCCTGACTCGTACGGCTGGTCGCCTGACTCGTACGGCTGGTCGCCTGACTCGTGCAGCTGGTCGCCTGACTCGTGCGGCCCGTACACTTAGCAGTTCACGAGTGGGTTTGTGCACCTGCTCGCCTGCAGCCTGAACATGCGTAGGTATAGTGACAGGCAGGATCGCGCGTGCCCACATACCCACGACACATATCCTCTGTGCTTACACACAGCTGACATTGGACGTTTCATGCATTCACACGTCTGACACTTGGGCCCGTTTGCCACGATCTTGTGCACGTGAACACGGCTGACCCGGATTCGGCGTGGCCCGGCAGGCCGAGCCTGGCTCGTTGGAGCTGGCGCCGCTGCTCGTGCCGTTCTCTGCGGCTCCGGTGCCGGCCCCGGCGGCGGCCGTCGGCGAGGTGCCAGCCGATGAGAAGGTGCGCAGCTGGCTGGCGGCCCAGGCGGCTGGGCCGCAGCCGGCGCTGGCGCCCTCCGTCCCGCCGGCCAGCCGCCGCAGCCAGACCAGCCGAGAGATCAACATCAGGCAAGCGGCGGACGGCCGTGTGCCGAGCGGCCGGACGGGCTGCCGCGCTCGCTGCCACGGTGGGATCAGTGACGGTTACACTGAGAGGTCATGTGGCTGGTCTTGGCTGGCGGTGTGTGTCGGCTCAGCGGCGCAAAATCTGTCCGGGTGGACAGCAGGGAGAGCAGCATCACGTCATGTCATTGGACTTCTGTCTCTTCCGCCCGCTCCGCCTCCATCACGCTTCGTTTGCTGCCAAAGCGTTCCTCTTTGACCCCGAGCGCTCACATTTTGGCGTACACTCCAGAACCCTCACATTTTGGCGTACCCGCCCGATTTGCTTTGCCCAACGCGTTAAGATTCTGGGTTGACCGCCATTTGTCTCGATGATGATTGGTTGATCCTGAGTGAGGGTAGGAGCAACAGCGAATGGACTCCAAAGCGTTTGTAGAATTCCGTGAACGAATGTTGGTCTGCCTGACATCCAAATGGCTTTGCTTTGACTTGGCCACACTGTGATGGCCTGGCAATAGTCGATATCCATGTGGTTTTCAAGGGCTGCCGCCCGGATTTGTGCAATCTTCTGCCTACAACCCACAACAGTTAATAGTTGCTGTTTTGTGTCAAGTATGTACTAAAAATGTTGGGTGTCCACGCCCCGCTGGAGCTCTTTTTACGGAGCGCCGTCGCCCGTAGCCGTCATTTCAGCGCCCAGGGACTAATTGTTCCGGGTGCGGGCTGAACCACGTCTGTGCGTGCGTGCGTGCGTGCGTGCGTGCGTGTGTGCGTGTGTGTGTGCGTGTGTGTGTGTGCGTGATGCCTGCGATTTGACCGCGTCAGTGTGAGGGCTGCTGATGCGACTGGTGTTATTGCTTGTTTAGACCATGTTGTCTTCAAGCAGTTCTCATACGTCCTACCAAAATCATTGTCACCGGTGTCTTGCTTATGAACTGGATGAACCTGCGCGTGAGTCGTGGATCGCGGTATCACTGCGTGTCAGTGGGTACTCGATAGTCGGTGGCGCGGACTTGGCGGTGCCCGTCGCCGGTCGGTTCGCTGTGCGCCAGGCTGTGTCAGCGGCTCTTCTGTCGTCCCTGGCGGCGGCGCGCCGCCCCGTGCCCCGGCCGCGCGTGACGTCGCCGCCCGGCCGTCAGTTTCGGCTCCGGCGGGGGCCCGTTCAAGACGCGCCGCTGCCGGCCGCCGCCGCAGTACAGCGGCATGAAGCTGGCGTGGGCGGCCTGGCCCATCCGCCAAGCGTCCGCCGGCACCGAGCCCCTCCAGGACGTGCTCGTGCTGCACGTGCACGCGCCCGACCACTTCTTCATCAGCTGGGGCGACCACCAGCGCTTTGACAAGTGAGCGGCGCCTGCGCCGTGGACTGGCGCACCCGTCGACCCGGTGGTCACTTTGGTGGAGTGGTGGCTGTAGATGGTGGCGTGGGCATACAACTAGCCAGCTTGAAAACGGACAGTTCGCGTCTCTTGACGTGGGCAGTGTGTATTGTATCACGTAAGTATTCTGACCCAACCGTGCGCGTCGGCTGTTTTGAATATTCCTCTTCTGCCGTCATTTCTGCTATTCTTGTAATGTGTTGTTCCTGTCCAAACTGGAGCCTTGCTTGATACGCTGTGGCGTCTCACGCATCATGGAATGCTTTTGCTCCTTTGTTTCGCCAGGAGATTGGGATATGTCTCACTCCCCTTGTGATGATTGTCGACGAAATGTTCATGGCGGAGCGTCGTCCTGCTTTAAGCTGTTAAATTGTGACCCAACCACTTGTGAAACACTCAGTGTCGGCCGTGCTGTTAACCCGGTGGAGCCATATCACCATGCGCGGTTGTCGAGTGTCACCCGTGCTGCGTGATAAAGCCGTCTGGTGTCGTGCGGTGCCGGTGTCGGCGTCTGGTGTTGCGCGGTGCCGGTGTCGCCCGTCTGGTATGCGGTGCCGGTGTCGGCGTCTGGTGTCGTGCGGTGCTGGTGTCGCCCATCTGGTGTCGCGCCGTGCCAGTGTCGCCCGTCTGGTGTGCGGTGCCGGTGTCGGCGTCTGGTGTCGTGCGGTGCTGGTGTCGCCCATCTGGGGTCGCGCCGTGCCGGTGTCGGCGCCTGGTGTCGTGCGGTGCTGGTGTCGCCCGTCTGGTGTCGCGCGGTGCCAGTGTCGCCCGTCTGGTGTCGCGCGGTGCCGGTGCCGCGCGGCTCCGGTGTCGGCGTCTGGTGTCGCGCGGTGCCGGTGTCGCCCGTGTGGTGTCGTGCGGTGCCGGTGTCGCCTGTCTGGTGTCGCGCGGTGCCGGTGTCGCCCATCTGGTGTCGCGCGGTGCCGGTGTCGGTGTCTGGTGTCGCGCGGTGCCGGTGTCGCCCGTCTGGTGTCGCGTGGTGCCGGTGCCGCGCGGCGCCGGTGTCGGCGTCTGGTGTCGCGCGGTGCCGGTGTCGGCGTCTGGTGTTGCGCGCTGCCGGTGTCGGCTCTCTGGTGTCATGCGGTACCGGTGTCGCCCGTCTGATGTCGCGCTGTGCCGGTGTCGCCCGTCTGGTGTCGCGTGGTGCCGGTGTCGGCGTCTGGTGTCGCGCGGTACCGGTGTCGCCCGTTTGGTGTCGCGCGGTGCCGGTGACGCCCGCCTGGTGTCGCGCGGTGCCGATGTCGCCGTCTGGTGTCGCGCAGTGCCGGTGTCGGCGTCTGATGGCGTGCGCGCCGCTCGCCTCAGGTTCGAGCGGCGCCTGAATGCCGTGTATGATCGGCTGCCCCCGCACCCGGAGCAGGCTGTCCGTCACCTGCTCACGCCCGACTCGTACTGGGTGGCTCGCTGCGCCGCCAACGGCCGCTGGTGCCGCTGTGTGGTGCAGCAGGACGCCGCCCGGGCCGGCCAGGTGAGCGCCGGCGCTGCACTCGAGCCCGGGGCGGGGCAAGGAGCCGTGGCGCGAGTGATCAGACCTTTCGTCTGCACGGAACGCCGGGCTCTGAAGTGGCCAACACAGCCGTCGTGCTGACGCTGTTGTGAGACGGCTCTTACGCCGCACGCTGCTGCCGCCCCGCCGCGTGCGGACGAGCCCGCCGTGCACGCTGACTGGTGCCTCGTCTGGTGCCCCCAGCGGTCCTTGTGTGTCGTGTGGCGGCCGCTGACTCGTCTGGTGCCCCCAGCGGTCCGTGTGTGTCGCGGGGCGGCCGCTGACTGGGCTGCCGTCGGCAGGGAGACGTGGTCGGCGCTGACGTGGCCGTGCTATGGGTTGACTACGGCGACACAGAGCGCGTGCCGGCCGCCAACTTCCGACCGATGGCCGAGGAGTTCGCCACCGAACCGCTCTTCGCCGTCCAGGCGCGGTGCGCCGGGGTACGCCATTCTACACACACACACACACACACACACGCACGCACGCACGCACGCACGCACGCACTCAACATGCATATATATATATATATATATATATATATATATATATATATATACACACGCTTTTCAGTAAGCTTAATGTGTATTGATTGGCTGGTCGTAATCCACACGACAGATATTAGTGGCATTGCTGTAAGCAGACTCACTGACTCGAGGACTCCTTATGCAGGTATGTTATGTTTTACGTGCATAGTGTTTGTTACGGCCGACTTTTTCTTCTTTGGTTTGAGAGCCAACTCATACACACCGTGATGACGTCCCCCAATCATTTTACCCCCTTTTGTGAGCATGTTTACGAGAGGCCCGGCTACCTATAACGGGGTTCATGCGCCGCAGATCATCCCGCTGGACGGGCAAGGCGCGCCGGCGGCGTCCTTCTCACCGGCCGCCGCCGCCATATTCCGGCAGTTGCTGGAGGACCGGCCGTGTGTGGTTCACCCCGTGCCCAGCGAGAGCAGCACGTGAGTCGCCCTCGAGTGCTCCAACCACCAGCGGCCGCTCCGGAGCTCACGTGAGGTTCGGAGCAGGTGTGGCCGAGCGCTGTGGGCGCTGTTGGACTGACCGAAATGCGGTGGGAGCACGGTGACCCGGTCAGGGGCCGCAGCTGGTTGGGGCGGCACGTATGTGTGCAAGTACGAGAAGCACGGGCTCCTGTTGCCGCGAGGTGTGGGCAAAACAAGCTGCAGGAGACAACTTCCCCCGGCAGCGGGCAGGGTCTCACGACCGGGACGTCACCACAAACGTGCCGTCTTGGCTGGCTGTCGGTCCGCGGTGGCGTGATCTTCTGTCACCGGAGCGTGCAGCGCGGTGGAGCCGCCTGTACATCAACCCCGACAGCGACGTGGCGTACTGCTGTAATTGCGGCCGGCGTCTGCCTCCGCCTCGCACCGGCGTGCTGCTGAGACCCCCGGCCAGGCTCCTGGCCGGCGCCTGCCTCCGCCTCGCACCGGCGCAGTCCCCTGCTGGAGGTGCGACCGCCGCTAACGTTACTACCGCCGCCGCAGGGACTGTCTGGCCGTGCTTCTGGAGACGTTCGACGACGGCGACACGGTGTCGGTGACGGACGTACTGCTGGACAGCGGTGTGGCCCGTCTCCGGCTGGCCGAGCTGGATCGAGAGACGCTAAAGGACGCCGGAGGGGTGGCCCAACTCAATGGAGAAACGCCCGAAAGGGCCGGCTCGCCGATAGAAGACCCCAGCAGGGTACGGCCAGTGTCTCTCCGCGGCGGGGAAGGGTCGCGCTCTGGACGCGCCTCCAAAACACCAGCCATCACCATCCACGACTCCACGATCACCGGTGACATTCTGCCCCCGCCTGTTGCAGTGGGACCCCATGTCCGAGGATTTCCACTCGCCGTTGAACCGCGAGGACGTGCAGAGCCCGGGCGCCGCCGAGCTGCTAGACCGCGAGGAGCCCGAGAGCCAGGTGTGCCCGATCTTCGCCCGCGGCGCCAACTGCTGGAATGGCGTCGCCTGCAGGAAGAGACACATCCGGGGCGGTGAGTGCAGCGCGGTCACGGATCGTGAGCAGCCGGGGCGGGGGGGGGGAGGGGGAAGTTGTGTGGTGGTTGAACTGACAGATCGCTGGCAGCAAGAGGCGCGATGGCCATTTGTTTTTGAACTCTGGTATTTGCTGTCCGAGTGTAAATTAGCTTTGTAGAGGGTAAATGAATCCCTCGTCATAGCCTGTGCAGAAGTATACTGTTAACTGATCATGATTTTCATTGCCAGGGGTTTCAAGTACTGGATTAGCGAGCAGCCATCGTAACAACGGCCATGCTTATGTGGTGGGCCTGTCGGTCGGATTATCGAATAGCCAAGTGCATTTTTTCAAATGTTTTCGCCTCCAGACTTGATCCGTGGTACGTTTTGCGTACAAATGCAACGGCGTTAAAACAACAGTGGGCACAGAACAGCAATGAATTACGTAGGGCAGGGCTTCGTGTTTTAAAAGCCGCGTAGTCTGGCCATACTAAGGACCAAGCGTATTTGCCCTTGGCACTGCTGTGTATTAATGTGGCAGAAATATCTTTCAGAGCAGACTAAACGTGCCATTTTTGTGCAAAGACAGTCGTCATGCACACATTCATTTTGCCATCCCTTATGACATCTGTGACGCACCCAGGCCCCGCGCGCGAGCTGTGACCCGCCACGGAAGTCGTCACAGGATGCAGCCGTCCGTGTGTCGCTAACGTAGCCGCCGGGCTGGCGTGTCCCCGAGACTGGAGCGCTGACACGTGGACCATCGCAGGCGATATGCTGCCGCCGCAAGCACCCGTGTACGTCCGCAACATGGAGAGCCTTCCGGTGCCGTGTGTCGATTCGACCGTGTACGTCAAGGTGTCTGCCTTGCGCCACCCGCGCTGCTTCCACGTGCAGATGCCGTTCGGCGTGGTGCCGGCCGAAGAGATCAACGACAACTGTGAGTGGCGGCGCGGCTGGCCGGCGGGAGGGGAGCCATCAAAACGTCCAGGATCGCAGCGTCCAGTATCGCAGCATCCAGCGTTCGTTAAGTCCAGGAAGGTCCAATTTCGTGCCCATTGGCGGCGTTCATAAGGTCCAGGGACGCAACGTCCAGAGTCTGAAAGTCCAGAGTCGTTAAGTCCAGTGTTTAAAACGTCCAGTATCCATGGCAACCAGGCTAGTTTGGATTCCTGCCGCTAAATAACACTACAGAAGCATATTTGAGTCTTGCCGCTATTTCCCTCTTTTGTCAACAGATGGCACAGTCAACCTGGCATTCCACTGATGATCACGTGATGCGTACAGTCAAGCATGGTTACTATAAATTACCTAGACGCCTGGCGGCCGTGTCCTGCTTGGGCGTGGCCGCGCCCCAGGGCTCACCGGCGGACTGGGCGCAGACGCGCCGGGCGGCGGCGCGGCTGGAAACATGGTGGGCGGCGTGGGCTCGGCAAGGACCGCTGCGCCCGCAGGGTAAGCGGGCTCTCCCGCCCCGCCGTTGCCACAAGGGCCCCTAATGCCGGGGGTACACTTGGTTGTTCAGAGTCTCTTCATTTTGGTATCGGGTTCTTTCCACTTGCTTGGAGGACCCCGTGCTGTTGCTGGGCCTCATATAAGGTAATGCTCCGAGGCACGCAATGCTTAGGGGCGCTCTTTATTGACATATGGCTCTTGTTTGACCTCTTGAATGGGCTTATTTGCTGAGGACCCTTCACTTCACTTCACTTGTCAGAGCTCCCCCTGTTTACCTGCCCGAGCATTCTTGATCACACAGGGGCGCTAGTTCATGTACAATGATCTTCGATTATTGCCCTTTGTTCAGGGGATCTTGTACTCCGGCTGGACCCTATATGTTAGCCTGCCAGGGTGCTCCCGATCGTTCAGGTGTCCCACCATATCGGTGTAAGGTTCTTCTCGCTTGTTATGAGGACCATTCACTGTTCACTGAAGCCTCTTTGTTGGCCTGCCACGGCAGTTTCGATTGCTCAGGTGCCGTCATCATTAGTCTCGGGTTTTCTATATTATAGGAGGGCCTACGCCGTTGACGGGGACCTAAATCTTAATAATTTTTATTGGGGGTTTACTTTTTGCCGACCGATGACTCAATGTGCGGCTATGTTGATTACGCCAAAGAATTCGTTCTTGTCATTGTCGAACATAATTTTACGCGCCGCCGACGCCGTGTGTCTTATTTCCGTTGCTTATTTAATTTGTGGCGATTATTATACGTTACAGTTAAATGCATTTTGAAGGATGGGATATTCTGTATCCCCTTGCAACAGACAAGACAAAAACTCTGTGTCAGTCCTCAGCCATCAGCTGATCTCATTAACTACTCCGCTAACCGCATATAAGCTAGGACACACACGCACGCACGCACGCACGCACGCACGCACGCACGCACGCACGCACGCACGCACGCACGCACGCACGCACGCACGCACGCACCACGCACGCACGCACGCACGCACCACACACACACACACACACACACACACACCACACCACCACACGGAGAGAAGAGAGAGAGAGAGAGAGAGAGAGAGAGATGAGAG
>NW_023597054.1:6038048-6059073 GCF_011947565.3 Pollicipes pollicipes
TCTGTACGCTTACCCGTCTCACACCTACCGCCCAGGTCTGGTCACAGATCAAGCGAATTTCCGGCCAGTTGTGCTCTACCCCACTCCCCGTACTACATGTAAATGGCCGCGACGTCATACATCCAGTGGATGTTGCAAACGGGATTGGCCGAACAATATCGGAGCGCAATCGTGGCGTCAGTACGGAGCGGCAGTTTGCTTGCCATAGAATGCGGCACAAAGAAGCACACTTAAACTTTTCTTCCACAGAACACATGTCGTATAATGATCCCTTTACCATGGTCGAATTAAAGCATGCTATAAGGATGCTGCGGTGCGTATCAGGGGGTCCTGATGACGTGCATAACAACATGCTTCAGCATCTTCCTGGTAGCATGTTGGAAGTTTTGCTGACAATCTTAAATTCACTTTGGGTTAGCGGCGACTTTCCGGTCTCATGGCGACAGGCTACTGTGGTCCCACTTCTAAAGCCGGGGAAGAGTGGTTTAGATCCCCCACGTTATCGACCCATCGCACTTACATCGTCACTCTGTAAGTTGTGGAGAAAATGGTCAATGTCTGACTGACATGGTTCTTAGAAGTGCATGACATTTTTACTAATGCACAGTGCGGTTTTAGAAAGAATCGTAGTACGGTGGACCACTTTTTGACGCTCGATACTACTATTCGGCAAGGTTTTAAAGGGAAACGTCATGTAGGTGCTGTTTTTTCGACCTTGAAGCCGCTTACGATACCACGTGGCGACGAGGCATCCTCTTAAAACTCTTCAAGCATGGCATACGTGGTCATATGGGCACCTTTTTGGAGAATTTTTTGGCTGAACGCTTCTTCCGTGTGCATGTGGGTAATGAGGTGTCAGTTCCTTTTGAACAAGTGAATGGTGTGCCGCAGGGAAGCGTTTTAAGTGTGGCGCTTTTTGCCATCATGATAAACGACATTGTTGACGTCATACCGCAGTCAATCAGTCACACTCTCTTCGTAGATGGTTTTACTATATGGACCAGTGCATCAAGAACGCATGTATGGGAGCGCCAGTTCCAGCTAGCTGTAGACCATCTGGAAAGGTGGAGCGCCATAAATGGGTTTCGGTTTTCCTCCGCGAAAACGGTCACCATGCACTTCTGTCGCCGTCGTCAGTGTGGTGGCTTGACGCTCCGTCTTTACGGCCAACCCATTCCCACAGAGTCGGTAACTAGATACCTGGGAGTATATCTCGACAGTCGTCTCACATATAAGGCGCATTTTAAAACCCTACGAGACAGATGCTTTAAAGCTTTAAATGTTTTAAAATGTGTGGCACGTGCGTCATATGGTGCGGATAGGAAAGCGCTCATGCTTTTATGCCGTTCACTTATCCGTTCTAAGCTTGATTACGCATGTTTTGTATATGACAGCGCAAGTAAGTCAAGCAAATGCCCTTTGGACACTATCCACCACACAGCGCTCCGCATCATCACAGGAGCGCTTCGAACATTACCTGTCGTAAGTCTTCTCGTTGAGGCCAATGAGCTGCAGCTGTCGGCTAGGCGAGAAATGCTTGGCATGAGGTATGATCTGAAGCTGCGGCAATTCCCTTCTCACCCGACATATGGTGCAGTTTTCTCGCGTCAAACAACAGCTGTGTTTCATGGTGGTCCGGAGCAACATTCCGCCTCTTTTTGCGCTAGGATAAGGCCATTACTTGATGCCAGTGACATTCCTCTTTGCAGCGTGATGCCGGTGTAGCATATGCCACACCCTCCATGACTTCTGATTTCGCCCAGGGTAGACACTTCGCTGGCTGAAACAAGGAAGTATACCCTGGCACCTGACTTGTTCCGTTCTATGGGGCTAGAGCACGTGGCGTCGTACGAGGGGCACAGAATGACTTATACGGACGGATCCAAAACCTCAGACGGTGTTGGCTGTGCATTTGTCAGTGGAATCGTTACTCGAGCATTCACACTGTCCAGGCACGTGTCGATATTCACCTCCGAACTCGTGGCTATAATCAAGGCGCTTTGTTTTATTGAAGTTGGGAACGAGTCCTTGCATCTCGCTTTAGCATATTCTTTGAGCGGCCTCCGGGTCTTGAGAGCTTTCAACCCATCATGTCCCCCTTTACAGGACATCTTGATACGTCTCACTGCATTGGACCGAGTTGAAAGGGCGGTGACACTGTGTTGGATTCCTAGTCATGTCGGTATCGTTGGAAACGAGCTCGCTGACGCAGCCGCAAAACGCGCATCACATGCACCATGTACGCGCAGATTGCCTCTTCCATCCCAAAATTTTTATCCAGCCATTTTACCTTTCTGCAACACAAGTGGCAGCTCTCTTGGAATAATCACACAAATAGCAAACTGAAACGTATGAAACACGAGTTGGGCCTGTGGTCTTCCAGCTTCCGTGATTCGAGGCAAAAATAAGTTGTGATTTGCAGGCTGCGTATTGGCCATACGTACAAAACCCGCCGGTATTTGTTGTGTGGTGGTGAGAGACCCCGATGCCCTCGTTGCCCTGCTTTTCTGACGGTGCACCACGTAGTTAAGCTATGTTCACATTTCGCCCGGGAGCGTTTGCTTTACTTTGGGCGAAATGCTACCTCCCTGACGCTAAGTGGCATTCTTGGTAATGACTCGCAACTTTTGGAAGATGACCAACTGTTTTCATTCCTTGCAAAAATAGGATTTCGCTCTATGTATTCACCTCGTAACTAAATTACAACGTTATGGGCGCAATATGACCTGTGCAGTCGGCGCGCCCAAAAACCCCATTTAACAACAACACGCCCGTTTAAAACATACATGAAGAGACAATTTTTTGTGGGCTTTGTAGGCTGGGCCATTGAGCGCGTCTCACCCGGGAGTAGTGTCCGTATTCAGCTGATGAGACAGCTCCCACCCCCTCTCTTTGAGAGTAAAGGCATGTAGAATTTAGAATAAGTCCCGTTTGCAAGAGCTTGTGAAATAATTTGCTACTGGAGGAGGGAGGAGACTCATCCAAATAAAATCACTAACAATATAAGTTAGCGTGCCAGGAGCTGGAGAGCTATGTGCGTGCCTGCCTGGAGCAGACACCAAATCAGTCAGCCTTACACATCAGTCATGAATTCATTACAAAGATGAGAAACATCACCAACACATGCAATAAATAACGGAACCAAATACCGCGAAATTTTTATGCATAGCCCACAATACCAAACAGCAGGCACCCCGGAAAGTGCTTTCCACGATTACCATGCAGCTACTACCGAGTAAACAGCTATTTCCGATGCCACGAGCTAGCGATCAAGTTTTGAATTCCTCAATGTGCCTGCGGCCAAGGGCGTGCTGACGCGGCAAAGTCCGTGCGCTCAAAGAAAAGTTATCCATATTCATGCACAGTGGTTTAACTAGGCAGTATTGTACCGCATGACGTTATTCGTCGGCTGAGGCGGGCGAAATCGGCTCCGGTAGTCCCCTATCTGGCGCTATTGGAACCATGAGGTGAAACGTTGCGAGTAAGTGGGACGGTATCCCGACCCGTGGATCTCACGCACACTGGACTCCATGAACATTGAACCCTGCGAGCCTGAACTTTATGATTCTCCTCTGTCCAGGGGTTTGGACGATTCTGGACGCTATGAACGCTGGATGCTGCGATTCTGGACTTTTTAACCACTGGACTTTATGAACTCTGGGCGTTTTAATAGATAAACACTCAGGATGGATGGGCGGGTGCCGACCTATCGCTCAGGTGGCTGTGTGGCCATGGCCGGACAACCGCTGTGGTTTGCTGGGTCCAGCAGCCCGGACATATCTTTGGCTAACTTCAGTTTATCTCCCCTAACGATCCGACTGTACCGGGACGGTGCGATACGCTGGATGATGTCACCCCCCGATGCCGTGGCTCCGTTGATGACGTGTGACTCAGCCCTGCTGTCTCATTTCTCCCCTGATGCTCCAGCTCTCCGCTGCGGTGTGACTGGCTGTGACGGTGCGGCTCTCCCGCAGACGAGCTGTTTCAGCGGCGTCTCGAAGAGGAGGAGACGCTCGAGTCGCTGACGGCAGCCATGCACACGGTTTACTCGCGCGCGCGCCGCTCCCACTTCAGCGCGCTGTGCCGGCCAGCGCTCGGCGAGATCGTGGTGGTGCCCTGGCAGAACGGCTGGCACCGCGGCCGGGTCACTGACCTCACGGAGCGACTCGAGCCGCACCGGCTGACAGCCGAGGTCGGGAGGTGGCGTCGGGTCAAGGCGGTCGGGGGCGGCTTCAGAGTTGCACGGGAGAGAGAGAGAGAGAGAGAGAGAGAGAGAGAGAGAGAGAGAGAGAGAGAGAGAGAGAGAGAGAGAGAGAGAGAGAGAGAGAGAGAGGGAGAGGGAGAGGGAGAGGGAGAGGGAGAGGGAGAGGGAGAGGGAGAGGGAGAGGGAGAGGGAGAGGGAGAGGGGAGAGGGAGAGGGAGAGGGATGAGGGAGAGGGAGAGGGAGAGGGAGAGGGAGAGGGAGAGGGAGAGGGAGAGGGGAGAGGGAGAGGGAGAGGGAGAGGGAGAGGGGAGATGGGAGAGGGAGAGGGAGAGGGGAGAGGGAGAGGGAGAGGGAGAGGGAGAGGGAGAGGGAGAGGAGAGGGAGAGGGAGAGGGAGAGGGAGAGAGAGAGAGAGAAAGGGAGGAAGAAGGGGAGGGAGGGAAGGGAGAGGGAGATGAGGGAAGCGGAGGGACGGAGGGAGCTCATGATAACGTAAGTCACGCGACCTATGGTTGCACTGACTGCACGCTGGCTCAGCTGCCGTGTATTTTGCAGGTGTACCTGGTCGACCATGGTGTGGTTATCGTTGAAGATGTCACTCAACTTAGGGAGATTCGGATGCAGCACAACCTGCTACCGTACCAGGTAATGCTGGACCAGCCATCCTGGAGTGGTCCAGCAGTCGATATGTTGGCATGGGCGGATGGTCGCGGAAAGACCAAGGCTGTCGAACTCCTATAAACTATCGATTAAACGCCTGACTTACACCTATGGTTATCTTGAATCTGTGCTCTAGTTTTGGTTATGTTTGCGGGGGTCAGATCTTCTCTGGCGAGATGCCCGTTTTGTGAGTTGAAAGCAAGGCGTTGGCAACGATGTGCTCCCAGATGTAGCATCCTGCAGCGTTCCTACCGCCGCTCTACAGTCCAGTGTGGATCAGACTGTCGACCGCCGCCTTACAGTCCAGTGCGGATCAGACTGTCGACCGCCGCTTTACAGTCCAGTGTGGATCAGACTGTCGACCGCCGCCTTACAGTCCAGTGTGGATCAGACTGTCGACCGCCGCCTTGCAGTCCAGTGCGGATCAGACTGTCGACCGCCGCTTCACAGTCCAGTGTGGATCAGACTGTCGACCGCCGCCTTACAGTCCAGTGTGGATCAGACTGTCGACCGCCGCCTTACAGTCCAGCGTGAATCAGACTGTCGACCGCCGCGTTACAGTCCAGTGTGGATCAGACTGTCGAC
This sequence comes from Pollicipes pollicipes, assembly GCF_011947565.3. Lineage (NCBI taxonomy): Eukaryota > Metazoa > Arthropoda > Thecostraca > Pollicipedomorpha > Pollicipedidae > Pollicipes > Pollicipes pollicipes. The sequence goes on from NW_023597054.1 coordinate 6,043,497, forward strand.
CGCCGCCTTACAGTCCAGTGCGGATCAGACTGTCGACCTCCGCTTTACAGTCCAGTGTGGATCAGACTGTCGACCGCCGCCTTACAGTCCAGTGTGGATCAGACTGTCGACCGCCGCCTTGCAGTCCAGTGCGGATCAGACTGTCGACCGCCGCTTTACAGTCCAGTGTGGATCAGACTGTCGACCGCCGCCTTACAGTCCAGTGTGGATCAGAGTGTCGACCGCCGCCTTACAGTCCAGCGTGAATCAGACTGTCGACCGCCGCGTTACAGTCCAGTGTGGATCAGACTGTCGACCGCCGCCTTACAGTCCAGTGCGGATCAGACTGTCGACCGCCGCTTTACAGTCCAGTGTGGATCAGACTCGACCGCCGCCTTACAGTCCAGTGTGGATCAAACTGTCGACCGCCGCTTTACAGTCCAGTGTGGATCAGACTGTCGACCGCCACCTTTCAGTCCAGTGTGGATCAGACTGTCGACTGCCGCCTTACAGTCCAGTGTGGATTAGACTGTCGACCGCCGCCTTGCAGTCCATTGTGGATCAGATTGCCGACCGCTGCTCAACAGCCCAATCTGGATCAGACTATCGACTTCCCTCTGCCTGAGAGTCGTTCTGTTAGGTTTGGATTTGTGTGTGGTTCATCTCTGTTGTTACCAACTGCCCCACAGCACCACCGATTTGTGCTGCCTTCGCTTTTTCACTTTTGAGGTGCATGCTGTTGGTGGGAATGCTTGCTCCAGTGCCAGTCTAAAGTCGATCTGGCCATGTCACGTCGAGCGGACTCTAAAATAGAGTGCATTCAAAAGCCATCCGCTAGAGAGCTGACCCCACAACGGTCTAGTATTGGCTGCCGTCGGTGCGTGACTGTGTCAGGCCGCGTCTGTGCCGGCATGTCCGTCACGCCGGCAGGCGGTGCCATGTCCGTCACGCCGGCAGGCGGTGCCATGTCCGTCACGCCGGCAGGCGGTGCCATGTCCGTCACGCTGGCAGGCGGTGCCATGTCCGTCACGCCGGCAGGCGGTGCCATGTCCGTCACGCGTCCGTCACGCCGGCAGGCGGTGCCATGTCCGTCACGCCTGCAGGCGGTGCCATGTCCGTCACGCCTGCAGGCGGTGCCATGTCCGTCACGCCTGCAGGCGGTGCCATGTCCGTCACGCCGGCAGGCGGTGCCATGCGCGCTGGCGTACGTCACGCCGCCCTCGGCATCCGGCTGGCCGACGGCGGCCGTGCAGCGGCTGGAACAGCTGGTGCAGCCCGCATGCCTCCTGGCTACCGTCATCAGCGTGCGGCCCGACGGCCAGCTGGAGCTGGACTTGTACGGCGCGCGCAGCGCCGGCTGGTACCAGCTGGCTGAGCAGCTGGTGCAGGAGGGGCTGGCGCGACTGCGCACCAACCGGCGGCCGCGGCCGCTGACCGGTCGCCCGCGGCCGTTGGCCGACCACCCGCTGCCGTTGGCCGGCCGCCCGCTGCCGGTGTAACCTGGCCAGGGACGGCGCTGTCGGCCGCTGTGCCGCTGCAGGGTGGCCGGGTGTACACGGCCGGACGAGGGCGCCGGCTCGCACGGGGTGTGCGTGGGGGGGGGACGGACGGCTGTACAGGGGGGGGGGGGGGGAGCAGGGTAGCGGACTGGAGTGGGGAGAGCTAGGACGGAGCTGAACCGGAAGCGGGAAAAGGGCGGCCTGTTCGGCGCCGGGTTGCCCTGTCTCCGTCCGTGTACGAAACGGACCGGTGACCGCTCCGGCGGCCAGTCGGCAGTTTCCCAGTCGCGGCGCTGCTGCTGATAGTGTATCGTGGGCCGCTGCTCGGCCCGCTCCGATCATCCGTAGCCCCGTGAAGTGCCAGTGATCGTGTTATCTGTAACGTCGCAGCAGCCAGTGAACTCGAGATGTACGATGAGCTGGCTGTGGGGGTTATGGTTGGGACTGAGCAGATACTCTGGCGCAGTTGCTGGAGGCATCATGTGGTTGGTTTACCGCGTGACCAGCGCAGAGAGCCTGATTAGTTTTCTGACAAGAAATACATTTATACGTCGTTGATTGGGTTTTGAACAACTCATTAATGGCTGATCGCCCCAGCGTCTCAAGGCACCAGAGGTCTCCTGCCGTTACCGCTCGACCAACGCTCCACCGCTCTGCTATAGCAAACGGCTGGGCTGAATGGTGCGGTAAGTGATGCCGTTGTCCAGTAGTACCGGCAGCGGGTTCTACGTGCTTGGGTTGACGGTCGAGACCACGCCGTCCCTTCTACGTGATGATGTCCGCATGGGTGACTGAGTGTAGGCGGGCAGCCGGCCGGTCTGCGATTGAACCTCAGAAATGCGGCAGAAAAACGTTGGCAATTCGCCTTCTTTCTACATTACCTACAGAGAGAAGGTGCCAGTGCTTCGCAGGATGTGATCCCGGTCTGTTCCCATTCGCACATTGTGTCAAACAGATGTTTTCATTGTGTGGAAGGCCGGACATTCTGAAGCGCCAGGCTATAATTGGGCTTTATTTTGCTTTACAATTGTAAATGCGACGAGTTGTTTGGAATGCTATGTTAGAATTCTGGATGACCTGTGTTCAGGTTTGGCATGAGTCATGTCATGTAAAATAGTACTCCATTTACTCCTAACCTCCGATTGCGAGCCAGTTTGATAGGCCTGCAGTACGTAAGGAACAATGGGCAGACGCCAATCCTTAATCCTGTTTGACTCGTGAGGACAAAATTACAGGGCATGCAAGGTCACCGACTTTTCCCGGCCTTGCAATGATCCAAATGTCCATAATTTGGTTACACGTTGTCACAGAAATGTGCGATTGGCGCAGTTTAACGCTGAAATGGTCCGGTTTTTTGTCAATAGGTCCCTTCTACCGGCGTGAAGGTCCCCATCTGTTTTGTGATCTTCCCCTATGTTTACCAGAGAAGTGGAAGGATGCAACTACCATCCCACTCCCAAAACCAGGTGAGGACACTCAAGGCACAACCATGCATGCGTAGTGCGCTCAGCAGGTGCCTTGGAAAACTGGACCGTATGGTGGGCAAGTGCCTTGCCTGGCTAGTGGATCACGCTAAGCTGGTATCGGACCGGCAGTGTATATTTAGATGCAATCGTACCACCTGTGACCACATTATCCGCCTAGAAACAGACCGTCGTCGTGCGTTTCGTCGAAAACGCTAACCCACTGATGGATTGTTGGTCGGCAGTACTTACGCCTACGATACGGTACTCAAACCAACACTTATTTTCAAGCTTTAGAAGTAGGAACCATTTGGCACATTGTTTATGGGTTCCTCTGGTGGACGCGGCCGTTTCGTGTGAGGTGTCGATCGGTTGTTTCCGATGTTCACTAATTAGAAGATGGACTCTTGCAGTGTAGTTTTACTTCTACACTTTTCAATCTAGTCTTTGGTTTTAATACCAGCTCTCCATAGTCGGCCAGAGGGCCATGCGCATTGAGCAGGAGCCCCTGAGTTGGCTAGTGCCTGTACGCTGGTTAGACATCGCCAATAACGCATAGTTGGCTGCGTCCCGGCATGGGCCTGAGGGCCCATTCCCCAAGCAGGGACAAAGCGGAAGGTCTGGTCAGAGTCTTATTCAGGGGCCGGGCCTGCGGGTATGGGCCCTCAAATGACAGCCAGGGCTTTTTGCGCGCCGGTCAGGGACCATTTAAGTCTCTATGGGCATGTATATCGTTCAGACACCACCAGTGCCGCACAATCGGCTCGGTGTCGGTATTAGCCCGTGGGCCTACTCCCCAATCAGCCGTAAGCCCGGGGCCAGCGATTTGTAGCGGTCTGGGACCCCGCATCGGTCAGGGGGCCCACAGTGCCTAACAGGGGTCCTGCGTTTGTAAGGGGCCTCGAGCCGACCAAGGGAAGTTTTAAACCGAAGGTGAAACCGTGTTGACATGATACAATGTATCCCGTATCCTGACATCGGTATTTGAATCTGCGTGTTGCGACTCGCCCTGGAGAGCGTGTTTCCCCGTCCGTCAATTCCGGGTCAGGACCTTTTAGTGCCAACACCGATGCTTCCCAATGGATCGCCGCACCCAATGCAGAAGTACCAGTCCCGACCACTCGGCCGCAATCAGCCGATTGACAGCGCGAGCCCTGCGGTTCCAACGCTTAAGCTTGTGTGCCTCTGCGCGGGGCTTCGGCTGCTCCGACCATCTCTCTCGATCATCACGGAAGATCGTTTCCAGTGCGACACTCCTCATATCGACCAACCAAGGTGTGGCGAGTCTGAGGCATATAATTTGAAACGGAACCTCTCGATTTTTGCAAAAAAGGTTTTGTAAAAAAAGATATTGATCTTAATACACGAGCATAAAGGCTCACATCGGCGAGACTTAGTACAGGTGAAAATCGCGAGCATCGACCTGGATATAAATCTGTATATGCTGCCAGCTTGAGCGTATGCTTGCGGATCCTGTTTCGGCAGAATTCTGGTTCGGCCTCCAGGTGAGTGGCAAGAGCAGATACCTGTACCAGTGCTCGACGCCCCCCCCCCCCCCCCCCCCACCATCGGCCCCTGTGCGAGTGGCAAGAGTAGACACCCATACCAGTGCTCATCCCCCCCCCCCCAAGGTGCATCACACGCTGCGCATGTCAAGGAATGCTAAGCGTGAACATAAACAAAACAGCGCACAATTTATACATCGCTGACAATGTGTCATTTTGACAACGAACCGGAAAGCAGCCATCTTCTACCAAAACGCAGCAATGTCTGGATCTCACCAAAGAAGACGGGATTTCTGGGACGGGCCAACAGGGGAAAGGGCCTCCAGTCCTAAAGCTGAGAGGTAAGCACCCGTCCTAACGCTCGCCATCTCCTGTTCCCACGCCGGTGGATGCTGGCCAAGAACACGAATGCAAAACAGCTTGGATGGCTTAGGATAGCGACCACGTTTGCTCTGTTTTTTCCGAAGACCTACATACTTGTGCATTGAATATATGTGATTAACGTTATTAAAGTGGTAATATCCATGAGACGAAAATATGTGTAGATCGCATCCACTTCAGACTTCGAATTGTTGGCCGCCTTAAAGATGAAGAAGTATTTTGGGGCCTGTATTTATTGCGTCGTAATAACAATTGCGAATCCCATCACAAAACATCGTCAACTACATGAAAAATAAACACGAATACATCGACAAACGCATCGGTTTTCGGCCTTGATAGAAAACACTAGCCACCTGGCGTTTGCCCATATACTAACGCGCGCCTGAGGTGAGACGGCAAGCGACGCTGAACCTGTCCAATGGACGAATGTTGCTTTCACCACGCTCCCTGTCGTGCCAGCTGACGGTCAAGCACGGAACGATGGTGCTATCCCGCTTTAACGATGGCGACGCGGCGCTTGCACCTCCCCTGTAAGTCTGCCGCCGGTGCGACCGAGGCTGACCTGGCCGGTAGGCCGCCCGCAGACGGGGGCTGTGCCGCCGGTGCGATCAAGGCTGACCTGGCTGGCAGGCCGCCCGCAGACGGGGGCTCTGCCGCCGGTGCGATCAAGGCTGACCTGGCCGGCAGGCCGCCCGCAGACGGGGGCTCTGCCGCCGGTGCGACCGAGGCTGACCTGGCCGGCAGGCCGCCCGCAGACGGGGGCTCTGCCGCCGGTGCGATCAAGGCTGACCTGGCCGGTAGGCCGCCCGCAGACGTGAGCTGTGCTATCGCAGCTGTCGTTAGTTTCCCCGCATCCAACTACCTGTGCACCTTTGCGCTTCTGGCTCAGCACCACGTCAAAGTTTATGTCCCATCCAGACGGGGCCGTCTCTACTCCATCTTGGCCTTGACCATCTTGACGGAAGTGGTTATGTCCCCCCAGCCGAGGCTGATACAGACGAGCAGCGAGACGGTGAAGATGGCACGTGCGACGGTGAGCGCGAAGGCCGGCAGCCAGGCGATGTACGACAGGCTGACCAGGCAGAGACAGCAGCGCAGCAGCTCGGCCAGCGGCGCCAGTCGGGCGCCGTCCAACAGCCAGCCCAGACACGTCAGACCGTACAGCAGCTGCACGCTGTACAGCAGGCTGGTCAGCACCGGGTAGAGCAAGTGATTCTGTGCGAAATTGACGGCCGGCACCAACGTCACAATGAAGTGGACGGCGGTGTAGACCTGCAGCCAGCCAGGCATGGCTGTGTCGAAGCGTGCTCGCTTTGGGTCCGGGTCTGGGAAGGTGGAGGCGTCGCCCAAGCGGCCCGTGCCCGGCACCCAGCCCGGCCCATACAGCAGCCGCTTCAACTTGTTCTTCCACCCAACCTGTTCGCGCACATCTGACGCGATCCAGCGAAAGTGCGCCAGCTGAATAGTCCACATGTCGTAGGACTCGATGTTGTGCACGAGGCCGTAGGTGGGCGTCTCTTCCTCCCAGCAGAACGTGCCGAATAGCCGGTCCCACACGATCAGCACACCGGCGTAGTTCTTGTCCAGGTACTTGACGTTGGAACCGTGGTGGACGCGGTGGTGAGAGGGCGTATTCAGCACGTGCTCTAGCGGGCCGACGCTCTTCACCAGCTCTGTGTGAATCCAGAACTGGTACACCAGGTTAAACTGCGCGTGCGTAAAGAACATAGACGGCGCCACGCCGAGGAGAGCCAGTGGCAGGTACACCCCCCAGCTGAGGTACTGCTGCACCATCGACTGGCGCAGCGCCGTCGACAGGTTGTAGAACTCGGAGCTGTGGTGCACCTGGTGCGACGCCCATACCAGGTTCACCTCGTGCGACGCCCGGTGGAACCAGTAGTAGCCAAAGTCGACGCCGAGCATGGTCAACCAAAAGCTAGCCGGCGAGTCCCAGGGCACGTCGAAGCAGCGCCAGTGGCGCCACACGTACACGTACGCCCAGCCCTCGCAGCCGCGGAGCGTGTAGCGGAGTACCTCCTGCGCCAGGCCTTGCGTCACGGAGCCAGTAGCGTCGGTGATGCGCCAGCCGCCGCCGCGCACACGCAGCACCAACGCCTCCAATACCACCAGCACCATGAAGTAGGGCAGGCTCTGCTCGATGTAGTTGGGGATAGGTTCCAGCGGCGGTCGGAACGAGGCCGTCACGTTACGCACGTAGAACATGCCGAGCAGGCCGTCGACCACCGAGCGGAGGGGCCCCATGGCGTTGGGCGCCTGGTCCGTTGTTGGCGGTCAGCAGTCTACGCTCAGCTGCTCCCGCCGCCTCCGCCGTCCTCCGTCGCCAGTACCGACCGCTGCTCAAGTGCTCAGCTGCTCCCGCCGCCGCCACCGTCCGCCGTCGCCAGTACCGACCGCTGTCTGGTCTGCTTGGCCGTGTGACGTCAGCGCCGTGTGCGCGCCGCGCCCGATTGTCAGCTTCGTCGCGGTGACCTTGGGATGACGAGCGCCATCTGGAATTTAGCCGACCGGCCCAGGAGATGCGCAGGTCATCAGTGCGGCCGCATTCGGCAGTCAGCGGCTGTCGTATTCGATGGTATGCTCGATGGAGATCCATACTCGAGGTGCGTTATGTAACGTAAATGTGATGTTAGGCAACGAACGCATATGAGCAGTGTGTTGGTGCTGCGCAAGTGTGCTGGGCCCCGGACCAAATTGTTTACGTGGCAGAGTCTAGTGACCCGCAATGATCCTGCCAACGAAAAACGTCCGTGCTGCCATCTGGCGATGTAAAAAGGCAGACCATGCGCGATCTACGGTTACGACACCTAACCAGATAACTGCATGGTGTATACGGCGCGGGGAAGCTCACTATGTTCTTAAACTGGACTTAATTACCACGCTTTGGACGTCCTGCTCGCCTCTGCATCAGTCCTAAGCTATAGATGACTTGCAATAAACAATGACGCTGTACAATTTTGCACACATACTAACCGCTCCAAATCATACTTTGGCTATATAAACGAGGTGGGGTGCCGCGTGCGGATTACCAATTTGGCGCCTTCCGGTCGTGTAAAGGCGGCAAGACAGTAGGTGTTCGATGCTGGTATTTGTAATGCTTCAGCCTGATTTGCCTATCAATTGTGAGCTAATGAGCCATAAACAAGACATTCCACGCGGTTTTATGCATTATTCGTAGTAGCATTAAGTAATCAGCACAGCAGTGTTTGCCGTGTGTGCTAAATATGCATGGAAGGTGTCACGTCAGCACGCAGCCGGCGCCAGGCTCGGAGCGGTCGTCCCAGCACCGCACACGTCAGCACTCAAGAGGCGCCAGGCTCGGAGCGGTCGTCCCAGCACTGCACACGTCAGACGCAAGAGCGCCAGGCTCGGAGCGGTCGTCCCAGCACTGCACACGTCAGCACGCAAGAGCGCCAGGCTCGGAACGGTCGTCCCAGCACCGCCACTGGACAGGGCTCGCTGGTGAGCTGTTTCGTTGTGACATACGGCCTATCACCTTCTAGACTAAGCCACATCATTTCGGAACGGATTTCATGGTGTGTGGTGCACACAACATGACCTATTAATGCATCAGCTAGGCAAAAGGAACAACCAGTGCGATGGCAGTGCTCGCGAAGCCTGGCTCCTGAGGCGCTACGAACTTCACGCGCCGAAAAAAAACGCTAGCCACGTAGCTAGACGGCTTTAACATACGGTTGCACAGCGAGATAACTGATCTCACTGGATCAGTTTCCCATCAATTACAGGATCGATCGGCCGGCAAGATGATCAATTACGATCAAATTACCATTGTTGATCTTGCTAGAATATCGTCCAATATTTGTGCCATTTCAGAGCTGCATAATTTAGGCCGGCCGCAAGATGATCAATTACGATCAAATTACCATTGTTGATCTTGCTAGAATATCGTCCAATATTTGTGCCATTTCAGAGCTGCATAGTTTAGGTCTAGCACATCATCATGCAGACCCTGTTATCCGTATAGAGCATGTCATACCCCACCAAGAAGTCAAGGCTGACACCGGCCGACGCCGGCCGACAAAGGCTGACGATGCTTTCGCATCCCCCGTAGTCTGCTGGACGGCGGAGAGGGGAGGCTCAGAGGCGCGGCCGGTTGGCTGCGGGCCGAGACGGCAGACGCATCCCCGTACTCTCCGTGACGACGGGGGTGGGAGGCGCTCAGAGGCGCGGCCGGTTGGCTGCGGGCCGAGACGGCTGCGGCCAACACGCCCGCGGATATGAGGAACGGCGACGGGCGCGTTCGCAAGATAACAGCCCAGATTTGTGAGCGATCAAGTGCGTTATGGCCCCGGAGCGCAACGTAATACGCACCGTTTGTCATTCTGTGTGGTGTAATGGCGTTTCTGTGCGGGCACGCTTTGGATCCGTGCGTCAGCCGGGTCCGGATACACGCCGGCCACCGTACAATGACGCGCTCTACTCTGCACCCAAGTTGCATCCCGGCACAAGGCACTGCTATTCTGGTCCAGGACGCAAATGACCATTGGATATGTAATACGGATCATTCCAGACACTTGCTGCAACCTGGGATGCATAATATACTTCATTCTTTACCGAAGTTCCACCTGAATGTATGATGTAGCTGACTGTGCAGTCAACGACCGGATGTGATGCGGCACATGCACACCTTATGTGTGCAAGTGCAAAGGTGCCGATGTGTGGCCAATATCGGCTTGATGACAAGCGTGATGTAATAATATGTGATGGGTACAAACATACGAGAAATTTGCATGCAAACGGGCAAATGCGTCTGCTGCTCTCTTTGCCGCTCAATATGTAGCATTTTGATATTTCACCGATTCTCTCTGCATATCCGATTATAACTGATATTGTACGTTCCCCAAAGGTGAATGGTGATTACGTACTACAGTTCATATAGGACAACTAAGATATAACTTGGAACAAAGGAGACAAGATTAAGAAATATTTCCAAGATGGAACAACCCGGACCCGATAACGAATCAACATATCGAAAATTGGAGAACTATGCTTACCACACACACATGCGAGCCTGTGCTGGGCAGATGCATCCCACATTACGTGTCCTTCGCAGTTTTTAAACTATTGGGGTGCTGAAGCCTAGCCTACTTATGTGGCTGAACGTGGCTGAGCGTCATCTCCCTTGACCATCAGCCACGTTCGAGCCTTGCCGAGCTCAAAAGCTACCATCCCCATGGAGAGCTGTCGTCACCGACTGTGGACGCTTATCGTGGGCCAGGCCGCACTGGGAGCGGACGCAACGCGGCGGGAGCAAGGGGTCTGGGGCAGGAACGTCGCATGGGCAGCACCGGTCTAGTTCATCAGTTTGGATTGCTGACACAAAAATAGAGGAGGTGGCAGTTTTATAGAACATCAAAACCTGGGGTTGACTTTCTAACATCCCAAAACGTCGTTTCGTCGTTTTATGTGTCGTAATATATCATTTCATATCGTTTGTATTTATGTATCGCATGTATTGTATACACATACCGTTTACTATCGTTTTAAGTATCGTTTTAAGTATCGTTTAGCTCTTCTACGTAGTGATATCGTCGTAGCTCAGCTGGTAAAGCGCCGGATATCACTGTACAATAGATGTGTGAGTTTGCGTCGCACAAGGCACACTAATGCAGCTATGGCACTCGTGGCTATGGCAGCTATAGCACACTGATGACGCTCCTAGATGGCAGCTAACTGGCCGCTGGATAAGAAAGTGTAAAGCTCGTGTCAGGTGAGTGTGGCATATGGTTATGGATTCTTATGACTGATTCAAAACTTCAAGATCTGAATTATGGCAGGGGTGACTATCGAATGACGGGTGACAATCTATCTATGGGTGACTGTCTATCGAATGATGGGTGATAGTCTATCTATGGGTGACTATCTATCTATGGGTGACTATCTATCGAATGATGAGTGACAATCAATCTATGGATGACAATATATCTATGGGTGACAATCTATCTATGGGTGACAATCTATCTACGGGTGACTATCTATCTATGGGTGGCTATCCATCTCTGACTATCGAATACAATATCAGTTTAACATTTGCTTCATCAGCACCCGACTCTCTGGCTTAGTTGGGAATTTCTGGATTATTGTTGAATACATTTATCTAACGAGTCGTACTGATAGATAAATAAGCAATGCGTGCGACAAAACGTTGTTGAAAGGTACGTGCATTTACGGTTTCATAAACCCGCTCTACAAAACAGTGAAGTCATTTCATCCCCACCCTTTCACTCAAGTTCTTTAGATTATTTAGTAATAGTATTCAAAGATTCTGCTGTAAGTTCGCTGGAGAACCATCCATACATTGGCCACGTCTGGACATGGGCGTCTTTGAAACTGTTCTAGAACCTCAGGCAAATGCACCATACAATTCAAATTTGGAAGTATTTAAATTCGCACCTGTTGTTTTCCAAGGCATAGTACTGCCTGCACGATCTCCGTAAGTTTGGTACATAAGTCCCTGCACTAACCAAACCGATTTTGGAAGTGCAACAAGGTGTCAGATACATAACTACTCAAATTTTTGAAAACGCGGCGTGCTATGCAAATACAATTACAGAAGATGTAAAGTGCTGATATATGCTCTTTTTGTCTATATAGGTGATATGAGACTGAAATGTGGCTTGACATTACCGCAAATTATTATGTGCGAAATTTCTTATATATATATATATATATATAGATATAGATATAGATATAGATATAGATATATATATATATATATATATATATATATATATATATATATATTATATATATATATGCATATTAATATTCAAATATCTGTATATGAGATACTCATATATCTACAGCTGATATATAAGATAAAAAATAATGATTTATGAAATACATAGATCTATAAAATAAGAAATCTGTAAATATATATATATATATATATATATAATATATATCTCTCTCTCTCTCTCTCTCTCTCTCTCTCTCTCTCTCTCTCTCTCTCTCTCTCTCTCTCTCTCTCTCTCTCTCCTCTCTCTCTCTCTCTCACTCTCCTCTCTCTCTCGCTCTCCTCTCTCTCTCTCTCCTCTCTCTTCTCTCTCTCCTCCTCATCCCTCCTCCACCTCTCATCTCTCTCTCCTCCTCTCCTCTCATCTCTCTCCTCCTCTCTCTCTGTATACATATACACATAACTACAAAGATACATACCATGTTTATATCTGTGGACCCAAATTTCAATGTAGGTGGGAGAAGGGGCTACGTTCTGGATTTGTCAGACAGGTTGTACTGCATCTTGAATGTCGATCTCCGAAGTACAATACAATTGCGTTGTACTGCTCTCAATATCATATGGATGTTTTCGGAGAGCTGACCCGTTTCTCCGTTCCTGATTTTATGCATCCAGGCCCAATAACAGTCACTTCAATCACTATACCGTCCACCCTTACAAGAGCTGAGTGTTGTCCAGTGCACTGAACAACAGTCGGCAAAGCTGGAACTGTGCAGCAACATTGCAGCATTATGCAGCATTGACGACGCTGTGGGGCATAATAAACTGGTTTTCCACCCCGCTGAGGAACGGCTCCATCCGGTACCAATATGCCCATTTGTCGTGTAGCGCTCCACTACTTCGCTCACGGCCGCTGGCCGAAACCAATTCCCCAGAAGACGAGTTGGGTGTCGGCGAAGTTATAAGATTGAGCTGCGCGTGGCCAGCGCCGTCCGAATCAGTGCTGTGTTTACGTACGATAGTTTTATGGCTTGGCCGGCGGTTGTATTCGGTGGGCCAGTTTCCACTTCAGTTGGTCAGTGGGGACCGCTCAACGTCCGCCGCGCGACGAGTTCGCTGATCGACGACCAGCTGACGGAGACGGCGCATTGAACCTTATCGTTCCGATTCCGTGGTGCAATGCGGCTGACTTCCGCTAACGTAATCCACTACACCAATATTCGCTAATTTTCCAGCGATAGCTTCATTGATTAAAGTTTGCCAATGCTTATTCCTGAGATGGCCGATGGCTGCTTTCATTTCGACTTTATGGATTGCTAGCAGTATCTGTTATGAAACCGACGACCGAGCATGAGTAGCCAGCAGTATCTGTTGTGACGCCGACGACCGAGCATGAGTAGCCAGCAGTATCTGTTGTGAGGCCGACGACCGAGCATGAGTAGCCAGCAGTATCTGTTGTGAAGCCGACGACCGAACATGGGTGGAACAGGAAACACTAACGGCACCAGGAACGGATGCGGGACGCACCTTACACCGCTAGATGTGCAACAGTGCCGATGCGGGACAGGTGGCCTCAGGAGGCAGCTGGTCACTGACCACGGCAAAAGGTGAATACTCGGGCGAGACAGGCGGCCTCAGGAGGCAGCTGGTCACTGACCACGGCAAAAGGTGAATACTCGGGCGGGACAGGCGGCCTCAGGAGGCAGCTGGTCACTGACCACGGCAAAAGGTGAATACTCGGGCGGGACAGGCGGCCTCTGGAGGCAGCTGGTCACTGACCACGGCAAAGGTGAATACTCGGGCGGGACAGGTGGCCTCAGGAGGCAGCTGGTCACTGACCACGGCAAAAGGTGAATACTCGGGCGGGACAGGCGGCCTCTGGAGGCAGCTGGTCACTGACCACGGCAAAAGGTGAATACTCGGGCGGGACAGGTGGCCTCAGGAGGCAGCTGGTCACGACCACGGCAAAAGGTGAATACTCGGGCGGGACAGGCGGCCTCAGGAGGCAGCTGGTCACTGACCACGGCAAAAGGTGAATACTCGGGCGGGACAGGCGGCCTCAGGAGGCAGCTGGTCACTGACCACGGGCAAAAGGTGAATACTCGGGCGAGACAGGCGGCCTCAGGAGGCAGCTGGTCACTGACCACGGCAAAAGGTGAATACTCCGGCGGGACAGGCGGCCTCAGGAGGCAGCTGGTCACTGACCACGGCAAAAGGTGAATACTCGGGGCGGACAGGCGGCCTCAGGAGGCAGCTGGTCACTGACCACGGCAAAAGGTGAATACTCGGGCGGGACAGGGCGGCCTCAGGAGGCAGCTGGTCACTGACCACGGCAAAAGGTGAATACTCGGGCGGGACAGGCGGCCTCAGGAGGCAGCTGGTCACTGACCACGGCAAAAGGTGAATACTCGGGCGAGACAGGCGGCCTCAGGAGGCAGCTGGTCACTGACCACGGCAAAAGGTGAATACTCGGGCGGGACAGGCGGCCTCAGGAGGCAGCTGGTCACTGACCACGGCAAAAGTGAATACTCGGGCGGGACAGGCGGCCTCAGGAGGCAGCTGGTCACTGACCACGGCAAAAGGTGAATACTCGGCGGGACAGGCGGCCTCAGGAGGCAGCTGGTCACTGACCACGGCAAAAGGTGAATACTCGGGCGGGACAGGCGCCTCAGGAGGCAGCTGGTCACTGACCACGGCAAAAGTGAATACTCGGCGGGACAGGCGGCCTCAGGAGGCAGCTGGTCACTGACCACGGCAAAAGGTGAATACTCGGGCGGGACAGGCGGCCTCAGGAGGCAGCTGGTCACTGACCACGGCAAAAGGTGAATACTCGGGCGGGACAGGCGGCCTCAGGAGGCAGCTGGTCACTGACCACGGCAAAAGGTGAATACTCGGGCGAGACAGGCGGCCTCAGGAGGCAGCTGGTCACTGACCACGGCAAAAGGTGAATACTCGGGCGGGACAGGCGGCCTCAGGAGGCAGCTGGTCACTGACCACGGCAAAAGGTGAATACTCGGGCGGGACAGGCGGCCTCTGGAGGCAGCTGGTCACTGACCACGGCAAAAGGTGAATACTCGGGCGAGACAGGCGCCTCAGGAGGCAGCTGGTCACTGACCACGGCAAAAGGTGAATACTCGGGCGAGACAGGCGGCCTCAGGAGGCAGCTGGTCACTGACCACGGCAAAAGGTGAATACTCGGCGGGACAGGCGGCCTCAGGAGGCAGCTGGTCACCGACTGTAGCACAAGGACAAATATGGATACTGAGCTGTATGTCCCATCCCTTTCTTGCGAGCCGTGATGCGTCCTGGAGATAAGAGTGAAATCCACATGCACATGCGTGCTGTCTTAACATAATAATCAATCACCGCACTGAACAGTACGGCTACGCCTGCCACTTCTTCATCTCCCTTTTTCGCCTCACTGGTACTGCTTATGGCAGTTTTGGAATCATGCCTGCTTTTTATGCCGTAACCATGCACCATCTCATCCTCAAAGACAACTTCGGTTTTCATTTTTAAGCTAGGCGCAAAACATTTTAAGTTCAAAGCTTTGTCACTACGCATCAATTTCCCATTCAAAAACTGTCGATACGTGCTGGTTCCGTCAAAATCAGGTGATAAACATGATGGCACTGGTGGATAACTTAGAAATCGCTGCATGCTTTGGCTCTTTACACCCCTGTAGACACGCAGACAAAACTTTCGATAATATTTAGAAATGTAGATTTCGCATGGAGAAATCGCACATCGTACGGTTTGTGAAATTCGGGTCGGTAGCTGTAGATCTTGAGGGGTCATTTTTTCTTCCCCCCGCTTCCCGTAATCATACCCCGCCGAGCAAGTTCAGGAAAAGGTGAGAGCGAGAGAATCTAAAGGGATGCTGGAAGCTGGTCATTGAAAGTTATATATAGTATATATAGATATATATTTATATGTATATATATGCATATATGTATACATCTATACATATATACATCTATACATATATACATATAATATATATACACATATATATATATATATATTATTATATAT
>NW_023597054.1:6060073-6081235 GCF_011947565.3 Pollicipes pollicipes
CCCCACCCCCCCCCCCCCCCCCCCCCCCCCCCCCCCCCCCCCCCCCCCCCCCCCCCCCCCCCCCCCCCCACCCCCCCCCCCACCCCCCCCCCCCCCCCCCCCCCCCCCCCCCCCCCCCCCCCCCCCCCCCCCCCCCCCCCCCCCCACCATCGGCCCTGTGCGAGTGGCAAGAGTAGACACCCATACCAGTGCTCATCCCCCCCCCCCAAGGTGCATCACACGCTGCGCATGTCAAGGAATGCTAAGCGTGAACATAAACAAAACAGCGCACAATTTATACATCGCTGACAATGTGTCATTTTGACAACGAACCGGAAAGCAGCCATCTTCTACCAAAAGCAGCAATGTCTGGATCTCACCAAAGAAGACGGGATTTCTGGGACGGGCCAACAGGGAAGAGGGCTCCAGTCCTAAAGCTGAGAGGTAAGCACCCGTCCTAACGCTCGCCATCTCCTGTTCCCACGCCGGTGGATGCTGGCCAAGAACACGAATGCAAAACAGCTTGGATGGCTTAGGATAGCGACCACGTTTGCTCTGTTTTTTCCGAAGACCTACATACTTGTGCATTGAATATATGTGATTAACGTTATTAAAGTGGTATATCCATGAGACGAAAATATGTGTAGATCGCATCCACTTCAGACTTCGAATTGTTGGCCGCCTTAAAGATGAAGAAGTATTTTGGGGCCTGTATTTATTGCGTCGTAATAACAATTGCGAATCCCATCAAAAACATCGTCAACTACATGAAAAATAAACACGAATACATCGACAAACGCATCGGTTTTCGGCCTTGATAGAAAACACTAGCCACCTGGCGTTTGCCCATATACTAACGCGCGCCTGAGGTGAGACGGCAAGCGACGCTGAACCTGTCCAATGGACGAATGTTGCTTTCACCACGCTCCCTGTCGTGCCAGCTGACGGTCAAGCACGGAACGATGGTGCTATCCCGCTTTAACGGTGGCGACGCGGCGCTTGCACCTCCCCTGTAAGTCTGCCGCCGGTGCGACCGAGGCTGACCTGGCCGGCAGGCCGCCCGCAGACGGGGGCTCTGCCGCCGGTGCGACCGAGGCTGACCTGGCCGGTAGGCCGCCCGCAGACGGGGGCTCTGCCGCCGGTGCGATCAAGGCTGACCTGGCCGGTAGGCCGCCCGCAGACGGGGGCTCTGCCGCCGGTGCGACCGAGGCTGACCTGGCCGGTAGGCCGCCCGCAGACGGGGGCTGTGCCGCCGGTGCGATCAAGGCTGACCTGGCTGGCAGGCCGCCAGCAGACGGGGGCTCTGCCGCCGGTTGCGATCAAGGCCTGACCTGGCCGGCAGGCGCCCCGCAGACGGGGGCTCGCCGCCGGTGCGACCGAGGCTGACCTGGCCGGCAGGCCGCCCGACAGACGGGGGCTCTGCCGCCGCGTGCGACCGAGGCTGACCTGGCCGGTAGGCCGCCCCGCAGACGGGGCTCTGCCGCCGGTGCGACTCAAGGCTGAACTGGCCGGTAGGCCGCCCGCAGACGTGAGCTGTGCTATCGCAGCCTGTCGTTAGTTTCCCCGCATCCAACTATCTGTGACACCTTTGCGCTTCTGGCTCAGCACCACGTCAAAGTTTATGTCCCATCCAGACGGGGCCGTCTCTACTCCATCTTGGCCTTGACCATCTTGACGGAAGTGGTTATGTCCCCCACCAGCCGAGGCTGATACAGACGAGCAGCGAGACGGTGAAGATGGCACGTGCGACGGTGAGCGCGAAGGCCGGCAGCCAGGCGATGTACGACAGGCGACCAGGCAGAGACAGCAGCGCAGCAGCTCGGGCCAGCGGCGCCAGTCGGGCGCCGTCCAACAGCCAGCCCAGACACGTCAGACCGTACAGCAGCTGCACGCTGTACAAGCAGGCTGGTCAGCACCGGGTAGAGCAAGTGATTCTGTGCGAAATTGACGGCCGGCACCAACGTCACAATGAAGTGGACGGCGGGTGTAGACCTGCAGCCAGCCAGAGCATGGCTGTGGTCGAAGCGTGCTCGCTTTGGGTCCGGGTCTGGGACGGTGGAGGCGTCGCCCAAGCGGCCCGTGCCCGGCACCCAGCCCGGCCCATACAGCAGCCGCTTCAACTTGTTCTTCCACCCAACCTGTTCGCGCACATCTGACGCGATCCAGCGAAAGTGCGCCAGCTGAATAGTCCACATGTCGTAGGACTCGATGTTGTGCACGAGGCCGTAGGTGGGCGTCTCTTCCTCCCAGCAGACGTGCCGAATAGCCGGTCCCACACGATCAGCACACCGGCGTAGTTCTTGTCCAGGTACTTGACGTTGGAACCGTGGTGGACCGCGGTGGTGAGAGGGCGTATTCAGCACGTGCTCTAGCGGGCCGACGCTCTTCACCAGCTTCTGTGTGAATCCAGAAACTGGTACACCAGGTTAAACTGCGCGTGCGTAAAGAACATAGACGGCGCCACGCCGAGGAGAGCCAGTGGCAGGTACACCCCCCAGCTGAGGTACTGCTGCACCATCGACTGGCGCAGCGCCGGTCGACAGGTTGTAGAACTCGGGAGCTGTGGTGCACTGGGCGACCGCCCATACCAGGTTCACCTCGTGCGACGGCCCGGTGGAACCAGTAGTAGCCAAAGTCGACGCCGAGCATGGTCACCAAAAGCTAGCCGGCGAGTCCCAGGGCACGTCGAAGCAGCGCCAGTGGCGCCACACGTACACGTAACGCCCAGCCCTCGCAGCCGCGGAGCGTGTAGCGGAGTACCCTCCTGCGCCAGGCCTTGCGTCACGGAGCCAGGTAGCGTCGGTGATGCGCCAGCCGCCGCCGCGCACACGCACGCACCAACGCCTCCAATACCACCAGCACCATGAAGTAGGGCAGGCTCTGCTCGATGTAGTTGGGGATAGGTTCCAGCGGCCGGTCGGAACGAGGCCGTCACGTTACGCACGTAGAACATGCCGAGCAGGCCGTCGACCACCGAGCGGAGGGGCCCCATGGCGTTGGGCGCCTGGTCCGTTGTTGGCGGTCAGCAGTCTACGCTCAGCTGCTCCGCCGCCTCCGCCGTCCTCCGTCGCCAGTACCGACCGCTGCTCAAGTGCTCAGCTGCTCCCGCCGCCGCCACCGTCCGCCGTCGCCAGTACCGACCGCTGTCTGGTCTGCTTGGCCGTGTGACGTCAGCGCCGTGTGCGCGCCGCGCCCGATTGTCAGCTTCGTCGCGGTGACCTTGGGATGACGAGCGCCATCTGGAATTTAGCCGACCGGCCCATGAGATGCGCAGGTCATCAGTGCTGGCCGCATTCGGCAGTCAGCGGCTGTCGTATTCGATGGTATGCTCGATGGAGATCCATACTCGAGGTGCGTTATGTAACGTAAATGTGATGTTAGGCAACGAACGCATATGACCAGTGTGTTGGTGCTGCGGCAAGTGTGCTGGGCCCCGGACCAAATTGTTTACGTGGCAGAGTAGTGACCCGCAATGATCCTGCCAACGAAAAAACGGTCCGTGCTGCCATCTGGCGATGTAAAAAGGCAGACCATGCGCCATCTACGGTTACGACACCTAACCAGATAACTGCATGGTGTTATACGGCGCGGGGAAGCTCACTATGTTCTTAAACTGGACTTAATTACCACGCTTTGGACGTCCTGCTCGCCTCTGCATCAGTCCTAAGCTATAGATGACTTGCAATAAACAATGACGCTGTACAATTTTGCACACATACTAACCGCTCCAAATCATACTTTGGCTATATAAACGAGCTGGGGTGCCGCGTGCGGATTACCAATTTGGCGCCTTCCGGCATTGTAAAGGCGGCAAGACAGTAGGTGTTCGATGCTGGTATTTGTAATGCTTCAGCCTGATTTGCCTATCAATTGTGAGCTAATGAGCCATAAACAAGACATTCCACGCGGTTTTATGCATTATTCGTAGTAGCATTAAGTAATCAGCACAGCAGTGTTTGCCGTGTGTGCTAAATATGCATGGAAGGTGTCACGTCAGCACGCAGCCGGCGCCAGGCTCGGAGCGGTCGTCCCAGCACCGCACACGTCAGCACTCAAGAGGCGCCAGGCTCGGAGCGGTCGTCCCAGCAACTGCACACGTCAGCACGCAAGAGGCGCCAGGCTCGGAACGGTCGTCCCCAGCACCGCCACTGGACAGGGCTCGCTGGTGAGCTGTTTCGTTGTGACATACGGCCTATCACCTTCTAGACTAAGCCCACATCATTTCGGAACGGATTTCATGGTGTGTGGTGCACACAACATGACCTATTAATGCATCAGCTAGGCAAAAGGAACAACCAGTGCGATGGCAGTGCTCGCGAAGCCTGGCTCCTGAGGCGCTACGAACTTCACGCGCCGAAAAAAACGCTAGCCACGTAGCTAGGCGGCTTTAACATACGGTTGCACAGCGAGATGACTGATCTCACTGGATCAGTTTCCCATCAATTACAGGATCTATCGGCCGCAAGATGATCAATTACGATCAAATCACCATTGTTGATCTTGCTAGAATATCGTCCAATATTTGTGCCATTTCAGAGCTGCATAATTTAGGCCCGCCGCAAGATGATCAATTACGATCAAATTACCATTGTTGATCTTGCTAGAATATCGTCCAATATTTGTGCCATTTCAGAGCTGCATAGTTTAGGTCTAGCACATCATCATGCAGACCCTGTTATCCGTATAGAGCATGTCATACCCCACCAAGAAGTCAAGGCTGACACCGGCCGACGCCGGCCGACAAAGGCTGACGATGCTTTCGCATCCCCCGTAGTCTGCTGGACGGCGGAGAGGGGAGGCTCAGAGGCGCGGCCGGTTGGCTGCGGGCCGAGACGGCAGACGCATCCCCGTACTCCTCCGTGACGACGGGGGTGGGAGGCGCTCAGAGGCGCGGCCGGTTGGCTGCGGGCCGAGACGGCTGCGGCCAACACGCCCCGCGGATATGAGGAACGGCGACGGGCGCGTTCGCAAGATAACAGCCCAGATTTGTGAGCGATCAAGTGCGTTATGGCCCCGGAGCGCAACGTAATACGCACCGTTTGTCATTCTGTGTGGTGTAATGGCGTTTCTCTGTGCGGGCACGCTTTGGATCCGTGCGTCAGCCGGGTCCGGATACACGCCGGCCACCGTACAATGACGCGCCTCTACTCTGCACCCAAGTTGCATCCCGGCACAAGGCACTGCTATTCTGGTCCAGGACGCAAATGACCATTGGATATGTAATACGGATCATTCCAGACACTTGCTGCAACCTGGGATGCATAATATACTTCATTCTTTACCGAAGTTCCACCTGAATGTATGATGTAGCTGACTGTGCAGTCAACGACCGGATGTGATGCGGCACATGCACACCTTATGTGTGCAAGTGCAAAGGTGCCGGTGTGTGGCCAATATCGGCTTGATGACAAGCATGATGTAATAATATGTGATGGGTACAAACATACGAGAAATTTGCATGCAAACGGGCAAATGCGTCTGCTGCTATCTTTGCCGCTCAATATGTAGCATTTTGATATTTCACCGATTCTCTCTGCATATCCGATTATAACTGATATTGTACGTTCCCCAAAGGTGAATGGTGATTACGTACTACAGTTCATATAGGACAACTAAGATATAACTTGGAACAAAGGAGACAAGATTAAGAAATATTTCCAAGATGGAACAACCCGGACCCGATAACGAATCAACATATCGAAAATTGGAGAACTATGCCTACCACACACACATGCGAGCCTGTGCTGGGCAGATGCATCCCACATTACGTGTCTTCGCAGTTTTAAACTATTGGGGTGCTGAAGCCTAGCCTACTTATGTGGCTGAACGTGGCTGAGCGTCATCTCCCTTGACCATCAGCCACGTTCGAGCCTTGCCGAGCTCAAAAGCTACCATCCCCATGGAGAGCTGTCGTCACCGACTGTGGACGCTTATCGTGGGCCAGGCCGCACTGGGAGCGGACGCAACGCGGCGGGAGCAAGGGGTCTGGGGCAGGAACGTCGCATGGGCAGCACCGGTCTAGTTCATCAGTTTGGATTGCTGACAAAAATAGAGGAGGTGGCAGTTTTATAGAACACTCAAAACCTGGGGTTGACTTTCTACATCCCAAAACGTCGTTTCGTCGTTTTATGTGTCGTAATATATCATTTCACATCGTTTGTATTTATGTATCGCATGCATTGTATACACATACCGTTTACTATCGTTTTAAGTATCGTTTTAAGTATCGTTTAGCTCTTCTACGTAGTGATATCGTCGTAGCTCAGCTGGTAAAGCGCCGGATATCACTGTACAGTAGATGTGTGAGTTTGCGTCGCACAAGGCACACTAATGCAGCTATGGCACTCGTGGCTATGGCAGCTATAGCACACTGATGACGCTCCTAGATGGCAGCTAACTGGCCGCTGGATAAGAAAGTGTAAAGCTCGTGTCAGGCGAGTGTGGCATATGGTTATGGATTCTTATGACTGATTCAAAACTTCAAGATCTGAATTATGGCAGGGGTGACTATCGAATGACGGGTGACAATCTATCTATGGGTGACTATCTATCGAATGATGGGTAATAGTCTATCTATGGGTGACTATCTATGGGTGACTATCTATCGAATGATGAGTGACAATCAATCTATGGATGACAATATATCTATGGGTGACAATCTATCTATGGGTGACAATCTATCTACGGGTGACTATCTATCTATGGGTGGCTATCCATCTCTGACTATCGAATACAATAATCAGTTTAACATTTGCTTCATCAGCACCCGACTCTCTGGCTTAGTTGGGAATTTCTGGATTATTGTTGAATACATTTATCTAACGAGTCGTACTGATAGATAAATAAGCAATGCGTGCGACAAAACGTTGTTGAAAGGTACGTGCATTTACGGTTCATAAACCCGCTCTTACAACACAGTGAAGTCATTTCATCCCCACCCTTTCACTCAAGTTCTTTAGATATTTAGTAATAGTATTCAAGATTCTGCTGTAAGTTCGCTGGAGAACCATCCATACATTGGCCACGTCTGGACATGGGCGTCTTTGAAACTGTTCTAGAACCTCAGGCAAATGCACCATACAATTCAAATTTGGAAGTATTTAAATTCGCACCTGTTGTTTTCCAAGGCATAGTACTGCCTGCACGATCTCCGTAAGTTTGGTACATAAGTCCTGCACTAACCAAACCGATTTTGGAAGTGCAACAAGGTGTCAGATACATAAACTCCAATTTTTGAAACGCGGCGTGCTATGCAAATACAATTACAGAAGATGTAAAGTGCTGATATATGCTCTTTTTGTCTATATAGGTGATATGAGACTGAAATGTGGCTTGAAATTACCGCAAATTATTATGTGCGAAATTTCTTTTATATATATATATATATATATAATATATATATATATATATCCATATTAATATTCAAATATCTGTATATGAGATACTCATATATCTACAGCTAATACATAAGATAAAAAATAATGATTTATGAAATACATAGATACTAGAAAAATAAGAAATCTGTAAATATATATATATATATATATATATATATATATATATATATCTCTCTCCTCTCTCCTCTCTCTCTCTGCTCTCTCTCTCTCTCTCTCTCTCTCTCTCTCTCTCTCTCTCTCTTCTCTCTCTCTCTCTCTCTCTTTGTATACATATACACATAACTACAAAGATACAGATACATGTTTATATCTGTGGACCAAATTTCAAATGTAGGTGGGAAGAAGGGCTACGTTCTGGATTTGTCAGACCAGGTTGTACTGCATCTTGAAATGTCGATCTCCGAAGTACAATACAATTGCGTTGTACTGCTCTCAATATCATTATGGATGTTTTCGGAGAGCTGACCCGTTTTCTCCAGTCCGATTTTATGCATCCAGGCCATATAACAGTCATTTCAATCACTTCATATACCGTCCACCCTTACAAGAGCTGAGTGTTGTCCAGTGCACTGAACAACAGTCGGCAAAGCTGGAACTGTGCAGCAACATTGCAGCATTATGCAGCATTGACGACGCTGTGGGGCATAATAAACTGTTTTCCGCCCGCTGAGGAACGGCTCCATCCGCGTACCAAATATGCCCATTTGTCGTGTAGTGCTCCACTACTTCGCTCACGGCCGCTGGCCGAAACCAATTCCCCAGAAGGCGAAGTTGGGTGTCGGCGAAGTTGTAAGATTGAGCTGCGCGTGGCCAGCGCCGTCCGAATCAGTGCTGTGTTTACGTAACGATAGTTTTATGGCTTGGCCGGCGGTTGTATTCGGTGGACCAGTTTCCACTTCAGTTGGTCAGTGGGGACCGCTCAACGTCCGCCGCGCGACAGAGTTTGCTGATCGACGACCAGCTGACGGAGACGGCGCATTGAACCTTATCGTTTCCGATTCCGTGGTGCAATGCGGCTGACTTCCGCTAACGTAATCCACTACACCAATATTCGCTAATTTTCCAGCGATAGCTTCATTGATTAAAGTTTTGCCAATGCTTATTCCTGAGATGGCCGATGGCTGCTTTCATTTCGACTTCATGGATTGCTAGCAGTATCTGTTATGAAACCGACGACCGAGCATGAGTAGCCAGCAGTATCTGTTGTGACGCCGACGACCGAGCATGAGTAGCCAGCAGTATCTGTTGTGAAGCCGACGACCGAGCATGAGTAGCCAGCAGTATCTGTTGTGAAGCCGACGACCGAACATGGGTGGAACAGGAAACACTAACGGCACCAGGAACGGATGCGGGACGCACCTTACACCGCTAGATGTGCAACAGTGCCGATGCGGGACAGGCGGCCTCAGAAGGCAGCTGGTCACTGACCACGGCAAAAGGTGAATACTCGGGCGGGACAGGCGGCCTCAGGAGGCAGCTGGTCACTGACCACGGCAAAAGGTGAATACTCGGGCGGGACAGGCGGCCTCAGGAGGCAGCTGGTCACTGACCACGGCAAAAGGTGAATACTCGGGCGGGACAGGCGGCCTCAGGAGGCAGCTGGTCACTGACCACGGCAAAAGGTGAATACTCGGGCGAGACAGGCGGCCTCAGGAGGCAGCTGGTCACTGACCACGGCAAAAGGTGAATACTCGGGCGGGACAGGCGGCCTCAGGAGGCAGCTGGTCACCGACTGTAGCACAAGGACAAATATGGATACTGAGCTGTATGTCCCATCCCTTTCTTTGCGAGCCGTGATGCGTCCTGGAGATAAGAGTGAAATCCACATGCACATGCGTACTGTCTTAACATAATAATCAATCACCGCACTGAACAGTACGGCTACGCCTGCCACTCATTCAGTCTCCCTTTTTCGCCTCACTGGTACTGCTTATGGCGCAGTTTTGGAATCATGCCTGCTTTTTATGCCGTAACCATGCACCATCTCATCTCAATAAAGACAACTTCGGTTTTCATTTTTAAGCTAGGCGCAAAACATTTTAAGTTCAAAGCTTTGTCACTACGCATCAATTTCCCATTCAAAAACTGTCGATACGTGCTGGTTCCGTCAAAATCAGGTGATAAACATGATGGCACTGGTGGATAACTTAGAAATCGCTGCATGCTTTGGCTCTTTACCCCCTGTAGACACGCAGACAAAACTTTCGATAATATTTAGAAATGTAGATTTCGCATGGAGGAAATCGCACATCGTACGGTTTGTGAAATTCGGGTCGGGTAGCTGTAGATCTTGAGGGGTCATTTTTTCTTCCCCCCGCTTCCCGTAATCATACCCCGCCGAGCAAGTTCAGGAAAAGGTGAGAGCGAGAGAATCTAAAGGGATGCTGGAAGCTGGTCATTGAAAGTTATATATATAGATATATATATAGATATATATATGTATATATATATAGATATATATATGTATATATATATATGCATATATGATACATGCTATACATATATACATCTATACAGATACATAGACAGAGAGAGATATATACATACATAGATAGAGTAAATATAGATATATATATATATATATATATATATATATATATTTCTCTCTCTCTCTCTCTCTCTCTCTCTCTCTCTCTCTCTCTCTCTATCTCTCTCTCTCTCTATCTCTCTCCTGTGTGTGTGGGGTGTGTGTGTGTGTGTGTGTGGTGTGTGTGTGTGTGTGTGTGTGTGCGTGTGTGCGTATGTGTGTGTGTATGTGTGAACCCAGCCTATATACCCGTATATATAGGTTGGTTGCTATGAGCGCCGGCCTTCCTTGTCTCAAGAACAAACACAGCCAGAAAGCTGACTTGCCTTGTCCCTGTTGCCTTGTTAAGCTATTGAAAGACGCGACGGCTCTGCTGTACGTGTCGAGCGATTTCAAATAAGACATTATGATTTGAAACCAAACATCATGCTTTTGCCAAAAAGAGATGACTGCAGCACGCCCATCTTTTTGTGTGTTTGCAAACACTGCCTATTGCCGAATCGGGGCCCTCACCAACACAGAACACCTGTGAGGTACTGTGAATCCCTGTCGCCATAGAGTCCCTCATGGACCTCATGGACCCACGGGCGTCGTCGAACCAATGTAAATTGCGGGCCCCGACCTTTCCCTGCTTCGGAACTGGGCCCTCAGGCCCAGACCGGCCATGGAGCAGACTTTTTCGGCACTGGTGGTGCCTGACCAATGTAAGGACCCTCATCGAATCAGGGAGCCGCAAATAAGCACAAGGGGCTTTTGGCTGGTATTTTCGTGCCCAGCCTAGCGGGGCCGGCCCTGACACGACCCTCAGCTAAGCACTGCTTAGCGAAAGCTAAGCAGTGTTTGCTGAGCCAACACTGATGCCATCATCCGATCGTGAAATTCCATTTCAACAGCATAATTTTATGGTGAGAGTTAAATTACCGCAATGGTCGGCACGGCCTCACCTATGACTTCTGTCTCAAGTTTGGCTGTGGTTACCAAAATTGTGACCATTCTATTGCCAAAAGATGTCATTCATGTAATTCATTCATTCTCATTGTCAGTAAGTGCCATTAAGTACCTATTGGATGTAACCCATTGTTCTCCCGAAACCTGCGACTGTTGGCGCAAATGGCCGACCTGCGGGGACACAAATGTGGTGCCCCGTTATCCAGGCATTGCTAAACTGAAGGGTAAGAAACATCATGGGCATCAATATGTGCATCCTAAATCTTTGATGCCGAATGAAGTCGACCTCTGCGACCTGATCGGTAGACTGACAAGTTCCAGAACAATCTCGTAAGAAAATTGAGTTTCCTTTCATACGCAGTTTGCCAGATGTGACGCAGTACGATCTACAGATCACAAACCCTGCCACGTGGCATGCTTCAAACCAGACCTAGCAACGTATCAGCCATTTGCTATCTCAGTGAGCTATTCATCCGCATGCAAACGCGAATCCAAGACGCCATACCAGGCTGCCTGACGTGGATTGTAGGATGTATAACAGGACAACACGTGCACGTGCTACAAGAGCTGATTAGTCCATCAATTTCTCGAAAATATTTTTTTCGTGCTATTTCGTGCTCGTCTGCATAGCAGCGAGGGGCACGAAATTGTGCACTGAATTCGTCGATTCTTGTTCATCCTATGGTCGACATGGCCTTCCAAGCGTGTTAGGATCCAAGTCTGCGCGTGCAGGAAGCAACCTGGCCACGGAATACATGCAGACGAAATCGGCACGCCGGTAAGGTTGGAAGTCTTCAGAGCACATAGGTGACACATACTGCAACTCCGCAGCACTATCCATTCAGTAACATCCGCCTGCCGGTAAGGTTGGAAGTCTTCAGGGCACATAGGTGACACATACGGCAACTCCACAGCACTATCCATTCAGTAACACGAGGCACATATCACCTACCAGCACATCACATGCGACCCAATCCATATATTGTTCAACAAGGTGTACGTCCGAACAGAAGCACAACGTACCGGCTTTTGTCAGTTACGATCACTTCGGTCATCGATAGAGCCTATCCAGTGTGTCTGGGGAACGAATCAGCGTGAGCAACCGCCGCCCTCGGCTCTGCTCGCGCTCGGACAGCACACATATGCACGTGAAACACATGCCCTCCCAACTACGCAGAACTGCGTGCGCAGGGCACTACCCGTTCAACGGCAATGGTATAGGGACACGCATACTTTGCAGGTGCAGAATGAGTTCATCAGCACCATGAATCGGATCCACTGGCCGTGCCGGGTTGCCTACCTCTTCGGACACGAGACTGTCGCCACTATGCTAAGCACGAACAATGTATCGCTTCGTTTAAATGGACGCCAACTGCGCGCAAGCATCACGCGCACATGAAGCCGACGACCTGTCATTTTTGCGGCCGGTTGGGCCGGTGCCTAGATGCCATCACTTACACAGGGGTCACACATGGTGATTGTAGTTCCTCACGTGCTGCCAACCCAACGACGCCCCAGTCCGAAACGATGCATGCGTGTGACACGTATGCCGAGCACCCCGCACGGGCAGTGACCCCGGCGGTTGAAGTTCACGTCAGCGCGGATCGCCCTACCGACGAACGGGTCCATACGCCTGTCTGACCCGCAGCAGTCCCAGCCCGATTCTCGCATGCCGCGTGGCCCAGCGCGTGGCGCGCGCTTCCCGACACCGATGGTCCCGAGACTGACACCATGGCCGCTCGGCCGAATCTCCGCCAGCCGGCACACCAACACCGTTTATATGCAAAACTATTGATCTGACTAAACAAATGGTTGTTGGTACACTCGCATGAGCAGCAGTGTTCGACGTATGTTTTAATGGCTGCTTGGCCCATCCACACCCACATCTACATCGACACCCCCATCCGCATCCACACCCACATCCACATCCACTCCCACATCCGCATTCACACCCACATCCGCACGCACACCCACATCCACATCCGCACCTACATCCATGTCCACACCCACATCCACGTCGACGTCCACATCCACATCCGCATACCGCTCTCACCGTAACCGAGCGACTGGTTTTAACACAAAATTGACCAGGCTCCTGGACTGGATGGTAGGGTAAATCGTTCAGGGCATCACTTGCCACGAAGCTGGGGATAGCGTAATGAAATCATGCGAATAAAATAATGCATACAATACAATACTACATACATACATTTACGCTTGTGCTGTGTGCTATGTGCACCGAATGACTCTGGGCTTTCTTCGAGGATTTGTTTTCAGAGAGAAAGCCCGATCAGAGGCCCAAGAACAGTTTGGATCGTGGTAATATGAGCAGGCTCCCGAACCACCAGGCCCGCGGACACATGAAGTGGCCCTTGGAGCACCTGGGCGCTCCGGGCACATCAGGGGTAGCCCAGAGTCATCCGGGAACCTCGACGGCATCATAGGTCCCAACGTATGAGCGACTCCGAATATGAAGATCGAAAACACCTGAAACATATGACAGACTAATCAAAATCAGAGAGGACCAAAAATATCAGGGTCTCCCAGGTGCATATGGAATATACGGATGCATCAGGTGCCGCCGCAATATCTAGCGCCCTGAATATACATCAAGGATTTCCACGATACATAAAGAAACCCGATGTATCTTCTGGTCGTGCCCTGAGACATGGGGTACGATTAGTACACAAAACTTCCGAGAGCACCAGTGGACCTCAAGAGCATTACGGACATGCGGTATAGATATACGTCCCGGAAGACGCGTCAGAATGACGCTCTGGAAGAGGGAAATTTCTCCCTTCTGCTATCTTTACTCCAATTAGCACTCGAGTGACGGCATTCTTAGGAAAGGATGTTTCGGTGACGATCTCTTGAACGCCAGATCTTCATATTATACCATACGTGCTTTGTGGTCAGACGAGTCTGCCAACAGAAAATGTATGCCGGTCAAGGATCACAAACAATAAATGCTTAGGATACCAAAGTTTTCAGCAGCAGAGGCCAGCCGACTAACAATCAGTAGGCAACGCCAACGGCACACGCATTTCTGCATATCTCTGATGGAATGATGAGACTTGGGGTTAAACTGGACCATGCCCAGTGACAGTAGATAAAAGGAAAATGGGCAAAGCAATGCCGCTGATATTCTGAAAACGCTCAGTCTGATAGCGATTCAGGTGTGCCGGCACGCTCAGTCTGATAACGATGCAGGTGTGCCAGCACACTCAGTCTGATAACGATTCAGGTGTGCCAGCACGCTCAGTCTGATAACGAT
This sequence comes from Pollicipes pollicipes, assembly GCF_011947565.3. NCBI lineage: Eukaryota > Metazoa > Arthropoda > Thecostraca > Pollicipedomorpha > Pollicipedidae > Pollicipes > Pollicipes pollicipes. The sequence continues at coordinate 6,074,199 of NW_023597054.1, forward strand.
TCAGGTGTGCCAGCACGCTCAGTCTGATAGCGATTCAGGTGTGCCAGCACGCTCAGTCTGATAACGATTCAGGTGTGCCAGCACGCTCAGTCTGATAACGATTCAGGTGTGCCAGCACGCTCAGTCTGATAACGATTCAGGTGTGCCAGCACGCTCAGTCTGATAACGATTCAGGTGTGCCAGAACGCTCAGTCTGATAACGATTCAGGTGTGCCAGCACGCTTAGTCTGATAACGATTCAGGTGTGCCAGCAGCCCACGCACACGTCTGAGGTCACAGACGCGTGATATATTCCTGATTCCAGATCTGTTGCCGTGTGACTGACCCCGCTGTCATGTACCAGCATCGCGGGCTACCTCAGGCCAAGGCACTACGGCCTGCGAGCTGTACCAGCATCACATAGCGCCTCAGGCGAAGGCACTGCAACTCACGAGCTGTATCAGGGTCACAGAGTAGCTCAGCCCAAGGCGCCACGGTCGGCGAGTTATATCAGCATTACAGAGTAGCTCAGCCCAAGACGCCACGGTCGGCGAGTTATATCAGCATTACAGAGTAGCTCAGCCCAAGGCGCCACGGTCGGCGAGTTATATCAGCATTACAGAGTAGCTCAGCCCAAGGCATTATGGCCCGCTAGCTGTACCGGCATCGCATAGTGCCTCAGGCGAACGCATTGCGGCCCATGAGCTGCAATGCATCAGCATCTGCAATCAGCAATCAATCTGCAATCAAAGCAATCAAAATGCAAATCATCTGCAATCAGCATCACAGAGTACCTTAGGTGAAGGCACTACGTCCCACGAGCTCTATCGGCACCGGAGTACCTCAGCCCACTGCACTACGGCCCGCGAGCCGTGACAACTTTTGAAAGTACCAATATTTCTGTTCTGCAACATATTAACGTTATTATTGCTTTACTCAAAGCAAATGCAGTCAGAGGAGTGTTTGGTAGCCCCAACCCCTCTAAGAGACAGCCTGCTATGAAGACGTCATGTTGAACTCCTCCTAGACCTCCCGGCGCCTGTGCTAAGACGCTTTGATGGAGGGTCTGCAGGAGTTGGCCAACGAAGCCCCACTTTGGAGGATGATTGATGAGGCCGGGGTCGTGCTCAGACGCCGACGCCAGGACCCGTGGCAGGCACGGGCTTACCACCACGGCCATCGTTTACAGCGGACGGTCGTCGGGCTCGACTCCAGCTACAACCGGCCTCAGAGTCACAAAGCCAGAAGCCAGGAGAACACTGTGCACTGCACCGGCAATGGACACTGCGCACTGAACACTGGACGCCGCACTGGACGCACAATGCACGTCGATCTACGGCCAGTGAGCGACAACCGCTGATTCCGACACTGGTACATTGACGGAGACGTACATCATATTTTCTCAAAACACAAAAAACATAGGCAGTTGTACTCAGAATTAAACAAGAAATCTTCCCTAGTTTTAGACGGCATGGCGTCGCATCGACTCCCATCGATCCGCGTTATGAAAAAGACTGCGAATCATAGCGAGGGTCAACAGAAGACGGTGAAAGCTCCGGCACCATGCTATGACATCTTACAAAGCCCTCCCCCCCACAAAAAATAACTACAAACCACGGTATTGGACCTACGTGCCAAAGCTCTAGGGACGGTGTCCTATCCGGAGTCACACACGAAACGATCACAGATCCGTGCCCATTCACATGCCGCTATCGGTCACCGTCCTACTCGCCGCTGCCACCGGTCACGGAGAGCGCCGAGTGGGACGCGCTCCGCTTGAGCTGATTGTTCGCGCACTAGGAGCCACTCGACGCTAACGGCACAGTCGACGAGAAGCTGGCGGCATTCATGCAGTAATGGCACGTCGGCGTCAACACCGGCTGCCCGCTCCTCGCAACGACCCGACACGTCAGTAGAGCTGGCCGCAGCCGCCTGGCAACAGTCAAATTCCGGCAGCTCTGGAGGATTGCGCCACACCCGCGGCACCTGGAGCCGTGCCGCCCTTGTGAGGCGCGCCGGCGGCTCCGGAGTAGCGCGTCACACCCGCGGCACCTGGAGCCGTCCCGCCCTTGCGAGGCGCGAAAGTGCGCACAAGCGTTTTGAACCGCTTGATTGATCGTGATTAGTCTCTTTTATTAGAGGAACGGAAACCGAATGAAGGGGCCGAGTATCATCATACAGCGTTTGTTTCTGCGTGAAGGCCTCGTGTCTGGCCGACAGTTATTTTTGAGCCGCATCATGCGGTGCGGCTGCCACTGCTGAGGGAGGATGCGCCCGATAACAACCTGAGCAGACGTTCAGCGGCCTTTAATGCTCACTTTGCCGTATCTCAGCGACTAAAACTGCAACTTTACAGGAACTGCGGGCCGCCGACGGAGGCTGAGCGCCTCCAAGGCAGACAGACGACACTCATGACGTCCCTCTAAAGGCAGTCAACAAGTACGGGTGTCACTGTCGTCCGACTGAACATGCTGCACATCATCCACGGCTCTATTACTTTATGTACTTCTTCTGATGCATGGAAAACCGCACACGTCATTTCCGCGTATGCCCCAGGCACAGGTCATTTCCGCGTATGCCCCAGACAAATTTGACGATTCGATCGGACAAATTCGAAGAAGTTTGGGCTTATTGCCACCTCCTTTGGACGCATTATCAACAACTTAGGAGGAGTTTGTTTGTTTCCAACTAAACTCTGCCTGCCTATCCTCCGCAGGCCGGTCCCATCTCAGTATGCTCACCGATGCTTCCACTCTACAGAGAACGCATTGTTGGACGCAGCAACAGCAGCCGGGAGTGACAGACACGTGGCGCCATGAGCGACCATCGACCCCAGGACAACCTCTGGCCGCGCCAACCACATGGCCCCGCTGAATAACTTAGAGTGGCGTGATGTAGCTCCGGAATAGTTCCTCAGTCAACTGAGCGGTCGTGGGAAGGTGGTCGATGGTTGCCATGAACGGCGAGATGTTTTTCGTCATTGTGTTCTGAGAGTCCTTAAGCACGAAAATTCGTGAATATATATATATATATATATATATATATATATACATATATATATATATACATGCATTAGCGTTGCAAATACTTTCCGGTCCGTTATGGCAGGAAACGTACAGGTTATATGAATTTATGTCAGGAATGCTGGCTCGCATGGGCACCTTTATCTGACACAGTGCTGCGATAGGGCACCTTTATCTGACACAGTGCTGGGATAGGGTACCTTTCTCTGAAAGACCAAAACCAAAAGTAATAGATCGTAAAACATATGCAATGCAAGACAGGCAGCTGCGGTTTTTCATAGACTCATGTGGACGTATGCATATTGCAGGTCGACATCTCAATTTGTTCGAGACAAAAACATGAATACCTATTAATGACCTCCTGTCATCGCACCGCGACGGTGTCCTTCCGCTGCCTTAATGCTTAGCGGCGGTCGGAGGCCTTCTCATCCCCGGTACATCTTTTCCATAACACTCTTATGCTAAAGTTCATTGGAATATTGCCTATCAGCCGTGATGACGACACCAATATGGCAGCTCCCGATCTTCTAGGCTGGCTTGAATCGTCCCACGAAGGTTGCGCTCACCACCGCTGGATTGCGCAGTACCCCTGACCGTGCGCTCCAGCCGACTGTTAACAGGACGGCGCGCTTGGACGCATCGCCCTGTGCCGGGCCTCCGACCTTCTAGCCGCGCACAGAGGCATCCAGTGTCACACTGGCGCAGTGGCGGGTGGCACATACACGCTGTGTTTCTCTTGTGTTAGCCTGGCTGTCACGCCTCAACAGCCCACCATCGGAGCCGCCACCGCCGGGATTCGCCTGTCCCATGCTACCTTGCGTCGTGCGCTTTGCTGTGCTTAAAATAGTGACACTGTGACTATGATAGTGTACTGGCGCTCTGACGCGCCGTGCTGTGGCTGTAATTTTGAGATGGGGGGAGGGAGGGGGAGAGGGAGGCAAGATCTTCCAGGAGTCTTCTGGGCAAAATGGGGTCTTCTCACAGGGGGCCTCTTGCGCAATGTTGCATTCAGGGAATGGGAGGAGGGACGCCGGGTCACATACTCCCTTATCCAATTTTTCGTGTGACGGTATCAATGTAAATGAATGTCGGCAACCAAAAATTAAAAAAAAAATAAAGGCCACTCGATCAATCCAGGGACCTTCTTTAATCCACAAAAGGCAATCCTATTCGAAAACAGGACCTCCTGTACCAGAAAAGGGCCTCCTGAGGCAAACAGAGGTCTTCTGATCCAGAACAGAAAATTGTCAAATTTCAAAGGGCCTCCAAATTCAGCAATGAAACCACATCATTTCAAAACTTGAAATTCCGATCCAAAACTGTTGATATCTGATGCGGTATATGAAAGGGCCCCCGCCCCAGAAAAGGGGCCTCTTGATATAGAAAGGTTGCCTCCTGATCTAAATCACAGGCCTCCCACATCATAACGGTGACGTCCTAATTCATAACGAGGGTTTCATAGCTCATAGTTGAGCCTCCTTATCCACAACGGGACCTCCTAGTACATACCGAGGGCCTCCTAGTTCAGAACGGGACCTCGTAGTTCATGACGGGATCTCCCAGCTTATAATCGGGATCTTTCAGTACATAATAAGATATCCTAGTTCTTAAGGCGGCCTCAAGCTCCTATCGGAGACCTCCTAGTGTATAATGGGACCCCTAGCCCGTAACGGGGCCTCCCGAGGCAACAAAGGGCTTTCTTTACACGGAGCTGGGTCTCCTGATCTAGAGCATGGGATACCCAATTCAGATAGACGGTGTCATGATGAAGAAGACGGTTCTCTTGATCCAGAAAATTGGTCTGGTGATGCAGAAAATGGGTCTTTTGATGCAGAAAAGGCCTTGTTCTGAGCCCGATTCAGTGCCTCCTAGCTGAGTTATGGGGACGCATTGATCTGAGCTTTGGTCAACTTCGTGACGAACAGTCATAGTGTGGGCAGAACAAGTACATTTTACCCCTTACATTTTGTCGCCCCTGCTGCCCCGCCTCTGATTGCGTGATATGTGTGGATTTGAATGTGATGTACCGGAAGCACAGCACTCAGATAGTACAATCAAATATGATGGCCGAGGATCGTCCACCTCGCGTGCAGGAGTTCTCGTCTTGTCTCAAGTTGAAGCTAGAGAAAAAACATGAACGTCACATTTATAGCAGCCGGTGGAAATCTTAGACCCACGCGAGTCCCACGCGCCAAACGGAAACGGGTCAATCAACTTAAGAGCTCTGGCATCTGAACTGTGACGAAGACGCTCTTGGCAGCGATCCAAAAGGCATAGGCTGTAAATGGGCGTGGAATCGCGACGGCCGAAAGTTCATCTGTCAGGGGCGCCGAGGGGCGTCGTGCCAGGTGACGCCCCACTGCGTCACGGGCTCGTGGCAAGTGGCAAGTGTACCAGCGGCGTGTTAGAGCACGATGATTGGCGAGAACCACTATTTACGACTCGGTCTGCGTTGGCGATTTACGACGTGCGAATACTGCCGCGATAAGTTATATGCATGTGATGTAATGGCAACTGTGCACTTTCTTTGCATAATCCCAATGATTTCTGGCAGAAGTTTGTTATCTGCAGAGGAAGACATCAATATTTGCCGCTCGCTGATCTCATCTACACGAGGTCACGGAGAGTCCCGAACGCACCATCACGTCCGATGAACGTGTTCCTGCAATGACTGCAGGCTATGGTGTATTGCTGGGGGGCCCTGGTGCAATTTGGAATAATGTCCAAATAATTAAGGGTACTCTCAAATACTGCCATTTCAAATGGATAATAACAACAAATATAATGCACGTGGAAAGTTCTAAACTTCCCAAGCACTGATCGCCAATGAGCGTGTTCAGCACGTCCCTTCTTCACATCACTCCAAATGACAACCAGCGCCGGGTCATGACCCGACCGACCCACCCCTCGGACGTTGCCAAGGCTGCACTGGAGAGAGGCGGGCGGTGAGGGGTGCGCCACTGACGCCGACCGCACCCAATCGTACCTGATCGGGGTCACCCGGCACGCGCCGCATGTAGGTGTCGGATGTTCACACAGGGGCCGAGCGGGGGCTCGCTGAACCGTGCTGCCATCTCCTGTCGATTGTTGGCGACCAGAGAGCAGCCGACGCTTCGGAGCTGGCCTTGCGTTGGTGGATCACATCTGCTCACCAGCTGTACACGTCGAGAGCAAACCCCGCCTATTCAACTACCTTTACCTACAGGACAGTGTCATTTCTCAGTTTTTGTAGCTCTGTTAACTAAACACTTCTCTACTAGTGTCGCTCTGGTGTAAGCGTGATTGCGCAAACCTGCCCTAGCTACCTCAGGATGCCCTAGCCCCAGAATGTATCCTGATCCACATAACTCTGCAGTGCAGTCCTGACGTAATTTAGCGAATCAGCAACCATGACTTCCATTCCGAAAGCCATTCGTCTTCTGCGGGCAGACGGCATCGTAAATTCAGATGACTGCTCGCCACCGCTTTCGTTATTGATGTGAGATTTGCTCTGAAACGAATCTTGTCTATAGCGAGCTGAACTTGGTCGCAAATTGAGGTCGGATGCTTAATCTTCTCCCAATCTTATCACCAACGCAGAAATCTCCTTAAAGCGCACGCAAAGCGGCGCCCTGCGCAAGACAAAGCGATCAGGGGGCGCCGTTTGCGGCGCTCTCGCCGCCGCGCCGGCCCTGCAACGCGTCCGTGCTTCTGCGGCGCTGCCTGACATTGATCTGGCGGGACGCACAGGCTGAGGCCGGCGGGCCTGTCACGGCCGGCCCCGGTTGAACCCAGGGCCGCCGGCCGGCCTCTCCGGAACTGTCGCTCGCTTCCAGTCCAGCGCCAGCGCTTTTCGAACAGCGCCCGGCACTTCTCGACAGCGCCAGCACTTCTCGACAGCGCCAACACTTCTCGACAGCTTTAGTACTTCTCGACAGCTCCAGCACTTCTCGACACTGTGGCGGCACTGTGACCAGTCGGGCGGCAAAGGCACACCGATGTCCAGTTTTTATTTACCGTTAACGATGCGAGCAATTCCTTGAATAGTTGCAGAGA
>NW_023597054.1:6082235-6149735 GCF_011947565.3 Pollicipes pollicipes
AGAGAGGAGAGGGGAGGAGAGAGAGAGAGAGGAGAGAGAGAGAGAGAGAGAGAGGAGAGAGGAGAGAGAGGAGGAGGAGAGAGAGAGAGAGAGAGGGGAGGGAGAGGGAGAGGGAGAGGGGAGGGAGAGGGGAGGGAGAGGGAGAGAGGGAGAGGGAGAGGGAGAGGGGAGAGGGAGAGGGAGAGGGAGAGGGAGAGGGAGAGGGAGAGGGAGAGGGAGAGGGAGAGGGAGAGGGAGGAGAGGGAGAGGGAGAGGGAGGGGAGAGGGAGAGGGAGAGAGGGAGAGGAGAGGAGAGGGAGAGGGAGAGGGAGAGGGAGAGGGAGAGGGAGAGGGAGAGGGAGAGGGGAGAGGAGAGAGGGGAGAGGGAGGGAGGGAGAGAGAGAGAGAAAGGGAGGAAGAAGGGGAGGGAGGGAAGGGAGAGGGAGATGAGGGAAAGCGGAGGGACGGAGGGAGCTCATGATAACGTAAGTCACGCGACCTATGGTTGCACTGACTGCACGCTGGCTCAGCTGCCGTGTATTTTGCAGGTGTACTGGTCGACCATGGTGTGGTTATCGTTGAAGATGTCACTCAACTTAGGGAGATTCGGATGCAGCACAACCTGCTACCGTACCAGGTAATGCTGGACCAGCCATCCTGGAGTGGTCCAGCAGTCGATATGTTGGCATGGGCGGATGGTCGCGGAAAGACCAAGGCTGTCGAACTCCTATAAAACTATCGATTAAACCCTGACTTACACCTATGGTTATCTTGAATCTGTGCTCTAGTTTTGGTTATGTTTGCGGGGGTCAGATCTTCTCTGGCAAGATGCCCGTTTTGTGAGTTGAAAGCAAGGCGTTGGCAACGATGTGCTCCCAGATGTAGCATCCTGCAGCGTTCCTACCGCCGCTCTACAGTCCAGTGTGGATCAGACTGTCGACCGCCGCCTTACAGTCCAGTGCGGATCAGACTGTCGACCGCCGCTTTACAGTCCAGTGTGGATCAGACTGTCGACCGCCGCCTTACAGTCCAAGTGTGGATCAGACTGTTACGACCGCCGCCTTGCAGTACCAGTTGCGGAATTCAGACTGTCGACCCGCCCGCTTCACAGTCCAGTGCTGGATCAGACTGTCGACCGCCGCCTTACAGTCCAGTGTGGATCAGACTGTCGACCGCCGCCTTACACGTCCAGCGTGAATCAGACTGTCGACCGCCGTCGTTACAGTCAGTGTGGCTCAGACTGTCGACCCGCCGCCTTACAGTCCAGTGCGGATCAGACTGTCGACCTCCGCTTTACAGCCAGTGGGATCAGACTGTCGACCGCCGCCTTACAGTCCAGTGTGGATCAGACTGTCGAACCGCCGCCTTGCAGTCCAGTGCGGATCAGACTGTCGACCCGCCGCTTTACAGTCCAGTGTGGATCAGACTGTCGACCCGCCCGCCTTACAGTCCAGTGTGGATCAGAGTGTCGACCCGCCGCCTTACAGTCCAGCGTGAATCAGACTGTCGACCCGCCGCGTTACAGTCCAGTGTGGATCAGACTGTCGACCCGCCGCCTTACAGTCCAGTGCGGATCAGACTGTCGACCGCCGCTTTACAGTCCAGTGTGGATCAGACTCGACCGCCCGCCTTACAGTCCAGTGTGGATCAAACTGTCGACCGCCGCTTTTACAGTCCAGTGTGGATCAGACTGTCGACCGCCACCTTTCAGTCCAGTGTGGATCAGACTGTCGACTGCCGCCTTACAGTCCAGTGTGGATTTAGACTGTCGACCGCCGCCTTGCAGTCCATTGTGGATCAGACTGCCGACCGCTGCTCAACAGCCCAATCTGGATCAGACTATCGACTTCCCCTCTGCCTGAGAGTCGTTCTGTTAGGTTTGGATTTGTGTGTGGTTCATCTCTGTTGTTACCAACTGCCCCACAGCACCACCGATGTTGTGCTGCCTTCGCTTTTTCACCTTTTGAGGTGCATGCTGTTGATGGGAATGCTTGCTCCAGTGCCAGTCTAAAGTCGATCTGGCCATGTCACGTCGAGCGGACTCTAAAATAGAGTGCATTCAAAAGGCCATCCGCTAGAGAGCTGACCCCACAACGTCTAGTATGGCTGCCGTCGGTGCGTGACTGTGTCAGGCCGCGTCGTTGCCGGCATGGTCCGTCACGCCGGCAGGCGTGCCATGTCCGTCACGCCGGCAGGCGGTGCCATGTCCGTCACGCCGGCAGGCGGTGCCATGTCCGTCACGCTGGCCAGGCGGTGCCATGTCCGTCACGCCGGCAGGCGGGTGCCATGTCCGTCACGCTCCGTCACGCCGGCAGGCGGTGCCATGTCCGTCACGCCTGCAGGCGGTGCCATGTCCGTCACGCCTGCAGGCGGTGCCATGTCCGTCACGCCTGCAGGCGGTTGCCATGTCCGTCACGCCGGGCAGGCGGTGCCATTGCGCGCTGGCGTACGTCACGCCGCCCTCGGCATCCGGCTGGCCGACGGCGGCCGTGCAGCGCCTGGAAACAGCTGGTGCAGCCCGCATGCCTCCTGGCTACCGTCATCAGCGTGCGGCCCGACGGCCAGCTGGAGCTGGACTTGTACGGCGCGCGCAGCGCCGGCTGGTACCAGCTGGCTGAGCAGCTGGTGCAGGAGGGGCTGGCGCGACTGCGCACCAACCGGCGGCCACGGCCCGCTGACCGGTCGCCCGCGGCCGTGGCCGACCACCCGCTTGCCGTTGGCCGGCCGCCCGCTGCCGGTGTTGTAACCTGGCCAGGGACGGCGCTGTCGGCCGCTGTGCCGCTGCAGGGTGGCCGGGTGTACACGGCCGGACGAGGGCGCCGGCTCGCACGGGGTTGTGCGTGGGGGGGGGACGGACGGCCTGTACAGGGGGGGGGGGGGGGGCAGGCGGTAGCGGACTGGAGTGGGGAGAGCTAGGACGGAGCTGAACCGGAAGCGGGAAAAGGGCGGCATGTTCGGCGCCGGGTTTGCCCTGTCTCCGTCCGTGTACGAAACGGACCGGTGACCGCTCCGGCGGCCAGTCGGGCAGTTTCCCAGTCGCGGCGCTGCTGCTGATAGTGTATCGTGGGCCGCTGCTCGGCCCGCTCCGATCATCCGTAGCCCCCGTGAAGTGCCAGTGATCGTGTTATCTGTAACGTCGCAGCAGCCAGTGAACTCGAGATGTACGATGAGCTGGCTGTGGGGGTTATGGTTGGGACTGAGCAGATACTCTGGCGCAGTTGCTGGAGGCATCATGTGGTTGGTTTACCGCGTGACCAGCGCAGAGAGCCTGATTAGTTTTCTGACAGAAATACATTTATACGTCGTTGATTGGGTTTTGAACAACTCATTAATGGCTGATCGCCCCAGCGTCTCAAGGCACCAGAGGTCTCCTGCCGTTACCGCTCGACAACGCTCCACCGCTCTGCTATAGCAAACGGCTGGGCTGAATGGTGCGGTAAGTGATGCCGTTGTCCAGTAGTACCGGCAGCGGGTTCTACGTGCTTGGGTTGACGGTCGAGACCACGCCGTCCCTTCTACGTGATGATGTCCGCATGGGTGACTGAGTGTAGGCGGGCAGCCGGCCGGTCTGCGATTGAACCTCAGAAATGCGGCAGAAAAAACGTTGGCAATTCGCCTTCTTTCTACATTACCTACAGAGAGAAGGTGCCAGTGCTTCGCAGGATGTGATCCCGGTCTGTTCCCATTCGCACATTGTGTCAAACAGATGTTTTCATTGTGTGGAAGGCCGGACATTCTGAAGCGCCAGGCTATAATTGGGCTTTATTTTGCTTTACAATTGTAAATGCGACGAGTTGTTTGGAATGCTATGTTAGAATTCTGGATGACCTGTGTTCAGGTTTGGCATGAGTCATGTCATGTAAAATAGTACTCCATTTACTCCTAACCTCCGATTGCGAGCCAGTTTGATAGGCCTGCAGTACGTAAGGAACAATGGGCAGACGCCAATCCTTAATCCTGTTTGACTCGTGAGGACAAAATTACAGGGCATGCAAGGTCACCGACTTTTCCCGGCCTTGCAATGATCCAAATGTCCATAATTTGGTTACACGTTGTCACAGAAATGTGCGATTGGCGCAGTTTAACGCTGAAATGGTCCGGTTTTTTGTCAATAGGTCCCTTCTACCGGCGTGAAGGTCCCCATCTGTTTTGTGATCTTCCCCTATGTTTACCAGAGAAGTGGAAGGATGCAACTACCATCCCACTCCCAAAACCAGGTGAGGACACTCAAGGCACAACCATGCATGCGTAGTGCGCTCAGCAGGTGCCTTGGAAAACTGGACCGTATGGTGGGCAAGTGCCTTGCCTGGCTAGTGGATCACGCTAAGCTGGTATCGGACCGGCAGTGTATATTTAGATGCAATCGTACCACCTGTGACCACATTATCCGCCTAGAAACAGACCGTCGTCGTGCGTTTCGTCGAAAACGCTAACCCACTGATGGATTGTTGGTCGGCAGTACTTACGCCTACGATACGGTACTCAAACCAACACTTATTTTCAAGCTTTAGAAGTAGGAACCATTTGGCACATTGTTTATGGGTTCCTCTGGTGGACGCGGCCGTTTCGTGTGAGGTGTCGATCGGTTGTTTCCGATGTTCACTAATTAGAAGATGGACTCTTGCAGTGTAGTTTTACTTCTACACTTTTCAATCTAGTCTTTGGTTTTAATACCAGCTCTCCATAGTCGGCCAGAGGGCCATGCGCATTGAGCAGGAGCCCCTGAGTTGGCTAGTGCCTGTACGCTGGTTAGACATCGCCAATAACGCATAGTTGGCTGCGTCCCGGCATGGGCCTGAGGGCCCATTCCCCAAGCAGGGACAAAGCGGAAGGTCTGGTCAGAGTCTTATTCAGGGGCCGGGCCTGCGGGTATGGGCCCTCAAATGACAGCCAGGGCTTTTTGCGCGCCCGGTCAGGGACCATTTAAGTCTCTATGGGCATGTATATCGTTCAGACACCACCAGTGCCGCACAATCGGCTCGGTGTCGGTATTAGCCCGTGGGCCTACTCCCCAATCAGCCGTAAGCCCGGGGCCAGCGATTTGTAGCGGTCTGGGACCCCGCATCGGTCAGGGGGCCCACAGTGCCTAACAGGGGTCCTGCGTTTGTAAGGGGCCTCGAGCCGACCAAGGGAAGTTTTTAAACCGAAGGTGAAACCGTGTTGACATGATACAATGTATCCCGTATCCTGACATCGGTATTTGAATCTGCGTGTTGCGACTCGCCCTGGAGAGCGTGTTTCCCCGTCCGTCAATTCCGGGTCAGGACCTTTTAGTGCCAACACCGATGCTTCCCAATGGATCGCCGCACCCAATGCAGAAGTACCAGTCCCGACCACTCGGCCGCAATCAGCCGATTGACAGCGCGAGCCCTGCGGTTCCAACGCTTAAGCTTGTGTGCCTCTGCGCGGGGCTTCGGCTGCTCCGACCATCTCTCTCGATCATCACGGAAGATCGTTTCCAGTGCGACACTCCTCATATCGACCAACCAAGGTGTGGCGAGTCTGAGGCATATAATTTGAAACGGAACCTCTCGATTTTTGCAAAAAGGTTTTGTAAAAAAGATATTGATCTTAATACACGAGCATAAAGGCTCACATCGGCGAGACTTGTACAGGTGAAAATCGCGAGCATCGACCTGGATATAATCTGTATATGCTGCCAGCTTGAGCGTATGCTTGCGGATCCTGTTTCGGCAGAATTCTGGTTCGGCCTCCAGGTGAGTGGCAAGAGCAGATACCTGTACCAGTGCTCGACGCCCCCTCCCCCCCCCCCCCCCCCCCCCCCCACCATCGGCCCCTGTGCGAGTGGCAAGAGTAGACACCCATACCAGTGCTCATCCCCCCCCCCCCAAGGTGCATCACACGCTGCGCATGTCAAGGAATGCTAAGCGTGAACATAAACAAACAGCGCACAATTTATACATCGCTGACAATGTGTCATTTTGACAACGAACCGGAAAGCAGCCATCTTCTACCAAAACGCAGCAATGTCTGGATCTCACCAAAGAAGACGGGATTTCTGGGACGGGCCAACAGGGGAAAGGGCCTCCAGTCCTAAAGCTGAGAGGTAAGCACCCGTCCTAACGCTTCGCCATCTCCTGTTCCCACGCCGGTGGATGCTGGCCAAGAACACGAATGCAAAACAGCTTGGATGGCTTAGGATAGCGACCACGTTTGCTCTGTTTTTTCCGAAGACCTACATACTTGTGCATTGAATATATGTGATTAACGTTATTAAAGTGGTAATATCCATGAGACGAAAATATGTGTAGATCGCATCCACTTCAGACTTCGAATTGTTGGCCGCCTTAAAGATGAAGAAGTATTTTGGGGCCTGTATTTATTGCGTCGTAATAACAATTGCGAATCCCATCACAAACATCGTCAACTACATGAAAATAAACACGAATACATCGACAAACGCATCGGTTTTTCGGCCTTGATAGAAAACACTAGCCACCTGGCGTTTGCCCATATACTAACGCGCGCCTGAGGTGAGACGGCAAGCGACGCTGAACCTGTCCAATGGACGAATGTTGCTTTCACCACGCTCCCTGTCGTGCCAGCTGACGGTCAAGCACGGAACGATGGTGCTATCCCGCTTTAACGATGGCGACGCGGCGCTTGCACCTCCCCTGTAAGTCTGCCGCCGGTGCGACCGAGGCTGACCTGGCCGGTAGGCCGCCCGCAGACGGGGGCTGTGCCGCCGGTGCGATCAAGGCTGACCTGGCTGGCAGGCCGCCCGCAGACGGGGGCTCTGCCGCCGGTGCGATCAAGGCTGACCTGGCCGGCAGGCCGCCCGCAGACGGGGGCTCTGCCGCCGGTGCGACCGAGGCTGACCTGGCCGGCAGGCCGCCCGCAGACGGGGGCTCTGCCGCCGGTGCGATCAAGGCTGACCTGGCCGGTAGGCCGCCCGCAGACGTGAGCTGTGCTATCGCAGCTGTCGTTAGTTTCCCCGCATCCAACTACCTGTGCACCTTTGCGCTTCTGGCTCAGCACCACGTCAAAGTTTATGTCCCATCCAGACGGGGCCGTCTCTACTCCATCTTGGCCTTGACCATCTTGACGGAAGTGGTTATGTCCCCCCAGCCGAGGCTGATACAGACGAGCAGCGAGACGGTGAAGATGGCACGTGCGACGGTGAGCGCGAAGGCCGGCAGCCAGGCGATGTACGACAGGCTGACCAGGCAGAGACAGCAGCGCAGCAGCTCGGCCAGCGGCGCCAGTCGGGCGCCGTCCAACAGCCAGCCCAGACACGTCAGACCGTACAGCAGCTGCACGCTGTACAGCAGGCTGGTCAGCACCGGGTAGAGCAAGTGATTCTGTGCGAAATTGACGGCCGGCACCAACGTCACAATGAAGTGGACGGCGGTGTAGACCTGCAGCCAGCCAGGCATGGCTGTGTCGAAGCGTGCTCGCTTTGGGTCCGGGTCTGGGAAGGTGGAGGCGTCGCCCAAGCGGCCCGTGCCCGGCACCCAGCCCGGCCCATACAGCAGCCGCTTCAACTTGTTCTTCCACCCAACCTGTTCGCGCACATCTGACGCGATCCAGCGAAAGTGCGCCAGCTGAATAGTCCACATGTCGTAGGACTCGATGTTGTGCACGAGGCCGTAGGTGGGCGTCTCTTCCTCCCAGCAGAACGTGCCGAATAGCCGGTCCCACACGATCAGCACACCGGCGTAGTTCTTGTCCAGGTACTTGACGTTGGAACCGTGGTGGACGCGGTGGTGAGAGGGCGTATTCAGCACGTGCTCTAGCGGGCCGACGCTCTTCACCAGCTCTGTGTGAATCCAGAACTGGTACACCAGGTTAAACTGCGCGTGCGTAAAGAACATAGACGGCGCCACGCCGAGGAGAGCCAGTGGCAGGTACACCCCCCAGCTGAGGTACTGCTGCACCATCGACTGGCGCAGCGCCGTCGACAGGTTGTAGAACTCGGAGCTGTGGTGCACCTGGTGCGACGCCCATACCAGGTTCACCTCGTGCGACGCCCGGTGGAACCAGTAGTAGCCAAAGTCGACGCCGAGCATGGTCAACCAAAAGCTAGCCGGCGAGTCCCAGGGCACGTCGAAGCAGCGCCAGTGGCGCCACACGTACACGTACGCCCAGCCCTCGCAGCCGCGGAGCGTGTAGCGGAGTACCTCCTGCGCCAGGCCTTGCGTCACGGAGCCAGTAGCGTCGGTGATGCGCCAGCCGCCGCCGCGCACACGCAGCACCAACGCCTCCAATACCACCAGCACCATGAAGTAGGGCAGGCTCTGCTCGATGTAGTTGGGGATAGGTTCCAGCGGCGGTCGGAACGAGGCCGTCACGTTACGCACGTAGAACATGCCGAGCAGGCCGTCGACCACCGAGCGGAGGGGCCCCATGGCGTTGGGCGCCTGGTCCGTTGTTGGCGGTCAGCAGTCTACGCTCAGCTGCTCCCGCCGCCTCCGCCGTCCTCCGTCGCCAGTACCGACCGCTGCTCAAGTGCTCAGCTGCTCCCGCCGCCGCCACCGTCCGCCGTCGCCAGTACCGACCGCTGTCTGGTCTGCTTGGCCGTGTGACGTCAGCGCCGTGTGCGCGCCCGCGCCCGATTGTCAGCTTCGTCGCGGTGACCTTGGGATGACGAGCGCCATCTGGAATTTAGCCGACCGGCCCAGGAGATGCGCAGGTCATCAGTGCGGCCGCATTCGGCAGTCAGCGGCTGTCGTATTCGATGGTATGCTCGATGGAGATCCATACTCGAGGTGCGTTATGTAACGTAAATGTGATGTTAGGCAACGAACGCATATGAGCAGTGTGTTGGTGCTGCGCAAGTGTGCTGGGCCCCGGACCAAATTGTTTACGTGGCAGAGTCTAGTGACCCGCAATGATCCTGCCAACGAAAAACGTCCGTGCTGCCATCTGGCGATGTAAAAAGGCAAGACCATGCGCGATCTACGGTTACGACACCTAACCAGATAACTGCATGGTGTATACGGCGCGGGGAAGCTCACTATGTTCTTAAACTGGACTTAATTACCACGCTTTGGACGTCCTGCTCGCCTCTGCATCAGTCCTAAGCTATAGATGACTTGCAATAAACAATGACGCTGTACAATTTTGCACACATACTAACCGCTCCAAATCATACTTTGGCTATATAAACGAGGTGGGGTGCCGCGTGCGGATTACCAATTTGGCGCCTTCCGGTCGTGTAAAGGCGGCAAGACAGTAGGTGTTCGATGCTGGTATTTGTAATGCTTCAGCCTGATTTGCCTATCAATTGTGAGCTAATGAGCCATAAACAAGACATTCCACGCGGTTTTATGCATTATTCGTAGTAGCATTAAGTAATCAGCACAGCAGTGTTTGCCGTGTGTGCTAAATATGCATGGAAGGTGTCACGTCAGCACGCAGCCGGCGCCAGGCTCGGAGCGGTCGTCCCAGCACCGCACACGTCAGCACTCAAGAGGCGCCAGGCTCGGAGCGGTCGTCCCAGCACTGCACACGTCAGCACGCAAGAGGCGCCAGGCTCGGAGCGGTCGTCCCAGCACTGCACACGTCAGCACGCAAGAGGCGCCAGGCTCGGAACGGTCGTCCCAGCACCGCCACTGGACAGGGCTCGCTGGTGAGCTGTTTCGTTGTGACATACGGCCTATCACCTTCTAGACTAAGCCCACATCATTTCGGAACGGATTTCATGGTGTGTGGTGCACACAACATGACCTATTAATGCATCAGCTAGGCAAAAGGAACAACCAGTGCGATGGCAGTGCTCGCGAAGCCTGGCTCCTGAGGCGCTACGAACTTCACGCGCCGAAAAAAACGCTAGCCACGTAGCTAGACGGCTTTAACATACGGTTGCACAGCGAGATAACTGATCTCACTGGATCAGTTTCCCATCAATTACAGGATCGATCGGCGGCAAGATGATCAATTACGATCAAATTACCATTGTTGATCTTGCTAGAATATCGTCCAATATTTGTGCCATTTCAGAGCTGCATAATTTAGGCCGGCCGCAAGATGATCAATTACGATCAAATTACCATTGTTGATCTTGCTAGAATATCGTCCAATATTTGTGCCATTTCAGAGCTGCATAGTTTAGGTCTAGCACATCATCATGCAGACCCTGTTATCCGTATAGAGCATGTCATACCCCCACCAAGAAGTCAAGGCTGACACCGGCCGACGCCGGCCGACAAAGGCTGACGATGCTTTCGCATCCCCCGTAGTCTGCTGGACGGCGAGAGGGGAGGCTCAGAGGCGCGGCCGGTTGGCTGCGGGCCGAGACGGCAGACGCATCCCCGTACTCTCCGTGACGACGGGGTGGGAGGCGCTCAGAGGGCGCGGCCGGTTGGCTGCGGGCCGAGACGGCTGCGGCCAACACGCCGCGGATATGAGGAACGGCGACGGGCGCGTTCGCAAGATAACAGCCCAGATTTGTGAGCGATCAAGTGCGTTATGGCCCCGGAGCGCAACGTAATACGCACCGTTTGTCATTCTGTGTGGTGTAATGGCGTTTCTGTGCGGGCACGCTTTGGATCCGTGCGTCAGCCGGGTCCGGATACACGCCGGCCACCGTACAATGACGCGCTCTACTCTGCACCCAAGTTGCATCCCGGCACAAGGCACTGCTATTCTGGTCCAGGACGCAAATGACCATTGGATATGTAATACGGATCATTCCAGACACTTGCTGCAACCTGGGATGCATAATATACTTCATTCTTTACCGAAGTTCCACCTGAATGTATGATGTAGCTGACTGTGCAGTCAACGACCGGATGTGATGCGGCACATGCACACCTTATGTGTGCAAGTGCAAAGGTGCCGGTGTGTGGCCAATATCGGCTTGATGACAAGCATGATGTAATAATATGTGATGGGTACAAACATACGAGAAATTTGCATGCAAACGGGCAAATGCGTCTGCTGCTATCTTTGCCGCTCAATATGTAGCATTTTGATATTTCACCGATTCTCTCTGCATATCCGATTATAACTGATATTGTACGTTCCCCAAAGGTGAATGGTGATTTACGTACTACAGTTCATATAGGACAACTAAGATATAACTTGGAACAAAGGAGACAAGATTAAGAAATATTTCCAAGATGGAACAACCCGGACCCGATAACGAATCAACATATCGAAAATTGGAGAACTATGCTTACCACACACACATGCGAGCCTGTGCTGGGCAGATGCATCCCACATTACGTGTCTTCGCAGTTTTAAACTATTGGGGTGCTGAAGCCTAGCCTACTTATGTGGCTGAACGTGGCTGAGCGTCATCTCCCTTGACCATCAGCCACGTTCGAGCCTTGCCGAGCTCAAAGCTACCATCCCCATGGAGAGCTGTCGTCACCGACTGTGGACGCTTATCGTGGGCCAGGCCGCACTGGGAGCGGACGCAACGCGGCGGGAGCAAGGGGTCTGGGGCAGGAACGTCGCATGGGCAGCACCGGTCTAGTTCATCAGTTTGGATTGCTGACAAAAATAGAGGAGGTGGCAGTTTTATAGAACACTCAAAACCTGGGGTTGACTTTCTACATCCCAAAACGTCGTTTCGTCGTTTTATGTGTCGTAATATATCATTTCATATCGTTTGTATTTATGTATCGCATGTATTGTATACACATACCGTTTACTATCGTTTTAAGTATCGTTTTAAGTATCGTTTAGCTCTTCTACGTAGTGATATCGTCGTAGCTCAGCTGGTAAAGCGCCGGATATCACTGTACAATAGATGTGTGAGTTTGCGTCGCACAAGGCACACTAATGCAGCTATGGCACTCGTGGCTATGGCAGCTATAGCACACTGATGACGCTCCTAGATGGCAGCTAACTGGCCGCTGGATAAGAAAGTGTAAAGCTCGTGTCAGGTGAGTGTGGCATATGGTTATGGATTCTTATGACTGATTCAAAACTCAAGATCTGAATTATGGCAGGGGTGACTATTCGAATGACGGGTGACAATCTATCTATGGGTGACTGTCTATCGAATGATGGGTGATAGTCTATCTATGGGTGACTATCTATCTATGGGTGACTATCTATCGAATGATGAGTGACAATCAATCTATGGATGACAATATATCTATGGGTGACATCTATCTATGGGTGACAATCTATCTACGGGTGACTATCTATCTATGGGTGGCTATCCATCTCTGACTATCGAATACAATAATCAGTTTTAACATTTGCTTCATCAGCACCCGACTCTCTGGCTTAGTTGGGAATTTCTGGATTATTGTTGAATACATTTATCTAACGAGTCGTACTGATAGATAAATAAGCAATGCGTGCGACAAACGTTGTTGAAAGGTACGTGCATTTACGGTTCATAAACCCGCTCTTACAACACAGTGAAGTCATTTCATCCCCACCCTTTCACTCAAGTTCTTTAGATATTTAGTAATAGTATTCAAGATTCTGCTGTAAGTTCGCTGGAGAACCATCCATACATTGGCCACGTCTGGACATGGGCGTCTTTGAAACTGTTCTAGAACCTCAGGCAAATGCACCATACAATTCAAATTTGGAAGTATTTAAATTCGCACCTGTTGTTTTCCAAGGCATAGTACTGCCTGCACGATCTCCGTAAGTTTGGTACATAAGTCCTGCACTAACCAAACCGATTTTGGAGAGTGCAACAAGGTTGGCTGTCAGATACATAACTCAAATTTTTTGAAACGGCGTGCCGGGCTGTCGTGCTATGCAAATACAATTTACCAGAAGATGTACAGTTGCTGATATATGCTCTTTTTGTCTATATAGGTGATATGAGACTGAAATGTGGCTTGACATTACCGCAAATTATTATTGTGCGAACATTTCTTATATATATATATATATATATATAGATATAGATTATAGATATAGATATAGATATATATATATATATATATATTATATAATATATATATTATATATATATATGCATATTAATATTCAATATCTGTATATGAGATACTCATATATCTACAGCTGATATATAAGATAAAAAATATATGATTATGAAATACATAGATACTATAAAAATAAGAAATCTGTAAATATATATATATATATATATATATATCTATATATATATCTCTCTCTCTCTCTCTCTCTCTCTCCTCCTCTCTCTATCTCTCTCCTCCTCTCTCTCTCTCTTCTCTCTCCTCTCTCTCTCTCTCTCTCTCGTCTCTCTCTCTCTCTCTCTCTCTCTCTCTCTCTCTCTCTCTCTCTCTCTTTGTATACATATACACATAACTACAAAGATACAGATACATGTTTATATCTGTGGACCAAATTTCAAATGTAGGTGGGAAGAAGGGCTACGTTCTGGATTTGTCAGACCAGGTTGTACTGCATCTTGAAATGTCGATCTCCGAAGTACAATACAATTGCGTTGTACTGCTCTCAATATCATTATGGATGTTTTCGGAGAGCTGACCCGTTTCTCCAGTCCGATTTTATGCATCCAGGCCATATAACAGTCACTTCAATCACTTCATATACCGTCCACCCTTACAAGAGCTGAGTGTTGTCCAGTGCACTGAACAACAGTCGGCAAAGCTGGAACTGTGCAGCAACATTGCAGCATTATGCAGCATTGACGACGCTGTGGGGCATAATAAACTGTTTTCCACCCGCTGAGGAACGGCTCCATCCGCGTACCAAATATGCCCATTTGTCGTGTAGCGCTCCACTACTTCGCTCACGGCCGCTGGCCGAAACCAATTCCCCAGAAGACGAAGTTGGGTGTCGGCGAAGTTATAAGATTGAGCTGCGCGTGGCCAGCGCCGTCCGAATCAGTGCTGTGTTTACGTAACGATAGTTTTATGGCTTGGCCGGCGGTTGTATTCGGTGGGCCAGTTTCCACTTCAGTTGGTCAGTGGGGACCGCTCAACGTCCGCCGCGCGACAGAGTTCGCTGATCGACGACCAGCTGACGGAGACGGCGCATTGAACCTTATCGTTTCCGATTCCGTGGTGCAATGCGGCTGACTTCCGCTAACGTAATCCACTACACCAATATTCGCTAATTTTCCAGCGATAGCTTCATTGATTAAAGTTTTGCCAATGCTTATTCCTGAGATGGCCGATGGCTGCTTTCATTTCGACTTTATGGATTGCTAGCAGTATCTGTTATGAAACCGACGACCGAGCATGAGTAGCCAGCAGTATCTGTTGTGACGCCGACGACCGAGCATGAGTAGCCAGCAGTATCTGTTGTGATGGCCGACGACCGAGCATGAGTAGCAGCAGTTATCTGTTGTGAAGCCGACGACCCGAACATGGGTGGAACAGGGAAACACTAACGGCAACCAGGAACGGATGCGGGACGCACCTTACACCGCTAGATGTGCACCAGTGCCGATGCGGGACAGGTTGGCCTCAGGAGGCAGCTGGTCACTGACCACGGCAAAAGGTGAATACTCGGGCGAGAACAGGCGGCCTCAGGAGGCAGCTGGTCACTGACCACGGCAAAAGGTGAATACTCGGGCGGGACAGGCGGCCTCAGGAGGCAGCTGGTCACTGACCACGGCAAAAGGTGAATACTCGGGCGGGACAGGCGGCCTCTGGAGGCAGCTGGTCACTGACCACGGCAAAAGGTGAATACTCGGGCGGGACCAGGTGGCCTCAGGAGGGCAGCTGGTCACTGACCACGGCAAAAGGGTGAATACTCGGGCGGGACAGGCGGCCTCTGGAGGCAGCTGGTCACTGACCACGGCAAAAGGTGAATACTCGGGCGGGACAGGTGGCCTCAGGAGGCAGCTGGTCACTGACCACGGCAAAAGGTGAATACTCGGGCGGGACAGGCGGCCTCAGGAGGCAGCTGGTCACTGACCACGGCAAAGGTGAATACTCGGGCGGGACAGGCGGCCTCAGGAGGCAGCTGGTCACTGACCACGGCAAAAGGTGAATACTCGGGCGAGACAGGCGGCCTCAGGAGGCAGCTGGTCACTGACCACGGCAAAAGGTGAATACTCGGGCGGGACAGGCGGCCTCAGGAGGCAGCTGGTCACTGACCACGGCAAAGGTGAATACTCGGGCGGGACAGGCGGCCTCAGGAGGCAGCTGGTCACTGACCACGGCAAAAGGTGAATACTCGGGCGGGACAGGCGGCCTCAGGAGGCAGCTGGTCACTGACCACGGCAAAAGGTGAATACTCGGGCGGGACAGGCGGCCTCAGGAGGCAGCTGGTCACTGACCACGGCAAAAGGTGAATACTCGGGCGAGACAGGCGGCCTCAGGAGGCAGCTGGTCACTGACCACGGCAAAAGGTGAATACTCGGGCGGGACAGGCGGCCTCAGGAGGCAGCTGGTCACTGACCACGGCAAAAGGTGAATACTCGGGCGGGACAGGCGGCCTCAGGAGGCAGCTGGTCCACTGACCACGGCAAAAGGTGAATACTCGGGCGGGACAGGCGGCCTCAGGAGGCAGCTGGTCACTGACCACGGCAAAAGGTGAATACTCGGGCGGGACAGGCGGCCTCAGGAGGCAGCTGGTCACTGACCACGGCAAAAGGTGAATACTCGGGCGGGACAGGCGGCCTCAGGAGGCAGCTGGTCACTGACCACGGCAAAAGGTGAATACTCGGGCGGGACAGGCGGCCTCAGGAGGCAGCTGGTCACTGACCACGGCAAAGGTGAATACTCGGGCGGGACAGGCGGCCTCAGGAGGCAGCTGGTCACTGACCACGGCAAAAGGTGAATACTCGGGCGAGACAGGCGGCCTCAGGAGGCAGCTGGTCACTGACCACGGCAAAAGGTGAATACTCGGGCGGGGACAGGCGGCCTCAGGAGGCAGCTGGTCACTGACCACGGCAAAAGGTGAATACTCGGGCGGGACAGGCGGCCTCTGGAGGCAGCTGGTCACTGACCACGGCAAAAGGCTGAATACTCGGGCGAGACAGGCGGCCTCAGGAGGCAGCTGGTCACTGACCACGGACAAAAGGTGAATACTCGGGCGAGACAGGCGGCCTCAGGAGGCAGCTGGGTCACTGACCACGGCAAAAGGTGATACTACTCGGCGGGACAGGCCGGCCTCAGGAGGCAGCTGGTCACCGACTGTAGCACAAGGACAAATATGGATACTGAGCTGTATGTCCCATCCCTTTCTTTGCGAGCCGTGATGCGTCCTGGAGATAAGAGTGAAATCCACATGCACATGCGTGCTGTCTTAACATAATAATCAATCACCGCACTGAACAGTACGGCTACGCCTGCCACTCATTCAGTCCTCCCTTTTTCGCCTCACTGGTACTGCTTATGGCGCAGTTTTGGAATCATGCCTGCTTTTATGCCGTAACCATGCACCATCTCATCTCAATAAAGACAACTTCGGTTTTCATTTTTAAGCTAGGCGCAAAACATTTTAAGTTCAAAGCTTTGTCACTACGCATCAATTTCCCATTCAAAAACTGTCGATACGTGCTGGTTCCGTCAAAATCAGGTGATAAACATGATGGCACTGGTGGATAACTTAGAAATCGCTGCATGCTTTGGCTCTTTACCCCCTGTAGACACGCAGACAAAACTTTCGATAATATTTTAGAAATGTAGATTTCGCATGGAGAAATCGCACATCGTACGGTTTGTGAAATTCGGGTCGGTAGCTGTAGATCTTGAGGGGTCATTTTTTCTTCCCCCCGCTTCCCGTAATCATACCCCGCCGAGCAAGTTCAGGAAAAGGTGAGAGCGAGAGAATCTAAAGGGATGCTGGAAGCTGGTCATTGAAAGTTATATATATAGATATATATAGATATATATATATATATGTATATATATATGCATATAT
Source organism: Pollicipes pollicipes (assembly GCF_011947565.3). Classification (NCBI taxonomy): domain Eukaryota; kingdom Metazoa; phylum Arthropoda; class Thecostraca; order Pollicipedomorpha; family Pollicipedidae; genus Pollicipes; species Pollicipes pollicipes. Next base: position 6,098,979 of record NW_023597054.1, read on the forward strand.
GTATACATCTATACATATATACATCTATACATATATACATTATATATATATATATACATATATATATATATAATATATATATATATATATATATATTCTCTATCTCTCTCTATCTCTCTCCTCTCTCTCTCTCTCTCTTCTCTCTCTCTCCCTCTCTCTCTCTCTCTCTCTCTCTCTCTCTCTCTCTATCTCTCTCTCTCTCTCTCTCTCTCTCTCTCTCTCCTCTCTCTCTCTCTTCTCTCTCTCTATCTCTCTCCTCTCTCTCTCTCTCTCTCTCTCTCTCTCTCTCTCTCTCTCTCTCTCTCTCTCTCTCCTCTCTCTCTCTCTCTCTCTCTCTCTCTCTCTCTCTCTCTCTCTCTCTCTCTCTCTCTCTCTCTCTCTCTCTCTCTCTCTCCCTCTGTGTGTGTGGGTGTGTGTGTGTGTGGTGTGTGTGTGGTGGTGTGTGTGTGTGCGTGTGTGCGTATGTGTGTGTGTATGTGTGAACCCAGCCTATATACCCGTATATATAGGTTGGTTGCTATGAGCGCCGGCCTTCCTTTGTCTCAAGAACAAACACAGCCAGAAAGCTGACTTTGCCTTGTCCCTGTTGCCTTGTTAAGCTATTGAAAGACGCGACGGCTGCTGTACGTGTCGAGCGATTTCAAATAAGACATTATGATTTGAAACCAAACATCATGCTTTTGCAAAAAGAGATGACTGCAGCACGCCCATCTTTTTGGTGTTTGCAAACACTGCCTATTGCCGAATCGGGGCCCCTCACCAACACAGAACACCTGTGAGGTACTGTGAATCCCTGTCGCCATAGAGTCCCTCATGGACCTCATGGACCCACGGGCGTAACCAATGTAAATTGCGGGCCCCGACCTTTCCCTGCTTCGGAACTGGGCCCTCAGGCCCAGACCGGCATGGAGCAGACTTTTCGGCACTGGTGGTGCCTGACCAATGTAAGGACCCTCATCGAATCAGGGAGCCGCAAATAAGCACAAGGGGCTTTTGGCTGGTATTTTCGTGCCCAGCCTAGCGGGGCCGGCCCCTGACACGACCTCAGCTAAGCACTGCTTAGCGAAAGCTAAGCAGTGTTTGCTGAGCCAACACTGATGCCATCATCCGATCGTGAAATTCCATTTCAACAGCATAATTTTATGGTGAGAGTTAAATTACCGCAATGGTCGGCACGGCCTCACCTATGACTTCTGTCTCAAGTTTGGCTGTGGTTACCAAAATTGTGACCATTCTGTTGCCAAAAGATGTCATTCATGTAATTCATTCATTCTCATTGTCAGTAAGTGCCATTTAGTACCTATTGGATGTAACCCATTGTTCTCCCGAAACCTGCGCCTGTTGGCGCAAATGGCCGACCCGCGGGGACACAAATGTGGTGCCCCGTTATCCAGGCATTGCTAAACTGAAGGGTAAGAAACATCATGGGCATCAATATGAGCATCCTAAATCTTTGATGCCGAATGAAGTCGACCTCTGCGACCTGATCGGTAGACTGACAAGTTCCAGAACAATCTCGTAAGAAAATTGAGTTTCCTTTCATACGCAGTTTGCCAGATGTGACGCAGTACGATCTACAGATCACAAACCCTGCCACGTGGCATGCTTCAAACCAGACCTAGCAACGTATCAGCCATTTGCTATCTCAGTGAGCTATTCATCCGCATGCAAACGCGAATCCAAGACGCCATACCAGGCTGCCTGACGTGGATTGTAGGATGTATAACAGGACAACACGTGCACGTGCTACAAGAGCTGATTAGTCCATCAATTTCTCGAAAATATTTTTTTCGTGCAATTTCGTGCTCGTCTGCATAGCAGCGAGGGGCACGAAATTGTGCACTGAATTCGTCGATTCTTGTTCATCCTATGGTCGACATGGGCTTCCAAGCGTGTTAGGATCCAAGTCTGCGCGTGCAGGAAGCAACCTGGCCACGGAATACATGCAGACGAAATCGGCACGCCGGTAAGGTTGGAAGTCTTCAGAGCACATAGGTGACACATACTGCAACTCCGCAGCACTATCCATTCAGTAACATCCGCCTGCCGGTAAGGTTGGAAGTCTTCAGGGCACATAGGTGACACATACGGCAACTCCACAGCACTATCCATTCAGTAACACGAGGCACATATCACCTACCAGCACATCACATGCGACCCAATCCATATATTGTTCAACAAGGTGTACGTCCGAACAGAAGCACAACGTACCGGCTTTTGTCAGTTACGATCACTTCGGTCATCGATAGAGCCTATCCAGTGTGTCTGGGGAACGAATCAGCGTGAGCAACCGCCGCCCTCGGCTCTGCTCGCGCTCGGACGGCACACATATGCACGTGAAACACATGCCCTCCCAACTACGCAGAATTGCGTGCGCAGGGCACTACCCGTTCAGCGGCAATCGTATAGGGACACGCATACTTTGCAGGTGCAGAATGAGTTCATCAGCACCATGAATCGGATCCACTGGCCGTGCCGGGTTGCCTACCTCTTCGGACACGAGACTGTCGCCCCTATGCTAAGCATGAACAATGTATCGCTTCGTTTAAATGGACGCCAACTGCGCGCAAGCATCACGCGCACATGAAGCCGACGACCTGTCATTTTTGCGGCCGGTTGGGCCGGCGCCTAGATGCCATCACTTACACAGGGGTCACACATGGTGATTGTAGTTCCTCACGTGCTGCCAACCCAACGACGCCCCAGTCCGAAACGATGCATGCGTGTGACACGTATGCCGAGCACCCCGCACGGGCAGTGACCCCGGCGGTTGAAGTTCACGTCAGCGCGGATCGCCCTACCGACGAACGGGTCCATACGCCTGTCTGACCCGCAGCAGTCCCAGCCCGATTCTCGCATGCCGCGTGGCCCAGCGCGTGGCGCGCGCTTCCCGACACCGATGGTCCCGAGACTGACACCATGGCCGCTCGGCCGAATCTCCGCCAGCCGGCACACCAACACTGTTTATATGCAAAACTATTGATCTGACTAAACAAATGGTTGTTGGTACACTTGCATGAGCAGCAGTGTTCGACGTATGTTTTAATGGCTGCTTGGCCCATCCACACCCACATCTACATCGACACCCCCATCCGCATCCACACCCACATCCACATCCACTCCCACATCCGCATTCACACCCACATCCGCATGCACACCCACATCCACATCCGCACCTACATCCATGTCCACACCCACATCCACGTCGACGTCCACATCCACATCCGCATACCGCTCTCACCGTAACCGAGCGACTGGTTTTAACACAAAATTGACCAGGCTCCTGGACTGGATGGTAGGGTAAATCGTTCAGGGCATCACTTGCCACGAAGCTGGGGATAGCGTAATGAAATCATGCGAATAAAATAATGCATACAATACAATACTACATACATACATTTACGCTTGTGCTGTGTGCTATGTGCACCGAATGACTCTGGGCTTTCTTCGAGGATTTGTTTTCAGAGAGAAAGCCCGATCAGAGGCCCAAGAACAGTTTGGATCGTGGTAATATGAGCAGGCTCCCGAACCACCAGGCCCGCGGACACATGAAGTGGCCCTTGGAGCACCTGGGCGCTCCGGGCACATCAGGGTAGCCCAGAGTCATCCGGGAACCTCGACGGCATCATAGGTCCCAACGTATGAGCGACTCCGAATATGAAGATCGAAAACACCTGAAACATATGACAGACTAATCAAAATCAGAGAGGACCAAAAATATCAGGGTCTCCCAGGTGCATATGGAATATACGGATGCATCAGGTGCCGCCGCAATATCTAGCGCCCTGAATATACATCAAGGATTTCCACGATACATAAAGAAACCCGATGTATCTTCTGGTCGTGCCCTGAGACATGGGGTACGATTAGTACACAGAACTTCCGAGAGCACCAGTGGACCTCAAGAGCATTACGGACATGCGGTATAGATATACGTCCCGGAAGACGCGTCAGAATGACGCTCTGGAAGAGGGAAATTTCTCCCTTCTGCTATCTTTACTCCAATTAGCACTCGAGTGACGGCATTCTTAGGAAAGGATGTTTCGGTGACGATCTCTTGAACGCCAGATCTTCATATTATACCATACGTGCTTTGTGGTCAGACGAGTCTGCCAACAGAAAATGTATGCCGGTCAAGGATCACAAACAATAAATGCTTAGGATACCAAAGTTTTCAGCAGCCGAGGCCAGCCGACTAACAATCAGTAGGCAACGCCAACGGCACACGCATTTCTGCATATCTCTGATGGAATGATGAGACTTGGGGTTAAACTGGACCATGCCCAGTGACAGTAGATAAAAGGAAAATGGGCAAAGCAATGCCGCTGATATTCTGAAAACGCTCAGTCTGATAGCGATTCAGGTGTGCCAGCACGCTCAGTCTGATAACGATTCAGGTGTGCCAGCACGCTCAGTCTGATAACTATTCAGGTGTGCCAGCACGCTCAGTCTGATAACGATTCAGGTGTGCCAGCACGCTCAGTCTGATAACGATTCAGGTGTGCCAGCACGCTCAGTCTGATAACGATTCAGGTGTGCCAGCACGCTCAGTCTGATAACGATTCAGGTGTGCCAGCACGCTTAGTCTGATAGCGATTCAGGTGTGCCAGCACGCTCAGTCTGATAACGATTCAGGTGTGCCAGCACGCTCAGTCTGATAACGATTCAGGTGTGCCAGCACGCTCAGTCTGATAACGATTCAGGTGTGCCAGCACGCTCAGTCTGATAACGATTCAGGTGTGCCAGAACGCTCAGTCTGATAACGATTCAGGTGTGCCAGCACGCTTAGTCTGATAACGATTCAGGTGTGCCAGCAGCCCACGCACACGTCTGAGGTCACAGACGCGTGATATATTCCTGATTCCAGATCTGTTGCCGTGTTCTCATGTCCTATATGAAGTCCTTTGCTACGCACCGCGTCACTAGCCATGCGCGGATGGGCAATTACGTGGTGTGCTGACCAACCAGTTGGACTGAGTTCAAATGACAAACCCTTCCCTAATCATAACGTCAAAACCATACACTGACCCGCGACGCGTGTGCTCGTGAGAGAGAGAGAGAGAGTTATACACTTTGGCTTGCGCTCGGTGCATGCCTGCTTGTAACGTCCGCAGAGCCCACACATCACATGCAGTGTGACTTGGTCAGACCGTCTTGTGCAGTTCAGAACCTGACTGCATCACCTCATTTATCGCGTCTAGCATTATCACGCCGAAGAAGCCTTTGGTGACGCAATGAATGCTCAATTGTTCAAGCGTTCAAACATGAATGGCTTTTGTCATGAGCCATATCACTACACCGTTTGGAATGAGGCCATTTGTCCCAGTATTTTCCTCTTCAGTTTCCGGCAACAGGCAATCGAACCAGACCAGATGGTGCTTTAAAGTCGGACATATAGCCAGGAAGCTGTTCGAACATCCATGCCATCGCATCACGCAAAAGCGGACAACATCATTTGCTAGTTTACGATCCTGTAATGTTCACTTTAAGGCACTGCCGAAAGCATTTTGAAAGAACACGAGTTCATTAAATAAGCGCATCATGACACAGCGGATGCATTGTAGATCGGAATAAGGGCAACACAGTTTTCGGTCCCTGCCGTTTAATCAAGCGCTCAGAAAGCCGTTAATCCCTTGAAATGTCGTGGCCAAACGTCTCCAGCCAGCTCTCAGTTGTTCGTTTCAAACAAGACCTCGGATAATTTTTTTGGGAAGCGACATGCCCCGTGTGCAGCACGCGCATAATCATATTAACGTCATCAGCGCTTGACAAATAAATGCTTAAGTGAAACAAGCAAGAAAGACCTTGAGGCCCTGGTTATCGGCATTGTGAGCTGGGAGTCTCGTGATGACAGAGTGAAACGGCAAGTTTGGTCAATATAACTAATGCTTGCTTGATAGCGTCATTCTACCAACAGCTGCCATGGTATACTGATGATCGGTTGTTGTCGTCACAATAACTCCTTACTTTTGATATTGAGTAACATTTTTGAAGCATTCAAACAACTGTATTTAGGCTACGACTGAGCTAGATGTCGCCTCTCAGCTCCATTCGTACTTTTAAGTCATTGAGTTCAGATCAAGAGAAGCATTGCGCCTAATCGTACCAGGCCTAAAGCATTGCGTTGCATTTTTTAAAGGGGCCATGCTATATTCCTAAGGCTTGATTTGCCTTCTTAAGGTTTCAACAGGATTCAAACGAAATTACAGCAAAACTCTTTATTTTTATTTTATTTTTTAGACTATTTAATTCACTTTATTTTTTGCTGGTCACCCGCTCATTACAATGCCTTTGGAAAGCCTTGGCTTTGGAATGAAGCCCAACGACCTTGAAGACTGACCCCGCTGTCATGTACCAGCATCGCGGGCTACCTCAGGCCAAGGCACTACGGCCTGCGAGCTGTACCAGCATCACATAGCGCCTCAGGCGAAGGCACTGCAACTCACGAGCTGTATCAGGGTCACAGAGTAGCTCAGCCCAAGGCGCCACGGTCGGCGAGTTATATCAGCATTACAGAGTACCTCAGCCCAAGGCGCCACGGTCGGCGAGTTATATCAGCATTGCAGAGTAGCTCAGCCCAAGGCGCCACGGTCGGCGAGTTATATCAGCATTACAGAGTAGCTCAGCCCAAGACGCCACGGTCGGCGAGTTATATCAGCATTACAGAGTAGCTCAGCCCAAGGCGCCACGGTCGGCGAGTTATATCAGCATTACAGAGTAGCTCAGCCCAAGGCATTATGGCCCGCTAGCTGTACCGGCATCGCATAGTGCCTCAGGCGAACGCATTGCGGCCCATGAGCTGCAATGCATCAGCATCTGCAATCAGCAATCAATCTGCAATCAAAGCAATCAAAATGCAAATCATCTGCAATCAGCATCACAGAGTACCTTAGGTGAAGGCACTACGTCCCACGAGCTCTATCGGCACCGGAGTACCTCAGCCCACTGCACTACGGCCCGCGAGCCGTGACAACTTTTGAAAGTACCAATATTTCTGTTCTGCACATATTAACGTTATTATTGCTTTACTCAAAGCAAATGCAGTCAGAGGAGTGTTTGGTAGCCCCAACCCCTCTAAGAGACAGCCTGCTATGAAGACGTCATGTTGAACTCCTCCTAGACCTCCCGGCGCCTGTGCTAAGACGCTTTGATGGAGGGTCTGCAGGAGTTGGCCAACGAAGCCCCACTTTGGAGGATGATTGATGAGGCCGGGGTCGTGCTCAGACGCCGACGCCAGGACCCGTGGCAGGCACGGGCTTACCACCACGGCCATCGTTTACAGCGGACGGTCGTCGGGCTCGACTCCGGCTACAACCGGCCTCAGAGTCACAAAGCCAGAAGCCAGGAGAACACTGTGCACTGCACCGGCAATGGACACTGCGCACTGAACACTGGACTCCGCACTGGACGCACAATGCACGTCGATCTACATCCAGTGAGCGGCAACCGCTGATTCCGACACTGGTACATTGACGGAGACGTACATCATATTTTCTCAAAACACAAAACACATAGGCAGTTGTACTCAGAATTAAACAAGAAATCTTCCCTAGTTTTAGACGGCATGGCGTCGCATCGACTCCCATCGATCCGCGTTATGAAAAAAACTGCGAATCATAGCGAGGGTCAACAGAAGACGGTGAAAGCTCCGGCACCATGCTATGACATCTTACAAAGCCCTCCCCCCCCACAAAAAAATAACTACAAACCACGGTATTGGACCTACGTGCCAAAGCTCTAAGTCCTATCCGGAGTCACACACGAAACGATCACAGATCCGTGCCCATTCACATGCTGCTATCGGTCACCGTCCTACTCGCCGCTGCCACCGGTCACGGAGAGCGCCGAGTGGGACGCGCTCCGCTTGAGCTGATTGTTCGCGCACTAGGAGCCACTCGACGCTAACGGCACAGTCGACGAGAAGCTGGCGGCATTCATGCAGTAATGGCACGTCGGCGTCAACACCGGCTGCCCGCTCCTCGCAACGACCCGACACGTCAGTAGAGCTGGCCGCAGCCGCCTGGCAACAGTCAAATTCCGGCAGCTCTGGAGGATTGCGCCACACCCGCGGCACCTGGAGCCGTGCCGCCCTTGTGAGGCGCGCCGGCGGCTCCGGAGTAGCGCGTCACACCCGCGGCACCTGGAGCCGTCCCGCCCTTGCGAGGCGCGAAAGTGCGCACAAGCGTTTTGAACCACTTGATTGATCGTGATTAGTCTCTTTTATTAGAGGAACGGAAACCGAATGAAGGGGCCGAGTATCATCATACAGCGTTTGTTTCTGCGTGAAGGCCTCGTGTCTGACCGACAGTTATTTTTGAGCTGCATCATGCGGTGCGGCTGCCACTGCTGAGGGAGGATGCGCCCGATAACAACCTGAGCAGACGTTCAGCGGCCTTTAATGCTCACTTTGCCGTATCTCAGCGACTAAAACTGCAACTTTACAGGAACTGCGGGCCGCCGACGGAGGCTGAGCGCCTCCAAGGCAGACAGACGACACTCATGACGTCCCTCTAAAGGCAGTCAACAAGTACGGGTGTCACTGTCGTCCGACTGAACATGCTGCACATTATCCACGGCTCTATTACTTTATGTACTTCTTTTGATGCATGGAAAACCGCACACGTCATTTCCGCGTATGCCCCAGGCACAGGTCATTTCCGCGTATGCCCCAGACAAATTTGACGATTCGATCGGACAAATTCGAAGAAGTTTGGGCTTATTGCCACCTCCTTTGGACGCATTATCAACAGCTTAGGAGGAGTTTGTTTGTTTCCAACTAAACTCTGCCTGCCTATCCTCCGCAGGCCGGTCCCATCTCAGTATGCTCACCGATGCTTCCACTCTACAGAGAACGCATTGTTGGACGCAGCAACAGCAGCCGGGAGTGACAGTCACGTGGCGCCATGAGCGACCATCGACCCCAGGACAACCTCTGGCCGCGCCAACCACATGGCCCCGCTGAATAACTTAGAGTGGCGTGATGTAGCTCCGGAATAGTTCCTCAGTCAACTGAGCGGTCGTGGGAAGGTGGTCGATGGTTGCCATGAACGGCGAGATGTTTTTCGTCATTGTGTTCTGAAGAGTCCTTAAGCACGAAAATTCGTGAATATATATATATATATATATATATATACATGCATTAGCGTTGCAAATACTTTCCGGTCCATTATGGCAGGAAACGTACAGGTTATATGAATTTATGTCAGGAATGCTGGCTCGCATGGGCACCTTTATCTGACACAGTGCTGCGATAGGGCACCTTTATCTGACACAGTGCTGGGATAGGGTACCTTTCTCTGAAAGACCAAAACCAAAAGTAATAGATCATAAAACATATGCAATGCAAGACAGGCAGCTGCGGTTTTTCATAGACTCATGTGGACGTATGCATATTGCAGGTCGACATCTCAATTTGTTCGAGACAAAAAACATGAATACCTATTAATGACCTCCTGTCATCGCACCGCGACGGTGTCCTTCCGCTGCCTTAATGCTTAGCGGCGGTCGGAGGCCTTCTCATCCCCGGTACATCTTTTCCATAACACTCTTATGCTAAAGTTCATTGGAATATTGCCTATCAGCCGTGATGACGACACCAATATGGCAGCTCCCGATCTTCTAGGCTGGCTTGAATCGTCCCACGAAGGTTGCGCTCACCACCGCTGGATTGCGCAGTACCCCTGACCGTGCGCTCCAGCCGACTGTTAACAGGACGGCGCGCTTGGACGCATCGCCCTGTGCCGGGCCTCCGACCTTCTAGCCGCGCACAGAGGCATCCAGTGTCACACTGGCGCAGTGGCGGGTGGCACATACACGCTGTGTTTCTCTTGTGTTAGCCTGGCTGTCACGCCTCAACAGCCCACCATCGGAGCGCCACCGCCGGGATTCGCCTGTCTCATGCTACCTTGCGTCGTGCGCTTTGCTGTGCTTAAAATAGTGACACTGTGACTATGATAGTGTACTGGCGCTCTGACGCGCCGTGCTGTGGCTGTAATTTTGAGATGGGGGGAGGGAGGGGGAAAGGGAGGCAAGATCTTCCAGGGGTCTTCTGGGCAAAATGGGGTCTTCTCACAGGGGGCCTCTTGCGCAATGTTGCATTCAGGGAATGGAAGGAGGGACGCCGGGTCACATACTCCCTTATCCAATTTTTCGTATGACGGTATCAATGTAAATGAATGTCGGCAACCAAAAATTAAAAAAAATAAAGGCCACTCGATCAATACAGGGACCTTCTTTAATCCACAAAAGGTAATCCTATTCGAAAACAGGACCTCCTGTACCAGAAAAGGGCCTCCTGAGGCAAACAGAGGTCTTCTGATCCAGAACAGAAAATTGTCAAATTTCAAAGGGCCTCCAAATTCAGCAATGAAACCTCATCATTTCAAAACTTGAAATTCCGATCCAAAACTGTTGATATCTGATGCGGTATATGAAAGGGCCCCCGCCCCAGAAAAGGGGCCTCTTGATATAGAAAGGTTGCCTCCTGATCTAAATCACAGGCCTCCCACATCATAACGGTGACGTCCTAATTCATAACGAGGGTTTCATAGCTCATAGTTGAGCCTCCTTATCCACAACGGGACCTCCTAGTACATACCGAGGGCCTCCTAGTTCAGAACGGGACCTCGTAGTTCATGACGGGATCTCCCAGCTTATAATCGGGATCTTTTAGTACATAATAAGATATCCTAGTTCTTAAGGCGGCCTCAAGCTCCTATCGGAGACCTCCTAGTGTATAATGGGACCCCTAGCCCGTAACGGGGCCTCCCGAGGCAACAAAGGGCTTTCTTTACACGGAGCTGGGTCTCCTGATCTAGAACATGGGATACCCAATTCAGATAGACGGCGTCATGATGAAGAAGACGGTTCTCTTGATCCAGAAAATTGGTCTGGTGATGCAGAAAATGGGTCTTTTGATGCAGAAAAGGCCTTGTTCTGAGCCCGATTCAGTGCCTCCTAGCTGAGTTATGGGGACGCATTGATCTGAGCTTTGGTCAACTTCGTGACGAACAGTCATAGTGTGGGCAGAACAAGTACATTCTACCCCTTACATTTTGTCGCCCCTGCTGCCCCGCCTCTGATTGCGTGATATGTGTGGATTTGAATGTGATGTACCGGAAGCACAGCACTCAGATAGTAAAATCAAATATGATGGCCGAGGATCGTCCACCTCGCGTGCAGGAGTTCTCGTCTTGTCTCAAGTTGAAGCTAGAGAAAAACATGAACGTCACATTTATAGCAGCCGGGTGAAATCTTAGACCCACGCGAGTCCCGCGCGCCAAACGGAAACGGGTCAATCAACTTAAGAGCTCTGGCATCTGAACTGTGACGAAGACGCTCTTGGCAGCGATCCAAAAGGCATAGGCTGTAAATGGGCGTGGAATCGCGACGGCCGAAAGTTCATCTGTCAGGGGCGCCGAGGGGCGTCGTGCCAGGTGACGCCCCACTGCGTCACGGGCTCGTGGCAAGTGGCAAGTGTACCGCGGCGTGTTAGAGCACGATGATTGGCGAGAACCACTATTTACGACTCGGTCTGCGTTGGCGATTTACGACGTGCGAATACTGCCGCGATAAGTTATATGCATGTGATGTAATGGCAACTGTGCACTTTCTTTGCATAATCCCAATGCTTCTGGCAGAAGTTTGTTATCTGCAGAGGAAGACATCATTATTTGCCGCTCGCTGATCTCATCTACACGAGGTCACGGAGAGTCCCGAACGCACCATCACGTCCGATGAACATGTTCCTGCAATGACTGCAGGCTATGGGGTATCTGCTGGGGGGCCTGGTGCAATTTGGAATAAATGTCCAAATAATTAAGGGTACTCTCAAATACTGCCGTTTCAAATGGATAATAACAACAAATAATGCACGTGGAAAGTTCTAAACTTCCCAAGCACTGATCGTCAAATGAGCGTGTTCGGCACGTCCCTTCTTCACATCACTCCAAATGACAACCAGCGCCGGGTCATGACCCGACCGACCCACCCCCTCGGACGTTGCCAAGGCTGCACTGGAGAGAGGCGGGCGGTGAGGGGTGCGCCACTGACGCCGACCGCACCCAATCGTACCTGATCGGGGTCACCCGGCACGCGCCGCATGTAGGTGTCGGATGTTCACACAGGGGCCGAGCGGGGGCTCGCTGAACCGTGCTGCCATCTCCTGTCGATTGTTGGCGACCAGAGAGCAGCCGACGCTTCGGAGCTGGCCTTGCGTTGGTGGATCACATCTGCTCACCAGCTGTACACGTCGAGAGCAAACCCCGCCTATTCAACTACCTTTACCTACAGGACAGTGTCATTTCTCAGTTTTTGTAGCTCTGTTAACTAAACACTTCTCTACTAGTGTCGCTCTGGTGTAAGCGTGATTGCGCAAACCTGCCCTAGCTACCTCAGGATGCCCTAGCCCCCAGAATGTATCCTGATCCACATAACTCTGCAGTGCAGTCCTGACGTAATTTAGCGAATCAGCAACCATGACTTCCATTCCGAAAGCCATTCGTCTTCTGCGGGCAGACGGCATCGTAAATTCAGATGACTGCTCGCCACCGCTTTCGTTATTGATGTGAGATTTGCTCTGAAACGAATCTTGTCTATAGCGAGCTGAACTTGGTCGCAAATTGAGGTCGGATGCTTAATCTTCTCCCAATCTTATCAGCAACGCAGAAATCTCCTTAAAGCGCACGCAAAGCGGCGCCCTGCGCAAGACAAAGCGATCAGGGGGCGCCGTTTGCGGCGCTCTCGCCGCCGCGCCGGCCCTGCAACGCGTCCGTGCTTCTGCGGCGCTGCCTGACATTGATCTGGCGGGACGCACAGGCTGAGGCCGGCGGGCCTGTCACGGCCGGCCCCGGTTGAACCCAGGGCCGCCGGCCGGCCTCTCCGGAACTGTCGCTCCGCTTCCAGTCCAGCGCCAGCGCTTTTCGAACAGCGCCGGCACTTCTCGACAGCGCCAGCACTTCTCGACAGCGCCAACACTTCTCGACAGCTTTAGTACTTCTCGACAGCTCCAGCACTTCTCGACACTGTGGCGGCACTGTGACCAGTCGGGCGAAAGCACACCGCACTGTCCACGTTTTTATCTTACCGTTAAGCTGCAGAGCAATTCCTTGAATAGTTGCAGAGAAGCCCGCCGAGCATTTTCGCCGTCCTCGCGGGTACTTCGAAACAGCAGTTGGATTTCTGGGGACCTTCCCATTAAAGGACGTGCGGAAGATATCTAAGAAGCACATGCTCCAAGCTAGTTCCGATGGCCCCACGATTCCCTAGACTGGCCAAACTTGAGCGGCGATGATACGACGATCAGCTCGGCGTTCCACGGCAGTGGATAAGGCCTGACCTGATGCGCAGCGCCGCGGGGCCCAGCCGCTGATCCCCTGCGGCAGCCGGCGCCGCTGTGCAGCCCGCGCGGGACGGCGAGCCCAGCACCGAGCCTTTTAGACGAATACGTCTCAGCTGGTTTCCGTTCAAAGTCGGCCGGCGCACGGAACTCATCGACATTCATTGGATCGCGGCCGGGCAGGCCGGGCGGCTCTGAAACCCACCGAGCCGAGCCGGTGGCCGCAGACCGAGACTGGACTACATCGCTCACGGCGCCGTCGAGGCGTGACCCAGGCCACCATAAGGTCAAGACATCGTTCCGATTTGACTGCGCTCGCCGATTTGGGGTGTCGTAGAGGTAGACCTGGATTGACGAACTGGTGTGTCGGCGAATGGATCAGAACGTGTGCCAAAATAACCCTAGTCCATGGGAGTTGGCGAAAGATCCATGTGAACGCTGATCTAGCCATAGGCTAGCTGAGCATACAGTTCCATAATCATCGCATGCATGTCAAACGTATATGCATCCATATGTTTCAGTGTTTTGAGGTGCACATCACGCATAGCTGGCTTTGTAAGACTCACACCGGAACCGTAGTTACGTCGCACACGGCATGTCCACCTTGATGGATCCATCACACTGGTGACGCATGCTCGTATTTTGATGGGTTGACCGTCGTCAGAAGTTTTCGAAACTGTCGCACGTTACGAACGACACGCGATTTTTACTCTTAATCCATGTTGCATCCCCAGCAGTTATTTGTGAAATGTCCGAGAAGGTTTGCATGGTGCTAGTTCGTTCTAAGGAAACAATTTTTGGCTCACCAAATCGCCATATTTGACTCAGTAAAAGCCAGGGTAAGTCGCTAGACTGTGGATGAACCACTCTGTGCGGTTGCGAACCAGCAAGTTTATAACTTTTCGTTGGGAGTGTTCTTACTGGCGACCGCTGGGGGAGGGGGAGGATAGGGGGAGGGGAAGAAAAGTTTATTTCCAACCTGTGTACCGGACAGGTGGTCAATTTTTCAGGAGGGAAAATTATCCATTTCAAGCCGGGTCGCTGCAGGTTATGACGTCATCGATTAAAGTGTACAGTTGCACACATCATGTTCACCTTGATGGATCCATCACGCTGGTGACGCAGGCTCGTATTTTGATGGGTTGACCGTCGTCAAAGGTTTCGAAACTGCGGTCAGAAAAAAATGAAGGCCATCATTAAACTTCCTCCCGAGAACAACGGCGAGGAAATCTCCTTCCCCAAATTAACTGGCGTGAAAGTACACATTTCATTCATTAAGGGCTAGCAGTATGATATCACGCACATTCTGCCTAACAATAAACATTCCGAGCGTAAACTCATTTTTTTGTGAGCATCCTCTGGTAACTTAGATACATAGATGCATAAATACATATTAGCCAGACTCAACCAAGCTGCGCATGAGACCCATCAGTGTAGCACTATATTAGTCGCACGCGAAGAGACGCAAGGTCTGAGTCTTCACCACTCAGTCCTATTTGAAGTTCTCGGTCCTCCTCAAGTCATGGACTTGTTAATTTTGCCGTGCTGGCCTCCAGAGACGGGAGTTGTAGGAATGTGTGAACTGCAAGTTCCGAAGGAGCTTTTATTATTTTAAGGCCCTGTAATAAAAGTTGGCGCGAAGTTCGGGCACAGCGGGAGGCTGGTACCATCACGTCGATTATGCGGAGTGGGACGACGTTGGAAATCCACGTGGGCGTCGGTCTTGCATCCTGTCAAGGAAATTCTAAAAACCCAACTACAGGATTTCACATGGTTGTCACGCAGTCTGAGCGCCCCGATGACGTCATAAGGTTTGTCTAGGTGGACTGCGATGAGGCAAGTCTACACTGCAATGAAATGCATTTGTATTCCAGGGGGATTCGCATATTGTGAATCGGGGGTTCAAACGTTGACAATCATGAACTTGAGAATGCCAAGAGGGACTGGGCAAACGAAACCTTAAACTGGGTAAACGAAACTGGGTAAACGAAACCTCAGTAAGGAAATAATGTTCCCCACAGAAATTCTTCTTTAAAGTTTGGAGCATCTCGTCGCGATGCTTAGTGGATTGGTTCGCCTTACGGTGAACTGACATCTACCAAACATTTACAATCAAACTTTCAACTGCAATGATATAATCACCGCATGCGCTTCGTAAATCCAAGTGAAATGCACATGCACCTAGCAAGATAAGCGGTCGAACACCTAGTCTTTGCATCAAGTGGCTGGCGCTTCCGATAGCTTATATTATGTCGCCAACTACTTTCATGTTAATATAGATATGACAGCCTTAAACCTTGTCCTTGTCCTTGTTCTCTGTCCGTGAGATGATTACCCAAAGAGACTATCACTACAAGGCACACCGCTGTTCCCAGCCTCAAATTACATTGCAATAAATTGCACCGCAAAGTTTACCGTAATTCGACAGACTCTTCAGATGAAGAGCACTATGCCATCACCTTTCACCACCATGCCTCTCAGATGAAGAACACCATCCAGCCTGGCGGGCCGGCCTCGGGAGGCTGTAGCTCCATGTGTGTAGAACTGGGCCACACACATACTTTCAAGAGATGCAACGAATGCGTGTGCTGACCGGGGTGGAGACTTGTAATACTGAGCCATAGCTCAGAATCCCCAAACTAAGACATTGCATCACATTTACGGACCACTCAGGCATATACAACGCACAGTCTGGAAAGGTTCTGTAAAGTACCAACGTATTGGAAGCCGTTGGAACGACTTGAAAAAAAATATCGTCCGGTCGTCAGCACGGGACTATTCTTGAACCCTTCTTTAGCTGCCGTGAACTATGCCGTATTCTTGAACCCTTCTTTAGCTGCCGTGAACTATGCCGTATTCTTGAACCCTTCTTTAGCTGCCGTGAACTATGCCGTATTCTTGAACCCTTCTTTAGCTGCCGTGAACTATGCCGTATTCTTGAACCCTTCTTTAGCTGCCGTGAACTATGCCGTATTCTTGAACCCTGCTTTAGCTGCCGTGAACTATGCCGTATTCTTGAGCCCTTCTTTAGCTGCCGTGAACTATGCCGTATTCTTGAACCCTTCTTTAGCTGCCGTGCACTATGCCGTATTCTTGAGCCCTTCTTTAGCTGCCGTGAACTATGCCGTATTCTTGAACCCTTCTTTAGCTGCCGTGAGCTATGCCGTATTCTTGAACCCTTCTTTAGCTGCCGTGAACTATGCCGTATTCTTGAGCCCTTCTTTAGCTGCCGTGAACTATGCCGTATTCTTGAACCCTTCTTTAGCTGCCGAGAACTATGCCGTATTCTTGAACCCTTCTTTAGCTGCCGTGAACTATGCCGTATTCTTGAACCCTTCTTTAGCTGCCGAGAACTATGCCGTATTCTTGAACCCTTCTTTAGCTGCCGTGAACTATGCCGTATTCTTGAACCCTTCTTTAGCTGCCGTGAACTATGCCGTATTCTTGAACCCTTCTTTAGCTGCCGTGAACTATGCCGTATTCTTGAACCCTTCTTTAGCTGCCGAGAACTATGCCGTATTCTTGAACCCTTCTTTAGCTGCCGAACTATGCCGTATTCTTGAACCCTTCTTTAGCTGCCGTGAACTATGCCGTATTCTTGAACCCTTCTTTAGCTGCCGTGAACTATGCCGTATTATTGAACCCTTCTTTAGCTGCCGTGAACTATGCCGTATTCTTGAACCCTTCTTTAGCTGCCCGTGAACTATGCCGTATTCTTGAACCCTTCTTTAGCTGCCGTGAACTATGCCGTATTCTTGAACCGTTCTTTAGCTGCCGAGAACTATGCCGTATCTTGAACCCTTCTTTAGCTGCCGTGAACTATGCCGTATTCTTGAACCGTTCTTTAGCTGCCGTGAACTATGCCGTATTCTTGAACCCTTCTTTAGCTGCCGTGAACTATGCCGTATCTTGAACCCTTCTTTAGCTGCCGTGAACTATGCCGTATTCTTGAACCCTTCTTTAGCTGCCGAGAACTATGCCGTATTCTTAAACCCTTCTTTAGCTGCCGAGAACTATGCCGTATTCTTGAACCCTTCTTTAGCTGCCGTGAACTATGCCGTATTCTTGAATCCTTCTTTAGCTGCCGTGAACTATGCCGTATTCTTGAACCCTTCTTTAGCTGCCGTGAACTATGCCGTATTCTTGAACCCTTCTTTAGCTGCCGTGAACTATGCCGTATTCTTGAACCCTTCTTTAGCTGCCGTGAACTATGCCGTATTCTTGAACCGTTCTTTAGCTGCCGAGAACTATGCCGTATTCTTGAACCTTCTTTAGCTGCCGAGCTATGCCGTATTCTTGAACCCTTCTTTAGCTGCCGTGAACTATGCCGTATTCTTGAACCCTTCTTTAGCTGCCGAGAACTATGCCGTATTCTTGAACCCTTCTTTAGCTGCCGAGAACTATGCCGTATTCTTGAACCCTTCTTTAGCTGCCGTGAACTATGCCGTATTCTTGAACCCTTCTTTAGCTGCCGTGAACTATGCCGTATTCTTGAACCCTTCTTTAGCTGCCGTGAACTATGCCGTATTCTTGAACCCTTCTTTAGCTGCCGTGAACTATGCCGTATTCTTGAACCCTTCTTTAGCTGCCGTGAACTATGCCGTATTCTTGAACCCTTCTTTAGCTGCCGTGAACTATGCCGTATTCTTGAACCCTTCTTTAGCTGCCGAGAACTATGCCGTATTCTTGAACCCTTCTTTAGCTGCCGAGAACTATGCCGTATTCTTGAACCCTTCTTTAGCTGCCGTGAACTATGCCGTATTCTTGAACCCTTCTTTAGCTGCCGTGAACTATGCCGTATTATTGAACCCTTCTTTAGCTGCCGTGAACTATGCCGTATTCTTGAACCCTTCTTTAGCTGCCGTGAACTATGCCGTATTCTTGAACCCTTCTTTAGCTGCCGTGAACTATGCCGTATTCTTGAACCGTTCTTTAGCTGCCGAGAACTATGCCGTATTCTTGAACCCTTCTTTAGCTGCCGTGAACTATGCCGTATTCTTGAACCGTTCTTTAGCTGCCGTGAACTATGCCGTATTCTTGAACCCTTCTTTAGCTGCCGTGAACTATGCCGTATTCTTGAACCCTTCTTTAGCTGCCGTGAACTATGCCGTATTCTTGAACCCTTCTTTAGCTGCCGAGAACTATGCCGTATTCTTAAACCCTTCTTTAGCTGCCGAGAACTATGCCGTATTCTTGAACCCTTCTTTAGCTGCCGTGAACTATGCCGTATTCTTGAATCCTTCTTTAGCTGCCGTGAACTATGCCGTATTCTTGAACCCTTCTTTAGCTGCCGTGAACTATGCCGTATTCTTGAGCCCTTCTTTAGCTGCCGTGAACTATGCCGTATTCTTGAACCCTTCTTTAGCTGCCGTGAACTATGCCGTATTCTTGAACCGTTCTTTAGCTGCCGAGAACTATGCCGTATTCTTGAACCGTTCTTTAGCTGCCGAGAACTATGCCGTATTCTTGAACCCTTCTTTAGCTGCCGTGAACTATGCCGTATTCTTGAACCCTTCTTTAGCTGCCGAGAACTATGCCGTATTCTTGAACCCTTCTTTAGCTGCCGAGAACTATGCCGTATTCTTGAACCCTTCTTTAGCTGCCGTGAACTATGCCGTATTCTTGAACCCTTCTTTAGCTGCCGTGAACTATGCCGTATTCTTGAACCCTTCTTTAGCTGCCGTGAACTATGCCGTATTCTTGAACCCTTCTTTAGCTGCCGTGAACTATGCCGTATTCTTGAACCCTTCTTTAGCTGCCGTGAACTATGCCGTATTCTTGAACCCTTCTTTAGCTGCCGAGAACTATGCCGTATTCTTGAACCGTTCTTTAGCTGCCGAGAACTATGCCGTATTCTTGAACCCTTCTTTAGCTGCCGTGAACTATGCCGTATTCTTGGACCCTTCTTTAGCTGCCGTGAACTATGCCGTATTCGGAACTTATACGCTTACACAGCCACCATGGCACTCTGTGCAAAACTTGGTCGACTTGACCCCGGTAAAGATACCGCAGTTTATGCACTACAAATGCACTGCATTTGTGCACTGAGGTATTTGGAAGCATTAACACGCAGCCAGGTAGCCGGTTGAATACCCTTCGCTTAGGTGGGGGTCCATTTGACCGTCCACTTCAGATCTCAGAAAGTGAGAAAGCTGGAGACACCAAATTCACGGAGTGTATTTGCCTATACGTGAACTCCCTTACATAAAATTTGAGGCTGCTTGGTCATGACATTTGGACCAAATAAGGCCAAACAGTGTCAAATTCCAGACTGGGGTCCAAATTGCCCCCAAATATTCTCGTGCAAGACCGTTAGCCTTGATACCCGCCGTAAGCAAAAGGTCACCGGTACTCATTTAAGGTCACTGGCCTTGTATGACTTTTCGAAGGTCATGGTGACCGAAACGAAACAAGACTGCTTTGAGTTTTGTATCTGAACAGGCGTCAAAGATTACACGAGGCGTATATTCCTAAGAAGCAAAATGTTGACCTGGGTCATTTTAGATCAGTGTCTTATTCTGACCCTTAAGAAGTCCATGCAAAATATACAATGGGGTTCTTGATATCAATGAATTCAAAATGATCACCAGAAACTGCCCCTTACAGCAAGCACCAATGCAATTAAACGGGTCGGTTTGACGTTGGTCTGATATTCAGTGCTGATTCTAGGTCAATGAAATTTATTAATTCAATCGCTGTGTTACCTAGAAACCTATAACAGAGATGTATGGCTTCCTCGAACACTCCATTGTTGCATCATTTCGAACGATTCACTACAACTTGTCTTCGCTGAACCCGTGACCTAACTTTGACCTGCCGTTGGTCATTCACCTTACGAGGCGCATCCAATTTTTTATACTCACGGTCCGCTATTCAATTTTCTACAGCTACGCATAATTTGGTGCGGCTACGCCTCGCCGTTCGGAAATAATTTCGGCTTAATCTTCAAGGGGGGGGGGCTGCAAATTGCTCCCTCAACCCGGGAGCGTCAGGAGACCCTAAGGAAAAGCTGAACATTTGATCTGTACGCGACATTTCATTAATAATTCTTGGTTGGTCGGGCGGGGCGTGGCTATGTTTAGGCTGCATACGGCAAGGTTTCGAAGTTAAAATGAGAGAAAATGACAACTCTTGTAGGCGAACAAAGTCAACCAGCACGATAGGGCATGATGGGAGTTGAAGAGGGGAGGGGGGCTAACGGACCCTTGGGTCTCCGTATTAGCCGAGTGCGGATGACCAGCCAACCAAGCAGACCACAAAACACGCGGGCCATCGACGCTCAAAGAAGCCATGGGAAAATCCCACCCCGCCAGTTTCAGCCCCTTGTCTGTAGCCTGCATCGTGCTCCCCCACACCGCCTCACTGATTTGCACGAACAAGATCAGGTCTCAAAATGCACGTGGAAACAACTGTTCCGCGGCTCGTGATATCTGAACATGCAAAATTCGCGGAATGGGGGCAGTGATCTCACCCGTGGAAGGTCAGATAAGCGTGTAACAGTGCTGAAACCAACCAATGGCGTAATGCAAATCTCCCATTGCCGTCCGATGATGACGCGTAAATGATGCGTTACCATGGCGGCACACACAATGTATCCAGGCTGCTTGGCTATGGTCTCTTCCGGCCAAGCACCACGCCATCCTGGCGGCCGCCCAGGTCGGTTGTGGCTGTTTGAACTGGGCTCCGGGCCCGCCCAGGTCGGTGGTGGCTGTTTGAACTGGGCTCCGGGCCCACCCAGGTCGGTGGTGGCTGTTTGAACTGGGCTCCGGGCCCACCCAGGTCGGTTTTGCTCTCAAGAGTAAGCTTTCAGTCTCGATCAAATCCGAAACACCAGACATCTTGTGTTGTCTTCGCCACAGCACTATGAACTACTACGCTGCTGCAAGGTAGCATCCCCGGTCCAGTCATTTTTCGATGGGCTTGTAGAGCTTAAACGGTTTGGGTTATATCGTCGATGTCGATGATAGTCGATGGACTCAGACGCGTCAGGGTGGCTGGTTGAAAACCCTTCGCTCGAGTGGGGGATAGGGTCAATTTGGGCCCGTAAGCTATTAAAAAGCTAGGAGAGATACAGACACCAAATTCACAGGGTGATTATCCCGTGTGTGAACTCACTTGTTTGAAATATTGAGGTTCACGGCTTATGACCTTCGGGTCAAGTAGGGTCAAGCAATCTAATCTTCAGGTTGGTATGCAAAGCGCTCCCAGACCTTCCTATGCAACCGCAGTGAATCTATCTATCTAAAAGGTCGCCGGTGCTTATTTAAGGTCATTGACCTTCCTTGATCTTCAGAAAGGCACGGGAACCAACACCCTACCAGATTATTTTGACTTTTAGATTTTAATAAACGTCAAGGTTTACGCTGGGTGGCTTAGTCCCAGCAACAAAATGCTAAACTGATATATGTGATGTCACTGACCTTCTCTGACCATTAAGAAGTTCATGAAATATTATGTTGCGATTGATTGCCTATGAAACCATCTCAGATATTTTTTAACTCGTTAAGCACTCCATTGTCAAATCTGATTGAACGATTCCCTAGATTGAAAGATCTCCTACCTTGCTGACAGCCACAGCCTGACTTTGCTGTGTCCTAGGTCAGCGACACTAAAAGGTCATCTAATTTTTGTACAAACCTTTTTTGTTCAATTAATTGCCTACAACTAGGCAAAGTTTGATGCAGCTACACCGCACCGTTCGGAAATAATTCTGTAAAAACCTGGGAAGGAGGAAAATTGATCCCCTGCAGCACGTGTTAAGGCCAAAGCTGCGCAAACATATTTTCAAAATGTTATAACATACGAGTCAAGAAGGCACGCCACAGAGTTCTCCTGCTGCGCACGAAATCGATGTTTAAAACACGCACAAGGCCGCTGAGAAGTGAAACTCAGGAAATAACATCCCTTTTATCATCATCAGCGATACCAGCGAAGATGGGGATAATCGCATGCTTCGAGGAAGAAAGCGCAATTTGATGCAAGCTCAGATGTGATTGACGTCAAGGTGCCGAGACCGTGTCCACGTAACGTAAAGTGGTGCTAAGGTTATGATGGGTGTCTAATGTCGCGTATTTCTGGTAAACGTCGGTCGCAAACCTTAGTCACATGGTTCACATATTAGTGGTTTTAACGATGGATTAGTGCACTGAAAAGACAAAAAATTCTAACAGCCCTTATGAGTTTTAGTGCATCCTTAACATTTTGACGAGGAACATATTTGTTTCATATAAACATGCATTAGGTAAACCCCGTGTATCCAACCAAGAATAAATTTGCGATGTTAAACGTGACCATTCATAGACATGTCTGCAACCCATGTTTCTAGCTCATTTAAAATTCTGGGAAAATACTAGGTTTGGCAATGAGCAACGTGAATCGGTACAAAGGCAGTGGTTGCTGGTTGCACCATTATTGCTTACACCGGCGCTATGTGGAGCAAGGTCAAGGACTATACGTATTGGATCATTTTTGAAAGAAATGTTTCACATGTGAAGATATTGAGGCATCAGATGTGATGGGAAAACTTGCTTGCAACTAACGGTAAACTTTCAAGGTTCAAAAAACGACCCTATATAACAAGACTTGGAATTTGGTAAAAATGCGCCCCATTACGTTATCGCTTGATGGCGTCATGGAATCGTTTTGTGACGACAGCAACACCTGGCAGCATCTGGCTGCCAGACCTAAAGAATACCTCGAAACGCACGAAGCCTGATGACAGCCGGCCATTCTCGTCGCGGGTGCTGTGTCGGGTGGCAGATTAGTGAGATTGAAAACTGTGATATGATGTCATCTCTTACTGAAACCTGCCAAGGGCTGTTGAGCATGTTATTACTGTATTGTCGACCTACAATCCTTTCCATTCAACAAGCATGGTAGCGAGCCTCGTCTTGGGCGACGTGAGCGCATATGAGCGACGGTGTCACGTGTATGACAGTATTGGTCCCGCCCTCGAGTTGAAGGGAGTGTTTCACATTTGAAAATATTGAGATAAGCATCAGATATGATCGGAACAGGTTTTTGACATACTCAACGTGGCGATCGGCAGCTTTTAGGGCAGATTATTAATACCAAAGCACGATATGCTGTGAAGACTGTCATATAGCGCCATGAATATCTTACCGAAACGTGTCATGGGCTGTTGAGGATGTCAGTACTGTTTTGTCGGCTTGTCCTTGCCTGCAGTGCTGTAGTTTTGGTATTATGGGATGTGCACAGTAGTTACGTTCTTCATTATTTGTAACTGGAGATGCAGTCACATGCAAAAATTAGAAATACACCTGTGATATGGTTGTGAATTGATTGCCAAATAATTTTTGTTGGTATAGTGAGGATGGTAAATTTGAACTACCGAGACTGTTTTTTCTTTCTCATCATTGTTTTTGCCATTACTAGGCAAGCCTGGTACAACCATTGCGGTGCAAGGACTTTCTCGCTGGTGATAGTCCTTTGGCAGTGTTAAATCAGTTGTTACCAGTCAATCATAACTTATAAACTGCTATCTCGTAGGTTTGACATAAAGCGGTCAACCGATATGGCACATGGTGTAATGGCACGGGTCAACAGTGTCACTGTGGCACTACCTCGGTGCTGTACTGTGGCATGGCATAATGAACAATGCTATGGGTTTTGTACTGTTTTGTTGCTTTGCTGCTTTCATGATAAATTCCCTCATGAGAGGCACAGGTGTCGGTTAGTATTGTGTTGTGAGGGCCCTGGCCCCCAATGTTGAATTGGCCCCCTCCGAATGTTGGCTTGGCCCCAACCTTTTTGGCTGGTATACTGAAAAACGTGGGTAAAAGATGAGCATAACACAAAGACTATCTCCTTTGATCTTTCTGCGTATTGGCGTCTTGTCTCTTACCACTCTTAAACTCTTATATCAAAAATCATCGCTGCTCTTACCACAAGATACAAATCGTGACAGCTGAGCGGACAAACGATGCAATAAACTTCACATACCTAGCGCCGTAAGGCACGCAATGGTTTGTGAGATTTACGTGAAAAGGTCTGAAATATGGGGGTGGGGATGACTTCGTGGCCAACCCTGTCCCCGTCCCCCACAACCAAAATGTGTGCCGCCTGCCATGACCGCTGCATGACTTCTATACTGCTTAAATTAACAACTTATGAATTATACAAAGATTGAACACATGTATAAACTGAATGAAAATAAAGTGGGCTAAATCTGGTGGGAAAAAAGGGTGAGGGGATAGGTTGTCGGGCCTTTGGTTTGCCCCTCCCCCCCTAATAAGCTACAAAAAGTGACCTCCGTGATGAGAGGATGGGTCAAGCGTGTGTTCTTACATAAACTCCGCATCTGACATATGACGGGCCAGAAACACATGACACAATATACAAATTACCTTCAGCAAAGTACAAAGCCAATGAGTGACATCACCAGCTCAGCCTGTTTTGGAGATCCACAAAACGTAGGTGGCAAAGACGCAAACACATCTTCTGCTTCCAAAACCATGCAACATGCTGCAGCCATCGGGCTGCTTCACTCGAAAATATTATTCACACAAGTTATAATGCATGCATGAAAGTAAAATGTTGCATGTAGTGATACGGCACTGCAAACCTGCTGACCTTGCACAAGGCTGGAGACATGACAAGTGCATGTAGTTGGGTTAGATGCAAGGAAGTGACGAAGCTGCCAGTGCAAACAATGTTCATGATAGAACAACAGCAATACTTTTCCACCTTTCCCAGCACCCAGTATCTCACACAAGTTGTAGTGACTGTGACATTCAAGACTCACAAGCAGTGCTTGCCTGCATACAAAGTTTCTTAAGACGGTAGTATATGCATCCATAATGATACAGTACTATGTTTTCATAATTGTTAAGGGAAGCACCATTTTGCATAGCCAAGTCATGCGAGCTTTTACCAAGCATATGCTTAAGTGAACCTCATGGACCTGTCCCTATTGCTAAAATGAGCTGTTAATATGATGGCATGCAATGTATTAATTACGTGCTGCAGCACCTCATAGGTTCAAAATGTTGGCAAGATCATAATGAAGTGGCAAATTGCCTTTGTACACCTCTGCAGCATAGGAAATATTAGTGTGTTTCCGGTTTGCTGGCATCACTACCTTGTCATGTTCAAACGCAAACGTAAGGATAAAGGCAAGCATCGATACATCACATTTTATTGGGAACCATTAGACTTAAAGAATACAAAAACAATGTTCTCTCTCAGAAGTACAAGCCTCGTTCGCACACTATCCATCACATCAAGAGCAATACAAGCTCCTGGCAGGCACCACCAGTCATCACACCTATTTAAAGCGCCCGATTCACGCACTGTCACATGTCATGTCATATCATGTCATGTCAAATAAGTATTATCCAGTACTTGCAAAGCCCGCGGGATTATCAAATTGTAAGTCTTCTTGTAAGTCTTCTTACAATTTCCGCACAATTTTTCCGTTACAACAACGCATTTTGCCGTGAGTTCCCTCCAAAACATGGTTTCAACGGGGCTCATTGCAATGCAACTCAAGAGGTTGTACTTGTAAGACACAACTTTTTGTTCAAGGTTTAAATTTGTCACGCTATCTGTGTTAGATATTTAGTAAAGTATACATAACAATTATGTCATATTCCGCTTATTTTATAACTCCTTAGTAGCCTACAAACCCGTGAAAGGTTCTTTGCTGCGGTGGGCCTTGCGCCAACCAAGCTGTCTGTTAAAAAATACGTCAGTAGAATACGAAAAAAACGCCGTAGGGCAAAAAATATAGATTTTTCGTCGCATTTTCTTTTTATGATATTTGGGAGAGTACCGCTCTCATTTCGGGGTCGTACTTTTTCACTAACAGCGGCGTTTTTATAGCATTGGCCTGTGGCCTGCAAATGAGGAGAAATGTCCCGGTGACGACGAGTGCCGCACAACCCGAAAGTGCTCACACTTACGTTCGCGACACGCATTCAGCAGTGAAATTTTACTACCAGCCAAACACCTTCTGGGTATTGTATCATATGTACCGCATCATCGCTTTTGCAAATGTATCAGCGGCCGTGCTGCTTTTGACCATAAGCAGAAAACAGCCTATAGTACGACGGCGATCGTATGACGTTTCTATGACGATATCAATGTCAAGGCAACTTTGGAACAGTCTCCCATTAAGCATTTTCCCAGTTTTGCGGGTGTGTAACTCAAGAACCAAAGCGTTTTAGGTCTTAAAAAGGCATGGTCATGGAATTCATCAATAGGTCATCAAGACGGCTATCTCATTTCAAAACCCCATGTAAAGGTGGAACACTTCCTTGAAGTATGTAAGCCCTACAAGCTCCGTAAGTGCAAAAAGCGAACTGTGTAGGTGCTGTAAGCTGTGTATGTTCTGTAAGTAAGTTGTGTAAATACTGTAAGTATGCTCTTTAAGTATTGCATACTTATGAGCAGGAGGGGATGCCATGCGTATCGCTTAACACTATCAAAAAGTGGCAACGTCGAGCTGCGTGGGAAAAGAAGGTGGTCTGGTCACAAAGCCTGTATGACATCATGTACACCATATTTGATGACGTCGGTGGCACGGAAGCCTCTCAATTAACCAGCTGACTGCTACACAACCCGCTAGTTTAAATGGTGAGTATGTTTCGGTGGCGTGTGGCTGGCGCTTCCCGGTTGGACTCTGAATGAATGGTCCACGGTTCTGTCATGCAAACACTACTCTAAAAGGGAGATTGAATCTCGGTACAGTTTGACCTCATCAGAATGCTATATGTTTCCGTGCAGTATACATAACAAGAGGTTAAACATCATGCGGCGTTCGTAGTGCATAGGTGTTCAAGGTTATAGGAGTTCATTTTGTCGCGTTTGCGTCAGTGGTACCTGCCCAGAGGGGTGTCATCCATATCGTTTAACACTACCGAAAATTGGCGACATCGTGCTTGCGTGAGAATAGAGGTATTTTAGAAGCAAAGCCTGCATGACGTCAAGTATACCATATTTGACGACGTCAGTGGCACGAAAGCCTCTCAGTTAGCCAGCTGACTGCTACACAACCCATTAGTTTGAATGGTGAGTATGTTTTGGGGGCGTGCGGCTGGCGCTTCCCGGTTGGACTCGGAATTAATGGTCCACGGTTTTGCCATGCAAACACTATTCTGGAAGGGAGATTGAATCTCGGAACAGTTCAACCTCATCATAGTTTTATATTCTTCCGTGGGGTGTACATAACTAGGGGTTAAACATCATGCGGCGTTTGTAGCGCATTGCGTATCGCAGTTGCTTGGCGCTTCATTTCAGTGGGTTGCGATCAGTTGCCATGACTACGCCTCGTACGAGAGATCTCCTGTGCAGTTTGTCTTGAACGACTGGTACCATTAAAATGCTTGGTCTGTGAATATTTTATTATGCACATGTGTACAAGCCCTAAAGCAAAAAACACTTGACTGTAGCATTATAAGGCCAATATCATAGGGTTTTACTGTACTTACTTTACTGTACTCACATCACTGCGATAAGAAGAGTGGGAGCTATTACAAAACAATATTGCAAATGTTCATACAATCATACCTATAGACAGAGCAAATTATGCAAGTTGAACTATTCAACTCTGACACCAGGCACAAAATGCACAGACAAGCCTAAGGCTATCCAACGACAAGCCAGCCTTGGAAAAGCGACCACAAACGCCGCATGACCCCGTGTTATGCCATCATACACGCAAATATCGTACATTCTGGTAAGGCTAAACTGTTCCAGGACTCGCTGTTGATTCTAGAAATGTGTGTGAGTAGCGAAATGATGGATAATTTTTTTCTCAGCCCAACGGGGAACCGCCAGCCGCACGCCACCAAAACATACTCACTTTTCAAAGTAATGGGTTATGTGGCAGTTAGCTGGCTAACTAAGAGGCCTCCGTGCCACTGACGTCATCAAATATGGTATACTTGACGTTATGCAGGCTTGCTTCCAAACTACCTCTATTCTCACGCAAGCTCAATGTTGCCACTTTTTTGGACCGGACGGTTCTACCTCGCTAGATAGCCTTGTGCCTGCCAATGTTTTTAATAAGGTTTGAAAAGCTACATTAGTAAGATATATTACATCATGTCTGTCCATTAAGGAAGACCTTGCTTAAGGCTAATTGCAATTTTATCAAATTATGTGTTTTTACAAACATGTTTTTCAATCTCCGCAAAATATTTATAGCCGCAAATCCCTGGTATAAGGCGTTTGGTTACAGCATAAACGTTTAATAGATGTAACGAAGTTTTGAAAAGATTTGCACCATTATCCTTGGTAAAAGGGGCTATAAAGAGGCACTAGACAAAATTAAGCGTTCAGGGCCTTTTCTTTGTTTCCACCTGAGCACACGTGAGGAAACGTCATGTTGATCTATTTTACCAACGCAGCTATGTATTCAAAGCAGAGGAAGCCCAACATCAAGCAGGCACTAGCTGCATCTGAAAACTATATAATTCAACTTCGTGAATATTTGCTATGAGTAATGGCTACAATTTATGCACGTGAATTTGATGTTTTTGTGGGTGGAGATTGTCGTTGTAACTCACGGTGACTTGATCTACAGGTTATGTGAACCTGGAAAGCGGTGACGCACACACGGGGGACTAGATTTTCTACTGAATACGGCGTACCATGGGCCAGATCAATGGGATAATGCAACTTCCTTTAAAAACATGGCCTTATATCAAAACTTATTGTAACAGAATCCAAGAATAAAGTGCATGCTCTGAACCCTTTATTTATTTTTCCTATTTAAGTATATACCGAAGGTAAACCGTGGAAATTTAGTAGATACTTCTGTTGCATACCAACACTTCAGTAGTGCTAAATTTGATACCTGAACAAAACCTTTGGTTGTTGTTGTCGTTGCCAGGGTAACGGGTCTCCACAAACTTGTCTCACGACATATCTTTGCGGAATAAAGTTTCAGGCAGACAAAAGTGCCTTTTTTGCTGATTCACGCCGCTTGAGCTATCCTGCGTAGAATCCTGCCGCAGTGCATCGAGAAACGGCAGTACGTTGGCCACCGGCGTATTATCATTTCTTAGTGAAATCAAGACAAGACGCGCAGTACGGTATGATTTCGTACCTGCTGACGTTAAGGACTTGTTCAATATTTTTAGAGCCAAGATTCGTTTGAAGCATTTTATTGCAAAAGGGATGCAAACGCGATTTGAGGTTTCATCTCTATCCCGCGAAGGACCCGGATCCAATCCCTGCGCACAAGCCTGACGTGAACAACGCAAAAGGAAGCACTTTCAGTGGTAGCACTAGCATCCTGGGGCCGTTGATGCGCTGAGGCGGTAACTTGCTATCCAGGCAGACGAATGGCTATAGCTTACGAGTGCTTTTCCTTTCATATCTTCTTTAGAACTAATTAAGCCTCCCCTGATAAGAGGGTCGATGAGGTGAAGAGCACCATCGAGGCCCTCCGCCCTCCCTTACGTTTTTTTGAGGATATGTTCCGGCATGTTGTGCAATCGTGCTAAACTTTTCTGGGGCGTCTGGGGCATTCATTACCAGTTAATTACACAAATATGCCCATATCATCTGGCTTGTGAAAAATGACCCTTTAGGAACACTGCATGACAATTTTCGGCCAGCGCGGGCGACGGGTGGCAGCCGACAAAGCTTCTGTTCGCGGCGGCCGGAACGTCAACTGTTACAGTTACAGTTTCAGAGCTCTACATTATACATGCATGCCCAAAACATACCAAGCTAAAATTTGGCTACGTGGTGGCCAGTGCCTTAAAAAAGCGCCGCCACTGAGTAATTAATGTGTATCAATTTAAACAGCATTGGCAGATTTGGGTCGATCGAACTAGCTCCTCGCTGCTCCGCTGTTTGAATGGAGGAGGGGGAGGGGAGAGGCTGGTGGTCTCACATCCCCGCACGCTCCTTGGAGTTGATGAGCGCGTTTCTGAGACGCGTGGTTCTGATGCATAGAAGGCAGGTGACGCCTTCCCAACTACATCGTGCTGCTATCAGTAAGACTGTACGCAAAGGCTCTGCTTCACCTCTGTGTGTCTCGATGCGGACAGCATGACGCCTGGTTTGTGCATTGTTGCGGCCCATTTGGTAATATTACTTCTTCCCTTGCCTCC
Source organism: Pollicipes pollicipes (assembly GCF_011947565.3). Classification (NCBI taxonomy): domain Eukaryota; kingdom Metazoa; phylum Arthropoda; class Thecostraca; order Pollicipedomorpha; family Pollicipedidae; genus Pollicipes; species Pollicipes pollicipes. The sequence continues at coordinate 6,129,402 of NW_023597054.1, forward strand.
GGCATTTTACAAATAAGTCATTATTTGGTATTGTGTTTTATAACTGCGTCGTATTTGTATTTCACGTATGCTTTACATCCAGTGCATCTAAACATATGCACTGCAATTGTTAACTTGGTCGGGGGTTGTAGCCTTTTTCCACATTACCTGCATCTCGTACGTGGACAGAAGTGTCGTTTTTCGGGGTTGAGTCGTTCTTCAACAAACCTGCACCACTGATGTTGATGGTGAGTTCGAAATGTCGCATGCCGGTGTCACGCGTTCAATGTTAAGCCATTTTAAGAGGGTTCAAAGCGTCAATGATGCCAAGAGAACTGTCAACTTTTGAATTCAACGTCAAACTTAGCAGATTCACATATGTATGCAACCAATGCAGTGACAACGTCATGTGTCATTTGTACTAGAATGGCAGACAGTTAGGCCAAGATGCGCCTTGGTGACCGAACAAAATAAAGGGAAGGCATTTACATGCCAGCTGTAAAGGTTTTTCAAAACCAGAAAGCACAGCTTGCCTTCCAACATGCAGAACTCTTCGAGAAGCAAGACATAAGTATCTAGAAAAACCGGATGAGAATGATAAGCTTACGGAGAACACTAGCGCCATCTATTAACCGGGTGCCAGTACCGGTGGCGCTACCTGGGTTAGTGTTGCAATGCCTGTGCAAAATGGCTCGTAGTTCAAAGCTGAGACACTGAGCTTCGAAAGCACAACTGGCTTACGAAAGAACACACGTTTTGGCCGATGATGAGAGCGTTTCACCTGTCTGTGCCTTCTTAATCTGCCGAAAGGGTGCTTCTGAAAAAGACCCTTTCCTTCGGGCTCATAATGTTAGGGCTTGTCCAGGCGTCCCGCCGTGACGTCACGGCGGTGGTTGCCAGATAAACTTTGAGGGGCCCTGGTTGTGACTTTTAAGATCTTGGGTATCTTCACTATACTCTAAACACTATACTCTAAAACGAAGAGCCGGCGTCGTCAGGGACGCTTTCGTTGGGGGGCAAAACTTTCCTTTTCCAGTTCCTGCTGACAAAGAGTACACCACCTGCCGGAAATGCGGACCGCGCGTGAGATCTTCACTTGGCCCTTTATTTCGGATGTCCGTAATCGAAGGGTGCTCACACGTCTTTTCTTAGGGCCATGGGGCGCAACTATCAATAGATAAATCCGAATTATTGATGGATCAACCTACTCAAGGGGTGGAAGATGTATGACTCCTATCCCAATCAAATTTAAGCTATTGACCATCTGCAATGCAAGGCGCGGTATGAGGCATTCGATGGCGCCGGCAGTTTGTGAGCGAACGTGACGCTTCCTCTGCATGCTGTTGAACTTGACTTTCTGAAAACTAAAGGTTTGGCTTTCTCAGGACACGTTCGTGTTAAAGCTGAGCGCTGACCGCATATCAGACCGCGTCCGACTGGGGCTTATCAACTATCTGGCCGTACGGGGAGGACGATCGGCTCCCACTGCCACTTAAACCTAACACAGATGGAACAACACGGCACAACCGCTGTGTTGCCTGTCGTCTCAGCTCTCCAATGATATCCAGTTGTTTGTTTTTGCTTTTGATGAATGCATGAATTCTGGCCCCTGCTAGAGCAAAGGTGATCAGACCTCTCGATCACGTCTGGTAAAGCCTGTAAATTCATGTTTTGCCAATGTCCATAACAAACTACAGGTCTGCGCATTACACACCCAGAACATCAAAGAAGCTAGTCGACACCCCGTGTAACCCTTTGAAATTGACCCTAACTCCGTGGCCTGACATGACACGAGATCATGATCGGTCTCTGGTTGCGATAAATGAAATTTGACACACGAAGGGAGAATGGGAAGAACTGGGGTATTATTCGAGAGCTAAGTATATTTTTTAAGTAAATAAAATCAGCGATAGCCAGGATATTGCAGTACATTGTTTTATATTTTAACAAACACCTTCCTTCGATTTTTATAGCTTGTCACACTCAGATGTTACAAGGTTGTTTTGCCGATTCACAAAAGATGGAAACCTTACATTAGGATGACTTGAGGCGCGCATGGAAGAACTGGGAAATGAAAGAAATGAAAAAGAGAAGTGAAACCGAGTGAGAAGGTATAGGCCTGACGTGTTTTTGTGTATTACACGAGATTATTTTCGGTGGCCAGCCGCATTTAGGACGTTCACTGGGGAGAAAAATATTTCCCTAATCGTGGAATATTGTTCATCCGGTGGAAACAACCCTGAACGGCCTGACATCGTATAGGAGACTGAGAAGTCTGTTAGCCCAATGGCACGAACAAGTCGAGTTGCCAATTGTTCCAAGATGTGTAAGGAAGTCTATACATCTTTAACAGCCAGAAAATTCATTCCTATCCAAATTGTATCTTACATATAAAGAAGACGGTGTCATGTGCTCCTCCCCCCCCCCCCCTCAATCCCAAATGGTCGGGCTTGCTGCTCCAGAGAAAAATCATGGAAATATTCCCTAGATCTTTGGGAACTGTGGCCAATGCTATAAAAAAGAACGTCAATGGCAGTATTTTTGAATTTGACGTCATTGAGTGTTATACACCGTCTGGTAAAAAAGAATGTCACGGAAAATGCGTCGTGAATAAACACACCATGGAGCTGTTTCAGTATGATTGAACTCTTTATGAGACAATTTCTAGCTTGTAATTTCTAGTTAAAAAGAGACGGCACATTCTACGTCAGATAAAAACGTCACCCTGCCCCGACTTCTTTGTAGACTGCAGCGTGACACTTGTACATATCCAGTGATATTTCAACTATTTAAAATATGCCCCAACATTGTCCCAACCATGTTTTTGTGCGGTCCCTTGCACCTCATGTTCTTTACGTTCCGTTCTGGGAAGGGCTTAAGTAAGACACCTCCTTACCGTGCGCGTTACTAAGTCATGCGACCATTTATGGAAAGTAGAGCTGAAAACGAAATACGGGCCAATTCTTATCAGCATATGGAACACATTTTTGCCTGCCCCAGTTTTGGGGCCTTAGCCACTGTCTACACGAAAATGAATTAATGCAAATGTAAGGCCGACTAACAGAAGCACTGTACCTGGTTTGGATGGCATGATGAGAAAGTCCCATTGTAAGATCAAACACTGTGCTGCACTTGTAAAATCAAAGCTCAACTATAAGCTAAAAGCTCGAGCTCTTTGGCCAACATAGATGGGTCAGCATTGGCACTTCCTGCTAATAAACAACAACAAATTGGCAGGCTATGGTTATGTTGATCAGCATGTCTGGTATAAGCAATATGCTAACTTACAACATGCAGATAACCACACTTCATAGCAGGGAGCAACTACCATGTTTCCCAGTACTGTCATGCCATATCAACTTGCTCCATGTTAATATTGTAAGGGAAAAATAATGACTATTATGAACATTTTGCTCAGCCCAAAGTCATCACATTGTTCACAACATTTACAGTTAACAGCAGTGTGCTAAAAAAACAATAATAGGTTGCAATAATAGCTCCAATGAATGCAATGCTTTGGCACTTATGCAAAATGCTGAAGTCATCACGCCGCTTTGTTAAAAAATATAGGTCACATAAGTAATAACACATGTATTACCATCAAATACTACCTGTAGTGAATGCCACTGCAAACCTGCTGACCTTGCACAAGGCTGGAGACATGACAAATGCATGTGGTTATGGTTAGCTGGGCGAAATGCGAGGAAGCAGCGAAGCTGCCAGTACTCATAAGGTTCTTGAGGAAAATATTGTTAAGTGCCATCCAAGAAACCAACAGCAATAATTTACACCTTTCCCAGCACCCTTCACCTCACACAAGTTGCAATGACCAAAAACAAAGTTTTGGACAAAATGAGCAAACAGAAAATCGGATAACAACAGCTGCCCCAGCTTTCTACCAATCTTTCAAGGTTGCCCCAAACTTTACTGGATAATTTCTGAACGCAGTTTCTCTGAATGCACGACATTGATGACTTACATGCATTGCCCGCCTGGTCTCAAAATTTGTTAAGACAGTAGCGTTTGCATCCATGATAACAAAACACTATATTTTCATAATTGCCAAGGAAAAACAATTTTGCAAAATCGTATAATGTGAGATTTTACCAAGCATGTGCATTAATGCGTCGCACAGACCTGCCCATTCTTCCAAAACGAATCACTGATATAATGGCATGCAATAGATTTATTACATGCTGTAATACCTCAGATAGGCTCAACATGTTGGCAAGATTATAGTGAAGTAGGAAATTCCCCTTGTTCACCTTGCAGCATAGTAAATGTCAGTGTTTCTTCCGGTTTGCTGGCATCACCACATTGTCATGATAAAACGAAAACGTAAGGATAGAGGTGGGTATCGATATATCACAATTTATTAGGGCTCATTAGACTTTAAAAACACCGAAAACACTGCTCCCTCTCAGAAATGCAATCCTCGCACGCACACTCCCCATCACATCGAGGCCACGCATCACCCCATCACAAACCACTAGCACGCACCACCAGTCGTCACACCCATTTCGAGCGCCTGATTCGCACATAAATGTCAAATAAGTGTCAGCCCACAGTTAGGCTGTGGGCTAACAATAAGCTCACTGTTACACATCCCGCTGAACTATCGAATTGCGGGTCTTCTCACAATTTCCGCACAAATTTCCGGTTATAACACCACACTTCAGCGTGAGTTTCCTTTAAAGCACAGTCTCAACGAGGTTCATAGTAATTCAACTCAAGAGGCTTAACTTGTAAGACACAATTTTTTATTAAATATTTATTTTTTGATACACTATGTGTTACATGTTTAGTGACACACACACACACACAAATATATATATATATATATATATATATATATATATATGTACATATATAATAATAATAATAATAATAATAACTGTAATATTCCACAATTTTATAGTTCCTTTCCAACCCAAAAACCGTTGTACGGCTCTTTGCCCCGGTGCACATTGCGCCAACCGAGCTGTCTGTAAAAAGCATGCCAGTAGAAGAAGAAAAAAACGTCAGCATGAGAAAAAAAAGACAGATTTACCGTCGCGTCTTCTCCTCTCATGATATTCGGGACGGTGCCTTTTCTTTGTTTGGTGCTGTACGTTTTTGCAGACATTAACGTGTTTTTTGTAACATTGGTCTATGATCCGATTTGTTATGCCCCCCCCCCCCCCCCGCCTCCAACCGAACAGAAGAAATCAATTTATGCAAAACCATCTTTTAACGTCTCGGACTAAATTCGTTGAACGTTAGACACAAAACAATTTTGGAGCTCGTATTGGGCCGTTATACCTAGATATTATTTTGCTGTGGCTTACAACACATTCTAAGATTCTTACCCAAATGCACCCCATCAGCGCACAAGTGGAGTCAGGTTTCCTCGCAGTAAAACGGTTTTTAAATCCATCAAAACTACACTTCTTTCTAAACGGAAGGATAAACGCAAAGTAGCCGAAATGCGGGAACAAATCGGTCTTTTGAGGTGGGTATAGGTCAATCCTATAGATGGAGCCCCGCAACATATTTCAAAAATTGACATCCCTGCTAGTGTCCCCGGCATTTGTTATGCTAAGAACATGACAATTTCGCAATTAAAAAAAGAAAGCTTTTGAACGTCTTGCTTAAGCATTAAACACTCTGCTACAACGTGCAACGACACGTTGGCCCCGACTGTAACCATGGGTAGATACATTCAAGAGAGACGTTGATTACAGTGTGGCCTTCCATTCACAATAGTTGCCGGGCGCCAAGCACCTTTTCCCACCCGACCGCTAGAGTGTAATCTGCAGGGGAACTGACCACAGACATTTATGGCCTTTTTTGTTCGCAGCGAATAGAGACCCTGGTATCTTGAGAGAAGTGCTCTTGCACCAGAGATGGACGACTTCCCAATGGAGCAAACGGAGCCAGATTATAGCCAGAAGATATGCAGCCAAGAAAGCCAGCTTGGTGGACACAATTACCGATTCTCAGGTCTGTGAAATTTCCCGATATGGCTTGTTTCTGTGCATACCCTTGATCGCGCGCAGGGAAAAAGGGGGGGGATTCCAAAATCTGGTATAAAATAAAGCGGCAACGGCGCACATTTCACGACTAGCCATAGGGTTCCCATGTTAAAATGCCCGTCTTCAGGCCCACATCTGACTAAATCTCGAAACATAGATATGCATAAAAAGTAAGTAGAAATGAAGCTTGAACATTTATCTTTCAATTTCCATGATCAAAATTATGTGTGCTACACTCCTTTCGAGCTATCAGGAAAAACGTAGACCCACGCACGCGCCGCGATGTCTAGGCCTGGGATCGAATCCCGCTGCCGCCAATTTTTTTCAGCAGAGTTAAGATGGAACGCGGAGTAAATATAATCACTGACCGGCTATAGAAATGTTGAGTGCAGCGATATTCTGATCAGTGTCATATATACATATACATATATATATATACATATATATATACATATATATATATATATATATATATATATATATATATATATATATATGTATGTATATGTATATGTATATGTATGTATATATATATATATATATATACATGTGTGTGTGTGTGTGTGTGTGTGTGTGTGTGTGTGTGTGTGTGTGTGTGTGTGTGTGTGTGTGTGTGTGTGTGTGTGTGTGTGTGTGTGTGTGTGTGTTGTGTGTGTGTGTGTGTGTGTGTGTGTGTGTGTGTGTGTGTGTGTGTCATTGAGGCTTTGCGATGCACTCAGCTGCTGAGGTTATATGGCGTCGCCTGCCTCTCACCCTGGCAGAAAGGGCGGACACCACGGGAAATCGAACCCCATACCTCTCGTTTCCCAGACGCGCAGCGGTTAACGCGTGTGTACGAAATACGTCAGCAAAAGAAGAAAATGGTGAGCAGGAGAAAAAACACAGATTTGCCGTCGGGTCTTATTTTAATAAGATTCAGGAGACTGCCGTTCTTTTTTCGGTGTCGTACCTTTTGGCAAACAGTCGCGTTCTCTGATAACATTGGCCCATGGCCTAGACACAAGAAAAAACGCCCTGTTTGCGACGAGTCCTGCACAACCCGGAAGTGCTCACGCTTACGTTCGCGACACACATTCAGCAGCGCAATCTTATCAACAGCCATTCACCTTCTGCGGATTGTATCATACGTGCCGCATCATCGCTCTTGCGATTGTATCAGCGGCCATGCTGCTTTAACCAGAAGCAGAAAATAGCCTGCAATGTAACGGCAATCGTATCACATTTCTATGACGGCACCAATGCCAATGAGACTTTGAAGTAGTCTGCCAATCAACCTTTTCGCACTTTTGCGGGCGTATAACTCAGGAACCAGAGGATTTTGGGTTTAAAAAGGGTGTGGCCGTGAACTGCATCGAAAAGTCCTCAAGATGGCCAGTTCAGTTTAAGGCTCCATGTAAAGGTGGAACATACCCTTTAATTTAGAGCGTATTTGGCGTACACAACACGCAAAAACACGCCGCAGGCACTCTCATGGATATAAGCCTGGGAAGCGGGAAGGGGTGCGGGCGCCGGGTGAGATAAACTGGAAACAGGCCAGTTCAAGGCAATTGGATAACTTTGCTTCCTTGGTGCTTACTTGGCTTCCTTATGTCAAGCGCTTAAATATGTTGTGCCATACAATCTGCACGAATCAATCTTTAATTAGCATATGACAGACGTGAGACGCTCGCATCAATATTACGATATCACATTCCTGTGGGCCAGGCTTCTGGCACACCCCGTGCGTCGGATCGTTAGAGCCTGAGTGCCATAGGCACTCGACACTGTCCGACAACCCCTCTATTTCTCTTCCATTCTTGAAGCACCATTACAAAAGCCATAATAATCATTACGCTGCAACTGAGTTCTTGATCTTATTTAATTATATTCATTTCTTTGCTGTCTAGACTGTTGCTCCTTTCTAAAACAAATGGACCAGTAAGTGTAAGTCTAAATGATAATGCGACACTCTTTTGTTCAAGTCCACAAAACAGCTCACAACAGATAAAATTGTTCGCTGAAAATAGTGATCTATCGTCGAGGTCCTTGAATTTTTTGGCTACGATGTTTTCTCCCCGGATCCGCCTCATCAGTTGAGGATCTGTTTCACATTACCTTAGAGGACAGTAGAATGTCAGCGTCCGTAGGAATAAATTGCGGATGATTAAGAATATCTTCATCAGAAGGTTCCACAATCTCAAGTAAATATTGTGTCGGGTTTAGCTAGATACCGGCTTGATTGATCTAGAATAAATACAGTTTCTGTATTTGGTTTGTTTCGTCCACTGTAGATTACGGAAAGAGAACCAGAAGCGCCAAAAAGCAACTCGCGTAAACAAACACACACAGACGCTTGTGAAACTTACGTCTAGAAATTATATGGGAGCCAAGACCAGCGGTGAACAAATGCCAGTCCGGTTGCCGGCGAAATTAGCAATAGCAGGAGTTGTGACCTGGAGCGTAACCTATCTGAACTCGTTCCAATGAAAGTTTAGATGTAATTAACCACACAAAAGAAGGATCAATTAAATGCAACACATCTTGAACACAATTCATCTTAAAACTGGAACTGTCCTTGTTTCGGAAGTTACATATACAACAAAGGTTCATTGCCGGTCATGCAAAACCTCCCGGCGGTTGGGGTGTAGGCGTCCATAAACAAGTTTTTGGCGCATTGGGCTTAAAGGGAATGTTCCACATTAGAAGATATTGAAGCGACCATAAGATATCATGAGATAAATTCCCTTGTAACTATTTGTTTGCTAACTAACTGGCATTGTTTAGATATTGTATTGTTTAACCGATCATTTGTTTGCTTAAAGGCTATTCCAGACCACAAAATTTCATTATTCAATAAATATGTTCCCCATCACGTTATTGATTGATTGCAAGGTAGAAGGTCGTTATGACGCCAGTCGCTACCCGATTGACTGTGTAGAATTGCTTGCTATTGGAGCGGACGGGCTAACTTACTTGCAGTACTCCAACTTATCGAGAGTTGTGCTAACCAGTGCGCCCTTCTCGGAATCCAAATATTTCTATATGCGCGTGTATTGGCCTGTTCTCGTAGAGATCTTGCATAATTGTCCGTGATTTGATATTGCTTGCTTGCATTCATATTTTCGGTTACGGCGCTTTTTTAAAGGGAAAGTTCCACACTTGCAGATATTGCAGCAAGCATCAGATATGACAATATATGGCCACTTCTAACGCTCTTTTAAATGGAAGACTGCTCTAGACAACACAATTTCCCTACGTGGTAAATATCCTCCTCAATACGTCATTCTTTGATTGCATAATTGAACGTTTGTATAACGCCAAGGTGCTGGCGAAATAGCCGTGTGAAATTGCCACCCTAAAAATCCCATGCAGCACTTCGTATTCCCTGCCAGATGGCAGTGGCGGTGATTGAAGTACACGCTGAGACAAATATCGTTATGTGCTCGTGTGGCCCCTTTCTCGTGCTGGTTTTGCAGATTGATCAGTGAGTTTCGTAAGTTTTACTTGCATTCGCATGTTCGGTTATTGCGCTGTTGTTAATTCATTCGATTTCCAGTCTTATTTTCGTAACCACTAGCAAGCTATGTCAAACTTCTCACATTATGTCACACGAAACGTGGTTCGTCGTAGCCATCCGTCCCTCTCATCCTCTGCCTCGCTTTACACTGCATCCTCGCGGCACCCCGTTTGCTCGGGGCAGGCCGCATGCCTCAGCCACGAGTGGGCCGGGAGCCCCGCGGTAAGGACCCCGACCGGGTCACCAGGTTGAAGTCCGGCGGTTCGCCCCTCAGGCGCATGCAAGTATGCCCCGCCGTTAACCATTTTCCTTCATCCCATAGCCCCGAAATGATCACTTCTGCTCGATAGGGTTCTTATCTCTAAAAGCAACTAAAAAAAATCGCCGTAGTCATTCATCCTACGTATTCTCTATTTACCTTTATCCTGCATCCTCGCGACATCCCGCTTGTCCGGGGCGGGCTGCATACACCAGCAACGAGTGGGCCGAGAGCCCCGTGGGAAGGGGGACCCCTTCCGAGTACCCAGCACGCATGAGCTCGGCGGTTGGCCCCCCAGGTGTATGCAAGCTTCCATACCGTTAACCATTTTCCTCCATCCCATATCCCTGAAATGATCATTTCTGGTCGAAAGGGCTCTAACCCACAGCAAACAAACAAAATCGCCTGGTTCCTGCACTGCTTGCGGGGCGTTACGAGTGCCTTGTAAACGTTATATTCGCATATGAAGTGCGTATGCCATCCATGTGCCTGCACAATGCCAATGCCGTGTTTCCCTGTGTGGTGTCGTCCTCGGTGCGCGCCCTCCTGAACCAGACCTGGCTGCGGCCGCCGTGGGCCGGCACGGGCGGCGACACCGTCTGCAGATCAATCGTCCATTGGAGCCGGCGACCTGTGGCGGCGCCGGGGCGGGCGCGGCCGCCTTTGATTAGTGAGTCGGGAGCCGCCTACCGACTGCTGATTGAGTCCCGACAGGCACACGTGCCCCGGCTTTGAGCTTGGTGAAGTTTGGAGTGTGCGGCGGAGGCCAGCGGGTAGATCCGAGCTCCGGCAGCGGCAGCAAAGATTTGCCGGCGGGAAGCTCTGAGTGACAGCTGGGAAGCAGCTGTCCGGGGACGGATCAGTACCCACGAAGTTGCTATTATTCCGCCGTTGTAGCAATACAAAGACGGATTGATTGGGTAGGTCAGGCTTAATTGGCTAAGTGTGCGACATGATCACAAGCTAAAATTCCTCGATGATTAAAGGGAACGGGGGTTTGAACTGAAACCCATCTTGGGAACCTTTTGATACAATTCATGACCATGTCCTTCTTAAGGCCAAAAACCCTCTGGCTCCTGAGTTACACACCCGCAAAAGTGGGAAGGGTTTATTGGGAGACTACGTCACAGTCACCCTGCCATGGATGTCGTCATAGCAATGTCATACGATCGCCGTTGTATTACAGGCTGTTTTCTGCTTATGGTCAAGACAGCATGGACGCTGCAGATGCTGACGCTACAGTGCGCGAAGGGTGATTGGCTGTGAGTAAGCTTTCGCTGGTGAATGCGTGTCGCGAACGTAGGCGTGAGCACTTTTGGATTGTGCGGCACTCCTCGCCAACGTGGCATTTTTGCTTGTTTATAGGTCCTTGGTCGATGCTATAAAAAAGAACGCCACTGTCTGCAAAAATATACGGCACAGAAAAACACGGCACTCTCCTGAATGTTATTAAAAGGAGAACCCCGGCAAAGCTATCTTTCTTCTCCTGCCGGCGTTTTTTCCTCTTCTGACGTATTCTGACACGTCACCTCGGTTGGCGCGTTGTGCACGGGAGCAAAGAACCTTGCACGGGCATATGGCTTAGCAAGGCGATATAAAGTGAGGGAGACATTGCAGCAATTTAAGATACATATATTACCAAATAATGAACACATATTGTACGACAACGTTAAATCACGAACAAAAAATTGTGTCTGACAAGTACAGCCTCTTGAGCTGCATTACAATGAACCCCCGTTACGACCTTGTTTTGGGGGGAGTTCACGGCAAAATGTGGTTTTATAACCGAAAACCCGTGCGAAAATTTGAGAAAACTTGCAGTCCTGCAAGCTGAGCAAGTGTGGGATCACCCTTATTTGACAAAAGAGTGTGGATCAGGGGCTTGGAATGGGTGTGGTCACTGGTGGTGCGTGCCAGTAGCTTGTATTGATCTTTATGTGAGGGGCGGTGTGCGCGCGAGGTTGGTACTTCTGAGAGAGAGCATTGCTTTGGTATTATTTAAGTCCACTGACCCCAAATAAAATGTGATATATCGATACCTGCCTCTGTCTTTATGTTCGCTGTGTTTGAACATGACAAGGTAGTGATGCCGGCGAACTGAAATAAACACTAGCACCTATTGCAGCAGTGGTGTACAAAGACAATTTGCTACTTCACGACAATCCTACCAACATTTTGAACCTATTGATATACTACAGCATAAAACTAATCGATTGCATGCAATTATATTAGCAATTCATTTCGGCAGTAGGGGCTGGTCAGCACAGCTCATCAATGCCCATGCTTGGTATAAGTTCACATGATACAGCCTTGCAAAAACTGCTTTCCCTTAAGAATTCTGAGAATATGGTGCTGTATTATTATAGATGCACATACCAAAGTCCAAACAAACTGTATGCGGGCAAATATTGCTTGTGAGTGATCAACGTCAGTCACTGCAGCTTGTGTCAGATGCTTGACGCTGAGAAATGTGGAAAGTATTGCTGTTGGTTTCTTGGAGAGCACTTGATAATATTTCTATCATGAGCCTTGTGTGCACTGGCGGCTTGATCACTTCCTTGCATTATGCCCATCTAGCCATAACTACATACACTTGACATGTTTCCAGCCTCGTGCGAGGTTTGCAGGTTTGCAGTGTCACGTTACTACATGTCATATTTTCTTGTTATTTGAGTGAAGCAGCCTGATGGCTGCAACATGTTGCATGGCTGTGGAAGCGGAAGATGTGTTTGCATCTTTGTCACCTACGTTTCGTGGATTCCCAGAACAGACTGAGCAAGTCATGTCACCTGTTGGTTGTATGCTTTGCGGAAAGTGGTTTGGATATCGTATCACGTGTTTTTGGTCAGTCACATGTCAGATGCGGAGTTAATACAAGGATGCACGCTTGACCCATGTTTTCAGGATGAAATTTATTGTAAAAGCAGCAGGGATTGCAGTACCAAAACCATAGCGTTGTTCATTATACCAAACCACAGTACAGCATTGAGACAGTGCCGCAATGATGCCATTGACCTGTGCCATTACAATATGTACCGCATTGGTTGACTTCTCTATGTGAAGCCTATGAGATAACAGCTTATAGTTAATGAATGACTGATAACAAACTGATTTAATAACACCAAAGGGCTATCCACCAGCAAGAATGCCATTGCACCACAGTGGTTATATCAAAGTTGGCTAGTAATTGCATAAATAATCCTAAGCAAGAAGCATATCCTTGGTAGCTCAACCTTACCATATTTACTATAAGAATAGCAATGCTTTGGCAATCAATTCATAACAAGGTTAGGGCAGTATTAATTTTTGCTATGCAACTGCATTTCCAGTTGCAAATAATGAAGAAAGTAACTGCTGTGCACATCACATGATATCAATGTCAGGGCTACAGCGCAGCAGGCAGGTATATGTCGAAATTCAGTATTCACATCCTCAACATTCGTTGACAGATTTCGGTAAGAGATTCATGACACTATATGACGGTTTTCACAGCATTCGTGCTTTGATATTAATAATTTGCCGTAAAAGCCGGCAATCGCTACGTTACGTGCGTCCAACAGTCCACCGAAGTTTTTCTTTCAATCAGTACCAATACAAAAATCCACAAACTATCCCCTAATCCGCCAGCGACACAGCGCCCGCGACGAGAATGGCCTACTGACGTCACCTTTCGCGTGTTTCGAAGTATTCTTTTGGTCTGGCTGTCAGATACTGCCAGGTCTTGCTGCCGTCCACAAAGCGACTCCATGATGCCATCAAACGATGACGCAATGGGGCGCATTTTCCCACTTTGAAATTTTGCTGGTTAGGGTTGTTTTGCTTCCCGATAGCAACAAAAAAGCTTTCCCCATCATGCCTGATGCTTATCTCAATGTCTTCAAATCTGGAGCATTCCCTTCAAGCTTGCAGTATCCAGTCCAATTTATGTTACCAGTTTTGAATACGATTTGCGCTCTAATCCGCCAATGCTAACTAGATAATCAGTTAACCAACGGAGCTACGATAGCTGCTGTCATTCTCCGTTTTAATCTTTTCCATATCTACTGAATTTCATAACAATGAGAAGACGTTCAAAACTTGTACAATATTGCGTTTTTTAATTCACTCCCTTGCCTCCATCCTTTCCGTTCTGTTTAGAGGGATGAAATCGATTTCAATCAGTCCTTAATCGTGTCGTTCCGTTACTTTACGACGCATTCATGTCATGATTACGGTTTCTTAACAGAGAAGGTAGTCATTAGAGTCAGGGAGAGTCCGTGAATAATATATGAAAATGATGTAAACAATACACAGTAATCCATGAATAAGCGTACCCACACGCGTGGAATACTATTTGGGCGCCTTCGTCCTTGGCCGCAATTCTTCCGATCATGTAAACTCAAGGTCATGAAAGAACTAAGTAAAGCCGAGTGGAAGCTACAACACAGACACTGTGGGATGATGTTGGCCAGCTGGCATTATTTCAAATGACTGGTTTGGGAGTTCTCAACACAGATAAAATCTGATTAAGCTGGAATGGTTTTAAATAGTGAATATGATATCCACTGAACGAAGATCGATGATTTGCATAAAATTTGACTTATGAAATTGTGACACCTATGTCACTTATCTTCACTTAACTTGACTCGACTAACTTGACTTAACCACCTGACGTTTAGTCTACATTTGCCTGTGGCCAGTTGTTTCTCGGATAACCATTTTGGAAATAAATAACCTACAAATGCTTGTGTTAATTTAGCAAAGCTCTTGCTGCGGTTGTTAATGAATTCAAACCGAAGTATGATATGATTCGTGTAAGAAAGGCGTTGGAGGTCGCGGCAGCTATGTAACTTAACTTTATAAGCCGATGTTCTGCTTATAGTTTTCCGCGGATGTTTCTAGGCATCCCCAGAATGGTGGACCAAACATAACCTAACCCGCAATTGTTTTGATCCAGAGTACAGGCACCATCATGAGTAAGCTGCACTGTTCTGCAGTTTAACACCGAAAAGCCCAGCTCGCTGAATATGATTACGAGCGTCCGATATTTTTCATGTATTTCATTTCCGATATTTTACTGCATGCCTAATCCTTCACACCTACACAGAACGGTGAGCTCCCGGCCCCAGCACTGGATCGCATGCGGTTTCATCTCACAGCATTGGCGCTACATTTAGACGTGTGCCACAGACATGCCAGTGTCCTGAGACCGCGACAGCCGCAGCCCTGTCCGGCGCTGACCTGCAGACGACGACCTTGTCTAGCGCTGGTCCGCGGATGATGGCTTTGTCCGGCGCTGATCCGCGGATGATGGCTTTGTCCCGTGCTGATCCGCGGATGGTGACCTTGTCCGTCGCTGGCGAGGGGATGATGGCCTTGTCCGGGGCTGATCCGCGGATGATGGCTTTGTCCGGCGCTGATCTGCGGATGATGGCTTTGTCCGGCGCTGATCCGCGGAATGATGGCTTTGTCCCGTGCTGATCCGCGGATGATGGCCTTGTCCGTCGCTGGCGAGGGGATGATGGCCTTGTCCGGGGCTGATCCGCGGATGATGGCCTTGTCCGGCGCTGGCCAGGGGATATGGACTTGTCCGGTACGGGTACTCGGACGATGGCCTTGTCCGGCGCTGGCCCTCGGGCGATGGCCTTGTCCGGCACTGGCCCTCGGACAATGGCCTAGTAGGGCGCTGGGCCGCGGACGAAGATCAGTTAAGGCCACTCGTCATTTGGGGTGGCAGCTGCCCCAAACGGACAGGCTCTGGCCAACTGCGTTATAAGCGACGGTGCCAACACTGCTAAAATCCAATAAAGACAGATGGCGGCTGCAATGGCGAGAAGTTAAGCGGTCGGAGGCAAAAGAAAATAGTGGACTTCAGAAAGCCAGGTTTTCGTGTTCCGTGCCGATGAGGCAATGCATTTGGCTTCATACAGCACTTAAAAACTGAGACCACTGCCGAATGCTCGGAATAGGCAGGAGATATTGGTATGTGATAACCAGGACTGATGGGCGCAATGTGTCCGTCGCAGATATGCAATGTGTGAGGCCCGCGTGCGCCAAACCCGTGCAGTACCCAAATTGGTATGCATGTCCAATGTGGGGGAGGAGCCAAAAAGGCCGTGCCCAGGTGTGATCTATAGAAAACACGCGAAGAAATCATTGAGGCTTAATGAACAAGCTGAAGAAAGTAAAAAAAAACTGTCATTTGTAACAGCTTGCTCTGTTTCAGAAACATTTAATACATTACATATAAAAGTGACGTTTCTTAAAAAGAGCAGCATAGCGTGTCCAGATAAAGTGAAAACCACGCATTGAACTACCCATTTCTTCGGTACCCAACGACAGGGGACGTGGACGTCCAGATGATATACAATATGCACAAGCATGCATGCGCACCTGATGACTTGCATAGCAGGCATCAGGGTATATTACAAACGATGCTTATGCGAAAGAATACCAATGCCCGTGGATGGGCGAAACCTTATCCGAAGCTAATCAAATACATTTGGGCACCACGGTAGCATAACATTCCAAAGGCGGGTTGAAAACTCTGGTGAATTCCACGAAAAAAAATACTGGCAGGGGTGGTTCAAAAGAGAGCGGGGGGAGGGGGGATAGAGGGGAACATTTATCTCCTGCTTACCGGCAGGGGAGGCAACAGTATGTTTTTACTCTTTCAAAGTTTTTGGGAGGTCGCTTTTTTAACCCGAAGGCATTGTACCTGCCAGAAAATCACCAAAACTGAAATCAAGAAGGTCCTCATAACCGAACTAGACCATCCATGCATTACAAAGCCCTTTCAGGGACGGGAGGGTCTGTCTTACGATAACAACACACTCGGCTGGATATACAGAGGGGCTATTTTGTTGTTTATTGTTCGCAGTTATCTACTTAGATGTGATGCATGTAGCATTTGATAAGGGGCACACGCCCCCGGCGCCCCTCCCCCTTGAATACGACAATGTCCGGGAGGCCTTCCCCTCCTGTGAGGGGGCCCATTGTGTCCAGGAGGCCCCTGAAAGCCCGGGTGGCCTGTGGAATATCCCTCGCTCAGGTGAGGGTGAAGGTCAATTTGACCTCCTTAAGATCTCGTAAACTAAGCAAGCTAGAGACACCACATTCACAAGGTGGATTTGCCTTTATTTGAACTCACTTGTACTGAAATTCGCGGTTCCTAGTTTATGACTTTCGGGTCAGTTAAGGCCAAACAATGTAAAACTCCACATTCGTGTTCACGGTGGCCCAGATCTCCTCATGCAGCCGCCCTGGACCCAGATACCCGTGTTGAGCAAAAGGTTAATGGTATTTATTTAATGCTTGTGATCCTGGTTGACCTTTACAACGTCAGGGTGGCTACGAATCACGCTAGGCGGCATGTTCCTAAACGCAAATGTTGACCCGGGTTGTTCAACATTAGTGACCTACAATGATCTTCCCAAAATCCATGGAGCGTGCCTGTTGCGGTCCCTGACGTTGATAAAATCGAAATGAACACCAGAAACTATCCTATAAAGTAAGCTCCCGATTAAAAAAGCAGGTTAGTTTTGAGCTCGGCCTGACGTTCGTGCCTGACCCTAGGTCAACGAATTTTGTTTTAAATCTGAACTATTTTGTTTCTTTGCCTCAAAAACTATCTCAGAGATGTATGGCTTCGTCTGACACTCCGTTGTCGCATCAGATTGACCGATTCCCTTGAACTGACCTTCGCTGACAACCACGGACTGATTTTGACCAGCCATAGGTCACCAACCTTACAAGGTACATCTATTTTTTGCGACAACAGATTTGCTATTCGATTGCCCATAGATGTACAAAGTTTGGCTCGTTTATACCACGCAGTTCGCAAATCATTCTGGAAAAACCTTCGGACTAGGGTGGGGATTCAAATTGATCCCCACTCGAGCGCCAGTCAAGAGCTGGACCACAGTTAACGATTCAAGTTAACCCCCACTCGAGCGCTAGCTAAGAGCTGGACCACAGGTAACCCCCACTTGAGCGCCAGTCAAGAGCTGGACCACAATTAACGATTCAAATTAACCCCCACTCGAGCGCTAGCTAAGAGCTGGACCTCAGGTAACCCCCACTTGAGCGCCAGTCAAGAGCTGGACCACAGTAAACGATTCAAATTTACCCCCACTCGAGCGACAGCAAAGAGCTGGACCACAGTTAAGGATGTGGATTGTTTGTTAGAAATTAAGGCAATGCTGATTTGCCTAAATTTGTGTATATGTAATGCTTGAATAGATCTACAGAGACTGACCCTCTCATTAACCACCAGATGCACTCTCCAATGCCCCGATAAGTGCCCAGGAAAACAAGACATGTTTGTGTGAGAGTGAAAAGCAAAGCTGAAAGCCATTACGGCCAGAACCAGTAAGCTCATACAGACGAGTGACAAGAGGCCGTCTGTTCTCAAACACGTACTGTCTACAAGCGGACTGCGTTTGTTCCCCAAAAGTGACAGTGTTGACGTGACGCACGACCTGAGCGAGCTGAAGTTTTCACCGTCCCGCCAGCCAGCGACATGGTCCGATCTGATCATATCCACAACCTTGAACGTCATCGAAACCCATGGCCGGACCGTCCCTGGCTGTTTTTCTTTTTTTGTCGTCCCAGCACGGGATGTGCCCGACAACCTACAAGCGCGTCCACGTCACTCCTCCGTGTTATAGTGATGATAGCATATGCCGTGATATTTTTTTTCTCTCAATTCTCATACCAAACTGTGTTGACCTCCCTAAATTTACTTGAACCTAAAAACAGGCCGTTTAAGGATAAGTTCATGAATGGACATGTATTAGCCACAGCAAGTTGTCTTTGTGTAGTCTGATTACCGTTCCATTCAACCGGTCCAGCTAGACTAAAAAGTAAAGCATTTGCCTTAAGCCGTACTAACCACAGGCTCGTCCGCAACCTCTTCATTCCTCTGACATGTCTAGTACCAGCCCTAGGTGGTTTCAGTCTTCTCCCTGTGAGAGACAGCAGTGTGTGATGCATACCGGTAAAGGTGTGTCTGGGCACCGTTGAGATCGGGGCTCCAGATGGGAGCATTTGTGGACCAAAGCTGTCGTTGCTTTTTTATTATGCTCTTTCTCAGGTGGCCTTCGCATTTATCATGTACGCCGACAATCTTAAGGTTTGGGAGGAGACTCTTTCTCCCGACAAGGCTCCCGATCTTCAAAACGATCTGGAAGCGACCTGTGTATGAACAAATGCTTGGACACTAGAACTGAAGACGTCCAAAGCGGCGACTTTCTATATACGTAAAGAGCTTTCCTTGCGGTTTCCTGCATCAGTGTTGCCTTTAAATGCGCATTTTAGGTGTGTGATTACACGTGATCTTATATTCAAATTCATCTTTCGTCCTTTCACACAGACAATATCGCTAGGAAAGCGAACCTTGCTTTACACATGCATACACTTGCGTTCACTGCGGACCTAACGTATTTTGATTTGTCTCACATTTGATCGCATCTCACTTACCACGGCCTGCAACATCCACAGTCCCTCCATCATTGAGTTCAGCAACATTACATGGTTAACCGCTGCAAACTTTCCTACAACACGGCTGGCTAGGACCCGATGCAGGGTTTTAATGTGGCTGGCTGTGAGCTGGCACGCACTATTTGACTGCCACGACTATAAGCAAATGCTACCTAATTTTAGTGTTTTGCGTAAAAATTCTAGACTTATGTAGAACATTCTTAAATTTGTACGCAATGGGATAGGGACCGGATCAAGCCCGAACGGATCCTAGCAATGTTCGACTGAGATAGGGACCGGATCAAGCCCAAACAGATCCGAACAATGTTCTACTGGGATAGGGACTGGATCGAGCCCGAACATATCCTAGCAATGTTCGACTGGGATAGGGACCGCATCAAGCCCAGACAGATCCTAGCAATGTTTGACTGGGATAAGGACTGGATCAGGCCCGAACGCATCCTAGCAATGTTCGACAGAGCCGTTCCCACCGTAACCACTCCTAAGCGTGTTATCTCCACGTTCCAGTCACCGCGATTGGAGCGAAACAAAACCGGCGTCATGTGTCACCTACCTCGTACCATGTGATCGAATTGTGCAGGGTGGAAACGAAAAAAACATCTCTACATTTCCTTTCCTCGTCACCTTGCCACATGTAAGGTTTCAAACGATTAAAACATAGATATATGTGTGATGCGCAATTCCCACTTGATCGTCTCTCAGGCGTCCCACACAGCGGTGCTCCAGGTGAGCCCTTTTCGCAAGAAGCAATGCTCTAGGAGTGATGCCATTTCACCAAAAACCCTGGCGAACGAGTCAGGTGGGATCTTCCACAGTACGTAGCCGATTGCCACACTCAAAACATCGAGAGGCTTTAAGGGCTCTTCTTGCATGCTAGACATTTCAAGAACCCTCCTAAATAAACATATGTGGCAGAGCGTGGAGTGAGGTCAGATCCTGGAAGCGACCCGGCCACGGATCGTCCGTCTGTCGGCTGATAACGCGCTCTCCAAAGTGGCCCCCAGCCAGGTCGAGACCATTGCTGACGTCGTCCCGTCATGCTAAAACCGGATGTTCTCTCTTTTGCCCTCCAGGTTTTTTTTTGTCCTCCGCTCCAACTGCGTCCA
>NW_023597054.1:6154735-6423421 GCF_011947565.3 Pollicipes pollicipes
TCATTGCTTGATCGTGTCATATAATCGTTTTATGACGACAGCAACACCTGGCAGCATCTGGCAGCCAGACCTTACGGACACCCCGAAACGCACGAAAGCTAACGCCAGCCGGCATTCTCGTCGCGGCGGCTGCGTCGGGTGGCGGATTAGTGAGTAGCTTGCTTGTTGATTTTTTGTCTTTATACTGGTCGTAGGAAAAGCTTCGGTAGACTGTTTGACATGCGTAACGTAGCGATCACCAACTTTTATGGTGGATTAGTATTACTAAAGCACGGCATGTGAAAACTGTCATATAGTGACGTATCTTACCGCAATCTGCCAAGGACTGTTGAGGATAATAATACTGTGTTGACCTATCCCTATCCCTATCCCTGCCTGCAGTGCCATAGTTCTGGCATTAATATCTTGTGATGAGCACAGTAGTAGCTTTCTTTATTATTTGTAAGTGGAAATGCAGTCACATGCATAACTTAGCAATAAACCTGTAACGCTGCTGTGAAGTGATTTCCAAACGATTGTTATTGCAATGGCAAGGGTGGTAAGGTTGAGCTACAAAGTATGTTTTTCTTGCTCAGGATTATTTGCGCAATTACTAGGTGAGCCTGATATAACCAATGTGGTGCAAGGACATTCTCGCTGGTGATACTCCTTTGGCAGTGTTAGATCAGTTTTACCTGTCATTCATAAATTGTAAATCGTTGTCTCATAGGCTTGAAATAGAGAAGTCAACCGATATGGTGCATTGCGTAGTGGCACGGGTCAACGGTGCCATTGTGGCACTAACTTGGTGCTGTGCTGTGACATGGCATAATGAACAGTGATGTGGTTTTTGCACCGCAATTTCTGCTGCTTTCATAATAAGTCACATCATGACAAGATGGGCCAAACATGCATTCTTGTATTAAGTCCGCATCTGGCATATGGCTGGACAAAAACGTATGATACAATATACAAATCACCTTCCGTGAAGCACACATTCAATAAGTGCCATCACTTGCTCAGTCTGTTTCGGGAATCCACAAAACATAGGTGACAAAGACGCAAACACATCTTCTGCTTCCGCAGCCTAGCAACATGCCGTAGCACTCAGACTGCTTCAATCAGAAGTATTGTTCATACAAGTAAAACACACGCATAACAAGAAAATGTTGCATGTAATGAAGTGGCAGTGCAAACCTGCTGACCTTGCACAAGGGTGGATACATGACAAGTGCATATAGTTACTACTGATGGGCGAAATGCAAGAAAGTGACGAAACTGCCAGTGCATACAAGGCTCATAATAAAAATATTGTTGAGTGCTGTCCAAGAAACCAACAGCAATACTTTTCCGCCTTTCCCAGCGCCCAGCATCTCACACATGTGGTAGTGACTATGACATGGATACCTCACAAGCGATGCTTGCCTGCATACAAAATTTGCAAACACAGTAGTATGCGCATCTATAAGAATACAGCACTATATTAACATAATTATTAAGGGAAATAGATTTGTAAAAACCGTATGATGTGACCTCACACCAAGTATATGCATTAATGAGCCGCACGGACCTGCCCCTACTGCCAAAACGAATTGCTAATATAATAGCACGCAGTGGATTCAGTACATGCTGTAATACCTCAATAGGTTTAAAATGCTGGGAAGATCACAATGCAGTAGAAAATTGCCTTTGTACACCCCGCAGCATAGCAAATTCTGGTGCTTCCTTCGATTTGCTGGTAACTACCATGTCATGTTAAAACACAAACATAAAGACAGAGACGGGTATCGATATATCACATTCTATTGGCAGTCATTAGACTTAAAGAATACCAAGACAATGCTCTTTCTCAGAAGTACAAACCTCGCACGCACACTCCCCATCATATCAGGATCAAAACAAGCCACTGACACGCACCACCAGTCATCACACCCATTTCAAGCGCCTTATTCACACACCTTTGTCAAATAAATGTGATCCTACACTTGCAGAGCCCGCGTGGCAATCAAATTGCAGGTCTTCTCACAATATCCGCACAGGTTTTCGGTTATTGTTCCGCATTTCACCGTGATTTCCCTTCAAAACAAAGCCCCAACGGGAGTTCATGGCAATGCAACCCAAGAGGTTGTACTTGTAGGACACAGTTTTTTTGTTCAAGATTTAGAGTTGCCATACAACATGTGTTGGATGTTTAGTAACGAATATATCTAAAACTGCGGCATCATTTCGCTAATCTTGTAATTCCTTGCTAGCCCACAAACCCGTGCAAGGTTCGTTGCTCCGGTGTACAATGCGGCAGCCAAGCTGTCGGTAATAAACACGTCAGTGGAAGACAAAAAAAAAAACACCAGCAAAAAAAGACATTTACCGTAGCGTCTTCTTTTGTATCATTACAAAAAATATCCCGAATGGTTTGTATGGGTGACTTCGGATTCAGAGTAGCTGCTAAGCATAGCTTGAAGCGTATACCCCGAACCCACCACCCAAGCGTGCCAACCAGTTCAACAGCTAATTTTGCCTCCGCCCTTTGGCCAGAAAGGATTGCGGAGGGTTTTACGTGCCGCACAATGCTGCAACACGGCCGCCTCGGGTCTGGGTTGAACCTCGTTGGCCAGTTACCAGCTGACCTTTCCATTTCAGTCGGGTCAAACAATGCGCCCACTCTGGGACTCGTACCCAGTGCCGCTGGATTACAAGTCCAGCATCTTTCCCCAAAACCACGGAGGCGGCAAGAGGTGTGAATTTTTTCATTCGAGAGAGGTGCGTTCTATTTTCGTTGCCTTTTTTTTAAACATTGGCGTATGGCCTAGAAATAAGGAAAAATGCCCTGTTGACGAGGAGTGCCGCACAACCCGGAAGTGTTCAGGCTAACGTTCGCGTCACGCATTCAGCAGCGACATCTTACCAACAGCCTGTCACCTTCCGCAAATTGCATCATGTGTGCCGCATTGTCGCTTTTGCCAATGTATCAGCTGCAATGCGGCGATCGCATGGCGTTTCTATGACGACATCATTGCCAAGGTGACGTTGAAATAGTATCCCAATAAACCTTTTCCCACTTTTGCGGGCGTATAACTCAGGAACCAGAGGGTTTTGGGTCTTAAAAATGGCACGGCCGTGAAATGCATCAAAAGATCCTCAAAGTGTCTATTTTTGTTCAAAACCCCATATAAAGGTGGAACACCCCCTTTAAGCAGTGCTTACATGGTCCGTGTTCGAATCCCGGTTGCGCCATGACCCTTAAGCTTCGACGTGATTAATGCAGGGAGGAAGAATCGCTTTTGAACTAGGGGGGGAGTGAAAAATTCCATCGCAAAAAGACCGTGCGGGAATGAAAAAATCAATTCACAAAAGATAGAACCTCTGAGCTCGTGACTGATGCTGCAGCAAACAAAGACATCTATTTCAAGTTGGCATGAACGTAAAATCAGGAACCTGACAAAACTACTTCGTTTTTTAACATCTTAGGCCATTCAAGTGAAACAGAATACATTAACACACGCTCGGGTAGGTGGGGCGGGGGGTGGGGGGCAAATTGACCCCGAGGGTTTTCCAGAATGGTTTCTGAACGGCGCGGCGTAGCCGCGCCAACTTTTGCATAGCTGTAGACAATTAAATAGCGGATCGTTTGACATACAAATTTTAGATTACCATGTAAGGTCGCTGACCTACGACACGTCAAAGTCAGGCCCTGGTTTCAGCGCAGGCAATTCTAGAGAATCGTGCAATCTGATACAACAACGGAGTGTTTGAAGAAGACATGCACCTCTGAGATGCCTTCTTAGGCACCACAAATATTGAATGAGCAAATAACGTTGACCTATGGTCAAGTATGAAGGTCAGAGGAATGTCAAAACCAACCTGACTTATTACTCTAGGGCTGCTGTAGGGGATTGTTCCTGGTGCTCATTTCGAACTTATTGAGAGCAGGAGCCGCTTTATACATCTTCAGTTGACTCCTTGCAGGTCAGAACAGGCCATTGACCTAAGATGACCCTTATCGAACTTTTTATTTTAGGAACATACTGCCTAGCGTAATCTTTGTCGCTTATTCAACTGCGAACTCAGAGCAGTCTTGCATCATTTTAGTCACCATGACCTTCAAAGGGTCAAACAAGGTCAATGGCCTCAAATGGACTTGTGACCTTTTGCTTGGAGACAGTTGCCTAGGTTCTGGAGGTGCTTTGGAAACGAACCCAAAATTTGCCTTGTTTGACTTTATTTGACCTAAAGCTCATGACCTAGGACGCTGAAACCTTAAGCTAAGTGAGTTCACGTATAGGTGAAAACGTCATGTAAATTTGGTATCTCCAGCTTTCTTAGTTCCCGAGATCTCAGAGGGGGGTCAAATTTACCCCCTCCCCACCCGAGCGAAGGGTACTTAGCCGGCCAATCCGGCGCGTGTTAAAGCATAGCAATTTCATGAGAGCATCATGAGCATAACAAATTTTAACACCAACAACTTGATGCTGCACTTTTCACTTCCCTTCCACAGCACTTTTAAAACAAAGCAAAACAAAGGAATTCAATAACAAAATAACAACAGAAAATTCAACAAGCATAAAACACTCAAACAAAACACCTTGGGCTCCTACACATCAGCCCATCACCAAGTCAAACACAAGAAACATGCCTCTGGCTTCTGTTAAGATGGAGTCAGGGAAAACAAGCATTTTGTCACTGTTTCTTACAAAATACCAATGCTCATTTCCATGAAAGTAGCCTACGCCTAAGCTAGAGGGGCCTTACATCATCTCATCCTGTATAACCTGTTTGTATTACTGCAGCAGTTGTGAGTTATTCATTCTTGCACAATTCCTATTGCCACTTGCCATGCACTCGACCAACCTAACCTAACTTAGAGTAGCCCATATGATGAACATCATCTCAACTCACCTATCTGTTGACAGCAGCACTTGTGATAAAAACATGATGCCTAAAGCTAGTTTTTGGCTGGTTTCAACTTGCATTTGTATTGAGTTCATTTGTGTATGCTTGTTGACATCAAAAAAAGTTGACAACACACAAATCAAAACACCTCAAATCACTTTGAACAACTTATTTTGATTGTCGTGGTAATGGGTATATTCAACAAAACAGCCTCTCTTCTCCAAAAGTAACATAACTTTTAGATCACCGTGCCAGCATTGCTGCTCGACTTTTCAGCTGCAGTAAAGGCATCCAGTTAGGCTTGTTTGTTCATATTAAATGACAAAATTTGAAATGTTGGATTCACATTTTGAATGGGAAGGTTTGACTATTTGTTGCATACTAATATTTAACTCATATTATAATTGGTATGCAGCTTAGAGCATCCCTGTGTTAAAAATATAGTGCATATATACAGTACAGACATTTGCCCGTCAGCAAACAATGACAACTATAGAAAACATCTGGTTAAAACAGCCATGAGGGACCACTTTGAGAACTTTGGGGCAAATAACCAAGGATATGGAACCAAATAAGCCCACTGCATGCCTCGTGGCATCACAATTTGTCCTATGACAAAACTCGACGTATTAAAACAGAAAAGGGCTAACTGTGGTTACCAATCATGTGTTGAAAGCAAGTAGTGTAAGCAATTACTTGGTCCACAGGAGACTTACTGGCTCCTTCCTGCTCCCCAAAACAAAAAGTCAGTACCTTTTGCATGGTCTGCTGGCAGACAGTCATCCCACTCACTCCCCAAATATGAATCTCAATCATGCCCACCAACCTGTGAGATTAAAATACGAAACAAGTAAGAGGTGTGCATGATAAACATCTCCAGAGAGCAAAATTTCGCCGTCAAACACTTCTGTATTAGCTGCGTCAGGTGTGTCCCAAGGCTCTATTTGGCAAGATTTGGATAGCCTTGCGAAGTAGCCTGGTCAGTTAGACACTCGAAAGGCTTATGTTTATCATTATTGAGCACCGCCATGAACCAAGAAAACGGTCAGCCGAGGGTTTAAGAAGGCAAAAATGGCGATTTAAAATAAGTTTCGTGCTTCAAATTGTCTCCTTCATTGCCTGTGAATTGTTCACGCTTGGGTGCATATCAAACATGTTTGGGCGGCTGGCGAATTAATCTAATCTATGTACAAAATACGTACAAGTTTGCAGTTGGAGCATCTTGCAGAGAAATTGGTCAAAATTGTATGCAGCGGTTTGTATCTCTAAAGGCAATCGAAAAGAAAGGAAGAATAAAGTGCCGTCACACTCGTATGATGCCAAGAAAAACAAAAGTAGCTAAATATATATAAGGACTGGTATTTTTCTCACAAAATTTTGGAATCAGCCGATTTGAATTAAAATCTGTTAATAAAAGGGCTCAAATGGTGATATTCATCTTATAAGTTTGAATTAGAAGACATTTCTTGAACTTTTCACTCCCGCATTTTGGGAGTGATGCAATTTAGTGGTCGAGTTTCCTCGGGAAAAAAGAAATACGTGGAGTAAAATTCTCTACCAGGCCTTGCTGGTGTTCGCACCAGGCTCTGCTTTCGTGGAGTGGTGGTAAGACCAAAAAATAGGGATGCGTGAAAACCCTGCATTTGGCGCACAGCTGCAGATTGTGAAGGATTTTGTACACAAACCAAACTTAATGCGTGCAAGCGGATGGAGTCGCTGGGGTTCTTGGGCTTGGAGGTACCTGGAGCCCTTGCTCTATGCATACATAGACATGATTCAGATGTAGGTGAGGCAGGACATAGCCATTGATGTCCAGGTTCTATGGAGCCTCGTTTATGCTTGGTGGTTTCAAGTGAGCTCGGTTTTGGATGACATCTGAAAACCTCAGAAAGGGAAATAGGGGTTTGACATGTGCGATTAGACAATGTCAGGCAGGAGCGAAAAATTCACATAAAATATGGGGAAAAGGAGTAAAAAATTCCTCCTCATAGGGTGTTGCTTTACACCCAAAGTCGGCAATTCTGGGACACTGGATCAATGCAGTCCCTGGTGTTCCACAAAAGGGATATTTGTGAGCCAGTGCAGTGCAGTGCAATAAATGTGAGGTGGGGGGAGGCGGAAAGGGACCCCATCCCACCACTCCAGGCTCTTAGAGGTCGCACAGAGAACGGATTGGTCAGACATACAAGATGGGAATCGTGTCGCTAAAATACTCCACGAAACCTTGCCTAATCTCGCTTGCGCGAATGTTCCCATAAGAGCGCGCTTACAATGAGCTCAACAGCATATGCGCTGGACAGATGTCCTTCTGTCGCGAAGGACAGGACAGCTGTCAGAGGAGCAGTTGCAGGACAGCAGGCAGCGTTAGGGCGGCCACGTTGTAGGGCCGTCACTGGGCAAGATGTACGCAGTGTCAATTATATTAATATGACAAATCACAAGTCCCGTGAATATGTCTAGTGAATCGTCATGTTTAAACATCGCATTGTGAAAGAGACTGCATTGAGCACCGAACATGTATGGCGTGTGTACAATTTGCATCCATCGGAAGCGTCATGGACTTACTCGTGGAAGCAAACATTGCTTCTATAAGATATAAACGATGTATGAAAAACGATCCGTAAGATGTATGGAAAAATGTCATATCATTTCCTTTTCCATATGTCCTAGGGCTGACCTTACCGAATCGCCTTAACGCACTCACATAGGGCACTCGACTCGCGTGCTCAGCTCTAGGCATCCATGTCACGTGCCTTTATTTCCCCTGATCTCATTTTGCGATTCCCATCGGTTGCCGTAATGGACACATTATTTGTAAGATATGGCGTTGTTCCAACAGCTGGGGGCGATCAGTTTGAGAAGATTGCATAACCATATCCAATGATACGCGTCGTCTGAGAAGCCCGCCTCCAGTCAATGCAGACTTGGAAACCAAGAGGCTCTCGTCAGACAAGAACATTTCCGGGTTGCTGGTGAGGCGGTTAATAAAATAGGACGACTCGAGACGACAAGCCTAGGGGAATAAGGCCCATCAAATAGACTCGTGTTTGGATAAACGCAAAAATAGTGATACATACCGTCTTGACACTTTTTAACTTTTTAGTTACTTTTGCCGTTATTCCAGACATGCTATCTTGCTATAATAAGTGTGACACTCTGTCGGCCATTGTCCGTCACGAGTTTCATGAGGTGGCAGGGAGGGCGGGGGAGCGGGAGGAGCATTTCGCAAGTGGACTTTCATATTGCACTTTAAGTCTTGGGCGTTACTGTTAAAAACAAAGCGTAAAAGTGATATTTTGGCTCATTGCAGTAATGTGCAGGTGAAATGTGGAGCATTTATGGAGAAACATTTTGGGTTAATAAGCCAATCAGTTTCGTTTTCCCTGACTACGGACGAAGAAGACCAGACTAAAAGCCGCCAGATATGAACTACGTATTTATGACGTCACGTGCCATGTACTCCCGCATGTACCAACCTTCATTTTGATTCATGGAACATGGATCTAGCAGATGGGCGACTTCCCCGTCAAAAATCTGCGTAACAAATCTGTGTATTTGTCTCACACTTGAGTTCGTGACATTACTTAACTTAAAAAGTACTGCTCGAGCAAACACTTGAGCGCACATGACCCGTGTTGACTCGTAAGCGGCGTGAGAGAACATCAGGAACAGAGAACCGCAAGCCTCAGGTCTGCTGAGTTCGAAACTTAATCCGTCGCCAAACTGCTACTACCCTCAAGTTCGCTTGAAACTGTGACAAATGTGCCATGTCACGAGGGTTCCGGTGTGCTCACCTCTTGTTTGTTAGTCACCTCCTGGGAAATCAGGGGTTCGCGGGGTAGCGCACTCTTGGCGACCTCGTCCGCTCAGCTGCTGCAGAACCTTCTAACAAAGTGCCGACTTTGTCGAAAATTGATAAAGCAATGCGTCTGCATACGCTGCTTTTTCCGCACTATTTTAAAGAGCTCAGTTTTCGTAACATACTTTCCGTCGCAGCCTAAATCTATGTACTGTTTTGCTATTATTTCTTGAGTCGGCCGTATGAGTACACGCCTTTAGTATCCTACAAAATGAGGGCGGCGTGTGGCACAGACAGATTGCTGAATTTAGATTCGGAAGCCCGTACCTGACTGTCAGAACTTACTGAACCGCCACGCCGCTGATGACATCATTTGTAACTTTTCAGGCCTGCGAAGATATTTGATTCATGGTCTACCGGGTTCATGTCAGGCTGCATGTCCGTAGTCGACGACCGTCACCCTGAAACTTTCGTCCTGTCCGCGGCACCTCCACTCAAACGCCGAACACAATCCGCTGTCACGCAGCAACACTGCGATGAACCTCTGATTTCTGGCCGGGATTATTCACAG
Organism: Pollicipes pollicipes; assembly: GCF_011947565.3. Lineage (NCBI taxonomy): Eukaryota > Metazoa > Arthropoda > Thecostraca > Pollicipedomorpha > Pollicipedidae > Pollicipes > Pollicipes pollicipes. The sequence continues at coordinate 6,163,975 of NW_023597054.1, forward strand.
TCTGGTCCTGCAAACGACCGCCATTAGTGCTCCCTCGCCATCCGCCACGCGCGCTCCCTTCACGGGTGCTCTAATTGCACAACGATCCTTCATCATAATTACCGCAAGAACCGCAGCCGTTGTGGATTCAGAATTCCTCGCCCATCCCCAACCATAGCGGTACGGCCGCCACTCGTGCCACTGTAACTATGTAGATGAAAATCGCCGTTAGAGCTCGCCACTACCCACATTGATACTTGTTCGGCCAGACGCCGAGAAAACGCAACTGCGCAATTAAGTCGGGCATGTGGTGCGTGCAAGATCAAAGCTTCATTCCTTGCGCTCCATGCATCCAAAGCATTCGCGGCTTAATTACCTGAAGGAATCACTTATTAGCATCTGTCCCACCATGCTTGGATGTTTGATGAAAATCGTGATTTCTTTTGTCGGGCTCTGCTGTCCGATCTGTTCTTTCGTCGGGCTCTGCTGTTCGATGTGTTCTTTTATCGGGCTCTGCTGTCCGATGTGTTCTTTTGTCGGGCTCTGCTGTCCGATCTGCTGGCGGGACGCAGCCAAGGATGTTTACAGCCCTCGCCCTGTGCGTCGCGGCAGCTCCGCCGACGGCGCGCCGTTCCCGGCAGCACGCCACAAGGCACAAACGACGCCGACCGCCGGCACCGGCGCTCATAAAACATCGATTGTGAACAGGCGACAAATTCATTTGGCGGCGGGACCGCCCGCCGCGCCGCGCCGCGCCGCGTCGCTTGAAGCGGAACTACCGCCAAGCGGGATCGCCGAGGACGGCCGCCTCATGGTGGAAGAACGGGGGATGGGCAGATCTTGTGAGGGCTCAGCCCTGAGGTACAAGCGTCCGTCGTGTATCGAGGAAGCTGGTGCGCACGGTACGCGCTTATAGTGCTTACAAAGCGCCTTTTTTGAAATGTAGGTGGTGTCGAAGTAACGCCTGCCTGTTGATACCTGCTCATTTTTGAAACTTGTGCCTAATCATACAAAAGAGAGCAAACATGTCCGGATGTTTTGAAGGACGTATTAAACTGTACGCTGAAGGTACGAGCATTTGTTTTCTTTTTTTGTTACTATTCGTGACACGTCATGTCTGGTACACCGTATACCTCAATCTGCACCCGGCCGGTGGTCTGAGGCAACCGCTCCCTGCCGGGGAAGTTGACTTGCCCCTGAGTTCTCCAGCTTCTAGGCATGATATGAAAAAAAAATATTGTTGTGAACGTTTCGTCCAATCATGAGAAATGCATCCCACGTTGCTGACCTTAAGTCAAATATGAGGTCACCAGAGGCCACGGAGGGAAAACTTTCGTTCTGATAGATGCAGTTCAAACATTTATTGATGTGTCAAGACCGATATTGAAGGCACAGACGCAGGTTCAAAGTAGCGCATGAGAACGAAACATTTTCAGAATGTGTTCATGATTAAGTTTATTTCATTAACTGCAGCTTTGGGACAAACGTCTCGTGGACACAAGAGTACCATTTTAGATCAATCTAAAGGTCAGCTGAGGTTAACTTAGGTCAAATTCATGACCCATACAACTTAAAAAGATGAAGTACTAACCGGGTCTAAGTGACCCGGTTAGTTTTATTGCTTAGTAAATTAAGCAATGTTTTTCTTTGGTCATAGAGAGTGTGTTTCACACCTACAGGTATTCAAGATCGCATAGCTCTTGCATGCATTAAACATAGTCCACTCGGTTCCTGGCAGTTGTAACAAACTGAAAACAGGCACGTTGTTGCGAGGAATTACACGTCACCAGCTTCACAAACACGATATAAAGGTGTCACATACGTCATGCCCGTTCATCTAGCCTCTCCGCCGCTGAAAACAGGGTTTATGGACCTTAGATGACCTCATATAATCTTGCATGCTCTCTCTTGACCTACTGTGACCTCATTATGCATTCAAATGATAAAACTTGCACAAAGGATGCCAACTTGATGGATTGACAGCTACCGAAAATTTAGTGTTTCTGCCAGCGTTCTTTTTTGAGCTGTGCTTGAGAAACCGCAAGCGCGAAATGAACTTTTCCTCGGCCGGACGTAGGTGAACCTTTTTCAAGAAGCAAATAAGACTGAGGATTATTAAAGAACAACAGTAGCTTTTGACTTCTCGGCATGCAATTATGACGTCATGTCACGGACGAATGGATGGATAGGTTTTTACTTCATGGTTTTCTTGAGCTGGGTATATTGATGTTTGTGTAACGCTGCGTTTTTACTCTTTTTCTTTTTTTCTTACAATTCCGACCCATCGAGGCTAGATTAAGGCAAGAAACGGCCTAATACAAACAGCCCATCGCTCCTTCACTAGTGTATGGTTTCTTACGTTTTCCAAAGCTTCTAAAGCTCGGTGACACAACACCAAGCATAGCGAAAAATTGAGCAAATCCGGCTCATCTAAATGAATGTCGCAACGGTTTACTTGGCTGTTGTGGTATTCCATCCATGGAACAACTGGTTCGACTCCAATATATAACTAGGTGGTGAGTTTTGCAGCGGCAGCGTGCGCGGCAGCGACGGTTTACCGTAGTGATCGGACACGCCCGGTTCAGAAGCACCCGGCCTGATAATGCCGCTGGGGAATGAGGCCCGACTTAATCGAATTCATTTCAGATGCGTCCCAGATCCGACACGAGACTTTGCCGGCTGACTCACATGGCCATGCAGGGTAGTGCCAGATTGAGTTGGTCCAAAGTTCGCTCTAGTTCCCCTGGCGGCTCGGGTGCGTGGGCGGCTGAACGGACCAGCATACAGTCAGATTCATCCAGTGTCGGGTGGAACTCCTATGCATCAGACGTCTTAATCTTCGCCCTCCCTCTCTCCCTCTCTCTCTCTCTCTCTCTCTCTCTCTCTCTCTCTCTCTCTCTCTCTCTCTCTCTCTCTCTCCCTCCCTCTCTCTCTCTCTCTCTCTCTCTCTCTCTCTCTCTCTCTCTCTCTCTCTCTCTCTCTCTCTCTCTCTCTCTCTCTCTCTCTCTCCCGTCTGAGGGACCACCTCTGACCTATTTTCATGTGACGGGGATCCCCTAGATCGCCTTTTATGCCTTCATTCTTCGTCACCAAAACGTTGAATCTAGGGATTACGATGTCATGACTTTTCTCTTTGAAATTGGCACATTCTAGCACAACTGTGCTAAGAACGCATTGCGACTACATGACACATGTGATTGAAAGATATAGCGCATGTGTTATCAATGTACAGGCTGGGGCTGGAGCGGTTACACGTGTGTGGGTGCTCAGGCTACAATCAGTATCACACCCTGTTGAAACCTAGTGTATGGAATCTCATACATGCAGAATATTTTGTAATCCAGTTATGTCATCGTGTATCATTGCATCATGTTATGTCCAGCATTCCCTCCTCGCTCGTCAAAATGCAACACAACTCGTCGGCCGTTGGCCGGCATCTACATTCGTTACCTCAGCCTGTGTTCCGGGGATGGAGTGGTCTGGCGAAAGGGTGGACTCATGGACGAACCACCGGGGGAGGGACCTTTCTGCCCAGGACGATGACAAGGCGCATGCCTCGTTTCTGGGCTCATTTTTCTCGGTAGGATGACGCTGCTTTTGCACGTTGATCCCCTTCAAGTCAAACTGTTTGATGTGTTCCTGGAAGCCGGATATTGTGCATTGCATGTACAGTTGTTCTGTAACACCGTAGAAAGGCAACTGAGATGTGCTACGCCGATTTTCACTTTATCTTGGCGTGATATGCAGTGTTGTGACACGCCAAGTTTGTGCAAGTTTTTGACTCCACCATCAGTGGCCATTGAACTTGTTCTTGCATGCACAAAAAAATCACAAAACGGTGTTCCGGATTGTTGCGTCATTCAATAGAACACTCACCTAAATCAAGACAAAGGTACATGGAAATCAAATGCAGCGCAACGCGACACAGCTCCAATTTCCGAGGAAAGATGTTACTAGGCCCTGCTAGTAAGCATTGTCCCAACCTACGCTGCAATGGGCATGTTAAAAAGCTACGGCCCGCGTAATGCAAGGTATCAAAACGTGCCACATCCACGTACTTCCTTAAGAGCTGCGTACAAATTAGTACACTGTCAAAAATTCATTTTCAGCGCATCGGTTATTGCACCATGTGCACCATGGGCAAGGTAACCGGAGATTGAACACAACAAACATAAGCCGAATTCCCCGGCATCGTCCTTAGACCCTAGCGGACGACGTCCCAGCATTGCTGAGGGCGATGGATTGCCCGTCGCGCCGTCGAACGAGAGCTTCGCGGTGCGACTGGCATGTTCCGCCGCAACGGCAGTCATGGCTCACCGCGCCGTCGAACGAGAGCTCCGCGGTGCGACTGGCATGTCCCGCCGCAACGGCAGTCATGGCTCACCGCTCCGTCGACTTGTTACTTGGCTCTGTGTGCGCCGAATATATCCGTGAAAGGTATCCAGTCCTTACCAATGTCCAATATGACCATGACGGTACAAATGGGGTGGGGTTAAATCCCTTTCCATCAACCGTATCCACGTTTAAGACATCCTGATGCTGAGCACGATGTCCGAGATGTTTCAGCCAGTTATGCCGGCAACTGAATAAACGAGCACAGGCTGGTGGGCATCGCGCGTTTAGGTGTGCTGCATCGATTAGCACCCTCGTATTTCCTACCCCATCACGCACTATGGCATGTAGTTTGGACCGGGAGTATACGTTGCGGGTATCTGTGACTGTTCCTGCCACCCAGACACCGCAAATACGGGCCTGTGTACTCCGCTAGGTGAACAGTGTCGACTCCACCGGCGCTTGTGTTTTCACCTCACTTGACTATCCCTGCACGACTGCCCCATTCTCCACGGCAGCCCGCCACCACCACCGGCTGCCTCATTCTCCACTGCTGCCCACCACCACCACCGACTGCCCCATCCTCCACGGTTGCCCGCCACCACCGCCGACTGCCCCATTGTCCACGGCCGCCCGCCACCACCACCGACTGCCCCATCCTCCACGGTTTCCCGCCACCACCACCGACTGCCCCATTCTCCACGGCTGCCCACCACCACCACCGACTGCCCCATTCTCCATGGCTGCCCGCCACCACCACCGCTTGTCGAGGCCGCAGTTCGCAACACATGAGGGTGAGGGCCAGAGGGCAAACGTCGGCGCATGACATGCGCTATGACCTCAGACGTTAGCGTGGGCAAAGTCTCATAGCAAAGTCTCAGTCTTAATTTGAATAAGCGGGCTCTGTATGCCCCCATTCGACAAGCGCTCGGCTGGGGTAGGATCAAACTGACCCAAAATTTTTCCAGAGCGTTTTATAACTTTTAAACTTTGCATAACTGTCGGCAATCAAACAGTGACCGTTTCATCCAAGCAAAGTAGATATACCTTGTAAGGTCGCTGACCTATAGCAAGTCAAAATCAGACCACGGCTGTCACTGAATGACATTACTCGGGAATCGGTCAGTGTGATATAACAATGGAGGATTAGACGAAGCCATACATATCTGATGTAGTTTCTTGAGAAATAAACCAATGGAATTAAGGATAATAACCAATAAATAACCGAGATAAATAACCTAGGATCGAGTACGAATGTCAGCCCGATGCTAAACCTAACCTGCGTTTTTACTCGAGAGTTTGGTTTCTGAGGGGCAGTTTCCGGTGCTCATTTGAATCTTTTACTGAAAGGGTCCACAACAGACATGCTCCATGGACTTTCTAAAGATCAAAATAGGCCACTGACCTAAAATTACCTAGGTCAACATTTTGTTTTGTGGAGCATACCACCAAGGGTGATCCTGACGCTTATTCAGTTAAGAAAATAGGAGCAATCCCGTAGATATTTCGTTACCTTGACCTTATGAATGCCAAACAAAGTCGCTGACCTCCGTTAAATTATATTAGTTTTTTGCTTATGAACCATATAGACCAACAAACTATTGCACTATAGACCAACCAACACTGCGAATCCGGTGGCCCTCCCCCACCCGAGCGAATGATATTCAAAGGGTCACCGGGTCGGGTGTTCAAGAAACGTTCTGCATTTGTATGGGGTTTTGAAGTGAAATAGCCATCTTGAAGATCATTTAGTGCAGGTCACAGCTTTTCCCTCCTTAAGACCTAAAGCTCTCTAGTTTCTGAGCTCACGCCTGCAAAGATGTGCAGACCAGTTCGGAAAGATGATTTCAAGGTCACCCGGGAATCTATGATACGATAATAATGCCATTCAGATCCTGCCATTCCATAAGCGACGCGGCGACCAAGGCCATTGAAAATATGATTGTTGAGTCGCTCATATCTGGCGTTTGTGAGCGTAATTTCCAGATTTAACGGCCCTCAACTGGCTTTCAATCAATGCTATACAGGGCACGATAACCTAATAAATAACAACGCATTTAGAAACATATTTACTAACTGGAGATTCCGAGGCAAAGAACAGCCTTTTCCACTTAAAATTATACGAGTATTTGTAAGTGAGCTTTTTCACTGTATCTGATGCCTGCTTCAATATCATCAAATGTGGAACATTTTCGTTAGCCCTAAACATTAGCAATTAATTATGTGACCCTGTGCAGCAATCGGCATGGTTCAAGAGCTGCACAGTTGAGTGTTAACCGTCAGCCTGTGTTAAGGTTAACTTGCACCTGGCATTAAGGTCCAGGGACTCGTATCACCCGGGCATCATGCTCTGAAATGTGGCTCTAGAATTGCTGGGAGTAACGACAGCAGAGGAAAGTGTCGTCCTCACCGTCCTCCCCTCCCCCTGTTCTCCAGCAAATGGAGAACAGGGGGAGGTGGCATCAGACCTGAGGTGGTGGTGAATTGGCCGCCGTCAGATGGTGAACGCCGCTAATCGGTGATGCCCAGATGTGCTCATCATGTGTTATGGCTAATGTGCTGCACCTGTCTCATATTTTTTAAAATAAATCTGGGATTTTGCAATTTATTATTAATTTGTTGACGTTAAAATTGAAAAAAATAAAGTAAAATTGAAATAATTAAATTGACGAATTATTAATTTGGAATTTTAATCCACAGCGAGGAGTAAAATTTCGAACCGACGTTTTTATGAAATTCGATAGAAGTACCTTTTTAATGATCTGTTATTTTTTGTTTTCATTTATTTTATAGCCGACGTTAGAGAGGTCGGTTTTACCTGCAATCGTCCTCACTGAGTTTATTCTTAAGCGTAGCTGAAGGGATTGAGGGGATTCTCCGACACGCTGCCTTAGACACGGAAGAGGCACGAATTATATCTTCCCTGCTGATTCTGCAGGCCGTAGTCATGATTTAAGCTGTACGCATGTCATACACTATTTAGCGCATTTCCATCTCTGCGGGCCTGGCTTGAGCACCTAATGTCCCGGGAGAAAACAGCGATGCGCAATGTGGAGGGCGGCGAACACCACCTTCCGACCCACGGGAAAGCAAAATGAGAATCTCTGGGATTCCCATCGCCATACAGCATCATTCGTATGACCAGATAGGACACGACCGCTCATTTTTTGTTTATCTCAACGACATTTCAACTAATCAAATAAAAAACATGGTCACAGCCTTGCGGATCAGCACTTAATGTATGACCAAGCCTCTTTCCAAAATGGCTGCGACAGTGCGATCGCGATATGGGCCACCTCATGTCTGCCCAAGGCTTAGGCAATTTGCTGCCGTCCACGTAGATTCAGCTTTTTCAAGACATCTGTTGGAAAGGCATAATCATGTCATGTCCTAAGGATCCAAGTAGATGCTACCAGAGATACATTTAAGATATTCCACACGAGAAGTAATTTTCATTGTGTATTAAGTTGATTGGCATGCCAAAGCGTTGTTTGTGAATGGCATGCGGAAAGCCGCGTCATACTCTCCTGACCTAGATACGATATTAGCCAATTAAAGCTATGAAGAACGAGCCAAGTATTCTGATGTCAAGAAACAGTGTTTCGACCATGGCTCATTCGGAGCAGCGGAAACGGTGCTACTTTTGCCCATCGTTATAAAGTACAATGCTACGAACTGAGGCGCTGTCACCATAAAATTACCGCAATTCATTTTCCATGACGCCCATTACGAAATTCAAAATTATGCAAAGTCATTGCAGCGTAAAGGAAGACTCCTAACAGAAAAGATGGCAAGATATGTAGAACGATTCGTAGATGGCAAGATAAAACGACTCGAAATCTATCTCAATAATTTGGTCATTCCCGTATGCCTGCTCGTCTATTCATGCATATGCCGTCACCAATCCCACAAGGAGCTGCTTAGAGTATTGTTGCCATTTACCGCACATGTGTGTTGGAACCTCATGTGTGTTAACCATGGAACAAGAAGGGGAGGGGACTCAAAGTCCCATTCAGGTTTTCGAAATATATTCTGAATGTTTTTCATCATGGTGTTGATAATTTGGGCAGCTGGGCTTGCGGCACTTTTACACGCGTTGTGACGATTCAAAGTTTCCGACCCTAGCGTTTCGTCATCTATGACCTCTAACTGGAACTCATAGCTGTGACAGTCCGATACCAAGCAAGCGGCAAATGACGCTTGTTTATTGCAGGAAATGCTCTTCGAAAAGGCTTTGTACACCAGTTTTCTTCGGCACATGACTATGGCGTGCATTGCTATTGTTCTGGTCGCTTTTACAAGTTCAGGTAATCCAAGATCAAGCTAAATCAAACCGCTTGTGAACAGGTCTGATCTTTTAAGAGCATGCGATTTAAGCATTCATGGCAGATATCTTACGGTTTTTAAAGGCTATTCCTACGGTGTTTTCCCTGTTAGTGTGCCTGGTTCAGTTTTGTGTGATCGAACGAGCCGCTACAAAAGGCCTTCTCCCTCCTTACATGACATGATGTATCACAGGTGGCTGCTGCCGGCCATCTGATAGTTTCTTTACGAGGCACTCGACGCCTCACTCCGCACTGACGCAGCACGCTTAACTCTTGAAATATCATCGGTGTGTGTGAAGTTCTATGCTATGATCTACTTTCACCTGTCAAGGAACTTGATTGGGGAGGTGTGTACAGTTTGACAGAGTGTTGTTCATGCTAAACGGCCAGCATTTGTGGAAGATCGGTGGAACGTTTAACAGAGCAACTATGCAAATGGCAGCAGACGGCAAACGCGGAGCGACGCGAGGCAGTGTGGACTGGGAGGCGGACTTCCGCTCGACTGCGCAAACGCGGAGCGACGCGAGGCAGTGTGGACTGGGAGGTGAACTTCCGCTCGACTGCGCAAACGCGGAGCGACGCGAGGCAATGCGGGCTGCGAGGCGGACTTCCGCTCCACTGCGCAAAGGTACAACCGTGCAAGAACAAGCCGGCCAAAGGTCCCGATGCCCGTTAGCGTCATGTATTGAACCCAAAAGCGATTATGTTTTAAAGTGCACCGCCTTTTTAACTTCAGTTTGTTAGTCCTTTCACGGAGACGCTGCGGGCCAAATTCTTTGAATTAGTCGTTGTCAAAAACGCAAACGTTGTCTCCGTTGCGGGTTTTGGGCCTCAAGACAGCCTGGTCTATTTGTGTAAGCCTGCTACACACAGCTTCGCGTGTGTACAGTTGTAGGCGCGCGGTGACTTCATTGAAACTTTGCTGCAATAGATGCGTTTTGCAATGCGAAATGCCCCTCGGTTTTCAGAAAGCATAGGAAATCAATCCAAATTATATTATCAACTGACCATAAGTACGGCAATTCTGAGCAGCTAAGTGTTTTAAACGCCGGCAGAAAGTGGCAGACACTCCCCCTCCCTCTTTTGCTTTTAATATCCCTGCAAGTGGCGACTGCATTTTCCTACATGTCTGGACAAAGTAGTTCGCTACGAAGCTATACATTTATGTCAGTTCGGGGTCTCCTTCAGTATTCCAGACACATGCAGAAATATATTTACAAGAGTCTTCAAAAGGTATCAGATGGGACACTGACGTTGATTTCCGCGCCATAGCATGCTTCTGCCGTTTTTCAGCGGCCCAAAAACTCTAAGCTAGTCATCACAAATTTTATACTCGAGTTAGTCTGGTAAGTGACCTCAGTTTGTTTATTACCAGAGCTTCTTTCGTCAACACAGCACCTCACAGCACCATGCATTAAGAGTCCTAAATGGTATGTTTTCCCAACACTGTGCTGTCCATATGGCTTCTTCTGATGCCTTTCGATATTTTCTTCAGATAATGAAAGATTGCTTTATATCATGTTAGACGCATTCGGGGTGCCTTTTTCATGCACAAGGTTTGAGTCAAAGTTGACTTACTGCCACTCTTGCTAAATGCATCCTTCTTCTGGATAGTTATGGCCATTGCAAACAGGACACGCTGTCCTCTGCTATGTCCCATCTGGCTACGCTTGGCATACTTTTAACGAAGAGAAACCCTAGGAATTTTGGCTGCATGTTTAACTCGCGCTCTGATTCGCTGTTTTCCATAACGCAGGCTGATAGGGGGTCGGTGTGAGCCCCACTGGTTTTCCTAAACTGGGAAAAGTAGACGTTGTTGGAAAACACTGCTGGATTCGCCTTAACCAGGTCTCGCGATTGAAACAAAAATTTACCCCATTAAACTAGGTCAAAGGTTAAAGTTGCCGGATAATCGCACCTTTAAGATATTCATCACACATACGAAACGATGCCTCCAGGCCATACAAAACCCAAGCAGGCGTCTTACGTGTTCAATTCTGAGTGCAATGCTGTGTATCTTTATGTATTTTGAGCATATGTTTATGAGATATTGCTTTGTTAACGCATCAAGTCGGCCCGCCGCGCGCGTTCCGAGGCATCATCAGTTGCCGCCTGCCGCCCATACCGGCCGTAAGTCGCCGTGCAGTGTTCCTCAAAATCGTTGCTTCTCCGAAACAAGGGAAGCTGTTAACACTTTTTGATGCACAACATGCGCAATAGACTTCCCATGGCCTGTGTGAAATTTGGGCGAGATTGCAAAACGTGTCGAAGACGTATCTTCAAAAAATCTTCCGGGGGTCACATCCACCGCTCTTATCATGGCCAGGGGAAAATACCTGGTGTAACGAGCAAGGGAAGCCCCTTTGCAGTCCAAGTTGAGCAACGCCGCTTATGTCTTACATGTGACACTTTTTGTCATTTCATCACTTGCTTTTGAAGCTCGCCCGCGGCGCGTAAAAAAACAAACATGCCAAGAGTTGCCTTATTACATGTGACCACTCAAAGATAAAATATAATTTCCTAACGCCTGGATGTTTTTCTGAACGGAAATTAGCCGAAATGTTGGATTTAGCAGAGCACGGTTTACTCACCTGAACAGGATGAAGAAGAATCATTGTTCTCATCAAAGTTCAAGACCAGCGTGGCGAACGACAACCTTGAAGTAGGAAGGCTCTTCTTTGGTTTGTTTGTGGCTGGGTTTGTGCTGTGCGTGTGCGTGGGATATTCATGTGATGTGCGCCGCTCACAGGGCGTTCCCAGTAATTTGCTGTTTAAAATGTGATGAACTAGGGGAGGCAGCAGCTACCACCAGTGTGGAACACCCCCAGATGCACTACAATGCAATGCAATGCCATTGACAAAAATTAGCTTTGCTGCCGCAACGAACGAGAGCGCAGCCCTCCCCGAGCGGAAACGATGATGTATCGCAGTGCTTTAAAATGTACGCCACGCGACAAATGCACGTTAACGGGCGCCCTTATTCTGTCCGCGAAACGAAGTTGGACTCATTGTGTGCCCGAAGAAATACAAAGCTCCGCCTTCCATCCGTCCATCAATTTATTAATGTCTATCCGGAAGTCTGATCTTATTAATCACAATGCCGGCTTGGGGAAACAAACACTCCCGGATAATTTTCTCCGTGTGGCGTCGTCTGGCCTGATACTATCTCTAGACAGCTGGCGCGACAACTTCCATAGCCTCGCTTGCTTACGAGTGCGGCGGGGACTAATGATTTTCAGTAACCCAATCCCTTCATGCGATGATCGTGATGAGCTTTAATGAGACGCTCCTCTGAATCTGAACCTATGCCAAAATGCTCTGTATACACAAACACATCTTAATGCTCTCTAACTTTAGTACAAATGCAGCGATTGCATCCGCAGAAGAATTGGTTGTAGCCCAAGCAATTATATTTTGTACGCATCAGCCATCTGCTAGCACAGTGACACGTTGCAGCCCTCACAGCACGTACTTCATGAGAACCCGTTTTTGGAGGAAACAGAGCTCCACTCGCTTGCATGTGGACCGGGCAGCTCTTCCGCACATTTTTCGGTGTTGACTCCTGCACCGCTCTAACGATCCACCCGTTTAGCTGCGATATGTCTTTGAGTTATCGAGATAAGCCAGCCACTCGGGTATGCCCATAAAAAAAGCCAGGCGGACTCAGCCTAGAAGAACGGACCGGGCACTCGTGGAAGTCTTACAAGAGACAGCTCTTACGCCAAATCCCGCCACCAGCCACTGCGGGGTCCTACGGGCTGCGCATGTTACGGGGAGAGGGGGGGGGGGGGGGGGGCGGGGGGAAGAGGGCGGCACCATCCTGTTAGAACCACTACACGCGGAAGTTGTCGATGCGGAACCGCTGAAGCTGGATCCAGGATGTTTACAGGAGGCACCAGTATTGCTCTGAGCTGATGGTGATGAGACATTCGACTGCATTCTCAAAGCGAGGTGGTCAGATTATTCCAGAGCAGCTAGTGGCGCATCACGCCGTGACCTGCCATCTGTGACCAAGCTGTGCTTGAATTATGCAGCGCTATCTCCCACATCCATCGGGTCAGGCGGTTCGATTGCCTAGAATCGGTGTTTTTGGGCTGTTGACCTCACCACCCAGGTATGAGCGGGCTTTCTCTTAAAGCCAGATCATTTTCTGGTAATAATCAGATTCTTGGCAGTGCCCAGTTAGCCATGAACAAAACTTCTCTTGATCTTTCACGTACGCAGCTAAGGGGATTTGCTGCGGCAGAGACGCACTCCGGTATCTCGCTTCAAAATTCGGTTGTCGAGCCGACGCTACAACCAATCTCTTGAAGGAAGGTTGGCAGTGAGTTCCAGGGTCTCACCTGTTATACTGGGCCGCTTTTTAATCGTTTGAAGGGCTCTGTTGCCTTTTTACCTGATTTTGCCTTGTGTAGATTATTAACGGATCCAAAAATAGACTTTTACATAACCTTCAATATATCTTGTTTCATGATGGAGCCGTCCTCTTCAAATGGCTTTTGAAGTTACGCTAGGTTGAAGTCGTTGATCGTTTTGTGGTCGTTGTATAGCACCACGGCACCAAATAAATGAATTGGGATCAGATAGCGTAAAACGAAAGTGCTATTATCGGGTTCGTCTGGTTGTTATCAGCGGACTAAAATGTGTCGCTGTATTCTAAATTTCCCTCAACATCGCGAGTTTCTCGCCGCATCTGGCAACCAAATCTTGTCACCAATCAGCTAGAGACCGCGTTGCCGGGAGTTTTAGATCATCATACGGCCATTGCCCACCCACGCAAAGCAATGTCTCATCGAGCTTTCTCAGGCTGTCAGGCGGCCGCTCGGGCCGCCTTTCACCGGACCGCCTCACTCACCGGCTGCTCGGATAGAGAAGGCTTGAAGGCCACCGGAGGCGGAAAACGCAAGGCTCATGAGGACCCTGGTCATCACGCAGTCGGTGCGAATACGGAACAGCTGACGTGGGCGACCAGCCCGCAGACGGGACTTTGGGCTACAAAGCGGATTCATTCCCATGTCTAGTACCCCTCCCCCCACAACCCAACCGGCGTCGCGCCGTCGTCGAAGGGAATGTGCCACGTTTGAAGGTATTGAGATAAGCATCAGATATGATAGAAAAAGCTTACTTGTAACCATTGGTACGTTTTCAATGTTCAAAAACGACCCAAGGTAGCAAAATTTCAAAGTTTGCCAAAATGGGCCCCATTGCGTCATTATTTGATGGCGCCATGGAATGGATTAGTGACGACAACAATACCTGATAGCATCTGGCAGCCAGACCCAAAAATACCTCGCAATGCACGAAAGCTGACGCCAACCGGCCATTCTCGTCGCGGCCGCTGGATTGTGTGGTGGACTAGTGAATGGCTTGTTTGTGGATTCTTTGTCTTTGTACTGGTCGTAACAGAAACTTTGGTGGGCTGTTTGACATACGCAACGTAGCGATCGCCAGCTTTTAAGGCACATTATCAATATCAAAGCACGCTATGCTGTGAAGGCTGCCATCAGGGCAATAGAACACTAGGTACACCAAAGTTTTCACTAGATGGTATCGATACATGCTACAATTATACCAGAATAGAGATAAAGCCCAAACTTAGGATTTCAAACTAAAAATTGGCAGTGCTTTGCTAGCGGCACCTTTGGTCCGTGTGTGGTGATTAAGTGTGATCGCGTGTATCAGCCGCAAACCGCTTGAAGTGCGTTGCGTTCAAGACCGTGTAATAGGTGCGGCGGTAGGATTGGCGGTTGGGGGGTCGGTTTGTTTTAGACTAATTTCGGATGCCTCTCGGTATATCTCGCATATCTTGTTTCTTGCCACGCCACATTATATCTTGGTTCGCACATCGTGACTCGTTTTAAACAGTTACGAACGGTGTGCGATAAGCTACGGGCTGTTGAGTGCTGCATGCCAAGTGGCCGGTAAAGGTGCTCTCAGGTACATTATGTTGAAGCTGAAAATATTGTTATTTCTCAATATATGGGTGTGGAGATTGTTGTCTGATTGGTAATGGTGTACTCAACATATGCAATGATTGCCTTGCACCATTATCTACAGGGTGTTCCCACCCATGAAAAAGGCCAAGCAGCAATTGTGTCAGTTCAGCACAGCTGCATGATTACAAAAGCTACACTTATTGACATGCGCTCGGGTGGGGAAGGGGCAAATTGCCCCCTTTCTGAAGGTTTTTCCAGAATGGTTTCTGAACGGCGCTCCGCAGCGGCGCCACATTTTGCATAGCTGTAGATAATTGAATAGCGGATCGTTTGACATAACAAATTTAGATGTACCCTGAACGGTCGCTGACGTATGGCAGGTCAAAGTCAGGCCATGGTTTCAGCAGAGGCAATTTCTAGGGAATCGTCCAATCTGATAAAATAACAGAGTGTCAGACGAAGCCATACATCTCTGAGATGCTCTGAGAGGCATTATTCAGCGTACGTGAAATTGTAGGGTTAGGTTTTTCCCAACCAGAATAATTAAAATGCGTGAATTATGGATGTGCTGTGCTGCAGGCTGCCTCGCCCCACTGCCACCCCATGTTTGTTTTTCATTGGGTCTGAAACACTTCATTTTGACCAAATGCTACCTTCGTGTTGTAGTTTTGTTTCATTCATCCCACGGCCCAGTCAATGCCACGAAATGATGCCCGAAGCAGGTGATCATGATGCATTAATAACTTTTGTCCCCGTTTTTTTTTGGTAATATTTTAGCAACAAGATGAGAAGGGCAAACCAACATTTGCCAGTGCATTTCAACATTGCGGGGGTTGCTCCCATCACAAAATGCAACTTGCACAAAATGCAAGTGCTCCATGTCTGCAATACAAACGTATTAAACATTGGAGTAGGAAATGTTGTAGGTAAGGGGGGCGATGGTTTGTGATGTGCCTGAAATTTACAGTTGGTCAGCTAGATCAAGCATCTTTGTGATTTATACTAGGTCTTATGGTAAAAAATAAAGAAATAGTGAAATTGCTCAGGATACACTGCTAACAACTTCACCATGGCATTGCAGGATGGTTGCTTACCCAAGGCATGATTTCAGCATTGTGACATTTGTAGAAGTTGAGGTTTGGGTCAGATATTACAATATTCTGAATACTCAGCTGTAGCCCAGTCCTCAGCATTATGCCCATTAAGCAAAATCATTGCATGATTTATATCAGCAAAATTTCTTTGTTACAATTGCGGTAAATGTTGAGTGATGATGGTACAGAAATATCGTGTCAACAATTTATGCTGCATTTCGATAAGGATATACATAACTGGGTTATGGTTTCAGGGCAATTTAAAGTCATTTTGGTGCTCTCACTGCCGTGAGCCAATGCTGCACATGTTTCTAACAGTGTTGTGTCCTCTAAATCTAGCCTAGCTGCCCATTCCTCTCCAACTGCTTTGTTGTGCCTTTCCTTCCCTGAGATCAATGGATGGAATTTAAAGTTACAAGTTGCAACGCTTGGTGAGGAATAAAACAAATTTGTGTCATTATGTCAAATAATCAAACATTCATGGTGCAGCATTTCTTATATGAAAGCTAGCTTTTGCGGTTCAGTTTTCAGAGAAGCCTGTGAGGAAAGCATGCGTATTCTCCTTAGGCCTAAAAACCTCCTGCCAATGCTTTAAGGGAGCATGGCTACATAGGCCATATGTGTGTCAGGTGTTCCAGCTCTTCAATATCATTCAATGAATTTTTAAATTTTTTTCAAGGCAACTGTGCAGTACCAGTTCACCATCATGACAGTTATTGTTGTCATGCTAATGCAAGACCACAGCTCATTGTTATAATCTTTTCTACTTTGAAGCACAACTGCTTTCAAACCAGAGGTGCTTGCAATATCACCGTGCCCTCGCTGCTGTGCTGGTACTGAGGCGGCACTGCCGGACCTTTACAGCAGTGGCCGCCAGCATTACAACTCAAGCACCGAACACAGTGCCTGGTCCTTCTTCTGACCACGTTAAGGACGGCCTGCTTTGGACTTTTGATATGTATACATATATATATATATATATATATATATATATATATATATATATATATATATGAGGGTAATGTATGGCCTGAACGTGCAGCTGTGGTAAAGAGAAACGAGTTATTACAATAGTTTTGCGGGATATTACAAGAAATACGCATACCTCTTCTAATCTACAAAATATACTTGACAGGTATTATGTATTCACCGGGCTACAAGCAACAACCTGTGGCAAGGG
Organism: Pollicipes pollicipes; assembly: GCF_011947565.3. NCBI lineage: Eukaryota > Metazoa > Arthropoda > Thecostraca > Pollicipedomorpha > Pollicipedidae > Pollicipes > Pollicipes pollicipes. The sequence goes on from NW_023597054.1 coordinate 6,180,821, forward strand.
TGCACAGCTTTATTGTGCCTGACGCATGGAACCTAGCGCGACAGTAGCCGTCCAAAGCTGGCCGTGCCCAACGCGGCCAGAAGCAGGACCAGGCACTGTGTTCGGTGCTTAAAAGAAAAAAGCCAACAGGAGGAGATGGTCAGATTTGACGTCCGCGTCTTCTTTTTACAGCGTCCGGGAGGGTGCCATTCTTTTTCCAGTGCGGTACATTTTGGCGTTTTTTTTTGTAACATTGACTTATGGTCTAGAAATAAAGAAAAATGCCCCGTTGGCGACAAGTGCCGCACAACCCGAAAGTGATTACACCTACGTTTGCGACGTGCATTCAGCAGCGAAATCTTTACTAAGAACCAATCACCTTCCGCGGATTGTATCATATGTGCCACAAAATCGCTCTTGCGAGTGTATCAGCGGCCATACTGTTCCCTACTGAAGGAAATCTTGACTGCACTTTTGCTCGGGATAGTAGAAAAACATCGTTTGATTTTCAATTATGGAAAACATGGGTATTCCATCGACAGCATTACTCTATCATTTGCGTGTTTATCTTAAAGGGAGTGTTCGACATATGAAGATATTGAGGTACGCATCAGATATGGTGGGAAAAGCTTACTTGCAACTATCGGTGAGCTTTCAAGGTTAAAAACGACGCTAAGTAGCAAATTTTCAAAGTTTGCACAAATGCACCCCATTACGTCATTGTTTGATGGCGTCATGGAATAGTATTGTGACGACCGCAATACCTAGCAGTATCTGGCAGCCAGACCTAAAGAACGCATCGAAACACATGAAAGCTGACACCAACCGGCCAATGTCATCGCGGGCGCTGTGTCGAGTGGCGGATTAGTGGGTGGTTTGTGGACTCTTTGCTCTGGTGCTGGCGGTAAGAAAAGCTTTGGTGGAGTGTCTGACATAAGCAGCGTGGCGATCGCCAGCTTTTATGGTAGATTATTAATATTTAAGCACGGTATTCTGTGCTGCTGCAGTCCTGCTATGCTCTCGATGGTTTTGTCAATGCATTATTGCCGACCCATCGTTGCCTGCAGTGCTGTAGTCCTGACATTGAGACATGGGATGTACACAGTACTTACTTCCTTTATTGTTTGCAACTGAAAACGCTGTGTCGTGCGAAAATAAATAAATTTATCACCTTGCTATGAATTGATTGCCAAAGCATTGCTCTTGCTATGGTAAAGTTGGTAAGGTTGGGCTACCAAGAATGTATTTTTTGCTTAGGATTATTTACGCAATTAACAGTTAACTCTGATATGACCATGGTGGTGCCATGCCATTTTTGCTGTAGATAGTACTTTGGCATTGTTGTGTTATATCTTCTAATATTTCTGGGACTACGCACCACACAGGCTATCCCCGATTCTACCACACAGGCTGGTCCCGTTCACACGGCTTGATCGGAACCAAAAACGGTGTATTCTCCGTCTCATTTACACCCTGCACCACGCTCACAACCACGCTACCCCCAAGCGGCGCGCAAGCCGCTATCGCCACTTCCGACAGCATCAGCGGATGGCGCTTTAATCACTGCCATCCCTAACATTCCCCGAACACAAAACAAGCCATTCACAAGCCCAGCCTTTGCGGCGGACGTACAGGTCGCCCCGATCGCGTAATGGCCGTTACACCTGGGACCACTGGCGACCCCAATGCACGCGGAATCTGCGCATCGGACGAAGCCGGGGCAGGCACTGCGGTCGCGTGTGTGGGCTCTGGCATTCCGCGATCTGGAACAGCTACTTCGCTATCCGAATCAGAGACAAGGTCAACTGTAACTGACACACCAGACCCGACCTGCTCGGCGGCTACAGGACTACCCACAGTCACAGTCACATCATCTTCAACATCAGTATCCAGCGCAGCTGATGTATCACGCACCACACACTTCTTCAAGTTACTACCATGAACCAAAAAACTTTTCCTTCCATAGCGGAATACATAATCAGGTCACTTCACAGCTACGATCACGAACGGACCTTTAAACCTAACTGACAGCTATTTGTGAGACTCCTCTTCACAACGTTTACTTTCAGCATGACACTGCCTCCCACCTAAAGGTCGCTGAAAGACTCAACTCAGCTGTGTTCCCGAACAGAATCAACATGCTTTACAGCATCGTCACGCACACTGGCGAACATATTCTGTAGTTCACGAACGTACTGATCATAAGTCTGACTCTTTATGTCAACATGTCCACCAGTCATCTCGGACACCACGGGGTGTCTCGGCTCACAGCCAGTCATCAGCTCGAAGGGTGAATGTCTGGTCGATGAGTGGACACTGGAACGATAGGCTCCCACTACCACAGGTACCCACCGGTCCCTGTTATCCTGCTTCTCGGACACAAAGTACGACAGGGCGTCACACAGCATACGGTTAAAGCTCCCGGTCTGACCATTACAAGCAGCATGCGCCGCCGTCGTGCGAAGCTTCTTGATGCCCAAACATGCACAAATCTCTCGACACAACTCGCTCTCGAAGTTGCGACCTTGATCTGTCAACAGCGACTTTGGCACACCGTAACGACTGATCAAATCAACGAAACAGTCAGCTATCGTCGCAGCTTTTTAATCTCGCAGTCAACACACTTCCATCCACTTTGTGAACAGGTTGGAACACACAAGCACAAAGCGGTTACCAGACTAGGTCTCGGGCAGTGGACCTAGGATATCTGCTGACCACTGAGAGAACGGTTCCTCCAACACAGGAATGGAACCCACATCCTCCTTGCTGCCACAGTTAGGACGCTTCACACGCGCACAAGCTGCACACGAACGACAGCAATCACGAACATCCCGTTTCATGCTGAACCAATAGTAGTGCGCCGTCAGCCTAGCCAACGTTCTCACAACGCCAAGTGTGCCGACATAGGAATATCATGGGCCAGCCTTATGATCTCCTCCCTTAAACATGATGGCACAACAACCTGAGGATCTTTTCTGTCAACAATCTGTCTCAACACCAGTAGGTCTTTGACACACAGGTGCTCACGGTCACACAGGTAGATTTGTACCTCAGCAGATGCGTCGTCTGGAGACTCCTTCCCGGACTGCAGGCAGACCATCCCCAGCTGCAGGGTGTCGTCCTCCCGAGTTGAGAGAGCCTGCAGGGAGCTCTCATGCAGGCGAACGTCTTCTTCTTCTGACTCCTCCCTTCTTCCAGCTTCTTCCGCTGTTTCCGCTGTGGTGCACCTTACATGCGTCTCCACCGCCTCACTAGAGAGTGAGTTTGCGTGAGGGATGTCAGCGCCAGGTCGGTGCTCGATGTGCAAGCCGGACTGACTCAAGTGCAGGATCCATCTTGCCAGACGGCTCTTGCAGTCCCCAGAGCCACTTCAGCGCTTGATGATCGTTGATGACGGTAAACTTGGTACCCGTGAAGAAGTACCTGAAGCGATGCACAGCTCGGGTGATTGCCAGGAGCTCTTGCTGGGTTGTCAGATACTTCTCTTCCGCAGAAGTCCACTTTCCGGAGGCGTATTCCACCACATATTCCTCCGAACTTGTCACTTGACTGAGCGTTGCTCCCCATCCTCTTACACAGGCTTCTGTGGTCACGCGGAACGGAAGACCGGAATCCGCAGGACGGACCACAGGGTGATTTGAGACTGCTTTACACAGATCTTTGAACGCAACATCGGCTGCTTCCGTCCACTTCATGTTGTCCCCTCTCGTTAGGTCGGTGAATGGCGCCGCACGCGCACTTAAGCGCGGGATGGGGTGCCAGAAGTGCCCCACCATTCCCAGGAACCGGAGAACTTCTGTCTTGGTCGTTGGCTTCTTGTATTTGCTGATGGCCTCCACATTACTCGCAGCAGGGCGGATGCACCCTTTCGAGATGACGTGGGGCAGGGATTTGACCTATCTCTGCGCGAAACAGCACTTCTTCTTCTTCGGATTGAGCCAGCCGTATCTCTCCAGTCTTGAACACACCTCCTCCAGCAGCTTGAGGTGCTCCTTGAGCGTTCTACTGAACAGGAGAGCATCATCCAAGTAGACTACAACTGACTTGTGAAGCAGGTCCTTCAGGACCTTGGTCATGAGGCGCTGGTAAGTAGCAAGTTCATTGCACATGCCGAAGGCCAGGGTTTGGTAGCAATACTAACCCTGTTCTGCCAAGAACGCTGTTTTCAGCTGTGCTTCTTCATCCAACTTGACCTGCCAGTAGGCCGCTGTTTGATCCAGCTGTGAGAAACAGCACGACTCTGTGCCCACTGATGTCAGAAGTGACTCGATCCGAGGTAATGGAAAGCAGTCCTTCACTGTGCACCGGTTTAGTTATCTGAAGTCGGTACAGAACCTGTACTCACCATTCCCTTTCTTCTTCACCAGGAGAATAGGACTTGCGTAGGGACTTTGACACTCCTTCGTCACTCCTTTCTTGAGCATGTCTTCAATTTGATCAGCCACCACTTCACGAAGAGCTGGTGGCACAGGATACACCTTCTTCTTCTTGGGCTCTTCACACAGCTTGATGTCGTGCTTGATCAAATCAACTTGACCCAGCTCCATGCCTTCCTGAGTGCACACATCATACTTGCTCGGGACTTGTCTCACTTGCTCTTCCTTGTCTTGAAGCAGGCTACTCAGGTCAACTTGCTTTTCTTGCAGGAACTGTCTTGGATACAACAAATCCTCCTCCAGGATGCTATCTGTCTCACCATCAGCTTCGACAACACACCGACACACAGTCACTGGAGCCTGGTGCACAGGAACACCAAAACAGGTCACTTTTCCTGTCGCAAAGTCAATGCTGACTTCAGCAGCTCGTAGGAAGTCGGTTCACAACAAGACCTTGTCGCCACAAGCCCCTGTCAGAGCCTCCATGTTCACTTTGTCACCTGTATCTGAGATGGAGATGTCACATGTTGCACATCCATGAACACTCAGACTCTCTTGGCCAGCTCCTACCACCCGGGCACGACTTGGACCCAGTGACAGACCAGCTTCCCTTGAAGTTGCCTTAGACACCAAGGTCCGCTCACTTCCACAGTCCAGAACATCCTTGAGATGATGCTCATCTAGCTCAATTTCCAAAGTTATGGTCTTGCCCACAGTTACTTTTTTGGTTGATACGCAGTTTTTGGCTATATGTCCAGTTTTATGACATTTCCTGCACCTTGTGTGACAGTTTTCTTCACTATGGCCCATCAGGGTACATTTCCACACCTACGTACACCGTCCATACTGGTACAGTTCTTGGCCAGGTGACCAGGTTTCCTGCATTCGTAGCACCTCCTTTCCTGAACTCGCCTTGATGCTGCAACTTGGCCTTGACTGCTGCTACTTACTTGGAGTAGTGTCATGTGCTGAACGAGCTGATCAACTGATGTGAAATCCTCGTCACTCAGCTTGTGCGCCCAGGCCTGCGGTGCACCCTTAACCGTTTGCACTATCAAAAGTCTTGACAGTGATTCCTGTGGCAGATCAGGCAGAACTTGCTTTAACTGAGCCCTCAAGCTCCCCACATACTCACGAGATGTCTCTACGGCTTTCAGCTTTCTTCCCTCCATGCTCTGCAGCACATGGGTTTGAGCTCCTCTGGTTGCAGGAGTTTCAGCACAGATTTTTCTGCAACTTCCAGCATCTCCTTCAAATCAGCAGTCTGCAGCTCAGCTTCCAGCCTAGATGCAAGCCATGCAGCTTTAGGACATTCTCCAATCACAAACAACAGCAACTCACGTGCCACAACAGCTTCTAGTCCAGACAGCGTGCAAAACCTTTTAAACTGCGAAAAATTGAGATGGCTCCTCATAAACGACACTAGAAGGTTTCAAGTTCAACGGCATCTTGATTTTTCTCCAAACTTTGCCTTAATCCTGACTGTAGGTAAAGACTGTGGACCTAGACTGTAAACAACCAACCGTAGGCCAAATCGGCGCACTTGGGCTCCCAGTCACGAAGCAATGAGCTCTTTATCCCACCGCTGAATGTTATATCTTCTAATATTTCTGGGACTACGCACCATACCGGCTATCCCCGAATCTGCCACGCAGGCTGGTCCCGTTCACACGGCTTGATCGGAACCAAAAAACGATGTATTCTCCGTCTCATTTACGCCCTGCACCACGCTCTCAACCACGCTACACCCAAGCGGCGCGCGAGCCGCTATCGCCACTTCCAACAGCATCAGCGGATGGCGCTTGAATCGCTGCCATCCCTAACAGTTGAATCAGTTGTTATCAGTCATTCATAAAATATAAGCTGCTGTCTCATAGGCTTGACATAGAGAAGTCAACCAATGTGGTTCATTGTGTAATGGCACCGGTCAACAGCTGTGGCCCTACCTCAGTGCTGTACTGTGGCATGCCATAATAAACAATGATATGGTTTTTGCACTGCAATCCATGCTGCTTTCATAAAAATTCCATCATGAAAAGATGAGTTAAGCGTCCTCTCTTGTGTTGGTTCCCTATCTCACATCTAACTGACCAAAAATACATGATACAATATCCAAGTCACTTTCAGCAAAGCAGACAAACAATAAGTGGCATCACTTGCTCAGCCTTGCTTCGGGAATCCAGAAAACGTAGGTGAGAAAGATGCAAACACATCTTCCACTTCCACAGGCATCCAACGTGCTGCAGCCATTAGGGTGGTTTACTAAAAGAATAACAATTTTTTTACATGTGTTGAAATGACACTGCAAACATGCTGACCATGCACAAAGCTGGAAACTTGACAAGTGCATGTAATTAAGGTTGGATGGGCAATATGCAAGAAATCGATGAAACTGCCATTGCACACAAGGCTCATGATAAAAATTTGTATCGTGGGCTATCCAAGACACCAACAGCAATACTTTTCTACCTTTCTCAGCACCCAGCATCTCAGGCAAGTTGCAGTGACTATGACATTGATGACTCACGAGCCATGCTCGCCTGCATAAAAAATTGGGAAGACAGTACAGTGTGCGTTAGTAATAATATAGCTTTGTGTTCTCAAAATTCTTGAGGGAAAGACAGTTTTGCAAAGCCATATCATGTGAGCCTATACTGAGCACGTGCATTAACACGCGCTGAGGTGGGGCCCAGCTTAACCCCCGAAAGTTTTTCCAGGATAATTTCCGAACGGCGCTGTGAAGCTACGCCAAATTTTGTGTAGTTGTAGAAAATTAAATAGCAAATCGTCTGACATCACAAATTTGGATGTACTTTTTGGGGTTACTGACCTATAGCAGGTCAAAGTCAGGCCATAGTTTCAACGAAGGTAATTTCTGGGGAATCGTTCAATCTGGCACAACAACGGAGCGTTTGACGAAGCCATACATCTCTGAGATGCTTTTTAGGCACCGCAAATATTGAATGAGCAAATTACGTTGACCTAAGGTCAGGTATAAAGGTGAGAGCAAGCTCAAAGCCAGCCTGATTTAGTACTATAGGGCTTGCGGGATGGAGTAGTTTGTGGTGCGCTTGTTGACAGCAGGAACCGCATTGTACATCTTCCATTGACTTCTTAGAGGTCGGATCAGGTCATTGACCTAAGATGACCCGGGTCGAAATTTTGTTTTAGGAACCTACTGCCTAGCGTATTCTTTGTCGCCTATTCAAATGCAAAACTCAGAGCAGATCTGCGTGATTTTGGTCACCATGACCTTCAAATGATCAAACAAGATCACTGACCTTAACTGAGCATGTGACCTTTTGCTTACAAACAGTTGCCTAGGTTCTGGGGACACTTTGGGAGACCAACCTGGAATTTGATCTTGTTTGACCTTATTTAACCTGAAGGTCATGACCTAGGAAGTTCAAACTTTGACCTAAGTGAGTTCACGTGTAGGTCAAGACACCCTGCAAATTGGTGACTTTAGCTCTCTTACTTTCTGAGGTCTTAGGGGGTCAAATTCACCCCCACTCGAGTAAAGGGTATCTAGCCGGCCGCCCGGGCGCGTGTTTATGAGCTGCACGAACCAGCCCCTGCTCCCATAATAAATTGCTGATATAATGACACCCAATAGATGAAATACATGCTGTAACACCTCAATGGGTTCAAAATGTTGGCAAAAACATAATGAAGTACGAGCTTGCGTTTTTACACCCCTGCGGCATAAGTGCTAGTGCTTCTCTTAGCTTGCCAGCGTTCCTTTGCCATGTTCAAACGCGTCAAATCGCAAGTCCCAACAGGAGTTCATGGTAATGCGGATCAAGAGGTTGTACTTGTGGAACGCAATTTTGTGTTCAAGATTTAAATTGGTACAATAAGTGTGAAATGTTTCGTGAAATATCTGTCTAACATTACTGTAATGTTTCCCTAATTTCGGAACTGCCTTGCTAGCCCATAAACCCGTGCAAATTTCTGTGCTCCGGTACACCAGGCGCCGACCAAGCTGTCTGTAAGGGATGCGTCAGTAGAAAAAAAAACACCGCCAACAGGGGGAAAAAGACAGATTTGCCGTCGCGTCTTTTTTATAACTTTCAGGAGAGTGCCCGTTTTTTGGGTGCCGCACTTTTTTGCAGACAGTGCCGTTCTTTTTATACCACTTGACCTGTGATCTAGAAATGAGGAAACATGACCCATTCACGAGTGCCGTACAACCCGAAAGTTCGCACTCTTATGTTCGCGACACGCATTCAGCGGCGAAATCTTGCTGACAGTCAATCATCTTCCGCGCATTGTATCATACGCGCCGTATCATCGCTTTTGCGAATGTACCAGCGGCCATGCTGTATGGACCATAAGCAGAAAACTGCCTGTAGGAAGACCGCGATCGCATGTGGTTTCTATGGCGTTATTAATGCCAAGGCAACTTTGAAATGGGCTCTAAATAAACCGCTTTGCATATTTGCGGGCATGTAATTCAGGAACCAGATCGTTTTGGGTCTTCCAAAGGATATGAACGCAAACTGCACCAAAAAGTCCTCAAGATGGATATTTCAATTCAAAACGCCATACAATCGTGGAACATTCCCTTTAACAAAATACACTGCCGTGGCCAAGGAAAGAAGAGCTCAAAGCTCTTACCAGACGCTCTTACTAAACTCCTTTCCTGGACGAGAAGGTCTATCAGACCAACAGACATGAATTGAAGAGGATTACGATTTCCAAGCACGTCATAATCATGCATTAGGGATGCCAAAAGGTGTAAAAGCAACGGAAAACAGTGATGGGAGGCTCACTCAAAGCACGTTTTGCTATTTTTCTTTGAATATCAGTGCAAATTGTCTATGATGTGACAAGCCATGCGATCAATGGGATAACATAAGTAAACTTAACACGTGCCCGGGTGGCCGGTAGAATACCCTTCGCTCGGGTGGGGGTTAATGTGATTCCCTTAGACATCCAAAACTAGGAGGGCTCGAGATACCAAAATAACAGGGTGCGTTGAATTGTACATGATCCCAGTTGGGTCAGAATTTGAGGTTCCTGGTCATGACCACCGGAAAAAAAGGTCAAACGATGTCAAACTCGTTGGTCTCCAAAGTTTCCCCAGAACCTAGACACCTGATCTAAGCAAAAGGCCACATGCTCATTCAAACTCAATGACCTTGTTTGACCTTTCATAGGTCATGGTGACTCCAATCATAGGAGACTGCTCTGCGTTTGGCATTTGAATCAGCGAAAAAGATGACGCTAGGCAGTATGCTTCTAAAAACGGAATGCTGGCCTGGGTCATTTTGGTTCAGTGACATATCCAACCTATAAGAAGTCCATGGAAGATATCTTATGCGGTTCCTGTCAACAATAAATTTGAAATGAGCACCACAAACTACCCCACACAGTAAGCCCTAGGGTAATAATATAGGTTGCTTTTGACCTTGGTTTGACCTTCATATCTCACCCTAGGTCAATGAAATCTGGTCATCTAATTGCTGTGCTGCGTAAGAAAGTATCTCAGAGATGTACGGCTTCGTCTACCACTCCGTTGCTCCATCAGATGGAACGATTCCCGAGAACCTGACTTCGCTGAATCCATAGCCTGACTTTGATCTGTCGTTGGTCAGCGATTTTACAAGGTACATCCAAATGTTAATGTCATGCGATTCGCTATTCAATTGTCTACAATGATGCAAAATTTGGCGCGACTGCACTGCGTGGTTTGGACACGATTCCGGAAAAACCCTTGGGGGGGAACAATTCGATCCCCACTTGAACACATGTTAAGGATTTTCTTTACCATAAGCCAAATGGGACATACGGCGGGTATAGAGTGAGACATAGGTGCCCTTGACGCATTAAATCATGCGCCAGTCGTAAACCCTCAAATGACTTGGCATGCAATACATCAAGCCAGGTTTGTGATGTCTTCGTCCAGGGGTCCGGTTCAGCTCGGTCAGAGAGACAGGGAGCGACGCGGCGATCTGTATTGGACCGAGTCCAGTGGCGTCCTGCCCCTGCTATCCCAGGCAGGCACGACATAACATTTAGTTCGGGTGAACTACCACTCATAAGTCAGCTTGCATACACGCACCTATCGCACGCCCCGTACGGTCCGCCACGGGACGGCGGTCAGCGCTCGCGGCGGTAGATTCCACCGGCTGCATTCCACCGCGCGACCGAGGCCGCGCCGCGACACGGCAGGGACAGCATGCTGTGCCGCGGGGCCGGCTGGACGTGCTAACAACTAATACTGATGTTGTGAGCACGCCCAGCCGGCCCGGCGGCACAGCATGCCGTCCCTGCCGTGTCGCGGCGCGGCCTCGGCCGCACGGTGGAATGCGACCTACCGCCGCGGGCGCTGACCGCCGTCCCGTGGCGGACCGGACGGGACGCGCGATAGGTGCGTGTATGCAAACTGACTTACGAGTAGTAGTTTACCCGAACTAAATGTTATGCCGTGCCTGCCTGGGATAGCAGGGACAAAACGCCACTGGACTCGGTCCAATACAGATTGCCGCGTCGCTACACGTCTCTCCCTGGCCGAGCTGAGCTGAACCGCTAGACGAAGACATCACATGGCGCAGCCAACAGTTGAACCTTCTGCGAGATATTCTTGATACATGCACTCTGCATGGCCTATAGTCTGTGATCAGATTGCAAGATGGGTAACACTGAAGAGGACACTGAAGAGGACACTGTACCACCGTGGCTGACGAAGTTGCTGGGTGGCCTTCAAGACCAGCGCCGGCAGGATCTCCAAGAGCAGCAAGAACAACTTCGACGTGACCTCAATCTCCTCAGGCCAGAGATACTGGATATACACCGGCAGCTAACGCTAGTAGAGACTCAGGCATTTGAAGCAACCGGGCGGGATGCCCGGTGCAATCTGCCGCTGACGTCCACTGGTACCGCTACTGTAGAACCAAGGGCTCCACTAGTACCACCGAACTCGGACGCTCCATTACCAACAACAACGGCACCTTCAGTGGATGCAGCACCGCTAGGAACAACGGTATCCTCAGCGAGATGACTGCCTTACTATGCCATAAGACCGCCCACAGTATCATCGCCAGGCAAGCTCTCCGTGTCCATCAGTCTACGCGAATTCCGAGCATGGAAGTCATCTTGGAACGACTACAGCAGGCTCTGTTATGTCACCACCTTCAGTCTTGAAGATCAGCTGGCCTACCTGCGCTCCTGCCTCACTGAAGACATGCGTGCAACATCTCAGCACGCTATCGGCACCGACGAGGAGTCTGACACGGTTCAGTCATTGTTGGACAAGATAGAACATCATCTTCGCCAGCAGTGCAAAATCGCCATCGACCAAGTGAAGTTTGAAGGGAGGCAACAGGAAGAGCGCGAGCCCTTCGATGCCTTCTTGGTTTCAGTGAGAGAGCTGGCCGCTGATGCTGAACTATGCAGCACATGCATCGACCAGCGTCTCACAACCCGCATCATGTCAGGACTTCGCAACCAAGAGACCCGACGCAAGCTTTTGGCACTGCGCCCATTCCCGTCACTGAAGCAGGTCATCGACATGTGTCGTTCCGAGGAAGGGGTTCAGGCAAACAACGAGGTGCTACAAGATGTCATCAACAGAAGCCACAACGTGTTCAGCATCTCCAACCACCGTGATCGAAGTCAACGTAGCCCTTTGCGAGGGCGCTCAGGCCCACCATGCGGACGCTGTGGCAGGTCCAACTATCTGAGAGGAACATGTCCGGCAGCAGACCATCCGTGCTTTTCCTGTGGTGTCAGGGGACACTTCGCCATTGTCTGCCGTAGAAGGCTCTCGTCCCAGCAACTACAGGCCGAGTCTGACAAATCACGGCGATCGCGCAGCAGACAGCGTTATCCGTCGCACCAGGCAGCACTTCCCCAAGTCTTCGTCAGCAGCCTACATCGCAGTCTACAGGCCCCCAAGATTGCCATCGAGCTGGAAGATCTCAGCGGGACGTTCCTCGGCAGCATCAACGCAACCCCAGACTCGGGGGCTGAGATCACAGTGATGAGCTCACACACTGCACACACCCTGGGTGTACAGGACAGTGCCCTGACCAAGCCACCAAGCATCGATGTCACAGCTGCCAACGGACAGTCCATGCACTGCATTAGCACCTTCAAGGCCATCAGTCGCCTCAACGAGGGGCAGTCGAAGACACAGTCCACGTCTTCAATGAGTCACGGGGACTTCTTCTCGCCTGGTAAACGGCCCAGAAGCTCGGCATCTTCCCAGGCCACTACCCACAGCCCGTTGATGGCTTCCAGACACGGGGCGCAAGCAGTCACTGCGTGTCGCCAATACGCTCGGCGAAGAACACCGACCAACAACAACAGCGGTAGCAGCTCCGCAGTGATATTCTCAATAAGCTCGAGGACGTCTTCTGATCTGATGACAACAACGCATCTTTTAAGCCGATAGCAGGCCCACCAATGGTCATTCACGTCACGGAAGATGCCAAACCCTTCGCAATACGCGCTGCCCGCCCTACGCCGTACGCATGGGGAGACAAGTTGAGTAGCCAGCTGGAAGAAATGGTTCGACAGGGCATCATCGCCCCCCTTGGATGACGGGCCATCAGATTGGTGCCATCCACTGGTGCTGGTCACGAAGTGTGATAGCGGAGTGCGGATATGCGTTGATCTCACCAAGCTTAACAAGTTTGCAAAAAGACCTCTGCATCCACTCTCTATTCCCAGAGAGACCGTCTCTGATATCCCTGTGAACGCGAAGATCTTCTCCACGCTGGATGCCAAGTCAGGATACTGGCAGCGCCCTCTTCAAGAAAGCAGCCAACACCTCACAACGTTCATCACCCCCTGGGGGCGCTTCAAGTTCCTCCGAGCGCTCATGGGCCTGGTCTGAACAGGGGACGAGTACTGCCGACGTGGAGATCAGGCTCTCTAGGATCTGGACCACATCAGCAAGGTAGTCGACGACATTCTTGTTTACGATGAGACAGTCGAAGACCACGCAGACCGTCTATGAGCTGTTCCCACACAATGCCGCCAACATGACATCACGATCAACGAGAAGAAGCTCTGCTGCGCACAGGAAGAAGTCTTCTTCTGTGGCTTCAGCCTGTCTTCAGTCGGGACGGAGATTGACCCGAGCAAGGTCACAGCCATCACCAACTTCCCAACGCCAACCAAAATCACCGAACTGCGATCTTTCATGGGCCTCGTTCAACAGTTTGGGGCCTCCTCCAACGAGATATCATCCGCTGCAGACGCACTTCGTGGTTTACTGAAACCTTGCAAGGCTTTCGTGTGGACACCAGATCATCAGACAGCCTTCAACGACCTCAAGAAGGCTCTGGCATGGCCGCCTGTGCTGGCCATTACGATCCGCATCTTCCGACGGTTCTTCAGACCGACGCTGCCCCGTCTGAAAGGGCTCGGATGCGCCCTGCTACAGCAGCACAGTGATCACTGGCGCCTAGTCTTATGTGAGTCCAGGTTTCTCTTTGACACCGAGTCACGCTACGCAATGGTTGAGTTGGAACTCCTGGCAGTGGTGCGGGCCCTGAAGAAGTGCCGCATCTTTTTGTAGGGTCTGCAACACTTCAAAGTTATCATCGACCACCGGCCCTTGATACCGATCTTGAAAGACTACCCTGGATACCGTCGAAAACCCACATCTCCAACGTCTGAAGGAGAAGACCAGTCTCTACAACTTCACAGCCATGTGGCAGAAAGGCAGAGACCATGCCATCCCCGATGCACTGTCACGTGCTCCTGCTGAAGAACCGACGCCTGAGGACAACCAGCTCGCCCAGTCTGTAGAGCACCATGTCCATCGCCCGTCCATCGTCACCATCAGTGGGGTCTCAACAAGGCAGGCGCCAGCACATTTCCCAGACCCATGACTCGATGATCCCAAGAGGACAGTACAAGCCGATGAAACCTACCAGCAATTTCTGGTGGCTCAGTCCCATCCTTTCCCATCCTCAAAGAAGATGCCACCACTTTCATTACTCCCATTTTGGAACGTTTGCCACGAACTTTCGTCCCACGACGGCCTAGTTCTGAAAGGCTGCCGCATCCTCATTCCGCATGGTTCCCGGAAGGTCGCCATGTAAGCACTTTACGACGCTTGCCAGGGGATCGAGCACACCGAAGGACGATCATGTCAAGCTGTCTGGTGGCCCGGCATAAACAGCGACATCACCAACACTGTGGGGAACTGCAGTACCTGCCAAGAGCTCCGCCCAGGTCGGCCTCAGAAACCGATGGCCACTGACCCGCCCCCATCGAGGGTCTTTGAAGATGTCTCTTCCGACCTCTTCTCTCAAGCGGGCAAATACTTCTTCGTCTACGTGGTTAGACTGTCTTGCTGGCCAGTCGTCCATCAACTCCCACGAGGCGACATAACAAGTCGTCAGATCATCAGAGCCCTCCGAGACATCTTCGTCAATCTTGGAGTTCCCGTCAGAACCAGGACAGATGGAGGACCTCAGTAAAAGAGCCGTAAAGTCGCCAACTTCCTGAAGCGTTGGGGAGTACGGCATGTCAAAACGACTCAGTATTATCCATAATTCAATGGACATGCGGAGGCGGCAGTGAAGGCCATGAAGCACCTGGTCTCCAAGACGATGACTGATGGTTCTATCGACGACGACGACTTTTACCGAGGACTCCTGGAAGTGTGGAACACGCCTCAAGCCGATGGACGTTCTCCGGCTCAGGTGGTCTTCGGCCATCCCATCCGTTCCTGTGTTCCGGCTCATCACAGCACCTTCGCTGCTGAGTGGCAGGAGCAAGCAGAGGAATGTGACTCAAGGGCAGCAGCGTCTCTCCGCCGTGCACAACAGCACTACAATGATTATGCATGTGCACTGATGCCCCTCAAGGTCGGAACCCACGTTAGGCTGCAAGATCCGATCAGCAAACGCTGGAACAAGGTAGATATCGTGGGGGTCAGGTACCACAGAGATTACCTGATCAAGACACCAAACGGCAGAGTCTCCTGGAGAAACAGGCGCTTCCTCTGTCCGTCACTTCAGTCCCCCCAAGCACCATCACACGGTCCGACGACTACCTCGCCATCAGAAGGAAAGGTCCCAGCACCTCACCGTCGAGAACAATTTGAGCTCCCGCCACCATGAGCTCTTCGACGGAGCGTTCGTCAAAGAAGAACACCAAGCCGCCTAGGCTACGACATCTAAGAACTGCTCCTCGAACAGTCCCGAAGAGGGGGAGGTGTTGTGAGCACGCCCAGCCGGCCCGTCGGCACAGCATGCTGTCCCTGCCGTGTCGCGGCGCGGCCTCGGCCGCGCGATGGACTGCGGCCGGTGGAACCTACCGCCGCAGGCGCTGACCGCCGTCCCGTGGCGGACCGCACGGGACGCATGGTAGGTGCGTGTGTGTAAGCTGACTTATAAGTGGTAGTTCACCCGAACTAAATGTTATGTCGTGCCTGCCTGAGATAGCAGGGGCAGGACGCCACTGGACTCGGTCCAATACAGATCTCCGCGTCACGACATATCTCTCCTTGACCGAGCTGAGCCGAACTGCTGGACAAAGGCATCCCACCGGGCCAGTCCATCAGTCTACAGGTACAGGTCAGACCACATGTACATAGGCCCAATACTTTTGTCTCGAGAACTAATCACGGGTGCGCGACTACTAACAATACTTGACGGGGTTCACCAAACTGTGCCACATAGCAGCTTCAATGACCTGGGCCATGACAAACCAGGCCATGAAAGCTATCGGCCATAAAAACGTTGACATTAACACCTTTCTCGATTTGCCGTACGTTAGCTTGTTGACCTTAGACCATGTGACCTACTTACAAAGATGGGACGACATTATCACGCGCCATAACAAGATACGGCATATCTATACGGGGCACCCTTTTAGGATGCCTTCCCTACGATGAACACGCATTATCGGGAAGCTGAATGCGACAGGCTACAGACATAATCTTGGTCATGTGCTCTTCACAGGTGACCTATGAAAGGTACCTTTCAAGCTCTACAAAATGTGTAAGATGCTTAGTGTTCAGTTACCTAGAATCTCACCATGTTGCCATCAGTAGTTCTGAGGGTTTTCACAGAAACTCCAGTGCTCCTCACTCGAACGTTCAGATTAATTTACTTCAACACTCGGAATTTAACGGAACACCTTTGTATTTCACCAGAATGAGACGGAATGCACCATACGTCTTTTGTAAAGCTGTCCCAAAGCACCACCGAACTAATGGCCACGAGTTCTCACCTGAATAGGAGGATGATCCGATATGGACACACATTAATGTCATCTTTCAAAGAATTGAGTATTGCCATGTTAAGCCCAATTTCTGCCAAGGAGTACATCAAGACGCCGGAAATGGCGCGAGTGTTTTATCTCTTCGAGACTCTATCGTACCATGGTGCTGGCCTCTCGCGCGATCATCACCAGCTGGTTCTCACAAAATGCAAACCACCGCAACCTGTAACGTTGTAAAAATGCACACCATTGTAGATAAGCAGTCATCCAACGATCACTGTCATTTAGGTCTATGTCTCGGCAATATTTCCAGACATTTCAAAGTGCTTTGTAAAGCAGTGTTTACCACTTACTATTAAAGCTTTTAATCTAGCATTCTTGCGTGGTCAAAAGTTTGTTAACATGGTGCCCATCGGCGGCATTTTGACTCCGTTAATATACGTGGCATAACTTTGTAGCAAATTGCACCAGTGACTTGAAACGTTCAATAGCCTGCAGGAACGCCAGGGCTATCTTTAAGCTGTCGTTGGCCAGGTCATGCTAGGCTATACAGGTATGAGCTTGAATCCTTCATGCTTTCGTGGGTAATGAAGTTGGAACAGTTTACCTTCTTGGTGTACCTGAAAATATGATAGCATCTTGTTGTCGGTAAAATCGGGGCCGATATTTCACATCAAAATAGTTCAAACCAGGTCACTTTCGTGTCATGTCACAACGACCTAAGTCCGTAATGTTATAAGCGTAAGAAAGCTGTGTGGTTCCTATTTGGCGTGGGGGGGGGGGAAGAACAGATATTTAAAGATTGCGTAAGCCCAAAGACATCCATATAAAATGACGGGCCACGGATTCGGTTGGGTTGGTTCGGTCAGTTGGGCTTTTGGGGCAAATTACGAGCATGGGTTCGGGCAGGGGCACGGTGTCTGCAAAATGCCTGGTAGATGCTTCAAGAAATTCTGCACGTTCCAACTACTTGAGCTTCTTTGAATCATAACTGGCTCCATTCACACTACTTCCGCAACTTTCAAATCAAACATCAGGTTTTAGTACAAGCCTTCCTGAAAGTATTTGCATGTGCACGTGCCGCGTGTCGCGATGCATGCATGCAAGATGCATTTTGCCGATTTTGACGGTGTTCACGTTTTACACAACATCTGGGTACCCAGTGCACGGAACAACACGAGACTGACATGCTGCGATAGGCCATTAAAGGGCAAGCGCGTGGCCCCAAGTGTGTGGTCGCACGTACTACATGTCAGACACACACGAATTGACAAAATGGATTCTGCCGTTCTCGACGTTTTTGTTTCGTATTCAGCCACACCTCGGTACGGAAAGCACGCAACAACTCGGGAGTCGCATGCTTTGATACGGAATCGAACGAGCAATCGTGTGGCGCAAATTGTAATGTTGCGTGTTTCACGTGTCACGCGTGCACAAGCCAACAAGATGGATTTTGCCATATTTGAACGTCTTTCACGTATTATGCACTCTCTCCACACCTAAACAGCAAGGAACGTTAATTCAACCGCAAAACATAGGTCAATCGCATATATACGTTCTGAAATAGGCGCAGGCGAAGGAGGCGTGCGAACTTATATTACTGAAGGATCAGCGGGTGGGGGGTGAATGGCAGTGTCCGCCATCGCCTCTGTCCCGTTTGCGGGCCGAATGGTAGTGAATTTTGACGTGAGATCTTCGCATGGCCTTGGGCCGCCGGAGACCATTGACAGTGTCACGTGACGACCTTGTATTTTGCACGGTGCGTGCGTGACAAACACACAAATGTCGCAACAAAATCCCTACCGGCTTGACATGGGCCACGCAGATTCAACGACGACCGGCGAATGGACAGATAGGCGGTCACTTTCCGACCTAGTGTTGGCAAGCTTGTGGTGTCACATGGCACGTGGCAAGTGCACACCAGTTGTAAAGATGAAAGTGTACGTTTTTAAATATTTTTAGTGGTGGGTCACATCTCAGCACCCATTGCAGGCAGGAGCGGGAATCCAGTTCATCAACATTTACCAATGTCCCTCCTACAATGTCAGTGTGCAACGCAACTTTATGCGACGCCTGGTTGCGCCGCATACTGCCGGACAAGTCGGGCATTTCGAAAACCGGCGCCGAATGCAGCACGCCGCATTCAAAACTGTGGACACCGTCGTTAATAATTGCACCAGCGCGCTCGTTTATTCCTTTGCCCTTTTCACTACGTTTATGTTGTATTTTCATTGCAAAATTTTGTTCACAGATCAGCTTGGGTCATGGATTGCTTTACGGCTTTCTCGCCGAGATAGAACGTCGCTGTCTGATCTCCCGGCTGTCATCGTCGAGCTTTTTAAGCAAATTGTCTCACTACGTACGTGACTGGCTGCACCATTTCACCGCGGTCGACCGATCACACAATCTTGCACCGATATCTCGACAAGGACGGACCAGAGCGATCTGAGGGTAGCATGCTTCAACAGGCAAGCCAACGGCAAATCGCATGGTGCTAATTGTGTTATGGCACGTGGCTGTCCCCATGACTGGTGGCGGTGGCCACTCGCAGCAGGGCTGGTGACGATGGTTACTGTTGACAGGGCTGATGCCGGTAGTCGTTCTTGGCCAGCGTCCTAGATTTGCCGACTTTGGTTGTAAAGCAATACCCTATGAGAATAAAGTTTTCACTCCTTTTCCCCATACTTTATGTGAATTTTTACTCCCACCTGATACTGTCTAATCGCACATCCCAAGCCTATATTTCCCTTTCTTGAGGCTCTCAGACGTCATCCAAAACCGAGCTCACTTGAAATCCCTAAGCATGAACAAGACTCCACAGACCGTGGATCCCTATGGCTATGTCCTGCTTCACCTGCATCTGAATCCTGTCTATGTATGTACAGAGAAAGGATGCCAGGTGCTTTCAAGCCCAAGAGCCCCAGCGATTCCATCCGCTCGTATGCATCAAGTTTGATTTGTTTACAAAATGCATCACAATCGACAGCTGTGTGCCAAATGCGAGGTTTTCACGCGTCCCCATTATTTTTTTGCTCTCACCGCCACACCACGAAAGCAGAGCCTGGTGCAAAAACCAGCAAAGCCTGCTAGATAATTTTACTCCACGTATTTTTTTACCCGAAGAAACTTAACCACTAAATTGCATCACTCCAGAAATGCAGGAGTGAAAAAATTAAGACATGTCTTCTAACTTAAATTTGCGAGATGAATATCTCCATTTGAGCATTCGTGCTCACAGATTTTACGTCAAATGAGCTGATTACAAATTTTGGCAAAAGTATCAGGCTTTATATTTATTTACTTGCTTTTATTTTTCTTGGTATCATACGAGTGTGACACAACTTTATTCTTCCTTCCATTCCTGTTGCCTTTAAAGATGCCATCCGCTGCTTAAATGTTGACCAATATCTCTGCAAAATGATCCAACTGCAAGTTTGCACATATTTTATGCATAAATTGGATGAATTCGCCAGCAGTCCAAACATGTTTGATATGCACTCAAGAGTGAACAGTTAACAAGGAATGCAGAAGACAATTTGAAGCACAGAACTGATTTTTACGACCATTTATGCCATGCTCAACCCTCAGTTAGCCGTTTTTTTTTCATGGCAGTGCTCAATAGTGATGATCCTAAGCCTTTCCTGCGTCTACCTGGTCAGGCGCTATGACCAGGCTACCTTATCCTGCTATGCATAGCTTTGGGGCAGACCTGACGCGGCTAATACAGAAGTGTTTGATGGCGAAATTCTGCCCTCTGGAACTGTTTATCATGCACACCCCTTACCTTTTCCGCATTTTAACCTCTTAGGTTGGTGGACATGATTGATATTCATATTTGGGGGTGGGTGGAATGATCCTATCTGTCAGCAAACCATGCGAAAGGTGCTGACTTTTTGTTTGAGGGGAGCAGGAAGAAGTGTGCCCTTTAAAAGCCAGTAAGTCTCCTGTGGAGCAAGCAATTGCTTACCTTACCTCTTTTCAACACATGATTTGTAACCAGAGTCAGCCATCTTCTGTTTTGATCCATCGAGTTTTGTCATAAGACAAATTATGATGTCACAAGACATGTAATTGGCTTAATTTGTTCCATATTCTTGATTATTTGCCTCAAATTTCTTGAAGTGGTCCTTCATGGCTGCTTTAACCAGATGTTGTCAATAGTTGTCGTGGTTTGCTGACTGGCAAATGGCTGTGCTGTATATATGTACTACATTCTTAATACAGGGATGCTCTAAGCTACATGGTTATTATAATATGAGATAAATATCAGTATGCAGGAAGTAGCCAGACCATCCCATTTAAAATGTGAAGCCAACATCTCAAACTTTGTCGTTAAATATGAATAAACAAATTTAAATAGGCTCCTTTGCTGCAACTGAAAAGGCAAGCAGCAAAACTGGTATTGTCATCTAAAAGTTATGTTACTTTTGCAGAAGGGGTTGTGTTGTGGAGCATACCCATTATTGCCCTTGACAGAGTCTAACCATAGCAATCAGAAAAATATGTTCAAAGTGATTTGAAATGTTTTGATTAGTGTGTCGACAACTTCATCTGCTGTCAACAATCTGACACAAATGAAATGAATGCCAAAAATTGCGAGTTGAAACCAGCCAAAAATGAGCTTTATCATGTATCTATCGCAAGTGCTACTGTCAACAGATAGGTGAGGTGAGTTAAGGTGATGTTCAGCATATGGGCTCCTCTAAGTTAGGTTAAGTTGGTTAATTGCATGGCACGTGGCAATACAAATTGCGCAAGAATCAGTGACTCATAAATGCTGCTGTGATGCAAGGATGACAGGGCCTCTTTAGGTTAGTAATAGTTAGGCTTTCTTCGAGGACATAAGCATCGGTATTTTGAAAGAAACAGTGACAAAATTTTTGTTTTCCCTCAGCCCATCTCAATAGAATCCAGAGGTACGTCTATTGTGTTTGACTTGGTGATGGGCTGGTGTGTAGGAGTTCAAGGTAGCTTTTTCGCTTGAGTGCTTTATGCTTGTTGAATTTTCTGTTGTTTTGTTGTTGAATTCTCGCTTTGTGTTGTGTTAAAACTGCTGTGGAAGGGAAGGACAATGTGTAGCATAAAATTATTGAAGTTACATAATTTTTATTGCTCATTTCACTGTTATCAAATAACTATGCTTTAATGTATTCTGCTTAACTTTAGTTGCTTAAGATCTTAAAAAACAAAACAGTTTTGACAGGTTTATGATATTTCATTCATGCCACCTTGAAATGTATTTCTTTGTTCGCTGAAACGTCTCTCACCAGCCCCTTAGTTCCATCTCTTTGGATTGAATTTTTCACTCTCGTACGATTTTTTGCGATGAAATTTTTCACTCTCACCCTAGTTCAAAGGCGATTCTACCTCACTGTCCTCGGCAGGGCTGGTGAGCGTAGTCGTTTTGACAGGACTGGTGATGGTGGTCACTGTCTGCAGCATGGCTGGCGGCGGGCAACCTGGACGTCACTGGTGACAGAAGTTGATGAATGGTGACCACTCTTAGCAGGGCCGGTGACGATGAGGACCGCAGATCTGGTGACGGTGCTAACTCTGGCCAGGAATGGTGATGGTGGTCAATGCTGTCAGAATATTCGTGGGTCTGGCGCTCGATATCTGTGTTTGTCGTCTAGCGTATTATAGGAATCACACACTGGCGCTACCTTCCAGTGCGCTAATTACAACGTGCCTACATCATAGTCGCCTGGAAACCGGCGAGCAAGGCCACTAGAGAAGGCCACGCAGACGTGACGTCACCATGGGACTATCGTTTGATAGCCCGTAGTATGGTTTTTGGCTGATACTAGGCGAAGGTTGGCAGATACTAGTAGCATGATTACGAACGGAGGTTTCGCCAATGAACTGGGTAGCCATCCTGTTTTACATCTTTACTTAATGTTATATCAATAGATCTTCTACATTTTGCATTTAAAAGATTATAACGACAAATCAGTACTACGATCTGCTTCCAAAAATATATCCTACTAAACCAGGTTTAAAGGTTGAGTGCCCGCGCCATATTCGTCAAAGTCAACGTGCCTGAACATTTAGATGTAATGCCTCTTTGTAAAATGTATATTTATTCGCAAACAAATGGTTATCATGTGTAATATTTACATTCAATTTATCAGTGAGCAATAATCGTCCATCTATCGTCGTACTGCAGTACCTAAATGGAGTGAAATGTGAAAATAGCATAATCCGAGGAGGGCAGGTGATACAAATTTCGCTGTTTATTCATCATGGTTTTACCAGTCGTTGGTTAACTTACAGATCCATAATGTCGGATGGGTTACGTGAAAACGGTACTCAGCAAATAATACCCCGACTACCCTTGTATATACCCAAGACTATTTGCCGGGTCAGATATGGACCACCAATTTTTGACTGACAGAAATTGCAAGGTTTGCCAGATATCGTCCCATTTTACGCGACAATTTGCTATCTTGAACTGAAATGGCGCGCTCTGCATTTATGCCTCCCGGAACTCACCCCTCACTGCCTCCATTAGGGCAAGCCAACCCTGCATCCACCCCCGCAACTCCCTTCCTAAGGCTACAAGAAATGCATTCCAATTTCCCAATGCGCGTCCCAGGGCGCTGCAAGCCCGTCTGGGCCGCCGGTTCTCGTGTCCACCCTATACTGTTGTTGTTATATGCTGTTCTGTTCTACACAGACTGTTTCTAAGTACTTCCGGCTAGAGCTCTCCGGGATAAATCACTGTTGAATGAGTTACCTATCTCACCGTCAGGGGCAGGCTGGTAGCGCATTTCAGCAATAAGTGTGTAACTCTGGTGCAAACTAACGTCATTTCAAAGGTGAAAATGCTTCATTAAATGTCCTAGGTCTTCAAAAATTCGGTTTATGGAAACTTTTATGTTAAAACAAGCCCTCAAAAACAGCGTTTTCACGCGGTAGCATTGGTGCTATATGACATAGTCCCAGAATGACGTCACAACATCGCTACCCAGAACGCAGTAATGCGGGGCTTGCTGGCGGGGGAGCTCTCCGTGAAGCACAAGATACTTTCGAAAAGACGGGATTTCTTGGCATGTGCGGCACTCTCGACGGTACCCCTCTATCAATGTATGTAACAGCGGATGGTTTTCATGTCTATGCGAGTCGGGAGTGTTGGCAGAGTTTTAATATACCGGATCTGGTCGGCGACAGTTGGAGGTGAAGATACAGCAGACGGTCAGGTGATAGCAGTTCTGCATTCCTCGCTTCGAAACTGAGAAAAATGCAGCAATGGCCAATGATAAGCAAACAACCACGTTTGATACAGCAGCTGATCATACACTTGTCAAACAATGGCTGCGTGCTCCGTCTGGCGAGATTAGCCGAGCAATGGGCGTTCAAGTAATTGCCGTGCTAATGGCTCTGTCAGCAATCAATTGTCTTTTATTCATCTTATCACACCGAGCATATTTCAAATGTCAGCAAGGATAGCGTTGGGATTCTATTAACCATGTGATGTGCATAAATAGGCCATACATGTCGGTGTAATCAACGCATACTTTACGTATATGGGGGAGGATATTGGCCAACACCAAACACCAACCACAGCACAGATGCTAAATGATGTTTCAGGAGGCAGTTATCTCAGAAAGTGTGCATGTTCTGTTTCCCAGAAAACTTGTACCTTTTCTGTTTGAAAGAAAACCATGCTTCCTCGTCTTCCATGTTAGATTTCGGAGTGTCCCATGCATGGGCAGTAAAAACACCAATGACTTCATGTTCCCCATGGTCCAGTCTCTGGCGATGTATGGAAAACGAACAACTTGTGAAGGTCAGTAAGGGAACTGCATGGTTTCGGTCTGCTGCCAAAGTACATCTGCATTGTAAATGGCGTATTCATTGTCAAACGTATTAGGGAGCAAGACGCCAGCCCTTAAGACGAAAAGTTTAAAGGGAATGTTCCACCTTTATACTGGGTTTTGAATCGCAATAGCCATCTTGAGGACCCTTTGATGCAGTTCACTGTCAAGCCTTAGTAACGAGTCTGCCCTCCGGTTCCTGAGTTGCACGCCCGCAAAAGTAGCAACAGGTTTATTTAGGGACTATTTTCAAAGCACCCTCCGCAATGATGATATCAAAGAAATGTCATATAATCGCCGTGATATTACAGGCTCTTTTCTGCTTATGGTCAAAAACAGCATGGTGGCTGATATACTCCAGAAGCGATGATGCGGCACATATGATACAGTCCACGGAAGGCGATTTGCTGTTAGTAAGATTTCACCGCTGAAGGCGTGTCGCCAACGTCAGCGTAAGCACTTTCGGGTTGTGCGGCACTCGTCGTCAACGGGGTGTTTATCCTAATGTCTAGGCCATGGGCCAAAGTTATAAAAAACAAGAGCGTCACTGGAAAAAAACGACACCGAAAAAAAGAATGGCGCTATCCCGAATGTCTTTAAAAGAAGATGCAACAGTAACTCCGTTATTTTTTCCTCTTGGCGTTTTTCTTCTTCTACTCACGCATTTTTTTTTACGGACAGCTCAGTCGGCGTCGTGTGCACTGGAGCAAATATTCTTGCACGGGTTTATGGGCTAGCTAGGCATTATGAAATTAGGGAAACAGTGAGAAAACTTGCAACCTGTGTGAGAAAACCTGCAATTTGATAATCCCGCGAGCTGTGCAAGTGTGGAATCACACTTATTTAAAAAGGAGTGCGGATCAAGGGCGTGAAATGGGTGCAATCACTGGTGGTGCTTGCCAGTGGCTTGTATTGATTTTGATGTGATGGGGAGTGTGCGTGGGAGGTTTGAACTTTTGAGAGAGACTGTTTTTGTATGCTCGAGGTCTACTGACTCCCAATAAAATGTGATGTATCGAAAGGTGCCTCTATCTTTATTTTAATGTTTGAACAGGACAAGGTGGTAATGCACGTAAACTGAAAAAAACCCTAGCACTTATGTTGCAGAGGTGTGCAAAGGCAATTTGCTACTTCATTATGATCTTCCTAACATTTTGAAGGTATTGAGGTATTACAGCATGTAATTAATCCACTGCATGCCGTCAGGTTAGCACTTCATTTTGGTAGCAGGGGCTGGTCTGCGCAGCTCACTAATGCAAATGCCTGGCATATCCTCACATGATACGGCTTTGCAAAACTGCCTTTTCCTTAAGAATTCTGAATTTTGTATGCAGGCAAGCATTGCTTGTGAGTCATCAATGTCATGGTTACAGCAATTTTTGAGATGCTGGATGTGAGAGGGGTGGAGGAGCATTGCTGTTAGTTTCTTGAATAGCCTTCGTAATATTTTTATCATGAGCCTTGTGTGCATCAGCAGCTTCACCACTTCCTTGGATTTCGCTGATCTAACCATAACTGCAGGCACTTGTTATTACTCCGGAGTTGTGCAAGGTCCACAGGTTTGCAGTGTCATTTCACATGTAATATTTTCTTGTTATGTATGTGTTATTACTTGTGTGAACAACATTTTTGAGTGAAGCGGCCTGATGGCTGCGGCGTGTTGCGGGGCTGTCGAAGCTGAAGACATGTTTGCATGTTTGTCACCCATGTTTCGTCGATTTCCAACACAGGCTGAGCAAGTGCGTAACTTATTGATTGAGTGCTTCGCTGAAGGTGAGTTGTATATTGCATCATGTGTTTTTGGTCAGTCATATGTCAGATACGGAGTTAATACAAGAATGTATGCTTGACTTGTATTTTCATGATGGAGTTTATGATAAAAGTAGCAGGGATTGCAGCGCAAAAAAACATATCATTGTTGATTATGCCGCGCCACAGTACAGCACTGAGGTAGTGCCACGATGACACTGTTGACCCGCGCCATTACACAATGCATCACATTGGTTGACTGCTCTATGTCAAGCCTATGATATGATAGCTCATAATTTATGAATGATTGGAAACAACTGATCTAACAACGCCAAAGGACTATCAACAGTGAGAATACTGTTGCACCACAATGGTTATATCATGGTTCACTAGTAATTGTGTAAATGATCCAAGCAAAAAAAGTATTGTTGGCAATTAAACCTTACCATCTTTACTGTAGAAATAACAATGTTTTGCCAATCAATTTATAGCAATGGTACAGGGTTGTCATTTTTGCATGGAACTGAATTTTCATCTACAAATAATAAAGGGAGGACCTACTCAGCGCATCACATATCAATGTCAGGATTAGACCACTGCAGGCACGGATAAGTCAACGCGGTATTCACATCCACAACAGTCCTTGACAGGTTTCGGTACGAGATTCATGACAGTCTCCACAGCATATCGTGCTTTGACAATAATAATCTCCCCGAAAAGCTGGCGATCGCTACGTTGCGTATGTCAAACAGCCCACCAAACCTTTTGTTACGACCAGTACCAATACAAAAAATCCACAAACAAGCCATTCACTTTTACGCCACCCAATACAGCGCCCGCGACGGAAATGACTTGTTGGCGTCAGCTTTTGTGCGCTTCAAGGTATTCCTTAGGTCTGGCTGCCATATGCTGCCAGGTATTGCTGTCGTTACAAAACCATTCCATAACGTCACAAAACAACGACATAGTGGGGCGTATTTTTACAAACTTTGAAATTTTGCCACTTAAGGTGGTTTTTGAAGCCTGAATGCTTACCAAGATTTACAAGTAAGCTTTTCCCGCCATGTCCGATGATTGTCTCAATATTTTTTAATGTGGAACATACCCTTTAAAGGAAATGTTCCACATTTGAGGATACTGAGTTAGGCATCAGCTATGATGGAAAATACTTCCTTGTTCCTATTATTTAGCTTTCAAAGTTCAAAAACCACGCTATGTAACAAAATTTCAAGGTTTATAAAGATGACCCCCGCTACGTCATTGTTTGATGTCGTTATGACATGTGTCTGTGACGACAGCAAAACCTGGCAGCATCTGGCAGTCAGACCTAAAGAATACCTCGAAACACACGAAAGCTGACGTCAACCGGCCATTCTCGTCGCGGGGGCTGTGTCGGGGGCGGATTGGTGTGTGGGTTATTTATGGATTTTTTGTCTTGGTGCTGGCCCTAAGAAAAGCTTTCGTGGACTGTTTCACACGCGCAACATAGCAATCGCCAGCTTTTATGGGAGGTTATTCATAGAAAAGCACGATATACTGCGCTGCTGCTGTTGCTGCTTTGCTGTTGATGTTGTCAATACTTCATCGTCGACCCATCGTTGCGCGCAGTGCTGTAGCCCTGACGTCGATATCATGTGATGTGTACAGTATTCATTGTCCCTATTCTTTGTAACTGGAAATGGGGTGTCGTGTTAAAAATATAAATTTGTAGCATTTTATTTATTGCTTGCGACTGGAAATGTGGTGTCATGCAAAAATTAATAAATTTGTAGCGTTGCAATGCATTGATTGTCAAGGCATTGCTATTGATATGGTGCAGATGGTAAGGTTGAGCTACCAAGAATGTGTTTTTCCTTAGGATTGTTTACGCGATTAATAGTCAAGCCTGATATAATCATTGTGGTGCAACAACAATGCCGTAGACAGTCCTTTGGCACTGTGAAATAAATTTTTACCAGTCGTTCACAAATTGTAAGCTGCTATCTCATAGGCTAGACAAAGAGTACTTAACCAATGTGATACATTGTGTAATGGCACTGGTCAATAGCTTCACTTTGGCACTATCTCGGTGCCGTTCTGTGGCATGACATATTAAATAACAATATGGTTTTTTGACTGCATTCCATGCCGCTTTCATAATAAATTTTAGCATAAAAAGATGGATCAAGCATGCACTCTTGTATTGACTTTCAGTCTGACATATGATTGACCAACAACACATGATACAATAAACAAATCACTTTCAGCAAAGCAGACAACCGATAAGTGGCATCACTTGCTCAGCCTGCTTCGGGAATCCAGAAAACGCAGGTGAGAAAGATGCAAACACATCTTTCACTTCCATGGTCATGCACCATGTTGCAGCCATCATGCTGCTTTACTAAAAAATAACAGGAAAATTTTACATGTGGTTAAATGACACTGCAAACATGCTGACCTTGCAGAAGGCTGCAGACATGATAAGTGCATGGAGCTATGGTTGATTGGGCAAACTGTAAGGAAGTGATGAAGCTGCCAGTGCACGCCAGGCTCATGATAAACATATTATTGAGCGCTGCCCGAGACACAAACAGCAATACATTTCCACCTTTCTCAGCACCCAGCATCCCACACAAGTTGCAGTGACTATGACGTCGATTACTCAGGAGCAATGCTCAACCGCACACAGGATTTGTGAAGACAGTACAATATGCATCAGTACCAATAAAGCTATATTTTCAGAATTATTTATGAAAAGACAATTTTGCAAAGCCATATAATGTGAGACTATACTGAGTTTGTCCATTAATGAGCTGCACACACCATCCCCCACTGCCAAAATGCATTGCTGATATAATGACATGCATAGGATTCATTACATGCCGTAATACATTAATAAGTTTACAATGTTGGCAAGATCATAATGAAGTACCAGTACCAGTACTTGCTTTTGCACACACCCGCAATATAAGTGCTAGTGTTTCTCTTAGTTTGCCAGCATTCCTCTGTCATGTGCCAACACAAATATAAAGGTAGAGGCAGGCATCAGCATCAATAGGCATCAATACATCACATGCTATTGGGATCCAGTAGACTGAAAAATACCAAAGCAATGTTCTCACTCAGAACAGCAAACCTCGCACGCACACTCCCCATCACATCGATACTGATACAAGTCACTGTCACACACCACCAGTGATCACACGCATTTCGAGCCCCCGATTTACACTCTTTTGTCAAATAAAAGAAATCTCACATTTGCACAGCTCGCCGGACTGTCAAATTGCAGGTTTTCTTATAATTTTTGCACAGATCTTAAGTCACAACACCGGGCTTTCCCGTGACCTTTCTTCAAAACAAAGTCCCAGCGGGGGTTCATGGTAATGCGGCTCAAGAGCTTCTTCTTGCAAAACGCAATATTTTGTTCAAAATTTAAATTTGTCGTACCGTATGTGTGAAATACTTAGATAAATATATATATATATATATATATATATATCCAAAATTATTGTAATGTTTTCCTTATTTCATAACGCCTTGCTAACCCATAAACCCATGCAAGGTTCTCTGGTCCGGTACACGAGGCGCCAACCGAGCTGTCTGTAAAAGATACGTTAATATAGAAGAAGAAAACACGCCAGCGAGAGAACAAGGACATATTTGCCGTCGCGTCTTGTTTTTATAGCTTCGGGAGAGTGCCCATTTTTTTGGGTGCCGTACATTTTTGCAGACAGTGGCGTTTTTTTAAAACATCGACCTGTGACCTAGAAATAAGGAAAAATCACCCGTTCATGACGAGTGTCGCACAACCCGAAATTGCTCACACTTGTGTTTGCGACATGCATTCAGCAACAAAATCCTACTGACACCCAAATATCTTCCGCGGTCTGTACCACATGTGCAGCATCCTCACCTTTGCGAATGTATCAGCAGCGATGCTGTTTTGATCTTAAGCGAAAAGCGGCCTGTAGTATCACAGGGATCTAATGGCGTTTCTATGGCTTCCTTAATCAGAAGGCAATTTTGAAGTTGGCTGTAAATAAGCCTTTTCGTACCTTACGGTCGTTTAACTCAGGACCCAAAGCCTTTTCGGGTCTTAAAAAGAGCATATCCGTGAACTGCATCAAAATGTTCTCAAGATGGGTATTTTAGCTCAAAACGCCATACAAATGTAAAACATTCCCTTTAAGGTTGGGTCAAGACGGTCAGGCCAGCACTGTTTCCTGCTTGCAGCATTTAAAGCAGGATGAGTTTCTCGTTGCTGAACCTCTCCAGCGAAACTCCGACTGGTGAGATCGACAGTCAAACGTCCCGGTGCGTTGTTATTGATCACAGGCTTGACCTTGCCTTCTTACCCTAACGACACGGTACATGCTCGCGAACTGGAGATGCCGTTCATGATAGCTTGCGACCAGGCTTATCCTTTCCTACCATTGGTGATGAAAAGTACGGTGGTGTATTTTGGCAGACAGGCAAAAACATTTTAACAACTGGCTAGATCACGCAAACGTGATTGGCGAACACTGTTTTGACCGTTTTAAGGAAAGGCTACCAAAGCCATCGAAAATAAACTACCAGTTTGTCCGGACACCGCGCCAGCGTGCGCTATTATACGCAATGTCGTGGAGAAGCGCCTGAACAGAGGGAGCGGCCATCGACTCGGCGTAACAGCCACCTGGACACATGCACCACGTAGCCGTAGGGGCTGGCAGCTGACAAGCGGCAGCGATGCGTGAGCGTATCGTCGACGTCCTCAGATGACCGATGCATGCAATTACCGAGAATGGTGCATGACCGCCGAGATGGCGGAAGCCACATATTTCGATGAAATGTTATAATGCGTAGTTTGAGCGCTGTATTGTGGCTTTTAGGCTAGTCTCACACCACACCAGTCTCGCTGTGTACAACACAAATATACAACTGATACTGGCACAGCACAATGAAACAGTTTCCTAGAATTACTGACTTTGGGTGTAAATCAACAACCTATGCGGACAAATTTTTCACTTCTTTTCCCATGTTTTATCTCATATTCTCCACTCCTACCTGCTTTTGTTGAACCACACATACTAAACCCGCATTTTCCTTTCAGTGGGTCTCAGGTGTCATCCAAGTCCAAGGTCACTTGAAAATATCAAACAAAAACAAGACTCCTCAGAACCTGCAAACCTATGACTTTATCCTGCCTTCCCTACATCTGAATCATGCCTATGTATGCACAGAATAGAGGCACGAGGCACAAAATGCGTCATAAGCCACAGCTGTGTGCCAAATACAAGGTTTTCAAGCATCCCCAATTTTTTGGGTCACAGCGCGGAAACACCACACCAGTAGTGTAAAGCCTGGTACGAACACTGGCAAAGCCTGGTGAAGAATTTTACTCCACGTATATCTCTTTTCCGAAGAAACGTGACCACTAAATGCACCACCACCGGAATGTAGAAGTAAAAAATTGAGGAAACGCCTTTTGCATGAGATCTAAAAACTGAATGTTGCGATCTAAACACTCATTTTCACATATTTTTAAACAGTGAGCTAATAAAAAGTTACCCCAATACTCTATGTCCTCATTATTGTTTCATTAGTTTTGTTTTCTTGGTCTCATACAGATGTCATAGTGAGTCATTTTTCTTACCTTTTGGTACTCTTAAAGGATACCATCTACGGTCTAAAATCTTAACCAATTTCTCTGCAAAACGTTTCAACGCCAAACTCCACATATTTCATACAAATATTGGACTAATTCGTCAGCCGCCCAAACATGGTTCGCATGCACCCAAGAGTGAATCATGCATAGGGAATGGAGGACACAACGTAAATTATTTTATTATAACTTGCTTTTACCGCCAATTTATTTTACAGAAATTATTTTTACCCCCATTTTTTCTAGTCAATCCCCAATCAGCGGTTTTTGTTTTGTTTGGGGGGGGGGGGGGGTTCGCGACGTGGCTTAACAATGATGAGTCTAAACCATTTCAGTTTAACTACCTCACCGCGTTAAATTATCCTGCGGTATCTAGATGTGGGACAGGTCTGGCGCAACTTATAAAGAACTGTTTGGAAGCAAAATTGTGCCTTTCAGAGGTGTTTCCTCATACGGACCTCCTCCTATTGATTCCAAAATCTTTTAGCTTGGTGGGTACGGTTAACAGTTGTATTTTTTAGGGTGGGATGACCCTGTCTGTCAGCAAGCCATGCGAAAGATGCTTACTTTTTCTCTTTGGGGGGGGGGGGGTCCTTCATGAGCCGTGAGAAACCTGCCCTTAAAACGCCAGTAGTTTTCTCCTGTGGGGCACCTAATTACTGACCTTTCCTGGTTTTAAAACATGATTTGCGGCCAGAGTTGGCCATTTTCTGTTCTAAATCCATCGAATTCATGAGACAGCTTGTGATACCACAACACTTAGAACCAATATTTTTTTGTCACGCACTCTTGATTATCCGCCCGAAGGATGCTGAAGTTGGTCCTTCATGTCTGCTTTAACGAGATGTCGTCCACAGTTGTCATGGTTAGCTGGCTGGCCACTGACTGAACTGTAGACATGCACTACGTTTTTTAACACACGAATACTCTAAGCTGCATAGCAATTACTTACAATATCACGTAGATGTAAGTGTCCAACAAAGTGTCAGGCCATCCAATTTTATGCCAAGCCAACATGTCAAATTTCAAGTCAATAATTATGAATAACCAAACCGAAGAGGATGTCTTTGCAATAGCTGAAAGGGCAATAAGCAAAACTGGCTTTGTGGCCACCCAAAAGGTGTGTTCCGCTTGGAGGAGAGAGATTGTTTTGTGAGGTGTACCCACTATTGCCCCTGACAGAGGGTAACTATGACCATCAGAATGAGCTGTTCAGTGATATGAATACTTGATGAATATTCCCGTCATCTCAGTTGTCTCCTGGGTTCTTATTTGTGTGCTGTCAACTTTTGCTGGCATCAACAAGCTAACATCAATGCACTGAACAAAAACACAAGTTAAAACCAGCCAAAAATGACCTTTTTTATATTTTTATTGCCGCTAATGCTGTCAATAAATAGGTAGGGTATTTTGAGATCATGCTCAGGATGCGTATTGAAACGTCCAGAGTTAATAAAGTCCAGTGGTCAAAAAGTCCAGAATCGCAGCATCCAGCGTTCATAAGATCCAGGAAACGTCCAAAACCCCGTGGCAGAGGAAAATCATAAAGTCCAGTATTCACAAAGTCCAGCGTGCGTGAGATCCGCGGTTTGGGATACTGTCCCATTTCCTCGCAACCCTTCCCCTAATGGTTCGGATATTACCCGACAGAGGACTACCTGTCATGCAGCACAGTGCTGCCCAGTTAAACCACTGTGCATGGATATGAACAATGTTTTGTTTGAGGGCACAAACTTTGCTGCGTCAGCGCGCCCTTGGCAGCAGGCGCATTAACAAATTCAAAACTATGATCCCTGGCTCGTGAGATCGGACACCGCTGGTTATTCGCCAGCAGCTGCACGGTAATCGTGGAAAGCACTTGTCGCGTCGCCTGCTCTTTGGTATTGTGGGCTATGGATAAGATTCTCCGCTGGATTTAGTTCCGTTATTTACTGTATGTGTCAGTGACGTTTCTCATTTCGTAAAGGAATTGATGACTGATGTGGAAGGCTGACTGATTTCATGTCTGCTCCAGGTAGACGCCCATATAGATCTCCAGCTCTTGGCACGCTACCCTATGTTGTTAGTGGTTTTATTTGACTGATTCCCCTTCCTCCTCCAAATGCAAATTCTTGCACACGCTCCTGCAACAGGGGCTTACTCTGAATTATACATGCCTTTACCCTCAAAGAGAGGGGATGGGGGCCGTCTCATCATCTGAATCCGGATACTACCCCTGGTGAGACATGTTCACTGGCCCAGCCTACTCGTTTCTTGGATTGAGTACATTTTAAACGGACGTGGTTTACCAAAATAAGTTGGTTGACTGAGCGAAGAAAATATAACGAGGAGTACTGTCATAATATGCCAACGAATTGGTTTCTCTCCAAATTTGGCTCACTCTCTCACAAATGTGCAGGCTGCGACCCAAGTTACGGCGAGGGTGAAACCCCTGCAACTGAATGGGGAACCGCACTCCTGGTTGCAAGTAAACAGGAAGTGCAAAAGCAAACGTTGACTGCGAACGTATTCAACTACCTGCCAAACCTCACGCAAAGCACTACGCACGTGCCGCGCTTAAAGGCGCTGTTGATTCACTATCTGAACAGTGGAGCATAGTATATGTCACTGAGCTGGTTTGCGATAGATAAGCTGAATGAATTGGGAGAATCGTGAGCTTGTATTCGCCATCCACTTCATTAAGCCTAACACGCTTTCTTTATTTTGCGCTCCAGAACCCTTAAGTATAGAATTTGGGGTCCAGCAACACCAGTCCAAGTTTATCGAGACGTGTGCAGTTCGCGCCGCAGAGGGACGATGATGGCATGGTGGTAAGTTGTCAGGGTGCTCATCTCTGGACTTTTCTATCCTGAAATGGAGTCCTGGCCACACCACTACCACATCCCACGTACCTATTGCCTGATAAATGCGTAATAGAGGCGTCCCGCCTTGAAATAGCCATGGCAGCCGGTGAGACGTAAAGCTCCAATCGGTATTACAGCCCGTGCCGACAAACAAACCGCCAGCCGCCAAATTTGCAGACAATGCTTCCGCTCAATCACTGTATAGGCGTGAGAACAGTGATGTGCAATCGGTTGGACGCGGAGCTCGGACACACCGGCCAGCCCAGAGGCTGCCCAGCTCGACAGTCCGGCGGGCAGCCACGCCTGCGGCGGGCCGGCGGACGAGACAGCCTGGCCGCCAGAAAAGAACGGATTCACGCGCGCCGTCCCTTGCCCAACAACCGAATCCGGCCACACGCGCGTGAGGCCTGTCCGTGGGGCACCCTGTCCGCGGTCGAAACGCTGCCAGCTCCGCCGGGCACGCCACCATCTTCGCGTCAGAGCGCGAGGCCCCTGACTCGGTTTCACTCGGTTCGCAGCGATACATATCCCGGCGGACCGGACATCCAAGCATGTCGGACATCTCGGGATCTCGCTCGTGCAGGACCGGAACCCCCCCCCCCCCCTCCTCCTTGACGGACGCATGAATGAAAGAGCCTCATACCAGTCAGGAACCAGCACCGGACAGGGTCCCTCTGTCCGTTTTCTCTAGAGCCCAAATGCGTCGAACTAGGATCCCTGTGCTATTTAGTAAACCCACTACTCTTGGGACCTTTTTTGAAATGGCGAGTGGCCCCGCGTTCATCCAGGGTCAAACATCCTGGTCAGAGGGCCTTCGGCGTCAGAGAGGAGACCGATGAATCATGTGTAGTAATAGTAACCGACTGGAAATCTGAAAGGGGACAGAAAGGCCCTTCAGCCCCAATCAAGAAATGCGCGGGGTCTCAAGTCTTCGCTGAAAACTCTACTCGGGTCTGGCTGTTAAAGGGGGGGGGGGAGGGTGGGAGAAGGGCGAGGGGTCCAAGAAACCCTTGCAAGGAGCTTTCTCGGGAACCGGGAAGTCCAAAAAATGACCATACTGAATGAGAGGAGCAAAAATATTGCCAAATAACATCCTGACAATACCGTAGCAGCGTTCAGCATTCCAAGAAGCCCTCTCTGGTAAACTCGTGGACCCCTCTGGCCGCTCAGTCGAGACATGCGCTTAAGTCATGCATCAGATTTCGCACCAGGTAATGGTCCAGAATCGACCAAGACGAAGGGCCATTGTAGGTTAAGTCGATGCGATTTGCGTTCGAAAATTAACTTTAGTGCGTGTCCCCGTTCACTAACGATAGTCTCATGGCAGAGCCATGAGAATACACATTTAAAAATACTTATGTCTCAAATACACTGCCATACCAAATGCTCACATGCATCATACATGTTTTTGTGGTTGACGGTGACAAGTTGTTAAGGTGACTCTTTCGGTGAAAATGACAGCATATCGTGCAATTTCTGTTTCTTGTGAAGATTGTCTAGCCTCCGGAATATCTGGCCGAATTATGACCAGAGTGACATAACGGGAGAGCTTTGGCACCTACAGATCGGAGTGAAAAAGTGGGGATTCATGTAATGTTACGCTCAGGAAATATGTCGGTGATAGTAATATCCGTTCTGCATGTACGTTGTACGTATGTTTAAGCATCTATGCTTGCTGTACGTCTTAACCATCGCCCTGATTCGCCGTTTTGCGTAACTCGGACTGATAGGGGAGAGGCGATTGGTGCGACCCTCCCCCGGCGTTTCCAAGCTTATAAAGGTAGAGCTTGCCGAGAACAGCAGCATATTGTGTTGAACACGATTTCACGATTGGTACTAGCATTTATGTTGTGAACAGGTAAAAGGTCGAATTTCCCAGAAAACCGCACTTTGTAGCTTTATGTTATGTTAACGAGAACAAGCTCTGCAGTGACACGAACCTTAAATTGGCGTGTGTCTTGTTTAATTATGAGTGCATTTTGTAGTCTAATTCTCTTGCCGCCCACCGCCTGAGCCAGCCATAGAACGCCGTCGAGTGCTCATCACAAACTTCCGCTGCTCCGAAACCAGAAAACCTAGGAACACGTTTAGGTACCAAAGCACGTGCCATAATCACCGCCTATCATGGCGAGGGTTAAGCGTTTTGCTAGTAATGTTTTGCAAAATGTCTTACTCATTTTGCTAATAACTAAAGCTATAGGGGCAAAACAGGAAACAAACAATGCTTGCTTCCTTCCATAATTGCTTGCTCCTAGCTCGACCTCACGCTGACCCCAGCCCAAAAGACCAAATCTCTCGCAGCAAGTTGTGCTCTGTCCATGGGCTGGCGCCGAAAGGTTCTGATGCTCGCGAAACTTTCCCCGTCCGAGCAACGAAGACATCTTCATTGACGCGCCGGGCGGTTCGCACGCGCTTGGCGACAGTCAGCTTGGCGCGAATGAAAATGGCGCGAACGATAAGATGATCGACTAAGGCAACCGACTGGTGTTATCGCGCAAGACGAACTGCAGTGAACGCATAAGACCGAAGGAAATATGACAAAGATACGGATATGTAATTTGAATATGATCATATTAGCTTTCAATATGTTCAGCTCCTTTCATCGTTTCACTAAGTCTCTGATAATGGATGTAGGAGCACACAGTGCGCTTACGGCAAGCCCAGCGTGTGGGACGTGCTACAAATGCTCTTGAAACGGGAGATGCACAAGTGTAGGCGTTGGGCGACAAAGAGCCGATCGCATATAGGAATACCGATACAAATGTCAGAACATCATGCTATTGTCGGTATTTAGCGGACACGTGGCCGGCAGGCAGTAGGGTGGCGGCAAGTTCTGTCATTTAATTGGATTTTTCCGCCATTTCAGGCGGAGGCAGGTTTTTTCTGATGCGTTTCTCGGTTAAGATGACAGCATACCGCGCATTTGTGTTTCTTCTCACATTTTGTTCTGGTCTCCCTGAAATCATGCGTAGCTGTTAACGGAGTTATAAAACGGGAGATATGTGTCACCAGAGTAAGAGTGTTAATGTGCGAATTCATATCATGTAATGCTTAGACATATGTGGTTGATGGTGATATCCCTTCTGCATGTGTTATGTCGTAAGCATGTGTACCTACTCTCACTGTCTTACACATTATCTTATTGCTGCATTGGATATCGGCAGAAAAGAAGATCCTGATTTTGTCGACAATGGCAACCATGTGAGACAAGAATGTTTGATTGCTTTCATATTTACTTACTCCTTGTTTCATCTCGCACTGAGCCCGCCTCCGAAAACCAGCTCCCATGCGACAAGTCGTGATCAGTCTGGGGTTCGGTGCTGGACGACTACGGCGCTTGAGAAACTCAAAGCGGGAAACGTCCCGGTCCGACCAATTATGAATGCCATTAGAACATTTGCATCGACGCGCCGAACTTCACGCGTTTGACAACAGGCAGGCTGGCGCGAATGAAAAGGGCGTGAACGAACAACTGATCGGCCAAGGCACCCGATGGCCGTAATCACGTAAGTCAGAAGTCAGTGAACCAGACTTCGCATAGGGCTTAGGGAAATACAACCACGATACAGGTATACATATATATATATATATATATATATATATATATATATATATATATATATATATATATATATATGTGTGTGTGTGTGTGTGTGTGTGTGTGTGTGTGTGTG
The DNA here is from genome assembly GCF_011947565.3 of Pollicipes pollicipes. NCBI lineage: Eukaryota > Metazoa > Arthropoda > Thecostraca > Pollicipedomorpha > Pollicipedidae > Pollicipes > Pollicipes pollicipes. The sequence continues at coordinate 6,219,074 of NW_023597054.1, forward strand.
TGTGTGTGTGTGTGTGTGTGTGTGTGTGTGTGTGTGTGTGTGTGTGTGTGTGTGTGTGTGTGTGTGTGTGTGTGTGTGTGTGTGTGTGTGTGTGTGTGTGTGTGTGTGTGTGTGTGTGTGTGTGTGTGTGTGTGTGTGTTAGGAACACCGTGTGCTCGGGGCAAGGGGAGCAGAGAGCACTTTTAACGGAGCTTATTGCAAATGATCTTGAAACGGGATAAGCGATGCAGTATGCAATATGCGTCCAGCAGCGGGCCGTATGTAGCAACACAGCGTGCGTACCTGTTCGCGTACGTACCAGAACCGCTGGTGGGTACCTGTTGACTTGAAGAGAACATGCGCTTTGAGCCTACGTGGGGAGAGTTTAGAGGCAGCATGGCCCAGCACACATGTCTCATGCGAAGGCTGCACCAGCTACATACCATATACAAACTGCTGAAACTGCTTAAAGTGGTTTTGCAAGTAACTTGCAAACCAACGGACGTCAACATTGTAAAGCTGGAGCTTTCTAAGGAGCCCATCGTGTGGGATAACGCCAAAGCACTTGGATAGGTCCAGTAGGCATAACAAGGTGATCCCCCTTTGATCTATGGCATCAAAGACTTTGTCGGTTACCGTGAGAAGCGCCGTGTCAGTGGAGTGATGTGATCTAAAACCATGTTGACTAGACGAGAACAGGTGACAAGAGGTAAAATATGCAAGCAGCTGCTCGTAAACTACACGTTCGGTAACCTTAACGATAGTCGGTAAAATTGAGATAGGCCTGCAATTAGAAACATCAGTGGATTTTGCCGTCTTTTGGATAGGGTGTACAGCTTCCACGATTCGGGAACTACATGGGCTGTCAGGCTGGAATTGACATTATGGGCGATCACGGGACAAATAGCGTCTATACACAGTTTGAAAAAAACGGATGCACAGTCCGTCTGCGCCGCACGATGTACTGTTACGCATGCGGGCTATGGCGCGTCGCAGTTGCTCTGGTGTAACGGGCGATACCTGGAACTGGCCTGCGGCCACACGCGGCAGGCGTACCTCCAGCTCCGGCCCCGAGGAGCCCACCTGGCGGGTGGTCACGGTGCCAATGCTGGCGAGGTACCGGTTTATGTCGTCCGCGTCGGCATCAGGTGTAGACCTGGTTGGCCGCTTAGATGTGACGGCAGGCTGCACAGTGCGCCACATCGAGCTCGGTCCACCCTCCCATACACACCTGTCAATCTCCTCTCGTGGGTCACGACGCACTGCTGACCTGACCTGCCGGTTTAGATCCTTATAAGTCTCGCGGCCATAATCACGGAGTGCGGCACGCCGCCGGGCCATCAGGTCTTTAGTAGCTTCTGTGACAGGTGGGGCTGTAGGATTGCGCACTTTAAAACGTCTCATCGGTGCTAAAGCATCAAGGATAGGACGCGTCACTACAAGGAAATAGTCCCACTGCTCTCCGGGATCGACACTGCCGTACACTGGGCCTCAGTCCACATTTTGGAGACGTCGATTCGCCTCCGTCAAGCCCAGTTTGCGCCAACATCTGGCCGTCAGTGCGCACTGCGCAGGCCGGTAGCCCGGTAGCGGCACTAGAGAATGTGACCAGTCGTGGGGACTATAGTCACAGTGCAGCGTGCCGGCGCGCTGCACTGTGACTGTGATGCAACACCACCGTTTGTACAAATACAACCGATGGTGGAGCCAGATGACCCGAACATGGGCCCGCTGATGTGCTGCTGCAGAGAGTATGCTGTGAAGAACTCTTTGAGCCTGCTGGCCGCGGTGTTCTCGTTGCTGCTGCAGGTGTTGATGTTAATGTCACCGGATATGATGACGGGTCCACTGTGACGGGTGAGGATGTTTTGGAGTTGCTGCTCCAGCTCACCGAGGTCCGCAATGACTCGGGCCTACGTCTGTGTCGGGGGCCGGTACAGTGAGCACACCATCACTTTTCGAGAGCCAGCGCGGATCTGGACCCACAGCGACTCCAGTTTGGAGCCTGCAATGACGGTTAGCCGGGCAGTTGATGAAATCAACTGATAGCTAAAGACTATTACAGAGTTTTTGCTTTGTCTGTTGCAAGGGAATACGGAATATGCTATCATTGAAAAAACATGTTTTAACGTAATGCACAGGTATAACAATCGTCACAAATTCAATAAACAACGGAAATAAGACACACGACGTCGGCGGCATGTAAGATTGTGTTCAACAACGGCAACAAGGAATTCATCGGCGTCATCGCCATAGCCGCAAATTCAGTCATCAGTCGGCAAGAAGTAAAACTCCAATAAAAATGATTAAGATGTATGTCCCCGTCAATGGCGTAGGTCCTCCTATAATATGGAAAACCTCGAGACCAATAAGGACGGCGCCTGATCAATCGGAACTGCCGTGGCAGGCCAACAAAGAAGCTCCAATGGACAGTGAAGAGTCCTCATAACAAGTAAGAAGAACATAACACCAATATGGTGGGACCTTTGAACGATCGGGAGCACCCCGGCAGGCTAACATATAGGTTCCGACCGGAGTATAGGATCCCCTGAACAAAGGGCACTAGCCGAAGATCAGTGTACATGAATTCACGCCCCTGTGTGATCAAGGGGGCACGGGTGGGTTAACAAAGAGAGCTCTGACAAGTACAGTGTCCTCAGCAAATAAGCTCAAAAAGGGAAAAATATATATTACGTCAATGGATATATATATATATATATATATACATACATATATATATATATATATATATATATATATATATATATATGTATATATGTCAATAAAGATCCATAGGTCAATGAAGAGGGCCGCTGAGCATATAGTGCCTCGGAGAATTACCTTATATGGGGCCCAGCAGCAGCACGGGGTACCCAAAGTAAGTGGAAAAAACCCGATACCGATATGAAGGACCCCTGAGCAGCCGAGTGTACCTGACATTTGTGGCACAGGCAACAGCGGCGGGGCGGGAATGCCCGCTTACTCCGCAGGCACAGCGGTCTCTGTCGAGCTCGCGCCTTTCGCCATGTCTCCTGCCGCGCCGCCGCTCGGCGCACCTGCATCCTGTCTGCCAGTAAGCCCCGGGGCGCGGCCGCACCCAGGCCGGACACGGCCGCCAGGCGTCTAGGTAATTTATAGCAACCATGCTTGCCTGTACGCATCACGTGATCATCAGTGGAATGCCAGGTTGACTGCCATCTGTTGACAAAATAGAGGAATAGCGACAGGACTCAAAGATGCTTCTGTAGTGTTATCTGGCGGTAGAAATCCAAACGAGCCTGGTTTCCATGGATACTGGACGTTTTGAACACTGGACTTTACGACTTTGGACCTGGCGACTCTGGACTTTGCGCCCCTGGACGTTATGAACGCCCCCAATGGGCACGGAATTGCACGTTTTCTTGACGTTATGAACACTGGATGCTGCGATCCTGACGATACGAACACTGGCCGCCACGATTCCGGGTTTTTTGATGGCTTCCCGATGCTCAACATATGGGGTACTCGATGTCTGGTTAAGTTTGCTACTTGCATGATAAGTAGTAGTACGAATGTTGCCATAATCAGTGACTCACAAATGGTGCTGTGATACAAATAGACTATACAGCATGAGATGACGTACGGTTTCTTAGGTAGATTACATTCATGTAAGTAAGCGTATGGATTTTGCAAGAAACGGTGGCATAATATTTGTATTTCCTGATGACATCTTAACAGAATCCAAAAGTATGTCAGTTGTTGTTTGTTTTATTGGTGATGTGTTCATGTGCAGGAGTCCAGGACTCCTTTCTTTAGAATGTTTCATGCCTGTTGAATGTTTTGTTGCCGTTATTGCTGGTGAATTCCTACGGTTTGTTCTGCGTTCAACAATGCCATGGAAGGGAAGTGTAACTTAGGGTATCGAAACATTGTTCATTTGATGAAAAACCTTGTTTTTTATATAAAAAAACAACATGAAAACATTATTTTATTGATGCACAACACAAACATAGCTTTTGGTGCTCATCATACTTTTATAAAATTACCATTTTATAGTGTATTTTGTTCCAGTGTTATGACGTAAGATATTAAGTTCTTTGTCATGTTTCTGATATTACGTCCATGCCAAGTTATGTCAACAACAGCATGTCATGCTAATCAATATTGTTGCATGAGCGTTGATTTCTGCCATCTGAGCGTGAAATGCAAGGTAAATGGCAGAAATTTTAGTGAAAGTTCAGCGCGTCGCAGTGTTCCTCACGGCCGGTCCTGTCGTTTAGTGTGGCTGCTGCAAACAGTCGCAGCCTATCCCAGTCGGGAGCTCCTAAAGCGACTTGAACCCATCCGACCACTGGTGGGTGGATCGAGCGGCAGGCGTTCAACCCAACTGAGCCATCGGAACGGACTTTGCTTGTGTTGTACAGGACAAATCCTGGACATTTCTGTAAGTGACACGGAAGGGCAAGGGAGTTCGCAGGCTGGCCTGCTCGTCAGCCATACGACGGCCCACGCTGGCAAAGAAGGGGTTCAGCGCATCGGGAGCGGCACCCGAGGTCGCAAGAGCCGGCCTGCGGCCACCAACAACCAAGACCGTGTTCTGGAGGCAGCATCAGCTGGCGAGTTTAGCGCCCTATCCGCTCAACGTTAGCGTGACGTCACTGTCTCCTTGCACCCAGAAGGCGTTGCGCTCAGTCCCGCGCGTTGCGCGATCTCCAGAACGAAATCATTGCTCGCCTGTTTGTTTAAGTCACATCGGCTATTGCATGTAAATTTCGTGGGGAATATCTATTCGATTTGAATTGATGCCGACGTCGTTGACAGATACTATCTTGTTCTGGTTATGTTATCTAAGTATCTAAGTTGTGCCAGGCTCACGGTTCTCGCGTATTTGCCGTCGCCGGTTTCTGCGTCATCTACCCACGAGTGCTAACGGCCCTCGAGTCAGGCCAGCCTGGAGGTCAAACCGTCCCGAATCCTGGATCTGGACGTCGCGGCTGAGCATGGACGACAGCCTGTGATGTACTAGCTATGAGATGCGGTGGTTGGCGCATGTTTGCAAAGCATGCCTCAAGTGCACAGTCTGGAGACGACTCCCGCTTGGACCTCAGCAGCCCCCATACAGAACCCGAACGACGCGTTCCAAGGTGAGCGCTGTGGCCCCAGCACGCTCAAAACACAGTAAGCTCGTGCATTTCAAGGTGGCCACTGAGGCCTCGGCAAGCTCCATAGAGTCTAGGCCGGGCGTCCCGCTGTGACCTCAGCAGGCTCCACAAGGATCCCAGGCGACGTGTCCAAAGGCGACGGCTGTAACCTCTGAAGACTCCTTACACAGTTCACCTCACGCCGTCCAAAATGGCATAGGATTATAGGCAAAACACACATACCGGTCCATGCGTCTCAAAAAGGCCGTTGCCACCCCAGGGGTCTCACATCCGTGGGTCAGTTCATACGTGGGTCAAGTGCATCCGGCTAGACAATAGGCTATCCTCAAGTCGCGCTCCCCAGGGGGCGACACGGGCACCGTGGCCAGCACAGCTACAAGCGACATGCAAAACAACTCACGCCTTGCTACGAGCTACCCACGCCTCCTCACTGCTGTCACATGAGGACTGTGCGCAAACTCTGGAATTTCAAACGTATCGCGTGGCAAACATCGCAAACAAGAGGTGAGCGCAGAGACAGTTGCATCAGTTTACTGAACATCAGAGCGACCACGCGACCAGCGCCGTGAGTGGCGTAATGGTAGATGGGCCACGCCGTGAGTGGCGTAATGGTAGATGGGCCGCGCCGTGAGTGGCGTAATGGTAGATGGGCCACGCCGTGAGTGGCGTAATGGTAGATGGGCCACGCCGTGATGCAAATCGCCTTGGTGGCATTGCGCGATCTCAGTCGCACAATGTTGGTCCGTCAGCACCGGCCGCATACAGTGCAAAAAAGTGCTCCGCACCAGCAGCGGACGGCGCGCCAGCGAAGAACCCAAACGTCCCACTGGGTGGTTTGAGCGAAACCACCGTATCATTCCATAACAAGGCTGCAACTTTCGGTTGAGAGAGCAAGCCGCTGAGATCACCAACTCACCCGAAACCGTTCCATCGAGTTCGCTGGCGCCGGACAACTGTTACCGCCGGCGTTCCAGCCGCGCTCACTGGAGGTCAAAACCTCGTCGATGAGGCACCAAATATCGTCGGCAGCGCAGCAGTCTACAGCTAGCGAGTGAATCGCCACCGGTCGGCAGCGCAGCAGTCTACAGCTAGCGAGTGAATCGCCACCGGTCGGCAGCGCAGCAGTCAACAGCTAGCGAGTGAATCGCCACCGGTCGGCAGCGCAGCAGTCTACAGCTAGCGAGTGAATCGCCACCGGTCGGCAGCGCAGCAGTCTACAGCTAGCAAGTGAATCGCCACCGACCAGCCACGCTAAACCAGCGGGAAGCCAGGCCCCGGCGCCAGGAATGCCATACGCCAGTTATGCCGCAGATGCCATGGCATACCTCACTTATAAGCCACTATACGTGCGGACAGGAACGCCGCACCCTTAGTGAACGCTAAAATAAAGCTTTGGAACATCTGACACTGCGCATAGGACAATATTTCCGCCTTGATGTGGCGACGGAGCCGGCGACGCGGCGGCGCGGAGTCAGAAGGCTCCCGTGACGTCATCGCCCTGCACTAAGCCACTCGGCACCTCACCAATGGGAAATCCTATCATGACACCCCGTGACCAACACGATGTGAATTGATCACCGGGCAGATGATGTGCCACGTTCTGCCATTTGACGCTGATTGTCGTCACGTGTGTCGCGGCGCGGCACCGAACGCAGGGCGCGATTGAGCTTCCTGTAGATGTCAGAGCGGTGACCGTCTTGCGCCAGCGCTTGGCGGCGACGACGCGTCAGGTCGCGAGTAGCGTCTGTCTGTTGCCACAGGAGTGGCAGGGTTCCTCAGGGAGCCAGGCCGAACAGTTCATGCATACAAATATATATATATATATATATATATATATATATATATATATGTGTGTGCGTGTGTGTGTGTGTGTATATATATACATAACACTTAGACGAACCAGAAGTTCAAGTTAGTATATCACGACGGATGACTAGAGCAGAGCCACTAAAGGAAGAAAAAAACGTCAATTAACGAACAGGAGGAAAACGTGCTGGAAACAACACCCCACAACAAGGCAAGGTCCGATGAAAATTCACACAAGCTGGCATTTACAACTTTCTCAGTCGAGTTCCAAGGTGTCACAATTAAAAGGAGTGTTCCACATTTCTATGGGATTTTGAACTACAATAGCCGTCGTGAAGATCATTCCGTGCGTTCACAGCACTGTCCATCTAAGGCTTCAAACCCACTGGTTTCTGAGCTGCAAGTCCGCAAAGATGTGAAGACTCTTCCGTGCAAACTATTTCAGGGTTACGTAGGGATCCATGACGCCAAAAGCACGTCATTCAAATGCTGGCATTCTAATAGCCACTCAGCGTTCAAGGTCCATAGCAACATAATCATCGATTTGTTTATCTCTAGCGGACGTGAGCACGATTTCCAGATCTAACGGGTAGCTAGTTGGCTCTCAATCAATTCTGTGCAGGCCTTGCAAGATTCTAACATGAATTTCGTGACGAGCTATATAGCACAATAAGCTAAACATTCTTCCTAATTTCTACGGAAATAAGGCTTGTAATAGAATAACTTAAGAAGAGTGCTAAAGCCATGCATGTGAACACAAGTTAAGATCTTAAGGCGCACTCGGCTGCGGGTCAAATTGACCCCCCCCGAGGTTTTTCCAGAATGGTTTCCGAACGGCACGGTGTAGCCGCGCCAAATCTTTTATAGTCATAGACAAGTAAACAGCGGATGGTTTAACATCAAGAATGTAGATGTACCTTGTAAGGTCGCTGACCTATGGGAGGTCAAAGTCAGGCCATGGTTTCAGCGAAGGCAAATTCTAGGGAATACTGCAATCTGATCCAACAACGGAGTGTTTGACGAAGCCATACACCTCTGAGATGCTTTCTTAGGCAGCCCAACAGTTGAATGAGCAAATTAAATTGACCTGAGGTCAGGTGTGAAGGTCACCTCAAGGTCAAACCGACCTATTTTGTTACGCTAATGCTTACTGTATGGGATAGTTTCTGGTGCTCATTTCGAGTTTATTGATGGCAGGAACCGCATTATAGATCTCCCATGGACTTCTTAGAGGTCAGAATAGGTCATTGACCTAAAATGACCCGGGTCAACATTTTTTTTTAGAAACATACTGCCTAGCGTAATTTTTGTCGCTTAATCAAATGCAAAACTCAAAGCAATATTATACGATTTTGGTCACCTTGACCTTCGTAAGGTCAAGCAATGTCACAGATCTTGAATGAGAACGTGACCTTTTGCTAAGAAACGGTTATCTAGGTTCTTGGGCACTTTGGAAACCAACCTGGAACTTGACCTTGTTTGACCTTTTTTGACCCAAAGGTCACGACCTAGGAACCTGAAAGTTCGACCTAAGTAAGTTCATGTTCAGGTCAATACACCCTGTAAATTTGGTGTCTCTTGCTTCCTCAGTTCCCGAGATCTCAGGAAGGGGGTGTCAAATTGACCCCCAACCGAGCGAAGGGTATCTGGCCGGCCACCCGGGCGCGTGTTAAGGGAACTGAGAGCTCCATGTTTGAAGATATTGAAGCAAGCACTAAATACGATAAAACAAGCTCACTTTTAAATATGGACATACTTTAAAGTGAAAAAGACTGCTCAAGACAGCACAGTTTTTTATTTACTAAATATGCTCCTTACCACACCATTGTCTGCTCGCGTCATCGTGCCATGCACAACATTGCTTGAGAGCTAACTGACGGCCGTTATGTATGTAAATTATACTCGACAATAAAACTCGACAATTATATGTGTCTTGGCCTTGGTCGCCGCACGACCATGGAATGGCTGGATTATAACGGCGTTATTATGGCGTCATGAACGCTCGGGTGACCTTTAAGTAGCCTACATGCCTACATTAAGTAACCTACATGAAATAGCCTGCACATCTTTGCGGACATTTTGCTCAGAAACTAGAGGAGTTAGAACCTTAAGAAGTGCAGGATTGTGAGATGCACCCAATGATCTTCAAGATGGCTATTTTAGTTCAAAACCACAAACAAATGTAGAATTCTCCCATTAAACCAAGAATTCGCATGCAATAATACTACGAAAAAGGGCCAAAGTACGAGTAGGTGATGACATTTGCCTCAGTGAACACTTCCAGCCCGTGTCGCTATCTATCGGTAGATTGAACAACTAAAAGTGAGTGCTTTCATGCAAAAGTTCCCTGACACAAACAGACAATGCCGCGTTGAGGAGCAGATTAGCTGATGTAGAGAAATGTTATTGTCTAGAGCAGTCGTTTCCACCTTAAGTATATCGATGATTATATGTGCCTTTATTTCATCACATCTGATGCTTACTTCAATGTATCTAAATAGGAGCATTTCCTTTAAGATCGCTGCAAATCACAATCTTTAAACTGGGCTTTTCAGCAAGCAAGGGTCGGAACTGCGTCTCGAGATCATCGAACCCTGCTCTCAGATCCACTACTGCGCGCCTAGGTGGACGGTGCGCTGAGGCGAAGATCAGTCGCCATTTACTGTCGGATTTGACGAGCGTCCATTGAGTGTCGAGCATGCTACCGGAATAGGGCGCTGCAGAAACTCATGCGCGACACGCGTATTCCGTTGTCGACGAGCACTGCCACACCGCCGCGCCCACGGCCGATCGACCCGTCAGCGCGCAGCAGTTGGGAGCTGGGCGTAACCAGGAGGCGAGGTGGGCTGATCGGTCGCAGCCAGGTCTCGTTGAGGGAGGGGAGGTCATGTAGTAATTTTCCGATTTCGATGGAGAGATCAAAGATTTTGGGTTTGAAATTTTAAATGATCAGATGGAGGATAAGAAATCATGCTTTTTATTGTGGCGCCAGTGCTGCCCTAAATTTGGGGAGAAAATCGTTTAACATGCATTATGAAACAGGGTCAGCCTTTTTATTCCTGTCCCTCTTGCTCACCCGCATGTATTTTTCAAAACTGCATCCCTGTAGCCCTACCGGGAACACTGTTCTACAGGCACCTGAAAACAATATCACTTTTAGTTTTGTGACGTCATGGTACAATCAGGTGAATGTGTTGGCAACCTTCACGATCTTCATCTGATCATTATCGGCGCACAACTCGCGCTTTCTTACATGATCCGAATTCATTACTGCAAAACCCAGGCAATATTGGTATCAACAGATACAAACGACATTTTTAAACACCTCTGGCACCTTCATTTAGCTCTAAATGAAATATGAAAAAAGACATTTATCTCACGCCTGTCATCCAGTCAGAGTGCCAAATTTGAGATGCGACGGGAAATGCGAGGCCTACACCAGCAATGCTCGGCCTCTGGCCTCAAAGCCGCAACTCCTTTCAGCATCAGAAAGTCCCGGATGAATCCTTGACATGCGTTGCTCCAACGTCCTCCGTTGACACTTGACGATACGGTTCGGGTATCCACAAACAACAAGCCTCGTAGATCGGCAGGGCGCTATTTCCAGGAGCGCCATCCATGGGAGAGCCTTAGAGATGCCGTAGAGTGTCTTAAAAAACTGACGATTAGTTATGTTTTCCAAGCCAGTCAGCTCCCCCACGACGTGAAAATAGCCCCGCACTGAACCCAGTGCGAGTCCAGAGTCCAATTCATCACCGCGTGTTGAGCATTCGAGTCCATCTGGAGAGATGCTCGATGCTATGGCCGGTCACAATTCTTGAGACTAGTAAAAAGCGTAGTTATTTGTTGTTTTATACTCTTTAGTTTGTGAAGTAAATCTTGGCTGGACGATCTATGAAGAGCACGGATCTGAGGAGCATTAGAAAACACTCACCACTGATCTGTGACGTCGGCACCGATATAGTAACTTGTAACATATTTCTATCACCTGTTAAAACTATCCTGATTAAAGCTACTATGTTTGGCAATACCTTGTGGCGAAATTGTTCATACATCGAAACGTCAGTGTTTCGACACGTACTCTACACATGCTCACGCTGCAAACGTAAGCGAATACAGACCAATCCTAAGCTGTAAGCTTCGTCTAGCTGGAATGGTCTGCTGTGATATGGTCTGGTCTGTGTTAATTTATTTCTCTTTTTACAATACTGACATCAACTGGCTGGTTTAAGTGTCCGGTTTTGTCATCAATCATATTCAGTAAATCAAAATCTGTATTCACCCTGTATAAGCCAGTGACGTGTGGCATAGTTGACATTGTTCGGACAGGCGGAACCCTCATGCCTTGATAGAGCAACTGGCATGTGACATGATTTCGGTAACCTTAAAATATTCATTCTTCTCAGAAATGGTCTTTTCTGTTTACGTAATTGTTTGCCTTGCAAGAGGAATTAGCTTGAAGCTCTTTCTAAAGTTAGTCGAGACTATGCAGTCAAGACGACACTGGACATGACAAAGTTGCTTTATAGAACAATATGAAACACAGCCGCAGCAACAGATATCATATTGGCTCTCTAACAGCCAAAAACAATGTTAATTAGTTGAAGCCTGGACATGGCTGCCCATCTCTAATGCAGAACTGTTATGATGTAATCACGTATGCATAGAAGTACCACATATGCATAAAGTATTATGTATAAGGTAAATCACATGTGCATTAAGTATTATGTTCCTACATTTTTGCAGGCAGTGACACCAGACTACCAAAAATGTGCATTGTGCTGCATCAGAACAATTGCGGCTCACTTACGCAGTAAATCTGAGCGCTGCGAGTTCGGGACATAGTTGGTACCAATTTAAGCAGCGGAGAGCCAATATTACAAGGAGCTGAAGTTCTATGAAGTTAATTTCAGGCAAAGTCACAACAACAAAACCCATCGCACAAAAATACATTGAAAAGATAGTAAAATAATAGTCGGACATTCGTATGAACGCCCTTTTGGGATCTTTAGGCGCATGAACTGCATTACCGGCCAGTAACATTTACATTCACTGTAGCGCCCGCTTTCGTTTTGAGTACGTGTGCTCATGGTTCAGTAGACTGAGCGTGAGGCTCCGTTCAAGGTTGTTAAGCACAAATAGAATGAACACAGATTGGAGTGCAGTAAATGTTGTAATCTTGCTGTGATGTTACAAATGTTGCAATCTTGCTATAACGTTGCAAAAGTTGCAACCTTGCTGTAAGCCACCATTTGACTTTGCTGAAATGTCCATATTGAGCATTTAGTACAATGATATGAAAGAATAAATGCAACTTATCCTTTGATGCAAATGCGATGGCAGCATTAGGTCTCCCACCAGGCCATCGGGCAAAGCAAATTATCAAATGTACTGGATGCATAAGGAACATTTGTGCGCCAGACCTAATGCTTGTGCGCGCCAAACTCAAGCCAGGCCAAATAGCGTTGAATATATATATATATATATATATATATATATATATATATATATGTATATATACATATATATATATATATTCAGAGTACTTTTCATCATTGTTTTCTTTTCTGACAACGGCACAATATGCTATGCAAACAGGGCTATAGATTCTCTTTAAGTGGTTATCAGCTACGTAGGTCTAATATATCCATATCATATGGATAAAACGCCCGCAGAGTCCAGGATATGTCTACCCAGCACGGTTTCAGATCCGAAAGCAATGCACACCAGACTCGGGTTCCGCCCTAGTGAGCAGAATACGCAACGGGAGCCGTTTCGGCGGCGGCCTTTCCTCGAGCACGTCTGCTGCGGATGTGGTCGGCTTTTTGCTTTGCCGGGTGTCAATGCGTCGACGTGAGTTAGCTGGAAATGGCTAGGCTTTCCCGCGGCGTTGTTTGCCTCTGGGCGAGTCTTTCATCGGGTCGAAGAGACACCCGTCCGCATAACATTTCTGCCTCAGCCCAACATCGCTTAGCTCGGATGTTGTCCACCCAATATTTGGTTAGCTGAGGTCCAAAACACCTGAAATATGTGACCTGCTACCACATCAGGCCACGAAGCTAAAGCCGTAAGGTCAGGCGAGGTCAGCGTCATGTCACGTCAAGTCTGAAAACCTCAAAAGTAACGTTAACCAGTCTTGTTGCTTCGCGCTGCTATCACTGTACAACAATGTTACTGCACTTTGGCACCGGGTGCGCGTCATGGGACGTCAAAGAACAACATCACGTACTCGGACGATGCTGCCTGGAAGTGCGCCACGGCTCGTTTTCCACTAAATATGTTTACGTTACAGACGAATACAAAGCTTTCTGACACCGGCAGAAATCCTCATTGCACCTCGTTCCGTCCGACCTGGAAGGTAAGCCAATGCAGATAATCGCCGGTAACGCCATCCAAATGTAGGCCACGTACGAAGCTAACGCTACGCTTTGTCATTTGTTATCCACATGCATGGGATGTAAGACCGGCAGAGTATTAAACCCCACCCCTCCACCCTCATCCCTGCCGAAGGTAGTGTAGTCGCAGGAGATGGGGCTTATTGAGTTAGTTACGAAGCCTGTTCAATTAACATATAATCCTGGCCTGTTTGTAAATAAAAAAGGCTTCTCTAGACGACGCAATTTCCCTTTTTAATCAGTTTTCCCCTCAATGCTTGATTACATCATCGTACCTCCTTGCACAACTTTAATTGAGGACTAATTGGCAGCAGTTATATCTGGGCATTTGGCTCACAAACGTCAGACACGAGTGACCCGACGATCGTATTTTTGTTGGCCTATACAAATGTGGAGCACTCTCCTCAAGGGAATGTTCCACCTTTATATAGGGTTTTGAACTAAAATAGCCATCTTGAGGACATTCTGATGCAGTTCACGGCCATGTCCTTTTTAAAATCTGAAGCTCTCTGGTTCCTGATTTACTCGCCGGCAAAAGTGGGAAAAGGCTTATTGAGGATCTATTTCAAAGCCACCTGCCCATTGATGATGTCATAGAAACGTCATACGACCGCCGTGATATCACAGGCTATGTTCTGCTTATGGTCAATGAAAAGGTTTATTGAGGGACTATTTCAAAGCCACCTTTGCATCGATGATCTCATAGAAACGTCATATGATCGCCGTGTTTTACAGGCTATTTTCTGCTTATGGTCAAAGACAGCATGACCGCTGATACACTCGCCAAAGCGATGATGCGGCACAATGATACAATCCATGGAAGGAGATTGGCTGTCAGTAAGATTTCGTTGCTGAACGCGTGTCGCGAACGTAAGCGTGAACACTTTCGGGTTATGTGGCACTCGTCGTCGACGGAGCATTTTTCCTTATTTCTAGACCATGGGACACAGTTATAATAAAAGAACGCCACCGTCTGTAAAAAATACGGTACCGAAAAGAATGGCGCTCTCCCAAATGTTGAAAAAAGAAGACGCAAGAGCATCTCTGTCCTTTTTCTCTTGCTGGCATTTTTTCTTCTTCTACTCACATATTTCTTACAGACAGCTCGGTTGGCGCCTTGCGCACCAGAGCAAAGAATCCTGCACAGGTTTATGGGTTAGCTCGGCATTAAAAAAGTAGAGAAACTTTACAGTAATATATATATATATATATATATATATATATATTACTATAGTACACACATATATATATATATATATATATATATATATATATGTGTACATTTTGCTGAAATCCTAGCACATTTTGTATGGCAAATTCACATCTCGGACAAAACTGTTGTGTCCTTCAAGTGCAGCCTCTTGGGCAGCACTACCATGAACCCCCCGCTGGGGCTTTGTTTGGAAGGGAGCTCACGGTGAAATGCGGTATTATGACCGGAAACATGTACGAAAATTGTGAGAAAACCTACAATTTGATAGTCCCGTGAGCTGTGCAGGTGTGGAATTACACTTATCTTACAAGAGAGTGTGATCAGGGGCTTGAGATGGGTGTGGTCGATGGTAGTGCGTGCCAGTGGCTTGTATTAATCTTGATGTGTGCGTGCGAGGTTTCTACTTCTGTTAGAGACCAATGTTTTGGGATTTTCTAAGTCTACCGATTCCCAATAAAATGTCATATATAAATACCTGCCTCTTTCTTTATGTCTGTGTTTGAACAGGACAAGGTAGTGATCCTCGTAAACTAAAAGAAAACTAGTTCCTACGTTGCAGGGATACACAAGGACAATTTGCTACTTCAGTATGAACTTAACATTTTAAACCTGTTGAAGCATTACAGCATGTACTTAATCTATCGCATTCCATTATATTAACAACTTACTTTGGCAGCGGGGGCTGAGCTGCGTGGCTCGGTAAAGCGCATACTTGGTGTAAGCTTACATGAAACAGCTTTGTAATATTGTCTTTCCCTTAATAATTCTGAACTTTGTACGCAGATGCAGAGTTAACACAAGAATGCACCCCCGACCCATCTTTTCATGATGGAATTTATGATGACAGCAGCAGGGATTGCACTGCAGAAGCCATATCGCTGTTCACGATGCCATGCCACAGTACAGCACTGAGGTAGTGCCATAATGTCGCTGTTGAACCGTGGCATACCACAATGTACCACATTGGTTGACTACTCTACTTTGAGCCTATGAGATAACAGTTTATAATTAATGAATGACTGGTAAAAAAGGATTTAACAACGCCAAACAATTATTACCAGCAATGATGCTGTTGAACTGCAATGGTTATA
The DNA here is from genome assembly GCF_011947565.3 of Pollicipes pollicipes. Lineage (NCBI taxonomy): Eukaryota > Metazoa > Arthropoda > Thecostraca > Pollicipedomorpha > Pollicipedidae > Pollicipes > Pollicipes pollicipes. Next base: position 6,234,699 of record NW_023597054.1, read on the forward strand.
TCAGGGTTAACTAGCAACTGCCTTAGCAATCCTAAACAAGAAAAACATTATTGATAGCTAAACCTTACCATATTTAGGATAGCAATAACTGTGCTTTGGCAGTCAATTCATAGCAATGTTACAGATGCATCAATTTTTACATGTAACTGTATTTCAGTTTACAAAAAGTAAAAAAGCGTCACTATTGTGCACATCACATTATATCTATTTCAGGACTACAGCACTTCCAGCAAGGATAGGTCGACAATACAGTATTAACATTCTCAATAGTTCTTGGCAAGTTTCGGTATGACATTTTTGGCAATACAGGACAGTTTTCACAGCATATCGTGCTTTAATATTAATAATCTGTCATGAAAGCTGGCGATCGCTACGTTGCGTTTGTCGAACAGTCCACCAAAGCTTTTCTGACGACCAGTACCAAGATAAAAAAATCCACAAACCACGCACCAATCCGCCACCCAACCCATCGCCAGCGACAAGAATGGCCGGTTGGCGTTAGCTTTCGTGCGTTTCGAGGTATTCTTAAGGTCTGACTACTAGATGCTGCCAGGTGTTGCTGTCGTCACAAAACCAGTCCATGACCCCATCAAACAATGATGTAGCGGGGCGCATTTTTACCAACTTTGAAATCTTGCTTTTTAGGGTCGTTTTTGAACCTTGAAACCCTACCAATAGTTACAAGTTTGTTTGCATCATGTCTGATGCTTACCTCAATATCTTCAAATGTGGAACATTTCCTTTAAAGGGAATGTTTCACTTTTATATGGGGTTTTGAACTGTAATAGCCATCTTGATGACCTTTTGCTTTCTTATGCAATTCACGGCCATGCCCTTTTTAAGGCCCAAAACCCTCTGGATCCTAAGATACACTCCCACAAAAGTGGGAAAAGGTTTGTTGAAATACTAATAACATTCCGCTGTTGAATGCGTGTCGCGAACGTAGGCATGAACACCTTTAGGCTGTGCGGCATTCACCGCCAATGGGGCATTTCTCCTTATTTCTAGGGCATTTGTAAATGCTATGAAAAGAGAACACCATTCTCTACAAAACAGTACGGCACCGAAAAAGGGCACCCTCCAGAATCTTACAAAAAAGAAGACGCGACGGCAAATCGGTCTTTTCATCCCTGCTGGAGTTTTGATTCCCTTTCGTGCTGACATATGTCTTAAGGACAGCCCGGTTGGCGCGTTGTACACCGCAGCAAAGAACCTTGCGCGGACCTATGGGTTAGCAAAAGAAATTCTAAAATTACGAAAATATTACGGTAATTTCAGCTGTATTTTACTAAATATTTGGCATATATTGTACCACAAATTTGAATCTTACAGAAAAAAATTGTGTCTACTTACAACCTCTCGAACTGCATTACCATGAACCCCAGTTGAGACTTTGTTTCGAAGGGGGCTTACGGTGAAATGTGGTATTATAAACGAAAATCTGTGCGGGAATTGTGAGAGAACCTGCAATTTGATGGTCCCACGAGCTGTGCAAGTGTGAGACCACACTTATTTGTCAAGAGAGTGTGGATCACTGGGGCTTGAAATGGGTGTAATCGCTGGTGGTGCGTGCCAGTGACTTGTATTGATCTTGATGTGATAAGGAGTGTGCGCGTGAGGTTTGTACTTCTGAGAGAGAACATCCTTTTATTATTCTTTAAGTCCACTGACTCCCAATACAGTGTGATATCGATACCTGCCTCTATCTTTATGTTTGTGTTTGAACATGCCAAGGTAGTGCTGGCAAACTGAGAGAAACACAAGCGCCTATGTTTGCAGGGGTTTGCAAGTGCAGCGTGCTACTTCGTGATGACCTCGTTAGCATTTTGAACCTATTGAGGTCGTATAGCATTTAATTAATCCATTGCATGCCATTATATCAGCAATTGATTTTGGCAGTAGGGGCTGGTGCGCGCGGCTCGGCAATGCACATGCTGGGTATAAGCTTACATGTTACGGCTTTGCAAAATTGTCTTTTCGTAGAGTTCTGAAAATATGGTGTTGTATTATTGTTGATGGACGTGCGACCGTCGCAACAAATATTGTATGCAGGCAAGCATTGATTGTGAGTCATCAATGTCATAGTCACTGCAGCTTGCGTGAGATGCTGGGTGTCGAGAAAGGTGGAAAAGTATTGCTGTTGTGGTTTTGGATAGCACTTAACAATGCTTCTATCATGGGCCTAGCGTGCACTGACAGCTTCATCACTTCCTTATACTTTGCCCATCTAGCCATAACTTCATGCACTTGTCATGTCTCCAACCTTGTACAAGGTCAGCATGTTTGCAGTGTTATTTTACTACATTTCATATTTTCTTGTTATTTTTGAGTGACGCAGCCTAATGGCTGCAACATGTTGCATGGTTGTGGAAGTGGACGACATGTTTGCCGCCTTGTCATCTATGTGTTGGTGATTCCCAAAACAGGCGGAGTAAGGGACATCACTTATTGGTTGTGTGCTCTGCTCAAAGTAATTTGCATCCTGTATCATATGTTTTTGGTCAGTCATATGTTAGACGGGGAAGTAATACAAGAATGTACGCTTGACCCATCCTTTCAGGATGGAATTCATTATGAAAGCGGCGGAGATTGCAGTACGAAAACCATATTGTTGTTCATGATGCCATGCCACAGTAGAGCACTGAGGTAGAGCCACAATGACGCTGTTGAACCGTGCCATACACAATGTGCCACATTGGTTGACTACGCTATGCTAAGCATATGAGATAACAGCTTGGAGTTTATGGCTGGCTGGGTGACAACTGATTTAACAATGCCAAGAGACTGTCACCAGCGAGAATGCCGTTGCGCGAAAATGGTTATACAGGGGTTAACAGGCAATCGCATAAATAATCCTAAGCAAGAAAAATACTGTTGGTAGCTAAACCTCACCGTCTTTACCATAGCAACAACAGTGCTTGGCAATCAACTCAGAGCAGTGCTACATATTTATTAATACTTCCATGATACTGCGTTTTCAGTCACAAATAATAAATAAAATAACTACCGTAGACGTCACATTACATCAATGTCAGGACTACAGCACCGCAGGCAAGGATGAGAGGTCGACAATAAAATATCGACATCCTCAACAGTCTTTGCAGGTTTCGGTAAGAGATTCATAACATTATATGACAGTTTCCACAGCCTAACGTGTTTTGATATTCATAATCTCCCATAAAAGATGGCCATCGCTGCGTTGCACCAAAGCCTTCCTTACGATTACTAGCAAGACAAAAAATCCACGAACAAACCACACACTAATCTGCCACCCGACACAGCACCCGAGACGGGAATGGCTGACTGGAGTCAGTTTTCTTGCGTTTCAAGGTATTTTTAATTTCTGGCTGCCAGATGCTGCCAGGTATTACTGTCGTCACAAAACGATTTCATGACGCCATCAAACAATGGAGTCATGGGGCGCATTTTGACAAACTTTGAACTTTTGCTACTTGGGGTCGTTCTTAAACATTGAAAGCTTACCAAAAGTTGCAAGTAAGCTTTTCCATCATGTCTGATGCTTATCTCAATATCTTCAAATGTGGAACATTCCCTTTAAGAGCTACTTGACAGAAAATACACCGCATTCGAGTATATTTCATGCGACAACTGAAAGCACATGATGCGTCACATACGCAGCACCAGTGGCGAAGGCAACGGGGGGGGGGGGGGGGGGGGGCTCACGAGGGTTAAGCCTCTCTCCGTCACGTTCGAACGCAATGTTTCACCAAGACACTTGTGCTAGAACTCCCGAATCGGTTGATCAGGAAGGCTCTTTTGGTTTGAAATTTCATAGGTAGTACCATGGGAAGCGATAGGTAAAGTTTTGAAGCCGTAATTTACGGACAAGACTGGCGACAGCACGCAGCTGAAACAACTGCATAAGGCGCCACACCAAGCCAACATCGATAGCTCATTTATCCGTTAGGTACTGTACCTGCTTGTGGGTTTGTGAGGTTTATTAGTCTTTTTCGCAGGGCGTTGAAACCGTCAATGGGCCTGTGGCTCGCTCATAAGAAGACTAGCCATTCCCGTCGCAAATCATGGTAACCGCCACCCCCTCGCAAAGTGTGCCTGCGCTGCTGTTCAGTGCGTAGGTAAGTGCTATGCAGTACGTAGGTAAGTGCGCACTCGAATCAGCTGCCAGCCTGTCGTTGCATTTCAAAAGGTTTGTAAGGATGAGGATGCAAACGTTGGATGAGGCAGCAGTTTGCACGCAATAAGAGCATTACACCTCATCCCATGCTGCACATCATAGATTTATCTTCACTAAACTGCACGGAACTCGGTTAAACTCAATCGCATTTATATCTCTAGGAAGTACCCGCAACATGACTGAAATGTTCTTGCGCAGCCACAGACATGATAGCCATGAGCGTCGGCACCCACCCGGCGCGTGGCAGCCGACTGACTCACCGCTTCTCCGGATTGGCGCGGGTTGGGCACTGCCGTCGCTGATGAAAGCCGGTCTCCAGTTGGCCGTTGAATACCCTTTGACAGCTGGGGCGCAGCTCGCTCCTTTGTGCTGAGGTGTTAATTATAGGCCGGGCACCAGGGGCACCCGGTCGGTGCCACAGGCAAGTAACGACCTCCGAGAGCCGTCTCTTAACACATTTAATCAAAAGTTCTCAAAAAGGTATAAGTATATATACGTACTTAATGTGTATACATGCTTGTATATATACATATATATATATATATATATATATATATATATATATATATATATGTGTGTGTGTGTGTGTATGTGTGCATGCAGGTATATAAATTGTGTATGTATAAATATACTCCGTGTATGCATGTCATGCACGAAGCTCTTATTAAATTGTGTTCTATGCTCTGGTGCAATTTGATGTTATCATTTAAGGACAGCTTCCCCCTCTATGAGTGACCATGAAAGACTATCATGCAAAACGCGACACTGCGCCTGTACCTGTTGCTGTGCAATATGTGATATTAACACGTGCTCAGGGAGCAATTTGACACACCTAAGCATCTTGCAGCATAACTTCCGAACGGTGCGGCGCATCGATTCCAAACTTTGTGTTGCTATAGGCAGCTGAACAGCTCGTCTGTTAGTGTAAACAATCAGATATGCCACTTAAAGGGAGTGCTCCATATTTGTATGGGATATTGAGCTGAGATGGCTATTTTGAAGATCCTCTAATGCACAAATGACACACCTAAGCATCTTGCAGCATAACTTCCGAACGGTGCGGCGCATCGATTCCAAACTTTGTGTTGCTGTAGGCAGCTGAACAGCTCGTCTGTTAGTGTAAACAATCAGATATGCCACTTAAAGGGAGTGCTCCATATTTGTATGGGATATTGAGCTGAGATGGCTATTTTGAAGATCCTCTAATGCACTTCGCAGCCACACCGCTCTGTCGGCTTTAAACATTGCTGTTGATTGATAAACACATGATCTTCCAGTTATCCGCGCCTGGCGTATGTCAGCACGATTTGTGGCATCAGCGGACATCAGTTGGCATTCAATCAGCTTAGTGCGCTGAGCGCGATATTGGAACACGAATTACGTTTTGTGCAACATAATACAGGTATTATATATATTACAGGTATTATATTAATAAATCATTAAACATGATTTTGTGATAGTTTTTTATCGCAGTTGCATAATGGATTATACAATACAGATGCATTAGCCAGGGAATGGAGGGATTTGGTAAGTGGTACTAGTTGTATCGGAAATCAGATTAGGAATCGAATAAGTTCAGAAAAACACCGTAAGCCAGTAAGCCATTGTGAATGCATACGCAAATTTTGAAATGGTAGAAAATATGCAAGAACACAATTAGAAGGTGCCAAAGCACATGCACATAACGATGTTTGGGTTCACCGAACGCATACCAGCACACACCCGCACTTTTCGGCAAGTTAAATCACCACAATTGAGTCAGCTTTTTGCCTTTTCTTTTTGCCCCCTCGCCCAGAGCCCTTTCGCTTTTTCCACGGCCAGCCTGGTAGCGACTGAAACGTCATAAAGACGTTTGCAATTAGTTCCAAGAGGGATTTTTGCATCATATCTGATACAAGCTTCGATATCTTTTAATGTCGAACATTTCCTCCCCACAACAGAGTATAAGACGCGGTCACTTATTAAGAGAAGCTCTTAGATGATCCAAAAATTCATAAAAGCATTACAGCTCGTTCATTTGCCTTCGGGTCGAGCTTAAGGGTCATATCAAAATCAAAATCAAAGAATCGTTCCTGGAAATCTTGTTTTGGGCAGTTTTGACGATCACCTCGAAATCTGCAATCACAAGAACGTCACCAGACATTGGTTTTCACTTCATAATGGTCAGGAAAGATCGCTGACCTAACGTGACCTCGATCATCCTTCTGCTTTGAGAAAATGGTGCCCAGGGTAATTCTCGATACCGATTTTAAATTAAAATGCCAGGATAATCTTTGAGTTTGGACTTAGGCTCCGCTGTTTGTAGTGGTATTTCTGGCATCTGATAGCCCCTGCGATGACAGATTAGAATCAGAATCTGTTGGCACCGCTGTCTCTGTAACAGAGTCCGGATCTAGTGATCTGTCCCCGTCTGTTCTGCAGCACTGACGGCAATCCCATCAAACCTACCTGGTGCTGCTGGCTTCTCGCGAGTTTCCTTCTTTCTGGATAGGTAGAAGTGAACCCAGGGCCGGCACCCAGGCTGAGAACGCTGCGAGTGTTTCGCAAGAACGTGTGCAGCTTGAAGGACAAGTTATGCACTATGCGCTCTTGTGGCCAGCTGGCTGGCTTCGATGATGTTGGTCTGACCGAGACGTGGCTCGGACCACATGTGCTAGACCCTGAGCTACAGCTGGGCCTCTCGGACCATGTCTGGGTCCGAAAGGACAGGTACGGCAGAGGGGGAGGCGTTGCTTGCGCAGTGAAGACAAGCCTGTCACCTGTTCACCGACCAGACTTGCCTGTCACCAGACACCGACAGGAGCCCCACTGCGAGGTGTTGGTGATCCAGCTGGGAACCATCTACCCAGTCATGATGGCTGTCTGCTCCCGTCCGCCAGATGCCTGTGACGTGAATTCGATCGCTGCCTTCTTCCAGAGCATCCGCTCCGCCAATCTACCATGTCTCATCGTGGGAGACTGTAACTTGCCTGAGATTTGGTGACATGGTAATGGAGACGAAGCTACGCTACTCAAGCGCACCGTCAGAGCCGTCAAATTCCTAGACTCTGTCGCTAGGTGTAAAGCGGTGCAATATGTAAGGTCACTAACTTGCGCGGAGAATATCCTGGATCTCGCCATTTCCTACGGCGGAGCTAGTGTATATGAGGTCCGAGACAGTATATTCAACTCAGGCCACTGTATAGTGACGACTCAGTTTTCTGTAAAATGTGAACCGCCCCCCACGCCCGCTCTTCCTGATCTAAGGCTTGAAATTATAAACAGGTAGACTTCAACGGTCTGCGCACTGCTCTCGGGCTCATTCCTTGGCGTGTTCTAAATTATTTAAGTGCTAATGATACTGTCCACCTGTTCTATGATCTTGTGTTTGCCGCCACTACAGACTTTATGTCTGGTGTTGAGCTCGGAAAGAAATTTCCTCCATGATTTGACCGGTCCGTTTAAGACTTGCTGCGTGACAAGGAGATGGCTCACAGACGTGAGAAGGCCCTTCCGACCGGCGAACATATTGCTAGGCGCCGCACTGCTAGAACCGACTTTAAAACAGCAGCTGATGCTAAATATCGCCAGAAGTTTTTGAGTCTAGTGCAAGACTTAAAGAGCAACCCGAAACGTTATTGGTCCTTTGTTAAGTCCTCGAAATCATCAGCGTGCATATCTCCCGTGCTTGAGTGCGATGGCAAGGTGTCTAAGGATGAGGAGGAGCGTGACAACTGTCTGAACATGTGTTTTGCTCGCAAGTTCTGCATCCCTGGCGTTCGTATATTGCCTGATCCACGTTTGCTCGATGTGCCTGGAATAGACGGCTTTACCATACCACATGACCGTATGGAACACCTTTACGCGATCTCAGTACACACAAGGCCTGCTGTCCCGACAGGCTCAGTGCCTGTATTCTCAGGGAATGTGCCGAGGAGCCAGCTGTTCCGTTAGAAATCATATGCAATATTTACTTGAACCTAACTAGGAACAACGCCATTTCATTTACCCTCTGCACATCACCTGTTCACTACCCGTGCGCTCTAGACGGTCAATGTTTGGATAGCTGCCAGCAGATTCGCGATCCTGGCGTCTTCCTGGACACCAAACTCACCTTTGCTAATGACATAGACTGAACTGCCTCAAAAGCAAACTGGGTGCTGGGTTTTCTCATGCAAAACGTGCAAGTACCGTCATGCTATCATCAAGCGCGGCTCAATCACAAGACCCTGCTTCGTGCCTTCAACGCTCCTGTGGGATCATTGATAGAGTACGTTAGTGTTATTAGGAGCGGTGCTGCCGTTTCCCATCTCACCCGATTCGAAAGACCACAGCACCGGTTTCGCGTGTGACTGGGTTCAAGTAGGCAGTCTCAGTGTCCTCCACTAGATGACGAGCATCTTCTTGCTTGCTTCAAAACAGCATTTATCGAGGCACGCCCTTTCAAGTCCGATATTTTATTTCTATACAACATATATGATCCCAGGCTTGACTGCGCTCACCTGGCATCACTGTTCAGTTTGACTACACCCGTCCGGCGCTCTCGGCATACCGGGCTTGACTGCGCTCACCTGGCATCACTGTTCAGTTTGACTACACCCGTCCGGCGCTCTCGGCATACCGGGCTTGACTGCGCTCACCTGGCATCACTGTTCAGTTTGACTACACCCGTCCGGCGCTCTCGGCATACCGGGCTTGACTGCGCTCACCTGGCATCACTTCAGTTTGACTACACCCGTCCGGCGCTCTCAGCATACCGGGCTTGACTGCGCTCACCTGGCATCACTGTTCAGTTTGACTACACCCATCCGGCGCTCTCAGCATACCGGGCTTGACTGCGCTCACCTGGCATCACTGTTCAGTTTGACTACACCCGTCCGGCGCTCTCGGCATACCGGCCTTTTGAACAAGCCATCTGCATCGGCCAGCACTGTTAAAAATGGATTCGTCGCACGACTACCCGCTGTCCGTGATCAGTTTTTGCAGCATTTTCCCTCAATTGGCCCTTGTCATCCAGCAAAATCATTCCGATCTGGTTTGTTTGGGCTCACTGGCACACGTGGAACATTCTCATGATGACCGCTGTGTCCGTGGGTGAACATAGTGCCCTTTCTGTCACCAACGAAATATGGGCCCGTCTCAATTGTCACCTGGGGTAAAATCTTTCAGACACCGTTGCAATATATCTTTAAATGCAATAAACCACAAACAGCGATGACAAATTAAATCCAATGCGGCATAACCATTCAACATTTTCGTTTGGGGAGTTCGGCTGCACTTAAATTTTATTTGCTGGCCATCAAACACTGAGCGAAGCTTGAGAATAACCTGACAGAACTATCAGATAAATGCATACTTAACATAACCAGCCCAAAGGCGTGTAGTTTCCTTTTCAGTTGAGGGAGGGAGGGGGGGGGGGGGGCGGCTGGGAGGCGAGATCGTGCATCCTAACCAGGGATGCAGTTTCCTGTTTTAGGTATGGCTTTTATCCATTTTTTCATTGGCCATAATTTGGGGATTCAGCCCCAAGACCTAATCATGAGGAACTACTCTCCTGCTGCCACCTGCGAAAAATTCTGTCGAATCTGGAGAGAAAGCTGTTTCACTTGCGTTTCGGAGGCAGGCTCATTCATTTTGTTCTTCCTGCACCCTCCCCTTCCCCCTCCATCCTTCATCCCTACGCATTTTACAAAACTGCATCCCTGTGACCCTATCGTTACCGATAACATGGTTTCACAGGCACCTGAAACAGTATCACTATTGTTTTCGTGACGACACCGTACTATCGGCTGAAAGTGTTGGCCACCTTCATTATGTTGGCATAATTATTGCCGTCGCAGAATTCGCACTTCCTTACGTGATCCCAATTATTTGGGGCAAAGCCCATACAATATTGAAATCAATAGATGCAAACGACATGTTACACAACACCTCTAGCACCTTTATTTACCTGGGTATGCAATACAATATATAAAAGCGTTTTATTTCATGCCTGTCCACCGATCAGTGCGCTACGTCTGAGGTGCAAAGGACAATGTGAGAACCGTACACCAGCGATGATCGGCCTGTTACCTCAAAGCTGCTGTTCCTCTCAGTAGCAGGAGGCCCCGGATAAATCCTCGACACGTGTCGCTCCAACGACCTCCGTTTACCTCTGAAGCTACAGCCCAGGTACCCACCAACAACAATCCTAGATCGCAGGGCTTTTTAACGCTATTACCTCAAGAAACTGACGGTAAGCTATGTCCTTCTAGCCAGTCAGCTTTTCATGACATGAGCACAACCACCAGCAGCCCACAGCCTTGCACTGAACCCGACGCTTTTCCACGTGGTGAGCAATCAAGCCCATCTGCCTCAAATGGCACGACGCTTTAAAAAGCTGCGTAGCCAACTGATCACGTTTGTCGCAAGATGCTGTGTCCATCTACGATTCTTACGACTGGTGACAAGGTTAGTTGTTTGGTATTTTACACTGTCTTATATGTGAAGTGCATCTTGCCTGAAAAATCTGTGAAAAGCACTGATCTGAGGGGCATTGGAAAAACACGGTGTCACCGCTGGTCTGTGACGTCAGCACTTGTTTCTATCACCTTCTAAAAAGTAGCCTGATTAAAGTTACTCTATTTGGCAGCAGTTTAGGGCTCAACTTGCTCGTACAGCGAAACGTCAACGTTTCGACACGTGCTCACGCTGCAAGCGTTAGCGAGTACAGACCAATACTAAGCTTTGAGTTTTGCGGAGCTGTGATCATCTGTTGTAAAATGGTCTTGTCTGTTGGAATTTGTCTTCATCTTTAAAATTTTGTCCCCAACTGGTTCGCAAAAGTGTCAATTTTGTGCGTCTGTGTGTAATGTGTATGTGTGTGCGTGTTAGGGTAGGTTTTTTGGTTGTGTGCGTGTATCTATCATATCTATTGTTTTAAAAACTGGACGGCTTTCGTCATTGGGGTTTTGCCGGTGCAATAGTTATGTCCCAAATACACAAATAAACAAACTGAGATGACATGACGGTGAGTGGCCGTTGATTTGGAAAAAAACACCTAGTCCAAGCTCGTGCCATGAAGCCGAGGGCATCTCGCACATCAATCGCAGGCTTGGTATTGTTTGATGTTATTTGACCGGAATGTCTCAACAAAGAGACATTAAGTTTGACAAAAATGAATTTATATGAGTCCCACCTGCCCCCTTAATTTGGTGTGTCCAATTTCCGTGGTTTTGATATGCAGGTGAGGATGAAATTGATCTTTCGCCTCACTCCAAGTCGTCACATCCAGCCGTTGCCCAGGGCGTTTATTAAAGGAAATGTTCCACGTTCGAAGATAGAAGAGCAGGAATCAGATATGATGAAGTAAGTTCAATTATACTTATTGGTTTGCTTTAGGTGAAAAAGACCGCTGTAGACAATATAATGTCTCTATTCATGAAATATGGTCCTCATTACGTTATTACTTGGGGACCTTGTCGTATTTTGTGCAACACTGATTGACAGCCATTTGACAGCCGTTATATCTGGAAATAGTGCTCACGAACGTCAGATATGAGCGATTCGACAACTATATTTTCAGTGGCCTTGATCGTCAAATGGCTTATGGAATGATACGATCTGAATGATATCATTATGTCGTCATGGATGCCTGGGTAACCTTCGAATAGCATCCCCCAAAAGTCTGCACATTTTTGCGAGCGTAAAGCCCAGAAACCCGAGGGATGTGGGACTTAAAAAGGGCAGGGCTGTGAACTGGACCCAATGATTTTTAAGATGGCCATTCCAGTTTATCTCAGTTAAACACAATCTCTCTGTTAAGTAAATATGCTCCTCCATACGTCATTGTTTGATTACATCATCGTACTTCGCACAGCATCGTTTAAAAGCCATTCGACGGCCATTATGTCTGAAAATCATGCTCAGGAACGCCCCATATGAACACCTCAGCAATCATTTTGTATTGGCCCTCATCGCTGCAAGGCCAAGAGGATGGCAATATTTCAATGCCCCTATTATGCCGTCCTGGATGCCTGGGTGACCTCGAAATAGTCTCCTGGAAATATTCTGCACATCTCCTTGGGTGTGTAACTCAGAATCCAGAGGGGTTTAGATGTCAAGAAGGACAGGGATGTGAACTGCACGAATGATCTTCAAGATGACAGTCTCAGTTCAAGATTCCATACAAATATGGAGCACTCCCTTTAAACCAGCGGGCGACCACGTGCCATATCAGGCTGTCTGATTTGTCTGTGCGGCTCGTCTCCTGCAGGCAGAGCCGTCTCAAGACCGCCGCGGTTCAGCCAATATTACATTAATCTGGGTGAATTACGAGAGGTTACCATCTCGCGTCAGAGACGCGCTCTGCTGGCCTATACGCAACGGCCCTGGCTAGCTGCTGTGGAGATACTGGTGGCAAGGTGCAGCCGTCGAAAATTCGCTGGCCTTGTCACTGCGCTGATGGCGGTTAATACCAGCTCAGGGTGTAACCTGCATCAGGGACAGCTGGGAGGCTCAGGCCTCCTCAGTGTTCTGTCTCCCGATCTGTGATTGATTGATCATGAGGCTTTCTCTCGAGCCACCTCATCACCTCGATCTCATACCCTCGCGTTGCGTGCAAAGTGGTTTTAGTCCAAAAACAAAAGCGTCGTAACAAGAAAAAGAGACTTCGGAGTTGTTGCATTACTTTACATTAAACTTGACGCACATGCTATGGGAGGTCAGTCAGGTTTACGTCTTGGTACATCGATGCTTGAAAAAAATGCTTTTGATGAACTTATTTTTTTGATGAACCTATTTTTGATGAACCTATTGTTCTATTTAATGTTCAGTTTCAGCTAATGTGTGCATCAAAATGAGGTTACTTTTGCGCTTGATACCATTTAAACCGTACCAATCTGTTTGTTCCCACTGACATGCCTGCCGCTGTTCATTTTAAGGCACATCCAGACAGGGATGTTGACAAACAGGTTGAGAGATATCGAGACAGGGATATTCCTCAATCATTTACAAAGTATGCTATGCTCATCATGTTTTTTCTCCACCACTTGGCCACACATAGCACAGAAGAAAGAGCGTACAGTACGACTTTTTCGCAGAAGACAGGAGAGAAAAGCTGTTCGTCACGATGGTGGTCGTGGTTTGAGAGAAACGGCTGGTAAGGCGCGTGTGTGCTATCATGTAGTGGTTCCATCTGCCCCAGTTGGAAAGTCAGCACTAGCTCTCCAGCCAGTGGTACACAGCCCTAATGACCTCCTAAACCATGTGCAGGCTGCAGATAACAGCAATGAGGCGGCTCAGTGGAAAATGATGGGTTCAATATCGATAAAGATCGGGGAGCCGGTCGTCAGAAATACCAGTTTCGTTCCAAGCCATGGCTTGCATGCAACCAATGGTATGTTTGCTCACCAAAAATTGACTGCTAATGAAATGATAACTTCATCTTGAATGCCCGAAACAGAGACTCCTATGCTCTGACAAACACAAAGTACACGCAATCAGACACCATGTGCTTCCGGTTTGGTGACCATAGCATATGACGTGCATGTGATTATGGTGCTGCTTTCCTCCAGTCCTGCCTATTTGCGTCTCCGTTGGCCTCCTCGCCTGGATCCCCTTGAACTTCACCCTACACTTCTATGCAGATCGTCTGTCCAGCGGCGAGCACGCGGGCCATTCTGTCCCTCGGACGGGCGTCTCTGCGCGCACCTGGTCAGGCACCAGTCGTTGGCGCGACAGACAAACGCCGCCAGGGGTGCCGGGGGCGGGCGGCGACGACGGACCGGCGCGCTCCTCAGCCGTCGGAGGCGGCCGGCCGCGCCAGGCAACTGCCCAGAACGAACAGCTCCCGGCGCGCTGACCGTTTTGTTCGCAGATCGATGCCCGTTGTCCGGATACAATGGCCGCGTCAGCTGCATCCATCTTACGACCGCCGCACGGGGCGCGTCGGAGCCCGGAGGCTGGCGGCCAGCCGGCACCGCGGTCGTAACGTCGCTCTGCTGCCGAACGGGGCCCCCGGTGAGCCCGCGCCGACACGGGTAGGGTCGTCGGCGGCCACCCACGCAGTAGGCAGACGCACACAATTGTTTTGCGGAGGGTCAGACACGAATCTTTGCAGCGGCGTCATGGGTAAAGGGAGCCGTTCAAGTTTTCTGCCTGATTGGGTTGGCCATGGAAGGGAACAGCATGTTCCGCCAAATGGGATAAACTTTGTCCGTCTAAATATGGCGTGATTTGCAGACGTTGTTGTGTGGTGAACAGGCCCTTTCTCTAATTTCGTACGTCGCAGGTAGAGAACACGTACCTTTGCATGAAAGGAAAAGTTCACACCTTACAAATTAAGTTCCCGTTAACCCGTAAAGAAAGTGTTTCACATCTGGGTGAGTTTTTGAACTGAAGTAGCCATCTTGAAGAACGTTTGGTGTAGTTCACAGCCCTGTCATTCCTAAGACGGGAACTCCTCTAGTTTCTGAGGTACGTGCCTGAAGATATGTGCAGACTATTTTGAGAAGACTGTTTCAAGGTAACGCAGGCATCCAGGACGTCATAATAACGCCATTTAAATCCTGTCATTCCATTGTCCATGCGCCGATCAAGGCCAACAAAAATCTAACTCAAGCCGTTCAAATATGGCGTTCGTGAGCACGATTTCCATGCAAAACCGGCTGTCAACTGACCCTCAATTAATATTGTGTAATGTACTATGACGCCATCAGACATTAAATTATTCAGAAGCATATTTGCCAACTTGCAAAATTATTTTGTAAGGCGCAATCCTCGCCACTTAAAATACATCAACAGTTATAAGTGAGCTGTTGTCATCTTGTCTGACGCTTGCTTCAATATCTTTAAGTGCGGAACATTCCCTTTAGCAACCTATTTGAAACGCAAAATAACACCCTATCAGCACCAAACGCCTAACAACACACTCAACCAGGATTACACTGAATTTATTCAGGTATTAGCTTTGGCATTCGGCATATCCATGGATCATCACTGCAATAGCAGCGCTGTGGGGAGAATTGACGATAGACTCGTCGTTCGCAACGGTATAAGCCTAAACCTACTAGTTTTAGGCGAGACGTCTCGACATGGTGCAGAGACGTCTGGCCAGACATGACAAAACTTGTATATATAAACGCCTTACGGTAGATTGTTTACGCGTGTGTCGCCTACCGTTTCCCACCATTAGCTAATATATGGGTAAAGCTTGTTGGCGAATGGAGTTTCCAATCCAGTCTATGTGTTAACCCAATCCGCCCATACTTCGCCCCTTCCCGAAAACCTCACAACTCATCCGATCCGAGTTCCGGAGAGCAAAGCTATTTTTGCATGGCTGTTATCGGTCCATCACATTTCAGCTCAACTTAACCCAAAATGGCGAGTGAAGGTCGTGTCAGCATTTTGTTAACAAACTGACACTTTTGACCTGGGCCTGGCCTTGGGAGGTTTTCTTTCCCTCTTACGATTTTTCGAGCGCAGGTCAAAATCGAACGCTTGGCGCAACACGAAAGTTTCAGTACCTATTTATTTATCAATTTGTACCCTTTTCGTCAATTTATGCTTTGATCTACCAAGATCAAGGACCAACGTCAGGTCAAAGAGGTCGGCCGCCCGAAAAATGTCACCACACATAACTTTTTGTGGGTCTTTGCCATTGCCGAAACTTGCGATACTAATACAAATTGATAGTACTTAGGTTTTAACCTTTCAGATTTTTCGAAAACTGCAAATTCAGTGCCTAGGAGCTTGGTGAGTTATTGCTATAATTCATAAAAATGCAAAGTTGTACTTATTTTTATGTATGTTTGCTGTTTTTATATAAGGACAGCGTACTAACTCGCATGCACAACCATGATATGACCATAGACCATTTGACTCTGGCCCAGGTCATGACCTTCCTCTACGGATACCTTCAGTAAAGTACATACTGAACTCAAAATATGCAGTTTTATCACGTTATTCTGTGGCGCAGAATTCGAACTTTTCACTGAAACATGTCGCGATATCCTTTTAATTCATTTTGCGATCACGATGTCACGTGAGAACATTCAAGGTCATATTAGGCCACCAAAGGTCAACGGTCTATGTTGTCAGTGGCAGAGAACGTAGATGAACGATTGCGACTCGTGCAACCACCTTCTGATTCTGTTTGTGAAGCTGATGACGTAGATATATATATATTATAATATATATGAGAGATAGAGAGAAGAGAGAGAGAGAGAGAGAGAGAGAGAGAGAGAGAGAGAGAGAGAGAGAGAGAGAGAGAGAGAGAGAGAGAGAGAGAGAGAGAGAGAGAGAGAGAGAGAGAGAGAGAGAGAGAAGAGAGAGAGGAGAGAGAGAGAGAGAGAGAGGAGAGAGAGAGAGAGAGAGAGAGAGAGAGAGAGAGAGAGAGAGAGAGAGAGAGAGAAAGACGAGAGAGAGAGAGAGAGAGAGAGAGAGAGAGAGAGAGAGAGAGAGAGAGAGAGGAGAGAGAGGAGAGAGAGAAGAGAGGAGAGAGAGAGAGAGAGAGAGAGAGAGAGAGAGAAGAGAGAGAGAGAGAGAGAGAGAGAGAGAGAGAGAGAGAGGAGAGAGAGAGAGGAGAGAGAGAGGAGAGAGAAGGAGAGAGAGAAGAGAGAGAGGAGAAGAGAGAGAGAGAAGAGAGAGAGAGAGAGAGAGAGAGAGAGAGAAGAGAGAGAGAGAGAGAGAGAGAGAGAGAGAGAGAGAGAGAGAGAGAGAGAGAGAGAGAGAGAGAGAGAGAGAGAGAGAGAGAGCAATAATTCCATGTACCAGCGTGCTATTCTCAGCTTGTTCCAAATACATCGCCAAGCGTGGAAGGGACCCTGTATAATGTATGCAAGAACTATGTGACCTCAAGTACCTGTATTTGTACATCACATTATTTCTGACCACAGAAAAGCATGCCACTGGTCACACACCCCGTTAGCACTTGATTTATTGTTTTGTTGGACGGTTTATAAATATGTCCTAAGTTGACCTCGGATGATGTCTATGTCAGTTTGGAGTTATATTTTAGTGGCTGGGATATTTTTTCCACAGGTGCACCTAATAAAATGAGCTTAGAAGCACATGGTGAAAAAGCATCGTTCTTGTAATGCTGACTGGTAGACCAATTTTGCATGGTGTTTTGACCTGAACTGACCCTTGTTGGGGAGCCGAGACTGTCGAAATGGACTTTCAACAGTCGTAATGCTCATTTATGTGCCTTCAATATCCGTCGTATCATGTAAACATAGGTTTTAAGTGCATCTATCAAAACGGCAGTTTTTAACCTTTCGTGACATCTGGCGACGTTACAGTTCACCTAAGGTAAAAAATATGGTATACATTCTTCATGATTGAAGAGACCTTCACAGTAGTATTTTTGTATTTCTCGCACAACGTCTAGAGGTTGC
This sequence comes from Pollicipes pollicipes, assembly GCF_011947565.3. Classification (NCBI taxonomy): domain Eukaryota; kingdom Metazoa; phylum Arthropoda; class Thecostraca; order Pollicipedomorpha; family Pollicipedidae; genus Pollicipes; species Pollicipes pollicipes. Next base: position 6,252,210 of record NW_023597054.1, read on the forward strand.
AGATCCCTGGGTGAAAGTCACCCTCCCCCGGACCGGGCGCGGTTGACTCAGACCCTGGCCGGGCGCGGTTGACTCAGACCCTGGCCGGGCGCGGTTGACTCAGACCCCGGCCGGACGCGGTTGACTCAGACCCCGGCCGGGCGCGGTTGACTCAGACTCCGGCCGGGCGCGGTTGACTCAGACCCCGGCCGGGCGCGGTTGACTCAGACCCCGGCCGGGCGCGGTTGACTCAGACCCCGGCCGGGCGCGGTTGACTCAGACCCCGGCCGGGCGCGGTTGACTCAGACCCCGGCCGGACGCGGTTGACTCAGACCCCGGCCGGGCGCGGTTGACTCAGACCCCGGCCGGGCGCGGTTGACTCAGACCCCGGCCGGACGCGGTTGACTCAGACCCCGGACCAGGCGCGGTTGACTCAGACCCCGGCCGGGCGCGGTTGACTCAGACCCCCGGCCGGGCGCGGGTTAAGCCGTCCTCAGTCCGTTACAGTTTTTGAATCGGTCCATTTCTTAATGCTTGCATTTTTCAATTCCATGAGATCCTGATCTGTCACAGGCGATTCCTTTATCAGTGTACTGGCATGTATTTAGCATACCATTCAGCAACAATCACATAATGTGCGTCTACGATTGCTTCCTTGGAAGCAGTAATTGTCAGATAACCTAGGTGTTTTGCTTTGTGGACAAACACGGTCATTGCTCTTTGCGGTCCATGTGTATTGCTATATAAACATTAGTATGTCCAGTTCTCTACCTTAGACACCTAATTATTCGCCCTGAGTGCCCTCCCTTTTTACTCGAGCCTGCCATAGCCTCTGTTTCGGAGCACTTCTCTGCATGGGGGGAGTACTTATTCCTTACTTACCAACCCCCCTGCTGCTGCTCCGCTTTCCTCCATTCTACCGAGTACACTTCCGTGCTCTACTTACCAACCCAATGCTGCTGCTCCGCTTTCCTCCATTCTACCGAATACACTTCCCTGCTCTACTTATCAAACCAATGCTGCCGCTCCGCTTTCCTCCATTCTACCAAGTGCACTTCCCTGCTCAGCCATACCCTCTACTCTACTTCCATGGCTTCGGAAGTTTCCTTAATTGGCCGTGAGGGCACCTGTTTAGCTAGCGTTCAATTCACCGGAAAGTTGTCATTACAATCGTTACTGTAAACAGCGATTTTCCGAACTAACTGCAGTTCAATTTCCAGGGTCTCGCGTTTTGATCAACTACGCTTGGGAACCTACCATTGTTTGAGTGTAGGACTACTTCTGCCGTGGGGTCCTGCACTCAAACAATGGTGGAAGCGCCACAGTCCTGCGACGCGCTTCTGTAATTGTCCGTGTGCCTTCGTTCCAGGGGCTGCCCTTCAACCAGGTCTGAAGGCTATCATCGTCTTTCACTTTGAAGGGCCTCTACTCATGGGTTTGATATGCCCCTGTAATTGGTTTTGGGACTTCACTATCTACCTAGGGACTAATAACGTAGGTGTATTTTTCTGCTTGATGTTTTGCGCTACCCTGTTCTAGGTTTGAGATTAACCCCTCCACCAACATTTGTTGGAGTTTTGAAAGATAAGACAGCAGTATTGGTCTCTATTCCTCGGAGAAAAACCAAAAGAATAAAGATATAGCTGGGTTGATATTTCGGCAACAGGCCTTTATCGAAACACTAGCAGAAGTGAATTTATAATTGCGTGCCAATGATCCCACTCGATTTTTCAGGTTTCTTTTTAAACAGCAAGGCACAGCTTTTACAGGACACCAACATTCAGGGGATAAAGCAAAGAGCGATTGCCATCCATTACCAAGTGCTCATCTATGAATTAGGAAGCGCATGCATACGTGTACATGTAAGCGAATTTAAAAAAATAGGCATCGCGCATCACACCTCTTTCAAAAATGCAAGCGAGTTGAAGTAAACAGGCATCACACATCGTGCATGAATTATACATGCAAGTGATTTCAATCGAACAGGCATCGTACATCACCCGTCAGGCATCACTTACACATGCAAGCGATTTTAAGCTAGCACACATTACACACAAAGGTACATATAACGTTTGCATAATCGACCACGATGAGCCCTGTATGTTAAAATTTGGTCGCCGACTATTTATAAGAATAGATTTACTTATTTTCCTGTCTGGGTGGTCCTGTGCCCTGAAGACAACTTTAAGCTCTAAAAAGCCCGATTTCAGCCAGAGCGTGTTTTGCACAAAAATGGTCACCGAAACGGGTTTTGTTTAGCCTGAGTGCGTTATGCCTTTTTTGGCAAAACACGCTCAGGCTGAAATCGAGAGAGGTGTGAACCCCATGCTCTTTTTAAGGCCTAAAGTCATCCAAAGAGCACAGGACCACCCAGACAGGAAAATAAGTGAACATGTTCTTACAAAAAGTTGGCGACTAAATCTTAACACACTGTACTCATCATAGACGGTTATGCGAACGTTATATGTGCCTTGATGTGTGATGTGTGCTGGCTTAAGATCGTTTACATATGTGGGCGATGCCTGATGCATGATGTACGATGCTTGTTCAACTAAAATCACCTGCAAGTGTAACTGATGCGCGATAAGCATGTTTGAATGAAGCGCGATGCGTAATGCCTATTTGTTTGAGTTCGTCTACATGTACACGTGTGTTCGCGCATTCTGATTCTTAGATAGGCACTGAATCGTGATAATGGCTGGCAATCGCTCTTTGTTTAATTCCCTGAATGTTGGTGTCCGGTAAACATTGTGGCTTGTTGTTAAAAAGCAGCGGAAATTCGAATGCGATCATCGACAGGCAATTTTGAGCTCACTTCTGCTAGTGTTTCGATAAAGACGAAATATCGAAAATCAACCCAACTATGCCTCTATTCTCCTGAGTTTTCTCCGAGGAATGAGGCCAATACTACTGTCTTATCTATGTGAATAATGTTCCTCGCCAATGCACTGAACAACTCACGTAATTGTTGGCGTTTTTTTAGCTAAGGTCGGGAAACAAACTTCCAACCCCATTTGGATGCTAATCTCCCTACCTTCAAGCGCGCCCCTCTATCTGAATTTAGAGGCCCCTCTATGCTGGGCCTGCAAGCACCTGCCGTTGAGCTTAAAGTCTCCCATCTCAAAACACTTAGGGCAAAAGCCTCGTTGTAAGTCTTAACGGTAATGCACCCATTGCTGCATTTCAATAGGTCTATTTGGCATCACATTATTGCAAGTAGAAATGAAGGTTCAACACAACGGACTGATAGGATCATGAACTTAAAACAAGATCCGTGACTATTAAAACACCATTTTTGGATAGATATGGCCGTCCATCGGTAAGCGGATAAGTGGCAACGGCCAAAAGACTGTGCGCTGACACAGTCGGCCTCAGCGCGGTAATATTCGCTAGGAGCGAATCCCCCGCCAGCCTTTTCTGCAGAAGAGTTCAAGAGCAACGTGTTGGTTTAACTGAAACGATTTTGACAGGGCAAAGACATCCGGGCGTCATCAGCCGCTCTGCTCCGCATTCAAGCTCTTTTAGCTCACATAAAATTTGGCCAGGGCTTGGGTAAGTTCACTGCCCCCCCTCCGACTATCCAAGGCATGCGATATCATTAAACAAACTGCAGGCACCATAAACTTCTGAAAAGTTGTATGTGGAAAATGGACTCAGTCTGAGGTTTTAAGATCTAGGCGTTTTGGCGACAATATCCCAGAAACGCGGGAACAGTATACCAATTCAGCCGTCAACCGCTTACTTTAACACACGGCGGGGACGACACATGCCCTGAAAGCCGGACCGAACCCGATCAAAAACCTTCACCGTCCGATGCTTGTGAGTTTGTCGCTCTCCCTGTCGTTTGGTCGCCCCGCGCTCACGAAATCTGGCCGGGTCCCACTGCCGCGCCGGTTTGGCGAACGGACTGGTGGCCGTATTTGTAGGCGCTGTGGGCCATACGGCCGGTGCACGAGTCCTCACGTGGAGGACGGCGCGACCACCGGTCTCGTTCGCCATCCCTCGGGCGTTGTAGGTATCAGCCTTCAGACTAGGCCACCTACATGTCGGCGACGCGTGGAGCCGCAACTACCAAATTTCTCACATGGATGGCTGGCTGGTGGGACACGTGACGTCATCAAAGTTGGAGGGTCAATGACTCGATTGGTGCATGAAATGCTTGTGCACATTTTGCGCCTCTCGTGTTTGGGCAGGCTTTTCCATGAGCATAGAAACATAGGACAGGGGGAAAGAAAGGGTTTTTCTTTCGAACTTGTCAAGGTCGAAGGCCAGCGATTTCAGCTGCTCCTTCCCCACTTGTCCAGCGCTAAGTTGCGTTAGTTTACTTTAAGCTACCTTAAACATGTATGGCGATGGACCCAGTGTGCCATCCATCTGCTTTCGCACGTTTTGGAAAACAATCATATGATACATGATTGTTTTCAACGGCCAGTCAGTTCCGCTGCATGCTTTCGGTTGCGGAATGCTTTCACCGTGCACAACTATGACGTCATCTTATGCCTTCATTTACAGCGAGCGAGTAGAGATATTGGAGGCCAGATCCAGCGCACCTTAGTACTCAAAGTTTTGTTCCGTCTCTTTTATCTCTCATCACTGTCGGAAACGGTGCTGAAGTGGTGTTTGTATTTCGGTGACGTCTACCTCTCGGAAATCCGTCTTTCGTTTTACGTATGCTGTATATTATGCCATGCGCAAATGCAATCGCCTTGCTCGTGTCACGGCGAAGAAGTGGTTTATCTCATGCCATGTGACTAAATTGCATTGCTTTATTTCAGATACGCTCTTGCTCTCAAGCTTCACCGCTCCAGCTGCATGAGCAAATGTACAAGCGGTTTTATCTTGATTGCATAGCTCCAAGCAACATGCCAACGTCGCAAAGTTTCCCGATAATAACTTGGTGGGCTCGTTAAATTCGTGACATACCGCTTCAAACGTGCTGCCTTTACGATCTCGTCATAGCGCCGTATATTGTAATGCTTTCTAACGTTCTGTAACACGATTTGTTTCATATATATGGAGTGAGCAAAGATAACTGCTTTCCATTGTGAGAATGCATTTGCCTTTCGCCGCTGACCTCGCGTTGCGTCTGATTTGAATGGCACTCGAGCTTTGGCGTGATAACACTTCGAGGGTGTTTTCCTCTCTAAAAATCACGTGCATGGATGTTTTCAACGCCAGCTCAGCGAAGTAATTTCACATCGTATTGGTCACACCCGTTTCGTAGGTTCGGTAGATACATGCTGCAGATGCAAAAATGCACCCGGTGTGCGTGTCTTGACGGAGGTATAATACCCGAGGAGAAATATTTTCTGAAGCGTAAAACTTACGTCAAGTTGTTTTTGGTGTAACCCAGGATATTGGTGTCTCTTTAGAGTGCATGCATTGCGAGGAGGTGCTGTGACACATTGATATACGTGTGCTATAGATGTGAAAACGTCCCGCCAGAGACGCAATTTTACACTGGATCGCCTACTCCGGTTACGCGGTTTACATCTCAAGTGGGTGTAAAAAATGTTCAGCCTACTTTCTGCCTACGTGCGGTTAGTCTGGGGCAGCGGCAAGTGAATGCTCCGTGGAACAGCCCATGTTACAGTCTAGCAGTTTTTGGCTTCCAGCTCCCGAAATTTGATTTGTGCTCGGGTGTCAGGGTAGGAAATTCGGCGATAGATACGAACAGTAGGTGTCGTGCCTACCGAACACACCTACCGTCGGTACCGATCCTCTACAGTTCTCTATTTCGGTTGATGGCTCGTGGCCTACACGCAAACGACTAACATGCATGTTTTCCGTCTGGCCACTGTTAAGCAGAAGCGTCGATTTTTTGTTTTGTTTTTCATTGATGATAACAGATGAAAAGCCAGCTGGGATAGACAAGAGTTAACAGGTTATTAGGTTATCGTCCCAAATGCATGCACGTAGCGTGTACGTGATGGGCATTGGTAGTCCCACGCCAATACCGGATAATGGTGATTTCTGGGAAACTGAAGCGTGTTCAGAGATAAACACACATCATTGCATCAGCCAGCCACCTCCGTCAGCGGACGGGCACGTGCACACTGATTTCACTCAAAATAATGGGTGCAGTGTTCAATATGCCGGTTTTTTGTATCTCGATCCGTGTTCGCTTTACGTTGTGCCCTCTAACTGCATAACGCCTCGAGAATAGGCAACAAATGCTTCCTGTCGCGACTTAGACCACTATCAGGCGCACGATTCTGGCTTTAGACTTCGCGTCACAAGCAGATAGCGCAACAGTTGTATTCTCCCATGCGGTCCAACAAGAAACGCTCGGTGCACGAGTTCCCATTTGTTCGCGTGGGTTTTGCAGGGGCGCTGCCCACACGCAGCTCGGATACAGATAAGTCGGCATAAACTTGACATAACATTGCCCGCAAGGATTTTGTTCACCCGTTATGAGGAGCCCTCCAGATATAAATGGGGTCATTTATTCCTCTTAGATTGCACTGGAATGATTATTAAAGGCCTTCAAAAAGACTGATGGAGGCTAAGACGCAAGACATGATCTCAAATTTACTAATCCCTTGTTGCAGAGGTGGTACCACCAGGGGAGAGGACGCAGCCGCTCCCATACCTTTCCCAAGGGAGCAAGCACATTTTTTGACGCTGGAAATTTCAGGAGCCACTAATTTCATATCAAAAGAGAGCCCCTAATGACGAGACACAAAGAAGACTCAATCACATACATAGGATGCCCATGCAAAACACAGAAAGCCAAATGAGCTCAAGAGATTGCTCCGATTCCATAGACAAAAACCCCGCCAGACCAAGAACTTTTAGTTGATTATGCATAATAAAGGGGCCGTTTGGAAAAAATGGCCGACCCGTAGGGAAATTTTAACGCAAGGGTAGAAACATGACACCACAGATCTACTTAGGAGGTCTCGAGGGCTGCTCCTTTTCCATTAACAAGTCAATGGCGCCGGTCCTACTTTGTTGTCGATTTTCAGCGAGAGCGACGGAGGTAGAGCGGATGTAACAGTTAAGGTAAAACTGGAAAACTCGGTCATGCTCTATGAGAGCTTGCAATTGCTTGTCGTTGACATGCAGACGGACGCTGTGCAGGTGCTGATTGCGTCAAACCTGAAAACTGGCTTAAAATGATCAAGGCCAAAACCGCCGCATTACTGCATTATGGGTAGCGATGCTGTGACGTCATCATAAGATTAAGTCACATGGCACCAATGCTACGGTGGCGTGAAAACACTGTTCTTTGCAGGTTGGCTTTAACATCAATATTTCCATAAGCCGACTTTTTTGACTAAGCACAGCCAATGAAACATATTCAGCTGGTAAATGATGTTGGTTTACACCAGAGCCACAAAATTATTGCTGAAATGCGCTTCCAGGCTGCCCCCGACAGACAAGGTCGAAGAACTCTAGACGGAGGTGCTTAGAAACAGTCTGTGTAAAAGAATGCAACATGCAACAACAACAATAACAACATAGGGTGGAAAAGAGATACGGCGGGTCAGACGGGCTCGCAGCACCCAGGGACGCGCATTGAGAGGTTGGAACGCACATCCCGTAGCCTTAGCGGGGTCGTTGTCAGGGTGGATGCAGTGATGGCCTGCCCTTATGGGGGCAGTGAGTGGTGAACCCCGGAAACTTAACCCCCAGCGCGCGCCATTTCAGTTCAAGATAGCAGAATTTTCCTGTAAAACGGACCGATTTCTAGCAAGCTCCGCAGTTTCTGCCAGTCAAAGAATCGAGGCTCATATATCAGCTCCAGAATAGTCTAATAGGGATATTTTAGGGCGGTGGGGGCATTATTGTCTACGAACTATCTAACTCATTCAACATTTTAAATCTGCAAGTTAACCAACACTTAGGGGGATCATAGCGCAGCAACAGCGAAATTGTTGGCACCTTCCCTCCTCACATGACTTTATTTTCACATTTCACTCCATATAAGTACTGTAGCACAAAGATATTTGCGCAATCATTGCCCATTAACAAATTTAATGCAAACATTGAGTTTGATATTTTGTATTTGCATGCACATGTCCCTTTTTCAAAACATGCATTTTAGATAGATATTCGTGCGCGTTGGCCTAGACGAATATGACGCGGGTGCTGAAGCTAAAAATCTTGATTTAGTATAATTTATTTTTGGAGTCAGATTCTGAGTTTGAGTTGTCTTTAGAAGGTTTAAATTGCAAAGTTACAATATCTACTCACAAAACATTTTAATAAAAATGTAAAGCAGGGTTGCCATCCAGTTTAATGGCGAAATCTCCGTTTTTAATGACGTGACGGGTATCTACCAACCTTTTCGTAGTATCAACCAAGAACCATACTGGAGGCTACCAAACCCTAGTTCTATGGTGACGTCACGTCTGCGTAGCCTTCTCTAGTAGCCCTGATTAAGGCTATGTCTGAGTACGCGACAAGCCGCCCGCGCTATCATCCTCCCATTCCCCTGTGCCGATCTGTGGGAGCACCTGCTGCGGCCTCAGCCACCGTGACGGACCCAGGAGGGTCCACAGCTGCTCCCCAAACGCCAGTAGCTGCGCTCTCGCTGAGCCGTCGGCCTGGCGCGAATGTTCCGACCGGACTCCCCAAGAATTGGAGGCCGTTGGCCGCGCAGTCTGGCTGCCAGACCAAATCTTGCTGTTCTGCATGCGAGATAGAACCCAGCGTCACGCAGCTATCCCTGTCATCTCGCCGAGAGCGACGATGGAGCTGCAACCCAAGCCACCGCGTGTCGTTGGGAGCGAGGGCGGCTCCAGCCCGTCCACTCTCCGCTCTCCGATGTCTCGTTGTCTTCACCTGAAGCCCGCAGGTTCGGCAAAGGCCGGGCTAACTCAGCTGGAGGTGAGCGATGCTCAATGGAACTTGGGATGACACGGCGAGTGTGAGGATCTCAAACTAGACGCAAAGAAAACGTCATTTATTTACGCGAATATTGGTGTCGGAGGTCGCTGTCACCGGCACTTTCCAGTAGCAAGAAGCATGCCGACGAGAGTTTTACAGTGGTACGTATGGACGGTTGAGCTAAATTTATTGGCCTTTAGAATCCCTTGAACTTAAAATACTCTTCAGTGACGTGATTCCAACCAAGGCGATATACACCACTTGGAACCGTCCCGATAACGCACTTCTCATGTGACGTCACCGGTGTACACCTTTAGCGCTGGGACGGCCGCACGCGTGGCAACGGGCACAAGAGATCGCAAATAGTACATCACGCTTGGTTGGGGGAATGACTTGCAAGATCAAAGTAACTATGACTAAATGAAGAAATATTGCACTTCAGCCTCATTTTGAGGGTAATTCAAGAGCCGACACAGTAATGTAGGACTCAGGAAGCAAGCTACTCGAGGACGATTCGTCGTGTTTTACGCCAAAGAAGCGCTCGGCGTAAGGACTTATGTATTGCTTCGGAAGCGTCAGCTGCACTCAAAACCGCATCCTCCGGTTACCAGCTCATTTTGGGCATCACAAGTGCCACCCTCCGGAGAGCTTACCCCAAGCCAGTCCATGGAACTTCTGGCCGCCAGGTGACATTTGGGATGGGGCCCGGTAAGAGCGGCTGGGTGTAGCAAAGCAAAGGACTTGTAAGGCACCCCAATCTCCTCGACCGGGACTCCCGAACCGGACCTGGCCAGGCACATTCGCTCGGTTCCATGTAACGGGAACAGTCGAGTCAATGCACACTAGGGACCGGTTATTCACCAGAGCTAGACGCTGACGGCTGCTAGTTTCATGATGCGAAAAGTACTGCTGGCTTGTTCTACCTTTGCCCTGCAAATACTGGATAAGACTTGCTTGATCCTGAGGCCAAATGCAGCCTAATAGCGCTTCTTAAGCCGCGCTCATAAGCTTTTGGCTATTCATATTAAATGCAGCGGGTGAGTGAACAACGATATTATTCGTTTGACCACGGGCTTCAGTTATACGACTGCCAACTGTGCAATGTCATCTCGCTAACGCAGAAGCAGGATCAGATGCACTTCAGTGTGTCCATGGTCTCCACCGCCGGCTGTAGCACCCGGAGTGTCGCATAGATGATGTCAGCATCGAGCTCCGACTTGGAAACCATGCATCCACCTTGATATCGTGCTGTTTGAAGGCAGGGGACGTTCATGACATGCTGGGCGAATGCATAGGTCTTTCGGCTGATAGAGGGTGGTACGACAGTATTGGCGACATCCAATCCCTCATCCATGGCCAGCCGATGCTGACTGAGCTGCCAAGTTGAGTCACTGAGTTGCTGCTAGCTGAAGATGCTCTTGGTCTAGAACCACTGCAGATCCCGGAAATTCCGCACCAGTTGGCAAACCTGGCGCAGTGGGCGAGCGATCACCAAGGCCAGTTCAGGCCGTTAGTTCGGCGCTGGCCATGCGACTTCATCCGCCGAAAGTCAGACAGGCTTGCTCATGTCCCGGTGACAGATTCAAGTGTGAGTATGACAAAAGCTCCAGCAGTGAAAAATCCACAGCGCAGAATGCCTAGCTGTTAGGGACGCAGCTATGCAGCTTTTTCCAACTACCACATTTGTCACTTGTTTAATACCCGGCACATGCACCGGAGACTAAGCCAAGCTCTTTCCTTTCAATACGGATTCATCTGGCCACGCTATTTATTTTAGAACTGAACTGGCATAGATTGAGACCAAGTGTTCGAACGCTAACATGAGGAATTTTGAATAAAGCCGCTGAAGTATAACCAATTTGTGGGGTGTTTAAATACAGCTTGAAGAGTGCTGAAATGTGACTCTGAGTGAAACCTTAAGAAATCTAGAGCTACTGAGCTGACACAAAACAAGGCTGAGTGGAAGCTAGAGACAATTGTGTTGTTGCCTCAACCAACGCAAAAGGCTATCTGGCATTCGGGGTGCCGTCGCTATCCCTGTTCATCAAGTGTTGCCCTGGCCGACTCCGGGGCCTTTGTCGACACAAGACCCCCTGTTTGGCACTGTGGGCCCATAACAGACGCCCTCATTATTTCAGGGACCCAGACTAATGCAGATCGTAGTCCCGACTCTGCTCGTGCTTCGAAAATGGACAACCAGAGCTCAGAGCGACTTGGAGCCAGCTGTTTAGTATTGGTGGTTTGCGGTCAAAAGAGGTCCAAACTGTCCCAAGGATCCCCAATCGGTGCATAGACCCTCTGAATGGCCTTTACGGTCGCTGCCCAGCAGGCGGAGGCGTCCTTATTGCGACCTACGGCATGTCCTTCAGGTCCTTTGGCCCCATTTAGCCTTACAATGGGGCCCTTGATCTTTGATCCCGAGGAGCCCTTTGGCCCTTCTTCGGGCCTCCCCAAGCAAAGCCCGTGACGGACTAAGGACCGCTTGCCGACATATGAACCCCCGTTGGGCGCGGTGGACCCATTAACGACACAGGGGCCCAATCATTGTTTCAGCGACCCAAAACCAATGCAAATCGTGGGCCCCGGCCTTGCCCTTGCTTGCAAATGGGATACCAAGGTTCAGACTGACACGGAGCCAACTGTTCCATATTGGTGATCTCTGGCTAGCATAGCAGCCTGCAATGTCCCAGGGCTTCCCCAATCGCTATAATAAGCCCTTTGTCTGATATTACAGGCCACAGCCCTACGGGCAGTGCTCTTTTGTATAACATACAGCAAGCTATTCGGGCCCTCATGCCCTCCAATCAGATTCTTGATCGTCGATCTCGGGAGCCCCGAACCTGTCTTCAGGCCTCATTGAACACTCCTCTTTTTCGACTCGGGACCCCTTGACAATACAGAACCCTCTGGTAGGCACTGTGGGCCCCTGATAGATGCAGGGACCCTGACTAGCATGAATCGCTAGCCCCAGTTTGCTGGAAGAAGGCCATCAGGCCCATGCCAACCCGGAACCGACTGTACGGTACTGATAGTACCAGACCGTCTTATGAGCCCTTATCACCTCAGGGTTTCCTGAACGGCACAAAAGATGCCCCGAGTTTTTCAACGGGAATGTTCCGCTCTTTCCTAAATGTAAACCGCAAACTAGGAGCCAGAACATCCGTGGTTCTTCTTACGGGCAGCAGTTTAGACGGACAGGACCCAGAGCTACACTGCTTCTCTGGCTCCAAAGCCTAGTGAAAGAAAAAGGCAAGAGATCACAAAGCAAGGCATACTATGAGCTCTTGAACAAAACGACTTGTTGGCTGTCTGTGATCGCTCGAGTGTTCTTGGAATGCTTTAATGTAAGCGTGTGGCGAAAGCAGCTTCTTTTTTCATTTCGTCCAGCTCTATCATGGTGAGTGGCTGTGCCAGAAAGATAAGCCTCTCAAGGCACGTACAGGGCCACTATCATCAAAGGTGACGAAACAAATAAGTGAAATTTAGCCGCCTGGGAAGTCTACAAGGAGGATTGGGCAATTTTTGTGATATCGCCCAACCTTAACCAGATTTTACATCCTCAGGCCACAAATCTTGATAAAAACTGTTGCGCATGCTTATGAGCAGCCCTGAAGCCGAATCTAGTTATTTCCATTTGATCAAGCAAAGGGCATCAAGGAATCAAGTGAGAGCCTCAGCCAACTCGGAGTTTCTTTTGTGCGACATGGATTGTTTCAAGGTAGTTTTTGCTCTGTCATCGAAAGAAGGAAAACCATCAAACTATGTATTTGCTGACCACATAAAGCGATAAAAAGAACTTTTCAATTTGTCACCGCAAGTCAAATGACCTGCTAACTTCAGATTAAGGTCTCGCGGCAACACATTTAATAGATCTATTATCTATTTCCTCAAGATAGGTCTCATTTTGTCTTCTCCCCGATTAATTAATGAAAACGTCTTGCTTGTATCTCCTTGTAACTTAAACCGAGCATAATAATAAGACATGTTTAGGCCAGACTTGACCCTTAACGCCAACGGAATTTCATGAAACGTCGCGCATGTTGTACCAGGTCATTGACAGCGATTCGATCTTGAAAGGGTAAGTGATGTGATGTTTACAATAAGATGTAAACGCACATTCGAATTATGCATGAAGCACCTTTTTATAAATTTGGTCCGAACCCCTTGAATGGATGGATTTCTGGGATCAGTGCTCACGCTAAGCAGCGCTTGTTGTGTGAACCCTGACCCCCGCCATCCGATCGCGCAATTCTAGGCAACGGTAGAATTTAGTGGTGAAAGCCTTACATGTCGCAATGCCCGGCACGGCCCGTCCTGCCCTCTGACGTCAACTGACCTTCAGCGCGACCGCTCCCACCGGCCGCAGGCCATACCAGCCGAGGGCAAATAGCGAGCGCCCTAAAAAGGCTCGAACTCATCCCGCCACTGGCGGGTGGATCGGAATGTAGGCGCTCTAACCAACTGAACCTCCGGGACGGACAAACCACCTGTTCACCTGGTTCAGATCACCTGTTTTGAGCCAGTTATCCTTACGGTCCAAATTGATCCTACTATGGAAGGAAATCTGGCCCATAGCGTTATGGGATGGAGGAAAATGGATGAAGGTGGGAAAGTTTGCTTGCATGTGAGGTCTTCCATAGAGACTTAGCTCACAAAGGGACCTTTTTTAGCACATGCTGGGCGCTCGGATGGGGTCTCGCCAGGGGCCACCTTAGCCCACATATGACTGGCGCACGCAGCTTGCTCTGCATTTAGCGGCATCGGCGTCACAATGTCGCAGGATGGAGCGCGGATAAGCAAGACGGACAAATGTCTGTGCTTCGGAAAGGCTTCTCAAATGTAAATAAAGTAAGATACAATGTCAGGGACATTCTACAGCCCGACCACCCACATCAAAAAGTTTCTGACAAAATTGGATGATTGAATTTAGGATTACGACGAAATCCATCGACCTTAAGTCAGGTATAGAGGTCAGACAGAGGTGAAAACTAACCTACTTGCTTTATGGAGTAGCTTTTGATGCCTCATTTGAAATGTATTGATAAAATAGGTCGCAACAAACATCTTCTACGGACGCCTTTAAGGTCAGAGAAAGTCACTGACTAAAAGTGACCCAGATCAATATTTTGCATTTAGGAATATACCGTCTAGCGTGATACTTGACCCTCGACCAAATTAAGCAAATAAAAATAAACTTGCAAGTTCTGGTAACCATGTCCAACAGGGTTACTGATCCAAATTGTACATCAATCACCTTTTGCTCAAAGCGATTATCCGGGTGCAAGGCAGCTGGATGAGAAGGTCCGTGATTTTACTCAAACGTCATGACCTAAAAACCGCAAGTTCTGACACAAGTAATTTCACATACCAACCAACCCACTCTGTGAATTTGGTCTTTCTAGCTTGCTTAGTATTTGAGATCTTGGTCGGTCAAATTGACCACAATTCTAGCGTGTGGTATTGAACCGGCTACCCGGGCGCGGATTACATGTTTTTGTGGGCATGTGCTGCAGCACGCATAACAAAACATTTATCATGCAGCGCGCCGATGCTCCTTGAGATCATGTGTGCCTCACACAACTTTTCAATAAAACACTAATTTTTACCGCTTTGGCCGCCCAAACATTGGAAAAACGTATACCAGCACAGATTATTGTCTTCCATCGTGGACGCAGCGGGGGGGGGGGGGGGGCTCAGAGATAATTGTCTTCCACCGTGGACGCAGTGGGGGCCTCAGAGCTTGTTGTCTTCCACCGTGGACGCAGCGGGGGCTCAGAGCTTGTTGTCTTCTACCGTGAACGCAGCGGGGTTCTCAGAGATTATTGTCTTCCACCGTGGACGCAGCGGGGGGCTCAGAGCTTGTTGTCTTCCACCGTGGACACAGCGGGTGCTCAGAGCTTGTTGTCTTCCACCGTGAACGCAGCGGGGTTCTCAGAGATTATTGTCTTCCACCGTGGACGCAGCGGGGAGCTCATAGCTTGTTGTCTTCCACCGTGGACGCAGCGGGGGCTCAGAGCTTGTTGTCTTCCATCGTGGACGCAGCGGGGGGGGGGGGGGGGGGCTCAGAGCTTGTTGTCTTCCACCGTGGACGCAGCGGGGGCTCAGAGCTTGTTGTCTTCCACCGTGGACGCAGTGGGGGGCTCAGAGCTTGTTGTCTTCCACCGTGGACGCAGCGGGGGGCTCCGAGGCTCAGAACACCACTGCTCTGTGATGTTCAATTGTTCTGTGGCTCAAAGGCTCCCGTGCTCGAGGATGTGTCAGCGGCTCCTTTGGTGGCATTCGCTCAGAGCTGGGAAAATATTGGTTACGCCCTTGATTGGCATCTTTGATCTCACGATGTTTGGCTGTTAAAACTCCCAGTGTATGCCATACAAGGATTTCGGACTTAAGCAACATAACAAGCATTCCATCATCGTTGTAAACAATCTCCAAATGCTACACGAAACGCGCACCATCCCTGGTGCTGTCCATGCCTGCAAAGCGTGGACACTTAATGAAAGGAAAGAAAACTTAAAAAAGGAAAACAAACTGAAAAGGTAAGACACTCAATGCTCGAAGGCGCGAGGAATGGGAACAATTACACATGCTGAACTGTGCATGTGTATGATATAGAGTTAACGAACGCAATGTTGTAATGTTCGAGGCTTCAATTTCACATTGTATTTGCTTTTACGCAAAACGTGGCGTCCCATATCCTCGTGCAACATTTCTTCTTATGCCGATAATTTCAAGTACGGATCTTCTAAACGCAACACACTGTACGGAAAACCTATTTTCATAACTTTTAGCGCCTTTTATTTCGTTTGTCATTTTTTCATGCAAGCGGCCCCTTCTACAGCATTGCTTTGCATTTGCAACTCGGCGCACCGCTTTTCTTCGCGTATGCCGTCATTAAAATCGGATGAGGTGTATATGCCATTATCTGTCACAACGGTCCAATACGCGGGTTAATAGAGTGTACTTTAGTGCGTGCGTCGTGTGTGATTATCAATAGGTATGTACACATGTGCCGTATGACACGTGCACGGGTAAGGCTCAACAAAATATGCGACTTGCGCGCCAACTGACACGCTGCATGACTTGCTGCATTTGAGCCTGTTCAAAATCAGTTTTCGCTCGTGCCACCATTCACGTAACCTTGTTTAGGGGCGGGGGTGGGGGGGGGGGGGGGGCGGAGGAGGAGAACAATTCGCCGTGTTTCGCCTCTGGGTGTGAGCGAGTGAGCAAAGCGTAGTGGTTTGTGTGCAAATCGCGTGCAAAACACATCGTGGAGTAACGCCGCATCTCGATGCTTGATCGTGCCTTAGCACACTGGAAACATTAACTTTAATCGTTAGTTTCCGCTAGTTTGGTGAGGGAGAACCATCGATATAGCAGCTGAGATGAATGATGTAGCGTGGAAAATGCCACAGCTCGAATGGTGTCTGGCAAGACGCCCTACATTTAAAACCGAAGCAAGTATGCCATCACCATCATCCGTCTTTATTGTGGATGATGGCTGAACGCCGTTTTCGTATGTGGTGATTACATAGTCAAAAGCTGAATCACTGACGGTCAAGATCACAATCACATCGTCTGCCTAGGTGTGCGCACCACAGAGCTTTGCTAGCCGCAGTTGCCGTTTTACAAAGTCATAAGGCATGGGTGTATACGAGATTGTGCCCGTATATATTTCGATTTGGTACCACCACCACGCTGCGCGCTACTTTTCATACCAGCCTTAAGGTCCACGTGTTAACAGGCGCTCGGGAGGGGTCAATTTGTTCATTCCTCGGAAGGTTTCTCCGGGATGATTTCAAAAGGCGCTCGCCAAATATTCCATAGCTGTAGAAAATTTAACAGCAGATCATTTGGTGTCAAAATTTATTTGTACCCTGCAAGGTCGCTGACCTACGACTGGCTAAAATCAGGCCAGTGGATTCAGCGAAGACAATTTTCAGGATATTCTTCAATCTGATGCAACAACGGGATGTTAAACGAAGCCATACACCTCTGACATAGTTTCTAAGCCAACACAACAATCAAATTAAATTCCACTGACCCTTAGTCAAGTATTAAGGTAAGATCAAGGTCAAAACCAACCTATTTTATTACTCTAGCACTTGCTGTTTGGGTGGTTTCTGGTGCTATTTCTAATTTGTTGTAAGCAGAAATATTATTACATATCTGTCCTTAACTTCTTGAAGGTCAGACTGGATCACTGGCCTAAAATTTTCTGGGTCAGCATTTTGTTTTTAGGAATATTCTGCAAAGCGTAATCTTTGACGCTTGTTAAATTGAAAAACAAACAAAGCAGTTCTGTATTATTTTGGTCACCATGACCTTGGAAAGGCAAGGAAGGTCACTAACCTTCAATGAGCACCATTGAGCTTTTGCTTACACCAGGTGTCTAGGTTCACAGTGGTTGCATGGGAGCATTTGGGGCAACTTGGACACCAATCTGGAGTTTGACCTCATTGGGCTTTATTTTATACAAAGGTCATGACGTAGGGGCCTCAAATTTTGAAACACGCCAGTGCACGTAAAGAAAAACACAATCTGCGAATTTGGTGTCTCTAGCTTCTCTGTTTCCGATACCTCTGGGGGTCAAATCGAGCCACCCCAACCAAGCGACGGGCATTCAACCGGCGACCCAGGCGTGTGTTTATTAAAGGCCTGCTTTTCACAGAGCTGTGGACCGAATTCTATCAGATCAATTTCGATGAACCTCGCAGACTACGAAAGGTCGTTTTATTGTATACAGATGATTGACCTGTGATATTTCCGACTATCGCAAAATTTCTAGCGCTCTCAACAACCTGATCGGTAACATGGTGGATCCGTAATTGCAAGATTGTGTGTTCGAAGCCCAGATATTCTAGGGTTTTTGTAGTATTTCCGACGGAATGTGCTGAACTGTTTGCTTTCAGGGTCATCCATGACAAATCAAATGGAGGATCACACGGTACCCCATTCAAGTTTGACGGAAAGACGTCAATTAGTTAATCATGCGGTCAAAATACGATTCTGCAAATTGAAGAGTCGCACAGCGTACAATCAAGACGTCACAAACCTTATTTCTCAACTTCCTCAAGCTATCCGACGAAAAAATCCTATATCTTTATAAAATATGGTTTAATCCATCGTTAAAGGCCAAATAAGTGCATATAGTGACGGAGTTTAAAGTTTGTCATAATTGTCTAAACAAATATAACGCGAGCATTCGTCTTAAATTGCATATCAGTTCTAAAATGCATTTCAGGACCGACTCATTGTCCTTCAGACAAACGCAGAAATTGCTCAAATTTCTTCCAAATTGGTCAATGGGCGAATCTGAACATTGGCGGATCACGCACGGCGGCATGTCAAGAGCCGACGGAGCGGTATCGCGAGACCAGCGCGATCGGCTCATTGTGTCGGGAGCATTTACTATGACCTGGAAATCATTCCTTTCAAGTTTTAAACACGCCACCCTGGGATTCCTCAGGAACTCTATAATAATGTCTGAATGACCAGTGCATGTGAATCGCCCTAAGGCAACTGTCGTCCCTCACGAGTCACAAGTCACGAGTCGCTTTGGTTCCTCACAGCACAGCAATAACCATTGTATAAATTTGAGCTTGAGCTGACCATGAGAAGACGCAAACAACTGGTCTTAAGTTGCATCATCTTTGTTTTAATCTAGCCTGGATCCGGAGCAAAGTGCTAGCCCAGCACGCCTGGAACCGCACACGTGGAGTTCGATACAGCACGCATCTACTCGACCCCGTCTCCGAGTAAACCAGGCCGGGCCCAAGAGAAGGTGAATGTAGGGCCTTATTTGAGAGAGTCGAGGAAGTCAGTACCTTCAGTTTTGCTGCTTTCATCAAGTGCATCCAGTGAATGCTCAATAGAACGAATCAGTTCAAATAAGTCGAGCAACAAACAAAATTGTTTCGCGGCGTACCCATGTTACGGCGAGTGCTTTGCAAGCCATTCGTCATAGTCAGGAATACGATTATATAACTTGTTATTCGGTTACAAATATGCAGGACTTCCTTGCCAAACTGAAGATGCTTGTGGAACCGCTCCGCTTGCAGCATAAAGCAGCAAACAGGATTTGGTGCAAAATCACAGACGACTATCTTTAAAACGCCTCTTTAAAGGGGATAAACATGAATGATGACGCAAATCCAGGACGACATTGAATTAAAAAAAGGTGACTAAAATTCAACTTGACTCAGAGACAACAGTGAGTTGGGCTGCCTTGAGGCACACGCCGTTAAATTATGATGAGTGTGATGTGATGCATCTGGGTAGTTAAGCAGTGGGGATGTTATTTATGGTATGGGGAGCCTGGGGCTGAACCAGATCGGGGAAGAAAAGGACTTCTGGGTTGTCATTTCCAGGGATTAAAAGGCTGAAAACCGATGTGGGGCTGCAAGGAGCAAGGTTCTTCGGATGCTGGGGCCTCTTAACAGGAATTTCGGTCTGAAAAGAGTACAGAGAAAAGCAACTAGGATGCTAAATGGAATTCGTGCTTGGAATATAAGGATATGCTTAGAGCCTTAGAGTTACATGAACTGCAATGGTGTGGACTTAGAGGAGATTTGATAAAGGTATTCAATAATATGAAAGGGATAGACTAAGAAGATCTACACGAGACACTGGAAATTAGACCAAAACTTACAAAAAACGTTTCATTTAGCAAAAGGTAAAAGAAAAACCATGAAGAGAAAGATGGCATTTAGTCAACGAGTAGTGAGTCATTGGATTGGGCTGTCAAAAGAAGGTGTAGGAAGTCCCTATCTGGAAACATTTAAAATTCATTTCGGCAAGTTCTATCGGCCTGAAAATCTCATTTATAGCCAAAATTCAGGCAGGTCACTGATGGTAAGACAAGTTTCAAGGATGTGTGCGCAGCCTGAGATAAGGCAACCTCGATAGGCCATTGTGGCACTTTGTTGGCCAGATGTCTTTAGGTATTTATGTGTGTGTTATACAATGTTTGCAGTATGTATGCCAAAATGAATGCAAACATAAAACTCTCATTCCTAGAATTCAACGAAACGTTATACTATGGTCTTGATTTCTCCCCCAGGGCGTTCACCACACTCGCTCTTTTCCAGGTGCACTTTGACACTGGGACTGGGAGCATCACATGATCCATGTGGCACGCTGGTTCAAACTTCAAGCAATGCGCTCTTCGGCAACGAGTCCTTGTCCGCTGGGCCAATCTCAAACATTCTTTATTCACATCAGTATAGGTGGGCTCGGTGAGACTGCATGGAAGAAGCGAAGTGCTGTAACAAAGCGTTGACGGTTTAATTTGGACCAGAAGATAATTCAAACTGATATCCATATTATGTCCTCACGGTGCCACAGCGGCACTATTCAGTGTTATTGTTCGACGCAATTAGTCCTGAGATCTCACTAGAGTATGTCTTGGAATATGGTCCAAAATTGGAACACTCCATTTAACGCGCGCTCGGGTGGGGGCCAAAGTGACCCCCCAAAGGTTTTTCAGAATAATTGCTGAACGGCGAGACGTAGCCGCGCCAAATTTAGCAAAGCTGTAGACAATTGAATAGCGGATTGCTCGACTCAAAGCATTTAGATTTACCTTGTAAGGTTGCTGATATATGGCGGCTCAAAGTCAGGTCATGTTGTCAGCTAAGGTAATGTCTAGGGAATCGTTCAATCTGATGCAACAGCGGAGTGCTTGACGAAGCCATACAACTCTGAGATGGTTTCTTAGGCACCAAAAATTTTTGATGAGTAAATTATGTTGACCTAAGGTCAGGTATGAAGGTCAGACCAAGGTCAAGATCAACCCGATTTATTACTCTAGGTCTGGCTGTATGGGATAGGTTCTGACGCTCATTTCGAATTTATTGACAGCAGGAACCGCATTACACAAACTCCATTGACTTCTTAGAGGTTAGAACAGGTCATTGATCTAAGATGACCTGGGTCGCCATGTTGTTTTAGGAACATACCGCCTAGTGCAATCTTTGTCGCCTATTCAAATGCAAAACTCAGTGCAGTCTTGTATTATTTTTGTCACCATGACCTTGAAAGGTCAAACCAGGTCACTGACCTCAAGTGGGCTTGTGACCTTTTGCTTGGAAACATTTGCCTAGGTTCTGGAGGCACTATGGAGACTAGCCTGGAATTTGACCTTGTTTGACCATATTTGATCTAAAGGTCATAACCTAGGAAGCTTAAACTTTGACCTAAGTGAGTTCACGTACAGTTCAACACACCTTGTAAATTTTATATCTCTAGCTTTCTTAATTCCCGAGATCTCAGGCGGGTCAAATTGACCCCCACCCGAGCGAAGGGTATCTAGCCAGCCACTCGGGCGCGTGTTAAAGGGCATGTTTCATATTTTTAGGCTTCAAAGCAAGCAACAAATATGATGAAACAAGCTCACTTGTACCTACAGGTGTACTTTAGAAGATGAAAAGACTGCCCCAGACAACACATTTTCTCTGTTCGGCGAATAGGCTCCTGTATAGGTCATTGTTTGATTATATTATCTTGCCTTGCACATCGCTGATTGAGAGTCAATGGACGGCCGCGATACCTGGAAATCGTGCTCACAGAGGCCAGATACGAACCACTTGGCCATAACATGTCTCTGGGACTTGATCGCCGCACGCCTTATGGAATGGCAGGGTTGCAATGATATTATGGCGTCATGAATGCCAAGATGACCTTGAAATACTCTCCCTAGAATAGTCCCCCTATATTCGCGTGCGCGTAGCTCAGAATGGGACATGCTGGGGCATGCGGCCGCGACGGCGCGCCTCTGGTAGAGTCTTCGTGCGCTGCTCAGGTTTCTTCGGTGCATGAACCATGCCTTTCGAAACGGAGCACCACTTTTTGTTTGGCGATTGAGGACCAAACTATGGTGTTTTACATTCAAATGAGAAAAGGTTCAATATCACACAGAAAAACTGTTGTTCGTGTGCTGCAAAAGTTCGTAATGCCCTGATCATTTTGTCCCGTGCAATGCCAATTTCAAGAATGGCATACGAATATTCCGACAAGTTTTCTGGTCATGTTCATGTGAAAGATTACCAAATTATCTCTCAAACATGTGGAAAAACCGACACCGTAGGTAGCCATGCAATTACACAACTCGAAATTGCTGAATGATCAAACTCCGACACGGGTGATTGGGAGATATACAAAAGTCACAGGCGACTTCAGCGCTGAAGGCGACTCGCATCACCAAAGTTTATTACAATCCGAAGGATGAGGATTTAAGACATTTGTCGATTTATCGTGAAATGTCTATGCTATTCCATTTAGAATGGAATGCTCTACATTTGAAAATATTATAGCAATAATCAGATATGACAAAATAAACTCATCTCACTTGCTATTACCATTACTACTATATTATTACCATAACTATTACTTTACCCATTAATGTACTTTTAAAAGGGAAAGACTGCTCGAGACAACACAATTTTCTCGATTTAGTACATGCGCTCCTTAATGCGTCACCGTTTGACTGCGTTATGGAACGTTTGCATGACGTTGATGCACTGCTCAACTAGCCCTAAGTTGTCACTTACCTGTAGCACTTCAAACTCGTCGAGAAATGGCTGCACGGGCTGGAAATGTTCGATGCGCCAAATATCGTTATGTGCTCTCCTTTTTGGCGTATTTGGGTATTTATACATGACTTTAAACGTTTACTTGTATGCCCATACTCAGGTATGACGTTATTTTTAAGTCATTCGATCACAAGTGTTAGCTCCATAAGAACTAGCGAGTGATGAAACCATGTCCAATTTCTAGTATCATGCAGCACGAAACGTCCTTCGTGACTGGAGCTTGCACAGCTTGCTCAGCATTGTTTGCTAGCCAATTAACGCTGACGAATTGACGAGCCAAATCTGAGCGGCTGGACCGTAATATTCTTATAGGTAATGAGCGCCACTGGGCCCCTGGGGTGGCGAGATTTTAACGATGTTGCCATAACATCATGCATGCCTGAATGGCGTTAAAACCGTCTGCACGACATAGTCTGTACATCTTCGCGGTCGTGTAGCTTAGAAGCTATAGGGTTTTAGGCCTTATAAAGGGCAAGACTGCGAACGAAACGAAATAATCTTCGAAATCGCCTATTTCGGCTGAAAACCCATACAAATCTGGAAATTTCCATTTAATCCAAACCTTGATTATCTCTACACTTCCGCCCATATTGTGCTTGCCAAGTCAGGGTCCTAGCAATGAATGCAGGATGGAGAATGCCAGGCTTGTATCCCAGAGAGAGAGAGAGAGAGAGAGAGAGAGAGAGAGAGAGAGAGAGAGAGAGAGAGAGAGAGAGGAGAGAGAGAGAGAGAGAGAGAGAGAGAGAGAGAGAGAGAGAGAGGAGAGAGAGAGAGAGAGAGAGAGAGGAGAGAGAGGAGAGAGAGAGAGAGAGAGAGAGAGAGAGAGAGAGAGAGAGAGAGAGAGAGAGAGAGAGAGAGAGAGAGAGAGAGAGAGAGAGAGAGAGAGAGAGAGAGAGAGAGAGAGAGAGAGAGGAGAGAGAGAGAGAGAGAGAGAGAGAGAGAGAGAGAGAGAGAGAGAGAGAGAGAGAGAGAGAGAGAGAGAGAGAGAGAGAGAGAGAGAGAGAGAGAGAGAGAGAGAGAGAGAGAGAGAGAGAGAGAGAGGAGAGAGAGAGAGAGAGAGAGAGAGAGAGGAGAGGAGAGAGAGAGAGAGAGAGAGAGAGAGAGAGAGAGGAGGAGAGGAGAGAGAGAGAGAGAGAGAGAGAGAGAGAGAGAGAGAGGAGAGAGAGAGAGAGAGAGAGAGAGAGGAGAGAGAGAGAGAGAGAGAGAGAGAGAGAGAGAGAGAGAGAGAGAGAGGGAGAGAGAGAGAGAGAGAGAGAGAGAGAGAGAGAGAGAGAGAGAGAGAGAAGAGGAGAGAGAGAGAGAGAGGAGAGAGAGAGAGAGAGAGAGGAGAGAGGAAAGAGGGAAGGGAGGAAATGTGTATATGTGTCTATATATATACATACATACACACACACACACACATATATATATATATATATATATATATATATATATATATATATATATATATATATATATATATATATATATATATATATATATATATATATTAATATTCATGTGTGTATATCTATATGCATATATACCCATGTATGCACATATATACACATGCATGTAAAATGTACTTCTCTCTCTCTCTCTCTCTCTCTCTCTCTCTCTCTCTCTCTCCTCTCTCTCTCTCTCTCTCTCTCTCTCTCTCTCTCTCTCTCCTCTCTCTCTCTCTCTCTCTCTCTCTCTCTCTCTCTCTCTCTCTCTCTCTCTCTCTCTCTCTCTCTCTATCTCTCTCTCTATACATACATATGTATAAAATCTACTTCTATACGAGTCAGATTAACATTGAAGCTCATTAATTGGTATCAAGTTACAGTATTTGCAGTAGTGATTGCTCTTCGTAGTACTTGGTAACAGACTCGATTGGACCGAACTCCCGAAACCCGCTCCATGAAGTGCTCAAGCGTACACGAAGTTACGCACATACGAGTTTTTGCGGGTAGGACTGCTGGTGTGCAAAGGATTTCCTCCAGGATTTGTAAATGAAGATCTGCACGCAAAGGTCCGGAAAAGTTGAGAAAAAACATGTGTTGTACCAGCACAAAGTTTTGCGGACATAGAGCCGCATTAGCGCATGGCTTTTGCGTACGAAAAATGCGATGCCAGCAAAGGTAATGCAAAGTTAAGTCTGGTTACCCAGTTGCACCACAGGCAATGGCTGGGTGCAACCTTTCTGCGTGGTCGCATCTCCAAAGCGCGCAAATTCGCCTCACTGTTATTACGTCCAGTTCATTGCAGTTAACAAATGAACGCAGTTTATCGCGCAATCGACATGGCGAATCGATCACGACAAACCATCAGACTCTGAAGGCGTTTTCACTCTGTTTCATTGCTGCGCGTCTTGATCTGATTGATGTTTGCAATCGTGCCATTTCCCGCACAAACTCTCAATAGGGTCCGAACAACTGTTACAAGACGAATGCCCCGGGCGAGAATGCGATCCGTTCTTCTGCGGTCGCGAATTAGGCTACTGCCATGGGAGGAGACCTAGAGATCAGAGCGCGCGCAATTAACCATATTTCCGAACCCATGAAAGAGGAACTAGATGGTATGAAGGGGTGGGGCTCAGTCGGCCCCCCCTACGTATCTAAGGACCAATTGTCGATTTTCTCTCCGGAAGCTGCATGCGGTTTATAACGGTATGAATTTCAGCTCTGTAAAACAAAGTAGGTAATTTCACATAGGCGTATGTGCACGGTGAAATAAAAAAGTTAAAGAAGACATACATTTGGGTTTTCGTTACCGTTGCGTCATTATTTGACTGAGGTGTCACGTTTTATGATTCGGATATCGACTAATGTCAAGAACATGTCTGTTTTGGCGCCGTTCACCAGACAATAGTTTGGAACTTCATAGCGTGAGTCATAAATTCTGCGAAAACAAAATCAATGACGTCCCCAGTGGCATCGGAAGTGGCTGCGGAAGGTGCCTTGATAGCGGCACCTTGTATCATTGTGCCACCCTCATTAGCTTCATTGCGGGCAACGTACACGGTACGAATACAGCTTTGGTAAAGGATAGGGTTTGCTTTGCCAGAATTGTTTCTTTTCGCCTGGTTGAATGCAACGCATGATCGAAGTCAAGGCCCTTTGTTTTTGTACCTTTTATTTCGTATCAAGTTCACGATTTTACATTTTCGTGTTAAGCCACTTCGTGTTGTGGGCCTTCATAACATGTTTTCAGATTCGAGTTTCCAAACATTTGCCCGGCTTCCGCCGGGATTACTTAGGAACCCAGCACCGATAACTTCTGTGACGCCATTTGTGCTTCTGATGGGCATATGCATATCTGTGCCACCTAGTTAGGTCATTATTATGTCCGTGTGGTGTCATTTAAGGCATGGTGGTACAAGAAACGGGAGCAAATAATTCTCGCTGCTGAATAGCGGTGATAACGCGCAGTGACACAGTGATGTCTCTAGTGATGCCGTAATGAAGAATATTTGGAAGTGCTACTAATTCCTAAAAATCACACGTCACACATGTCCCCACTGATCTTATCTTAAGTCCACCATCCGCATGGTGGCCATCACACACTCACACACAATATCGGTTGCAATCGTTAGGTGTTGGCCTCTTCGGTGGGTGTTCAGCAAATATTATCGAGATATTCCGCCAGTGCCCGTACAGTCACCTGGGTCAAAGGATAACGGTATAAAAAATGTCTATGCTTACTGGAGCCACCACCTTCTGGAGGGACGCATTCCACCACCAATTCACCGATGACGACTAACAGCATGTGGAGAATATTCGAATTCGTCGTGATTATATCAATGTGTAATGCCATGGGTCAACGGTGTCATCTTGGCACTATCTCAGTGATGTTCGGTGGGATGGCAGGATGTACAGTGATGCGTTTTTTGTACTGCAATCCCTGATGCAACTCCGCATTTGACATATGAGTAACCAAGGGACCATGATCCAATATGCAAATCACTTTCAGCAAAGCACACAACCAATAAAAGACATCACTTGCTCAGACTGTGTTGGGAATCCACAAAACATAGCCGACTAAGATGCAAGCAGGTCTTCTGCATCCACAGGCTGGGTAACTAGAACGATGCGTCAAAAATCTCGTCAATACTGAGTCAGCAGTTATTTTTGATCAAACATTATAAAAGAAATGATTCTGCCAAGATATTCCAACATAAAGCTACATGACCGGACAGTTAAGAAAGAGGGTTTTACCAAAAATTATAAAGAACGATTTGTGAATCACTAACTGCAGTAAAAGAAGACGGCCTGTGCAATCCTGAAGAAAAAGAGAACAGTTTAAGAAGAAGAGCCACGGGTATGAACTGAACATGAACCCTGAACATGACCTAAAACAAAAAGTACTTGCCAAACCTGACGTGACTGAATGTGATGCTAGACGTCTTACTAGAAACAAAATCTTGAAAAAGCTCTCAAGGCTCCATGGTGGACGTATAGTATTACCGGAAATTGCCGATGGTTACATCAATTCACCCCACAATGATCTTACTGAGGAACAAAAAGAGGTGCTTAATGTTGGACTTAATTGTCATGCGTTGTCGAAAGATCATAAACTTAAGACGAAAGTAGAACTAGAATTTCTTACCAGGATATCTTGAATTTGGAAAAATAAGACATGGTTACCGTAGGCATGGATCTAAAGAACAGCTTACTGGGAGAGAGCACGAAAAAGCATGGAAATGGTAGGAGCGACACATTCACACAAAAACTCGGGACGGCGGCAGAGGAGCTTTGAGAAAAAGACATCATCATTCGACGAGCGGACAAATCGTCACTCTACGTAATACTTGACAAAAAGGAATACCATGAGAAACTTAACTGTATCTGAACAACGACAAGAAATTCCGGCCCATCACAACAGATCCAACAGACAAACTCAAGACAAAGCTTAACAAACCAACCACTGCTGCCAATGCCGCTGTTGGTGGCATACACTTTTCCAAGATAACGGTCGAATTTGCGCCTGGTTATGCCTATGGGTCTGTAAGAACTCACAAAACCGGCGACCCTCTTCATCCAATAATTTCACAGATCCCTTCACCAACCTATATAATTGCAAAACGTCTCAATGGTCTTCTGTCCCCATATCTTCCCATGTCCTACAGCTTGTCGTCAACGGCCGAGTTTGTTGATCAAGTGCGATCTCGTCAACCTACGGGTCTACTAGCCTCTCCAGATATTGAAAATCTATTAACAAACGTGCCCATTGAAAGAACCACATCCATCTTCCTTGACCGCGTTTACAATCATCCCGAAATTCCTGCTCTCAAAATATCAAAGCACCTTTATGAATAATTACTAAAAGCCTGTACGTTGGAAGTTCCTTTCCGCGGGCCCGATGGCTGAATGTATTGCCAAATTGAGGGTGTTGCGATGGGCTCACCTCTATGACCTCTATTCGCTAGTTTCTTTATGGGGCACGTAGAGTGACTTTAGACCTTATGTGGCACGTAGAGACTGGATATTTACTGCCGCTACGTAGATGATATCTGTGTGGAAGTTAGGGACATTGACCAGGTGGGACGTCTCAACAACACCTTTGAAGAGCAGTATGGCTTAAAATTCACAACAGAGCTAAATGTGCTAAACGTAGTACTTTTTCTTGACTGACTGTCGATGGACAAGGACATTAATTCAAAACGACTGCATACCGAAAACAGACTAACAACGAACGGTGCTTTAATGCTGACAGTGAGTGTCCTCGACGCTACAACATTAGTGTTATAAGGTCCTTCATTAAATGAGCATTTAAGTACTGCTCTGATTAGACAGGACTACATTCGGAATTTATAAGAATCAGACAGATCTTGGTGAACAACGGTTTTTCAAATTCTGACGTTGGAGACGAAATACAACAACATATGACAAGGCGCTTTGACAACAATCTAAGACAAGACATGAAACCAACCGTCAAACCTTACTATCAAAATCAAATGACATCTGTCCACAAACAAGACGAAAAAGCTTTGCGAGGTATCATCTCCAGGCATGCTAATGGCAAAAACGACCACAAAATAGATATCGTCATTTATTATCGCAATAAGAAAATATCTAACTTTCTCATGAAAAACAGCCCAGACAAACCCGACAAACTAAAATGCACCAATGTAGCGCATCAATTCAAATGAAACATCGAAGGCTGCAAACTTCGTTCAATACACTACACTGGTGTGACTACAGCGACACTCTCACGACGCCTGACAATGTACTTACGTGACCGGGCACCTCGGGACCACATGCGACACGAAACGACATGACATTGGCACGACAACAACTGACAGACAACACTGACATTTTACGGACGTGCAATGACAGAGGACGCCCTCAAACTTGGGAGAGCATATTCATTAACAAACTCCCTCCGGCCCTAAACAGACAGACAACTTCTTGCACAACTCTTGAACAATTAGGTGGTGGGCGATGAGCACTATTGATGTGATCGCGGCAAAGGTGTTCTCATTGTGCCTTTGTAGTGTTCCCGTTATGAATGTTTCTTATATGTATCAGAATGAAAATAGCATCATCCTGGCCTACTTCAGTTAGTTATGCTCCATTGATGTTCTCCGTACCAAAATATGTTTTCCAACAATAGTGCACAACTTGTTATCCTTTAAAACTTGAAACATATTTCTTGCGCCATTCAGTCTTCTCCGACGATGAGATAGGATCTCGAAACGCTAGAATGCAAGGAGCGATGAATATATAAGTATTTTCGTGCCAGCAATTTTTAATCTTAGCAATGATATATGTATATATCGCCAATCGCCCCAACTCTCTCTATCCTTCACACCTGTGCGTAGGCCTCTCTCCCTTTCTCTTTCTCACTCTCTCTCCTATCACACATTCTCGTGAATCGGACATCATCAATCGCGATAATTCAATGTTTGTAAACGAAAAGCTCTTTTTGCATGAAATTATCAAGCAGCACAGCTTACTCAACCTCACCACCACGAGTCGCACGTGTGCCTGGCTGAAGAGCAGCCGTCTGTATAGAGGTTGTGAGAACACCATTCACTCTTCACGCACTTTGACCGATGTCATATCGTGCAAGCGTCACCTAAAACGCTCGGATTACGAGTAGCACTATTAGCAGGAGAAATTCTCAAGTTTCAAGAGCGTACCAAACGGCCTGGCCATGACGTAGTTAGGGAACCAGTTCCCAGCACGCGCCACGCCACATTTTCGCCGCTGGCTGCACCGGCGCACAGCTGAAGGGTATGCGCAATGCACACAGCTCCACTATACACCAGGCACTGCAGCCGTTTACACTGTTGGCACTCCTGCCACTACGCCTCTGCTGCGGTGTACTAGCGGGATGCAGTGCTGTCGGAGCCTTCACCGAAGGATAGCTGAATTATCCAGTGAAGGCGCACCCAGCGATATTGTCTTATGCATAAGTTAGGGATTCTCCCTTTGATTTAAGGGACTGTTCGGTCTTGATCATTTTTGGGCCTCTTGTCGTAATGGGGTTTACCGAAATATTAAATAAGGGAAAAGATGTGCTGCGCTCCTGGCGGCGTTGCCTCCGGCCACGAACAATTAATGGCCCTTATCGAACAAGCACCAACAGCCCTTCCTTCCACCATCGCCCTCTCGTTTCCCATCTGCTCGATGATCATCAGTCGTCTGCCCCCTGTCGCCGTCTAGCTGAGGGTCAAAATATGCGTTAAAACTGGGCGGCACCCAGGCGGGCTCAGGCAGTGGGATTCGCCTCTGTAATGAAACGCCGCCTAAGGCTTCGAAATCGATCCCAGCCAACCCTCTTCTGCTTTGGCCACGGCTTGTACGATGCCTTCCCTTGCTGATCGCTTTTTTACTCGATAGGCTGATATAGTCAGTGGGCCTTAGAGACATAACTTTCTCCAAAATATCAGCTCGCAGTCCGGCCGGTCTGCCCACACACTTCACAACGGCGGATCAGTGAACAGTGATCTTGCCCACAAAATCGCATTGTGCTACAATTCTGACTCCCATCCATTAACGCGCACGTACTGAGTCATCGCAATGTTCATTTCATAACTCCACCCATTTCTAGGCCTGTGAAGTCAAGCGTGCATAAAATGGCATAGAAGTAAGGAGGAAGAATGTAAAAACTTTATTAGTCTATAACCAAAATGTACCAAAAATTACAACCTCTTGCCTCATCTTAATAGACCAAAGGCCAAATCTCATGCATTCTTGTAAAATCACACGTATAGATTTGCACCAATGGCTTTGCACTGAGCAAAAAATGCGGGTTGTTTCAAGTTATAGGAAGTCTCATCAGTTAATTGCACTTAACATAGGCAAAAAGGTTGCCACAAGTGCCAAAGT
The DNA here is from genome assembly GCF_011947565.3 of Pollicipes pollicipes. Taxonomy (NCBI): domain Eukaryota; kingdom Metazoa; phylum Arthropoda; class Thecostraca; order Pollicipedomorpha; family Pollicipedidae; genus Pollicipes; species Pollicipes pollicipes. The sequence goes on from NW_023597054.1 coordinate 6,282,910, forward strand.
TTCGTGACAAAATATCTTTTGAAGAACCAAAGTCAGTTTTTATACGGTGTTTGCTATCCTTGAGCGGATGCACCATGCAACAACACCGAACAAAAACTAAATGGTAGCTTTAAGATGATCCACATTTCTCTCTTGTCACTACCCATGTCCCCCCCCCCAACCATTTCTCCACCGTTTGTGCGATGCTGTGTATTACCAAGGATAGTACTAATATTTTTTCTACGAATGTTTGCCCCTCCAGTGACATCACTGGCAGCTAGCAATGTGACAGGAACGAGGCATATTGTTACACGCTGGGAACAAATTATTGACAGTTAAGTCAACTTGTGCAAAAATTTCTAGGAACTCTTTTTACTTTTACACAACCTGCTGACTGTAGCTTTTGATCGTTATTCCGTGTCTCATCGGCATCATACACTGCTGTTAACTTTTTTGCAAAGAACTGCATGCAGATGCAAATGCGGCGGCTCAAAAGCCTAAATGAAAAATATGTTGAAAAAATGGTAACAAACGTAGCAAGGGAGAAACGTAATATATATAAGAAGCCGGTGGTCGTGATCGTAAATGAAATCTTCAGAAATCGATAAACTGTATGCCATCATTTTTTGCAGCTGTTGTACATTTTGCACACCAGTAGCTGCGGGTTGTTCCGCAAGTTACTGAAGCTAAGGTATTGAAAGTCCCAATGTTTTCCATGCATTTCATTAATCATATAAATTATTGTGATTTGTGACGTGTTGTTTGTATATAAACCAAAAAGGTTTGAGTGCACCGCGTCCTCACAATAAAAGCCGAGCGCAGTGTCAGCACAGTGAGCGCAGTGAGCGAGGCTTTACTACTATTAGGGGCCCATCTAACTGCTGCTCAATAAAAGCATGTCATGGCTTTGAAACGTTGAGTTGTTACTCTTCAGTTTTTTGTTGTTGAGATGGTTACTTTAAAATAGACAGTTCATGCGAACTGGTTAATTGGTTTATCATATCTACCATATGTTTGTGTCGTTGGTGCTCTGGCTGTAAAAATTAAGAACATGATTGCTTCATGATCGTCTTGTGTTTGGCAACATACTTCGGTCTCTGGACAATTTTAATGCAAAATGTAAAAACAAAAATACCTTATTTTGCTTGTTAATTTTTGATCCTCAAAAGCCCACTAAGTCTGGCACATAACAAAGTCAAAAGCCGAGGGTTGTTGCAGGTCAGATATTGGCGGGTTGGTGAGTTGAAAAGCTGCATCTCTTGTAGGTATTCACGGATTAGGTCTTCCGCGAGTAGGTCTGCAGGGCAGCTGGCAAGTAAATCCTCCCAGCCCTACCCTCGCGAGTGATCTCTGTGCCACGTGTGACTCGTTACTGTGTGTGTGAATGATTTAAACGTTGGTTACATACTGTCATAGCAACCAATCCACAAAAGTCATCAAATGGAACGGAATTCGACGAAAAAACCCACTCTGTTTTCCGCGACCGGACAGCTTTTGTCTACGTTTCAGAAGCAAATACTCTTGTCTCCTTGTGTTCAGCCATGGCCTGTGACTGTGCCAAAGCAGCCGCGGTTTTTGCCTGTGTCTCGGCAGCCAGCGGGCCTGTGAAAGTGTGTGGGCAGTCATTGTGATCTGTGTCGGTGTTTGCAAGCCCCCGTGGTCAAGACCTTATTGGGCAGCGTCGTTAGCGTTCTGTCTGGGTACACTTAGTCGACATTGAAGACCTTATGGCTGTCCATACGCATGTCTGGGCGGTCACACATGTTTGCGTCTGCCCATGGGTCCGGACAGCCGAGCGCCGTCGCCACTCCCAGCTTAAGACGGCACCCTGTTCAAAGCAATGCGCCTAAATCTGCGTCACTTACACGTCACGAGATACTCGTCCAATCCCGTTAATGCTCAACTTAATGTTCCCTGCAGGACCTTATCAGCAGAGCTTTGCCGCCCATTGATTAAATGATAATCGTGGCCAGCTCCTTGACATCTCGTTAATTTGGGAAACGGCTGCCAGCAACAGCGCTTTCGGAGAAATTTATTTCCTATCTGGCTGAGATTGGCTACCTCCAAAGTAAGCGAAAGCCACCCACCCACCCCGTGTACTACCCGGCCATGAATCAGAGAAATTCACCGCGCAACCTGCACTATATTTTTTTTCTGCTCCGTGATAACGGGACGAACCACTTTGCGTACTCTGACCGGTGCCGGAAGGAGGAGAAGTTGTGATATGGTGAATGTAAGCCAATAGAAAATCATTGTTCGCTGCATGCTGCCTGCACTGAACGTTATTTTGCATGGTTTTGTGTCGGTGGACAGCTATTGATCAAAGAAGGAAATTTGAAGTGGTGTGCGTTGTAGTCATAGAATTTAAGATAAGAATGCTACCTTTTTGTATTCTGCACGTAATGTTAGATCAAATGCGTCCGATTTCATGGGCAGTACGAGTTTTCTTAAAATTTTCCGAATAGCACAGAATTTTTATCTGAAGTAGCTGATCGTGCGGGAGACATCTCATTTGATTCCCTACCACCACTATAACAGTAACGCATTTCACGCCTTACTTTTTCAGCGTGTGTTCTCTGTAAAGTTTGCTACACACTACTGCTTTCTTCAAGTGTGTGTCTAGTGAATGCTGCGAAAGCATGAAGCACCCTTTAAAGCAAAAGATATGAAAACATAGGGCTATTGTCCCGCAAATACAACGAAGCGCATGCCACGGTTTTGGTTTTTCCTCCATGACGTTAACCACAGTGACTGTTTTCGACGCGCAGTTTGGCTTTGGGAAACGGAGTATCACATGATCTAAAGTGGCGCGCTGGTTAAAACTTCACCAATGCGATGCTCGGTAACAGGCCATTGCCACCTGCTAAGCCAATCGCAAACGTCCTTTTGCACTGTCTTCATTCCCAGCAGTTAATGCGCCACTTTCACACCCTCAGGCCCGCAATTTGCGGGTTGAAAGAGCTCAACAGCGATACCTTTAGTTCGTGAAAGCTGACAACGGTTCTCAACGGACCCTCAGTGGAAGCTGAGACATCCTTTCCAATGCGCTGAATGGATAGTTGTGTTTTTGTATTGCACTGTCGCGTCTTGAAGATTGCGCGTAGGTATGTAAGCATTGTCATATCTAAAAAATGAGTATGCTCTCAGAAAATATACTCTTATTGGTAGTCAGCTATTTTGGCAGATTTACCCCCGTCCTGATTCTTCGTTTTCATAGCGCGGATTGATAGCAGGGGTCAAAGCGACCTTCACGCCGTTTCCAAAATAAGACAGATGGTGCCTTGCAGAAAAAATCAATTGATCTCGACGAACTCAAGCGGTTAGTAACATATTTCATGTTTCTAGGTTAATCATTGAATTCACTAGGCTAGGTCTAAGGTCAATTTTTTCCTACGAAGTTTTCAGTTTTACATGCTCATATGTACGACGCCATGCCCGGTAACGAAACCACATTAAAACAGACGCCTGGTTTTTGTTTGATTGTAGTACAATAATATAAAGTTTCGTGCTTTTTTTGCATGTTTTGATGACATAGGGCTCCGTCAATATAGGAGTGTTGGTTCGCCGTACGCCGTTAGCGGAATTGTCGACTGTCGCCCACCGCTCGCGCCGGCCGTGAATCGCATTGCAGTGTAATCAATCGTCGTATGCTAAGGACACGGTCGTAGTGTCAAAACACGTGGAAAAGATTCCCCAGAGGATAGCTGAAATCTGGGGGCGCTTGCAGTTCTTTCCAGAGACGTATCCTCAGAAAACCTTGGAAGAGCGGTGGTCGCATTTAACCCCCATCAAGACAAGGGCTTATAAGAATTTGACTTTCTTTTTTGGCCCGCTGGTTTGTTGCTTTAAAGGGAGGGAGCGAGAACTTTGGCCTTAGAATAAGGACTAGCTGTTACTGATGGCGTTTCCAGAATTAAAACGTCAAGGCCAAGAATTATATATATATATATATATATATATATATATATATATATATATATGTGATCGAAAATGATACCATTCTCAATTATCTGCATCGCCAGTTAGTTGATTAACCCCACCCTCACTGCATCAAGTCCCACATAAAACGGCCATAACAGCCACAGAGGCAGACAGGCGCGACATGCTACCAAGGTATTCACTTATAATTGTATACATATCATGCATACATCCAGGGGGTATCACTTCCTTGAATCGTTTTGGGAGCTAAACCATTGAGGCTGACCTAGCCTACCACAAGACATGATTTCCCCCGGAATTTAGGCCATTTTAAGGTCGAGTCCCCAATGCTAAAATAAAAAAATAAGGTATTTCGTTGATATCAAAGCTGTTTTTTTACTGCGAAGGAATGACTTTCCTTTCAAGGCGGTGGTGAGGATTTTTTTTTTGGGGGGGGGGGGGACCGTGAATCATAGAAGCGCATCGGATCGTGAACTTTCCGGGTAACGGTAGAATTTACGGCCAAAGCTTAACACGCGCCCCGGTGGCCGGTGGAGAGCCACCCGTTCGGGCGTGACCTTCACCGGTGCGTGTGGCCCAGTCGGGGGCAATTTGACTCACTGAGCTCTCACAAACTAACAGAGCTAGACACCAACCTCACAGGGTGGGCTGGCCTGTTTGTAAACACACTTGTGTCGAAAGTTGGAGCAACTGGGTCATGATTTTCGGAACGAACTAATCTAAGCAAGGTTGAACTCCTGGTTGGCGTCAAAAGTGTTCCAAGGCCTATTCATTCAACGGCCTTAGACCTGATACATGCTATGAGTAAGGAGCCACTGGTGTTAATTTTAGGTTAGTGGCCCTGCTTGACATTTGGCAGGTCACGGTAACCAAACAACTGCATAATTGCTTTGAGTTTTGCATCTGCATCGGATTTGTCAGAAAGCTGTCGTCCGCAATAACAACGAGCTAGACAACATCTCTGGAGAAACATCTTTAACATGTACGCCATGACAACAATTTTGCTTTGGTTGCAAAGACGTGAGTAACAATAAGCTCGGGCTTTACATCTCAGACGTTCTCATTGTTTAAGGTTCACTGATTTCAGCTCCGGTTTCTTCCTATGTATGATGGTATCTCCAGTCCAGTGTTAGCCTATATGTACGCGAGACAAAAAGAACAAGTTGCATTCAAATGAAGTGAGCGCAGAGTTACAGCTAATAGCTTTTTCTATAAAAAACATTTGGTTTTGTATCAATACGCACACTGAGAGGTGGCCTTAAGCCTTATGTGGGTTTTCACTCTGCGGCGTTACAGATGAATGTCATTTACTTAATCGCGTTCTGCAACATGTTGGTGAGACGGGCTGGCCTTGATTGGTTGCATGATTGACAATCATTTGATAGGACTTATAGGATTTATAGTTCGAGATTATGCCGACATCTTCTGCCGTTTTCCGACGTTGGCCGAGCTCAGTGCGCGCCCTGGTGGGCGGAGCCTCCTTTAAGCACGCAACGGCGGATCGCTGCCATTAGAATAACTCGGTGGACACCAGATGGGCGTACGGGCTTTTAAGTGTCTGTAGTTCGCTCCTGTATATTACCGTAATTTCTCACGACGTCCGTACTTAGCGTTTGGCAATAGCTTACGATTTATAGTCATAATTCGTCAGCAAACCTGCAGATTAGGTAATGTTTCGATTAGTCGGAACTTCCAAACTCACCATGTAAATCATCTTTGTGATGCTAAGAGAGAGAGAGAGAGAGAGAGCGAGAGCGAAAGCGAGAGAGGGAGAGTGAGAGAGAGAGAGGGAGAGAGAGAGAGAGAGAGAGAGAGAGAGAGAGAGAGAGAGAGAGAGAAGAGAGAGAGAGAGAGAGAGAGAGAGAGAGAGAGAGAGAGAGAGAGAGAGAGAGAGAGAGAGAGAGAGAGAGAGAGAGAGAGAGTTTGGTGAACCATAAATGCTGACCAACTGAGGGATGCTTATAAGGTTGTTGCGGCTCTGGAGAATGCTTTGGTCTTTGAAAAGGACTGAAGGTTTGTGATCGACCTACGGCCAACCTAAGATTGCCTACAGATCACGCGATGAATGATTTTTTAACGTTTGCAGCAATAATCTGGACGTAAAATGGTCCTAAGGATTTGTTAGGCGCATTTCTTGTCAGCAATGCCCTACAAACCTATAGAGGCTTTCCTTGTTGTCATGCCGATGCCTGTGACATCAGCTAGTCCCACGCGCCTCACGGCAATTGTGAATCAGCCTGCGTTGACCCGATTAACACCGCCAATGGAGGCGGTGTTCGCGACGGCAAAGAATTACTGACCGCTATATTTTCCTGAGTTTGGACTGCAAGTTAAGAGGCAGTGTGTACACAGACGGCGCCACTTCGATTTTGTGGAACGTTTGGGGACTTCAAGTAATCCCATTTGCATAATTTGATTGTCGGAAGTGGATGCTTCAGCGGGGTGCCTAGCGCCAGTCCGGCGGCCCGAGCCCCCGGGAGCCGCAGGCTGAAACAAAACACGGACCTCGAAGTGTCACGGCAAAAACTACAACGCGACTGCTGGTGTCCGGGCGGCCTCGTAGTTCGCCCGACCTCGGACGTCTGACCCACCTGAAAATATACACTCAGACGTAACGTTACCTGATCGCAGCACTTCGTAATTGGTGCACAGCTTGGGACTGACATACAACTTATCGTAGGTCGCATTCCTATTGTGTGGGCACGAGCTGTCACGTGGAAATACATAACTACGTGCGCAACTGGCGACCGCTCGCATTTCAAAGCACACAATTTTGTCATCCATTGCGGTGCAGGATTGGTGAATACAGTGTTAAATGTGGTCATTCGCCTTATTGGAGCTAAATTACGATGGTAATAGTGAATATTTGTATTGAAATCGCTCTTTCGTATCATAAAGTGCGCTGCCAAAATGAAATACTAAGGCTTGGTGTTTTGCTCATGGTCTGATGTGCAGATCGTGTGCAGCCCGCCCTTTGCTTCGATGACTGCTGCACGGTATTGCCAATTTTGGGGATTATAATTTTCCGCCCCGGCTGTATGTCAACTTTACCTTTGCACATCATACATCACTATATCGCATCAACTTTGTACAGCAATACCAAATGTAAGACTTGCATGCGTTTTTGCTGTTACGGAAGCGTGTAATACACATATTGCATTTGTGTTAAATCTATGCATCTCAGCCATGCAACTGAAGGTAAGGGGAAAACGAGTGTTAATAATGTAACGCAAGGTTAGTTCACCTTCGTATTGCGGAAATTTCCAACACTTTTCCATTCCTCCCTTCTCTACCATGGTATCGCTCTGCAGGAAAATGACAAGCAGTGTTCCTGCCTATTTCACACGCATCTTCAGTGCCAGTGACTATGATTGGCAAACGAACAAGTGACATCCGTCCCAATGCTCACCTGCCATCCCCATTTGTTAAGGCAGTCTCGCGTCGGGCATTTATTTTCTCGCGATGCGTGGAAGCATGGTCAGACAAGCTGTTCAGTGTAACAAGACTCGTCATAACCATATACGACTAAAAGGAACGTTTGAGGCTGATGTAATGGCCCAGCTAGCTGCTTGTGAGTGATCGTCACGAACAGTATAAAGCGTTGACGGTGCAATAACCCTCCACAGGCAAACCACCAGCTTGCTAGAGAAATATAGCTGTTTTCAGTGCAGTTCGCTTACGGTGCATTGAATAAAGGCCATTCAAATGTCTGAAAAGAGCGATTTAGCGCCTTTATAAGACAAATCTAATTCTCAAGACGCTAACGTCGCCAAGAAGAGCAGTGACAGTCGCACATTTACTAGCATGAAGTGCAATTTGATAAATGCCAATTGGGTAGTTAAATGGTGCCAGAAGCACACAAATGTTGGCGCCATTTTTGCTGCCGGTAGACGATAAGGGTGCGTGTTATTTTCATAAAGGGGAATATATGCATAAAAAGCTATTGCCTGGACTCCATACGTTGTACTCGAAATAGGGCGTTGTTTGGCCGCGGTGAAAATAGAATGAATTACATGGCTTATGGGAAAACCTCCAAATATGTGTTTATGGCCGGGAGGGACTGTATTTTAACATCACGGTTTTTGATACATTTGGTTTTTTTACACAAAATGATGTGCATAATATACGTTAGACACTTCACTTCAAGATTTTAACACCCACCCGGGTGGCCGGTTCGATACGCTTCGCTCGGGTGATGGGTCAATTTGACCTCGCTTGAGATCTCAAGAGCTAAGAAAGCACACCAAAGCACACCAAATTCACAGTGTGTCGACCTGTACGTGAACTTGCTTAGGTCAAAGCTTGAGATTCCTAAATGATGACCTTTGCGTTGAATTAGGTCAAGCAAGGTCAAACTCCTGCTTGATCTCTTAAGAGCCCCTGAAACCTATATAACTGTTCTAAGCAAAAGATCACATGCTCAGCTACGGCCAGTGACCTCGCTTGACCGTTTGAAGGTTACGTTGAACAAAATCATACAAGACCACTTTGAGTTTTGCATTTGGATAAGCGACATAGATTACGTTCGGCAGCATGTTCCTGAAAAACGAAATGCTGACCCGGGTCATTCTAGGCCAGTGACCTATTCTGACCTTTAAGAAAGCTATGGAACGTGTTTAATGTGGCTCCCGTCATCAACGAATTTGAAATGAGCACCAGAAGCTATCCCATACAGCTAGCCCTAGAGTAATAAAGCAGGTTGATTTTGACCTCGACCTGACCTTTATACCTGACCTTAGGTCAATGTAATTTGTTAATTCAATTGGTGTGTTGCCGAAGAAAGTATCTCAGAGATGCATGGCTTCGTCTAATACTCCGTTGTTGGATCGGATTGAACGATTCCCTAGAAATTCCCTTAGCTAAAACCATGGTCTGACATTGACCTGCAATCTTAGATGTGCCTTGTAATTGGATGTTTTGAAGCGCCATAATTATGTTTGGATGTACTCGTACTCGTACTTGTAATTATGTAATTGTACTCGTAAATGTAATAATGCAATTGTAATTGTGTAGTTGTAATCGCCATGCAATTGTTATTGGATGTTTGAATGTACCAAACTTGGATGTACCTCGTAAGGGTAGCGACCTTACAAGGTACATTCAATTTTTGATGCCAGACGATCCGCTACTCAGTTGTCTACAGCTATGCAAAATTTGGCGGGCTACGCCGCGCCGTTCGGAAACCATTCCGGAAAAACCTTTGGGAGGGGGTCAATTTGACCCCCCACCCGAGCGCGTGTTAAATTTTGCTAAAGGAAATGTTTCAGATTTGAAACTATTGAAAGAAATATCAGATATGATGAAGCAAGCTCACTTGTAACTATTACTATTTTCATAGTAGAAAGAACGGTATACTTCTAAGAAGACAAACTGCTCTAGCCAACACACTTTCTGCGTTTAGGAAATGCACTCCTCGATACGTCATTATCTGATTACGTCATCGTGCCTTGCAGAGCAATGATCGAGAGCCAATTGGCGGTTGCTATATCGGGGAGTCGTGTTCACGAACGCCAGATATAAAAGACTCGATAATTATATTTTTCGCCATTTGATCGCAGTATGTCTTGTAAAATGACAGGGTTTGAATGGTGTCATTATGACGTTATGAATACCAAGGTGACATTGAAATACTCTCTCTGAAATCGTTTCCCCTTTTCGCGGACGTGTACCTCAGAATGTAGGGACTTGGGATTTGAGAAGGACAGGGCTGTGAGCTGTACCAAATGATATTCTAGATGGCTTTTTCAGTTCTAAATCTCATGCAAATGTGGACCACCCCTCTAAGGAGCATGACTCACTGACAGGACAGTGTTAATTTTTCCGCGCAAGCATTAACAAACACGCTTTGCTCTGCTCATTGCAACATGCTCACGGGCTGCAAATAGGCGAAAAGTGTTTGAGTTGCACAGCTAATTGAATATTGTCACCATCTGGATTCCGAAATAGAACTGTGTTAAACGTGTGATTGCTAGTTGAGATTTTTACTTGGTCTAAGTACTCAAAAAAATCTGATGATTCCGAAAGGGAGGTTTTCTGTAGTGACTAAACCATAGAGAGCGGCACGGCGAACGGGCCATTTCCCAACTCCGACTTCGCTATGACCGCTGGCTATCTGAGCCACGTGACGAAGAATCTTGAGCTTACGGCTTACCAAGAGGCAGCAGCTGCCAATTGTTTGTGTCGAATAACTTGCAAACGAATATGGCGCTTCGATCCGACGCAAAAAGCTGCAGTCGCAAAAATACCTAAAATGATATTCAAATGTTCTGAAGTCGAGGTAAAACCCAAGAAGGGCGTGGCGATTTCAGGTTTTATTCTTCAGAGGTTTTCATCAAAAGCACTAGAAATAGAGCGTGAAGCAATCTTATGTGCTTGGCTGGCGCAATAAAGACCGCAGTCGCCTCAGCAACGGAACATTCCAAACGCGTCACTCTCAGCGTTTCGATGAATTTGCGGTGATTGCAGCATATTTCAAAAAATGTCAACGGAAAACATAACACAGCAAATCATCCGATATGTACATCCTCAACCACTCTGCGGCAATTATAAATATTTGTTGATGTGTTTCAAACCCCACCATCCTTGTTGTCATGCTCGGCCTCAACGATCGGGTCGTCCGTGTAAAAATTCGAGAAAATGTAAGGACCACCGTAAAGCCCAGCCTCTTCGTAAAGGACGCAATTACAACAGCGCAGAATTTGCGCCACATAACGACGCTAACAGCTTAAATGTGATGATGTTGCGTGATGTTTAAACGCATTCTTGGTGGCGTAATTTAAAGAAATAAAAGTTAAAGAAAATGAGGTGACGGCGCTTGTCCGCTGCTCCTTTTGCCTTCTACACATACCAGCAAATACACGCTTTCAATCATGTATATTTGTTGCGGAAACATGAACAATAAACACCCCGTTCACTGGTCCATAAGCTTCCAGCCCATCAGATGTTACCGAAACCGTTTTTGAGACTTCAAGCAATGGTGAGATAAACATGACGTCAACTTACCGTCTCACTCTGCAAGGTGCATTTGTCCCATTCATGTCTAACATCAGTAACGAACACCTGTTTGCTGATATAGAAAAATGGCAGACGTGCCTATTTCTATCAGGGCAATTGTTAGCGACGTACGGTCTACGTTGAAGGCAAATGATAAGCAAGTTATGTTTTCTTTCAGACGTTGAAGCTTGGAAGAAGTCTCTGTACTAATGATTGATCGAGGTGAAAATTTTATGCTGCAAATGAGATAGGCCACTGTAAGTGAATACGCCGCTAAAAAACAGAAAAGTCACAGCTCGGGAAAAAGCAAGATTGAGCAACAATTCAGCATCAAGTGGTCCAGGCACGTAAGGCGGTTTCCGTCGAGCCGAAAGTATATCTGACATTACAAGGCTTACGAAAAAAAATGGTTTACCAAAATCGGACATCCACGCTAGTTTTCGCTGCTTGTGGTTTTTTAAAGGTCATAATACTCGACAGATTACAAGCGGCCAGCTCCTTAAAAAAACACAACGCCACTCTAGACGGCGAGGATCTCACACAGTGGTATGAACAACCTGCGACTACAATAATTAGTAATTCCTTAACCAGTACACATATACACGTATACACGAACGCCGTATTTTCACCCATGTCCACCACTCAGGGAATGCCAGCGAAGAATACACGATCAGCAGACGGATGGGTTCTCTTTCAAGGGTGTACCGTAAGGTGGGATGTGCATCGACTGCAAGCTGCGACCGATGTGGGTAGTGTTTCGTGAACTTGCACCTTACAAGTGTTTAACAACGGTACATTGCACGAGCCATCATTCCTTATCTGCCTATCAGCTAAACACGTTTGTTGACACATCTGAATATCTACAGATCGGCCTGCACAGCACAGCGTTTGACACCAGCACCATTCATCGCCAGTCCGTCTCCAGTGCGGCAGAATCGCCGCCAACCAGTCGACGCCGACGGTGTAGGTCCGGGCTCCAGCCCCGGGCCCGGCAACCACGAGAGAACGCAGGAGGGACGCCCGCAGGCGCGACGGCACCGTCCTCTGCTCTTCGTCGCCCACATCCCGACGGTGTCACGCGGTGCTGAGACACTCTTTCACTCTCTCGTTCTCTCGCTCTCTTTCTTCTGGACTGGTGAGCTCACCAGTCTCGAAGCGCACGCTTTGTGCCCGCTGCCGGCGGCGGTGGGTACGAGACGCCGCTGGAAGGCCCACGCTGCCGACAAAAACACCGCCGCTGGAACGCAGAGGCGAATGGCGAAGAGGTGCCTTTCGCAGGGAATTTAACTGATGCAACAACTACATAAGTCCAGGCGAGTAGTACGAGACGATGTACCGGCGTTCACAAAAATATGCGACAGGAAAACTGACAGCGTTAATCACGCCGGGCAAACATAGATACATTTTAAAACTCTTCATATTGATGAGTGCACCTTCTATTTAGGATGCATACAAAGTGGACGCAAAAATGGATGGGCCACAGAACGCTGACTTCGATGTCAAGTGCAATGAAGCAGCACCTGAATAGCCAATGACAAATCAATGCTGGGGATGGAAGATCTCGTCCTCACCTGTACACACTTCGTTTAGTGATGTCACCTGTTGATCAGGATTAAAACGCAGACGATCGTCGAGAATGCGATGAGCAGCCAACCGGCCCGCGCTCCGGCACGAACGGATCCATTGGCTTTCCTCTGGATCGCCGCTATCTTGTCCCCTGTGCAAAAACACGCATTTAGTGGCAGTGCGCCAAGGGAAGCAGGAAATTATACGCTTGCGGCTGTCACCTTCTTGGTAGCAAGCGGCAGGAAATACGCCCTGTCCTTTAATGATACGTCTGAAAAGTTTCTCTCAGAGCATCCAAAAGGTGGTCCAACTGCGTTTCGTTCATTTCCACGCCGTGCGGTGCGCTGGGGTCACAATTTAACGACGTAAACGCTGCGAGGAAACTGCAACGTCAAATAATTGCAGGAGAGCTCAAATTCTACCCGACGCCAATACTATCAGAAAGCTAATCGCGTTATGGAACCAAGTATCACACATTCACACATTACCAGTTGAGGGGATTACGGATGCGACTGCTGATGCCGCCACGCAACACTGTTAAATTCTTAGTCAACATCCCAAAGTTTCCAGAATGCCAAACCACAACAACGGGATGTTTTCGCAGAGTCCATTTCGGGTTATGGATGCCCGCAGAATTCGATCATCCGTCGGCCAGTGAGCGAAAACAAGAATGTCCGAACTGAAGCCGACCGAGGGCATCACTAGAAAAAATCACTGCGAAAGCTGACGCGGTCAGAACCGCTCAGACGGGAAGAACCGGAGAGGTAGCTAAATGGATAGGGAGGTACGAGCTGGGAAGAGCAATTTAATCCTTCAGCAGACGCCCACGTGTTCAAGAAAACCTTTCGCGTTGTTTGCACTGTTGGACATCTATTTTAAAAGGTAAACCAACATATGCAATTTACACTGATTACTCTTCAGCATTCAACAGCGTGTATCACCTTTTACTACACAAGCTTCGCCGTTTTCTTATTGCATCATTGGCCGCGCGTACAGCTGGCTGGAGTCGTACTTAACCAATCGTTCACAACGCGTAGTTCTGGACGGCAAGCAGTCTAACTAAATTTCAGTACGATCTGGTGTCCCGGAAGGCAGCATCCTGGGACCGTTGCTGTTCGCCTGCTTTCTCGCTGATGTTCCTGACCAAGTTGAGAGTGAGTCTTTTATGTACGCTGGTGATGGGAAAACTTATGTCCGAATCGACAACATAGCAGATTATGTTACACTTCAGGCGGATTTGGATCGCCTCTGTGAATGGCCTAAGAACTGGGGACTGAAGTGAGCCCAGCTATGTGTAATGCCATCTCAATCACCCTTTGCACGTCACCTGTTCACTACTCATACGCGCTAGACTGTCACCGCTTGGATAACTGCCAGCAGACTCGCGATCTTGACGTCTTCCTGGACACCAAACTCACCTTTGCCAATCACATCGATTCAGCCGTCTCAAAAGAAAATATGATGCTGGGCCTTCTCATGCGAAGCGTGCAAATGCTGTCGTGCCCTCGTCGAGCGCGGTGCAATCACCAGGCTTTGTTGCGTGCCTCCAACGCTCATGTGAGATCATTGATAGAGCACGGAAGCGTTATTTGGAGCGGTACTGCCGTTTCCCATCTAGCCCGTTTCGAAAGACTGCAACACCGGTTTCTCATGTGGTTGGGTTCGAGTAGTCAGTCCCGGTGTCCTCCACTGGATTATGTTCATCTTCTCGCTCCCTTCAAAACATCATCTGCCAAGACACCCATCATCACAGGCTTCACTGCGCTCACCTGGCATCACTGTTCAGTCTGGCTACACCCGTCCGGCATTCTCGGCATGTCGGTCTTTTCCACGAACACTAACACCGTTAAAAATGGATTTGTCGCACGACTACCCACTGTCTGCAATCACTTTTTGCAGCATTCTCCTTGAACTGACTTTTGTTAGCGAACAAAAGCGTTCCAATCTGATTTGTTTAGGTTCGCCGGCACACGTGCAACATTTTCTTGATGACTTGATGTGCGACCGTGTGTAATGCGCATGTGTATGTTTGGTTATATTATTTGTTTGTGTGTTTATGCCATTTTTTAAAACTGGGCTGCTCCCGCAATTGGTCTTTCGCCAGTGGAATGTTTATGTCCGAAATAAACAAATAAGCAAATCAACAAGATGGCGTTCGCGTAATTTCTGAACTATGTACAATCTTTTGAGATGCATACTTGCACGGAGAATAGGCCTGGCTTTACGCTCCTCACCTGGCGAGACGTATACCTGCAGGAAGGCGCGGCTATGTAAATCTTGTTCACCTGGTGATTATCCTATTCGAGGAAGGCGGTGTCAACTTCGCTTACCATGGGAGACACGGATCCGCAAATGCAGGATCCCGCTGTCCTGGCTTACACGACCCATGCACGTACATGAGGGCAAGATCCGTGTTAATTTGGTGTGCCCTCAATGTTACATTTTCACATCGTATGAGCCCAGTACGTGCACGAAGGCGGGGTGCACACGTGTCCCGTTACCTTGTAAAACGTACATGGAGGTGGGTTAACCTGCACACCTATCTATGTGGCCGACGGATAGAAGAGGACTGTTACTCTAAATGGGATGGATTCGAATCCCAGAGAGGACATCCGCTCGGACCACCCTAACATGAAGTGGTCAACTGGCAACAGGTCAGAAAGTGTCTACCAGGGCGTCCGACGAATGACACTGTAGGGCAGAAAAGGACTTCTTTCGGCATCATGTGTGGAGAAAAGCACATAAGACAATTTATCCATTGAACTGGAGCTGCAGTACTTTGGTGGTGAGTTCCACGTGCAAGCAACAAACTCAGCTTCACGCGTGTTCAAATCCCGATGCCACCAATGCAAAACGTTGTCCTTAAAAGCGTTCACGTTGTGAGACTTAAGTGTGCATGGAGGCAGGACCATCGTTAACTTTTCTTACGTGGTGACAAACCTGTACGAATGCGTTTTCCGTGTGCGCTCTGCTCACATTGTTACCGGGTTCACGCGCAAAAATGTGGTGGCCGAGTATACTAACCTAACGTGATGTCGGATACACGTGCACGGAGACGAAAGTGCACATTCACAGAGCTCACCTTGTGAGATATACAGCACAGAACCGGTGTGACTGTGTTCACCTTAAGAGACGCACACGAGCACGGAGGCGAGGATAGGCGTTACCTGTGCTCAGCTTGTGAGACGTACACGTGCATGAAGACGAGGGCATGCGTTAGCTGTGCTCACCTTGTGAGACGCACACGTGTACAGAGGCGAGGATAGGTGTCAGCTGTGCTCACCTTGTGAGACGTACACGTGCACAGAGGCGGGGTCCGTGTTGGAGGGCTTGCAGCTGTAGTTGCCCGAGTCCTCCAGCGTGGCGTCCGTGATGGTGAGCCTGCTGAACGTCTTCTCCTTGGACTCGGTATCCACGCTGATCCCGCCTCGGTGCTTGTCGTAGTTAATCATTACGTCGCCGTGGTACCAGAACACATAGTTGGGCGGCGTGGGACTCTGTAATCAAAATTTATTTTAGGCCAAGCTCTTAAGCACTCGCAATCTTCGTCGGCATGGCAAAGCCGGCGAAGATGGCGAGTGTACAATTGGGTTTTTATGGATGAATATTCTGCCTTCCAGCAAAATCATTGGAACCAGTTTGATGTCGGACATAATGTCAGGTACCATAGGTGCGACGACGGCTGACAAAGTACCATACGCTGTGAGCTCCAGCAACGATCAGGTAACAAAGGGTAGTCGTTGCAAGTCATCTTTTTACAGTGTGCTTGAATTGCGACTCTGGGCGTAAAGTAACACCCTATGAGGAGGAAGTTTTTACTCCTTGTCCCCATTTCTTATGTGAATTTTTTCACTCCTGCCGATATTGTCGAACCACACATACCAAACCCATATCCCCCTTTCCAAGGTTTTAAGATGTCATCCAAAATCGAGCTCACTTGAAACCATCAAACATAAACGAGAATCCACAGAATCCGGGAACCTATGGCTATGTCCTCCCTCACCTACATCTGAATAGTGTCCTTTTATGAACAGAGCGAGGGCACCAGGTGCCTCCAAGCCCGGGAGCACCAGCGACACCAGCCACTTGCATGTATCAAATTCGGTTTGTTCACAAAGTGCATCACGATCCGCAGCTGTGTGCGAGATGCAAATTTTTTAAGCATCCTGATTTTGGGGGTCACACCAAGCAACCGTCACACCAGCACGACAAAGCTGGCACGAACACCAGCAAAGCGCGATAGGGAACTTTAGTCCACATACTTCTTCCACTCCAAGAAACATGACTACCAAATTACACCGCCTCCGAAATGCAAGAGTAAAGAATTCAAGAAATGCCTTCTATCTATCTAAAGCTTATCTAAAGCCTGGATATCATCACTTAAGCGCTCGTTTTCACATATTTTTTGTAAAATGTGTTGATTACAAAATTTTACCAGAAAGATCCAAGTCTATATTCTTAACTACTTTTGTTTTTAATGGTCTCATACGAGTGTGGAACAACTTAATTTTTCTTCCCTTTCTAGTTATTTTGAAAAATACCACCTGTGGATTAAAATGTTACCGAGTATCTGCGCAAAATGTTGCGACTGCAAACTTGCCCACATTTCATCCATAAATTGATTAATTCTCTAGCCGCCCAAACACGTTTGATACACACTCAAGGATGAACAATTCGTAAGGAATGAAGAAGCAAACTTAAAGCACCGTATTTATTTTTAACGTCATACTTGCCCCGTTAAACTCTGTTAGCCGTTTTTGGTTCATGGCGGGGCTCAATAATGATAAATCGCAGCCAGTCCAGTTTCACTGCCTCATCACGTTACCTTATCCTGCCGCACATGGCTTTATGACAGACCTGGCGCAGCTACTACAGAAGTATTCGGTAGCGAAATTCTGCCCCGGTCTATCATGCAGACCTCTTCTTACTTATTTCTCATTTAATCTTTTGGGCTAGTGGACGTGATTGATGTTTACATTTTGTGAGTGGGTTGTATGAGCGTCAGCAAACTATGCGAAAGAAACTTGCCCTTTTGGGTGTGAGTTGAGTTGAGATGACTGACTGAGTTGAGATGATGTTTAACATATGGGATACCCTAAGTTATGTCCAGTTGGTTACGCACATGACAAGTGGCGGCAGGGATTTCGCAAGAATTCATGATTCACAAATTATGTTGTGATACAAATAGGATGGACATTATGAGATGAGGCGAGGCTTCTTTAGGTTAGGTTAGTTTGGTTACTTTTTTGGAAAAAAGCATCGGCATTTTGCAGGAAACAGTGGCATGATATTTGTATTTCCTGAGCCCATCTTCAAGGATGCCAGACGTATGTCTGCTGTGTTCTGTTTGGTGATCTTTTATGTGCATGAGCCCAAGGTTCTTTGTTTAAAAGCGTTATGGTCGTTGAGCTCTTTGTTGTTGCCTTGTTGTTTTGTTTTACTTTGCTTTGTTGTGTGTTAAAAAAATCATGTGGGAGGCAAATGCAAATTTCAGCATCAAAACATTGGTGCTATATAATTTTTTATGTTCATCGCACTGTTACGAAATTACTATTATTTCATGCATTCTGTTTCATTGTAATGACCTGAGATTTAAAAAGAACAGAAACAGTTTTGTCATGTTTATGATATTACATCCATGACAACTTAAAATGTATTTCTTTGTTTGCTTGAGCATGTCTTGCAGGCTCATAAGTTCCAACTTTTGTTATTTGAATTTTTCACTCCCCACCGTCTTTTTGTGACAGAATTTTCAGCTCCGATCCTAGTTCTAAGGTGACTGCACCCCACTGTCTTCTTACAAATCGTAACCATTTCATTACAAATACAGAGACTTCAGTCCACGCTATAAATATCATACTGACGTGTTTCCCTAATATCGGTAGCTTGCGATAAACTAAGATTGATGTAACAAAATCGCCCTTCAATATACCAGGCCGTGCTGAATAAACGAAGATCTAGCATTTCATGGTGAAAAACGAACTTTTCGACGCTACGGTCATGACCAGGAGCTTTCTAAACATAACCAATACTTGCATGATCCCGTCGTTTAGCCTGTGCTTATCGGTACATTTACGTAAGTTCGGCTATTTTCAGCACATGAGAGCTGTCAGTTAATAATCCTCCCCCCCCCAAAAAAAAAATAGAGTAGAAGCTTTGGTTATAATGACTACGATGCTGAGCGCAGTCATGGATTTATACAACAAAAATGTTAAAAGTTCTGTACTTTCGTGATTGAAGCTGTGTTTGGAAGAAAATATAAGTTCATGTTGCAACATGCTGTCACTGAGTCACATCCTGCCGTCAGCTGCAGTTGGCAACCAGATCGATGGCCATTAGCGTGGCCAGACCGTTTGACTTCCGTTGTTTTCATAAATGATGGTGTGATAACTTTCTGGATTTTTACGCAGTCGAGTAACAGAATGGCCCATAAACAGCATTCAAGTTCATGTGCTGAAGCATTTTTGGCCTACATGGAGAAAGCATCTGGATATTTCGATTTGAGTTCTTCAATATGACTATTCCAGTTTAACTCGTATCGGAAAATACTTTTCCAAGTTTTCATAATGATTTTTAGCATCGTAAAGAAACGCATGTTGTCGACATCAGTGATTAGCTTACAAAGCGAGAAGTCAGAATGTCCTCTAACCTGCTTCGAATTCGTGGGAGAGCAAGACTCAAGCAAGGAATGATGCATTTTGCAAGCAGGCTGAATGCTATATGAGCTCTGGTGCTGCGCCAATAGTAGTTAATCAAAGGAAATGGAGGGCCAGCAAAGTTAGCCCATGAATATCTGATGAACTCAAACTGCCTGACACGGGACACACCTCCCTCGGCTTTCATGAACGCTGTCTCATGTTTCCATAATTTCCTTGCAAAATTTTGCTTTCGTCCGGCTATAAATACTTTGCCGCGTCAGGTCGTCAACGTTTCCGACACCTAGTATGCAACTAAAAATGCGTGTAGGTCAAAAGGAGGTGTGTTTAACGATGCCCGAAAATAGCTCCCATGACGATGGCAAGAATTAAAAGAATGCTAACGCGCGCAGGCAGCAGGATGCTGACACCATGTTCCGGACATAAGTAACGCTAATGTCATATGCAGGCTGAAACGGTACAACAAAAATATTGTTTGGCGCATCTGTCCACCTACAATGGTCCTGCATGTGGAAAATTATGCCAATTGAAATGTCATGATAACATTTTGAATGGAAAGACTCGAGGCAACTGGTGAAGCGAGTGATTGACATATTTTTATAGCAAACCTGCTCTGGTTTATAAGAACCTGGCATGATCCTGAATAAGCGAGAGCGAGATAAGTTGCCTAATCATACGCTTTTCTCAAATAGCATAGTAGTTCACACTAGCACACATACTATCATTGACATAACCAGCCAGTCAGACAAGGATTACATGACAGACTGCTGGTTTGAGACTAATTTTACAAACATAGCATGGTGATCGTAAGCCGCAATCTTCAGGTGCCAAACTTGATTTGAAAATAGCGGAGCTAAGCTTTCGGCCTGGCCTCTTCTCAGCTTTAAGTGGAGACCAAGTAACTGCCAAACATTGATTCACGCGCTCAAAAGGCAAGCTGATCGATATGGTTGGGCAGCGACGAATATTTCATAACATCATTAATTAGCATAGATACGACACATCCGATATTAATTACATGTATATGCAAATACATAATATCTATTTTCCACGCGTACATCTTACGTAACGATTTTCACATGACATCTTACATAATACCTTGCCACGAATACATCTCGTTAACGCAGGCTTCATCCCAACACACAGTCAATGCAATAATACGGTGCACTCGCCCACAACCAGCATGCAGTGCAAAAAAAAGGAAATTCAATTCAACGCATTGCTGGATGCACATCCAAATATGCCTATGCGGTACGGCGTGGGGGATGAGGCGATAAGCTAATATATGGGCGAAGAGACGATTAGGCGACAACGATCATGAGGCCCGAAGTGTGGGGCGCTGTGGGACAAATCGACTCGGGCCCACGGGCGTATTGACATAGTCGACGCGGGAGGCGAGACCCCCCCCCCCCCCAATTTTTTAAAGTGCATGTGACGTATTAACTTGCATGTGCTTAAATGCTGAAAACGCAATATCTCAGGAAATCACATAAAATAGCTAAAATCTAGCAAGTGCTATTGCAGTCAAAGTGACTGCAATGGACGCTGCAGAGCCCTTGAAGTCCAGTTGAGCCATCTAGACGAGACGAGTAAGTCTTCCTCCCGCCGTCCGTTCCCTCAGGAAGCGGAGGACTACCTCCTGCAGTGCTTTCAATGGGTCAAACAACCGTTTTGGAGGTTTCTTTTTGAGAAACACCTTAACTGGGCGTGGACATGGATAACTACCGTAATGGTGAGGGTGGTGGTGCGGTCCTGCTCGCTCAATGTTTGAGGAAAATTCGAAAATGTTTGAGGAAAATTCGTAAGCGACCGCAATTTTCAGCCTTACCAGCTTGCGAAATTACTACATTCAACCCATCACACCTGGACCACCGTTTGCGCGCGCGCACACACACGCACGCACGTACGCGCGCACACCAACCGGCTTCGTGAACTCAAAATCCTCAAAGAATACCAGCATTGTCATTTCAACATCATCAGTACATGAGACATTACGTAGAGCCATCTGGAGCTACCTGGCGGTGCATGTGGAAACATAACCGTTCAGTCAGGAGCAACCTGTTTGAGCTGCCTGAACCATGATCTTCCATGTAGGGAACATGATTTGTTACGGTGTGTAAACAATGACAACCTCGTCAATGTTTCACCACCGAACATATGCCTCACTACATATGGATCTATGAAGTGGTGTGATTTCCGACACAGCATCGAACTACAGTGACGTACTTTATGAAGTTGTCCGATAGACCCGACTTGCGCAGTCCATCCATGCATTACACCAGTACAGCTGCAGAGCGTTTCAGCGAGCAAACCGACTTAGTACAAATGATAAGTGATCACACACGTGTCGCTACCCCTCACTTTACCTGAGCTGAGACGTCACCAGACACACGTGTGCTACTACCCTTCCTTTCACCTGAGCTGAGGCATCACCAGAGTCCCAGAGGCCACGCACATTTTTGAATGAGTCTAACCAGTGGTCTAAATGCAATTTAAATAAGTGGTGTTGGTCAGTAGTCAGGAGTGGAAAAGTATACGAAATATAGGAATGTGTACAGGAATGGGAATAATTACCCCACTGCAAACGTTGGGCGGCTGAAGTATTTGTCTTGAGATAGCAAAGTGGGTTTTTGGCTTTTGGGAGAAAGAAAAAAAAACTCCGCCCCTGTAAACTTTGAGCGGCTGAATGCCTCCGCCGATGCCATGGCTTGCAACGAAACTTCGCGAGCCCATTACAGACGTCCAGGATTAGTCCAGCACGGCCGGCTATACATCAAACGATCAGAATGCCTTGATGTGCTCAATCTTGTCGTTGCCGATAACCAGTTTGGCAGACTTCATCATCTCGTGGGCCGCCGTAAGGGTGCATTTCAGCTCGTGGGCCGCCGTATGGGTGCGCGTACGCAGGCTGCTGATCGGCCTCGGACCCAGCTGGATGAAGGGGATTTGGCGGTTGCGGGGGCAGTTACAACCAAACCATCTTAGCTTCTGGGGTACTTCGGTCTGTTTTTGATGGACCGGATCGGATTGTACGATGTTCTAATCAACATCGGTCGTGCGGATTGAGCTCCAACTAGTCGGCAGCAATCGTTAACAAAGCCTTCAAATGTTCAGCTGAGGCATTAAATAAACAGTATATAAGGGACATTAGTTTTAGGGACCTGGCGATGCAGCAACAGGTTATATAATTCATACACATACGCGCTGTAATATTTTTACACTAAGACATAGCACTGACGGGGTGGTATCACGTAGTAACAAACTTAGAAGTTAGCACCGATTTGCTCATTCAGGTATTAAATACGACAAACAACATGAGGATGGCGTAGATATTAGCTGCGTGATATGAATGTCTGACTGCATACTGTTAACATACACATAGGCCTTACGTACAAAATGGCTACATTTGTATATCTTCCTGCCAGTTTGCACAGCACTTAGAGCTGGGTTGAAGAGCTTGATAATGCAATTAGCACAATGTTCTTAATATGCAATTGTTTTGGCCATGCCCTTCCGTACAAACAGACAGGCACGGTGAAGAGCTGCCATGCGCTGTTACAAAAAAAAACTGGGATATCAAACAGTGTTTACGACAGCTTTCTCAGAATACTGATCACACCGATATTGAGGTAAATCGCCGCAATGTAGCCAATCGAAGTACAGTTTGGTCTGAGATGGCGTTGCTTTTCAATTTATGCAGTTGTGCAATGCATGGCCAGTCACATAGGAATAGCTCTTTCCTACTTATGTCTGTTGTGGAAAAAGAAACACAGGGACATGACAACACGTGACATTTTGAAACCGTATTAAAAAGTCGCAACTGTCTACTCCTCCCAACATGATCTGACCGTGCTCCACTTGTTTGTAGCGTGCCTGCATTATTATTTGATGAAATTAGCAATTTGCCGGAAACAATGGGTAGCAGTAGGATTGTCTTCATAATCGGTGTGAAAGAAGGAAACATATTTCGTGCCATAGCTGTATGGCGGTGTCTCACCCAGGTTGTCTATCATATTGTCTAAATGACCCAAAACGGCCGCAGATGGGATGAGTTCATTTAATTTGTGTGGGTCAACCCTCCACTCCACATGCTGAGCAGCGCTCCCCCGCCGTCGTTCGTTTCGCCCTCTCAATGTAGCCGATATTTATTAGGCCTAATTTGTGTTCCATGCCAACATTGTTGCTCAAGCAATATCAAACAACATGTTTTTGCATAAACAACACAAACATTGCGAGCAACAATTGCAGTTATCAAAATAAAGCAGCAACGCATACGTCGATAAACACAAATATTGGCAAAGCCGGCTGTTTGCCTCTCGGCTCGGGGTTTCCAATTACTTACAATTCCCTCACCCTGTCAACACCACATACCAATTGTATGGCAGTGTCTCATACAGCTGATATACAGACTGTATGGTGGTGCTTCATTCACAGTGTCTACCACGCAGACCAGCTGTATGGCGCTGCTTCACTCACCCTGTCCGGCACGCAGACCAGCAGTATGGTGGTGCCCCGCTCACCTTGTCCACCACGCAGACCAGCTGTATGGTGGAGCCCCGCTCACCTTGTCCACCACGCAGACCAGCTGTATGGTGGTGCCCCGCTCACCTTGTCTACCACGCAGACCAGCTGTATGGCGCTGCTTCACTCACCCTGTCCACCACGCAGACCAGCTGTATGGTGGTGCCCCACTCACCTTGTCCACCACGCAGACCAGCTGTATGGTGGAGCCCCGCTCACCTTGTCTACCACGCAGACCAGCTGTATGGCGCTGCTTCACTCACCCTGTCCACCACGCAGACCAGCTGTATGGTGGTGCCCCGCTCACCTTGTCCACCACGCAGACCAGCTGTATGGTGGAGCCCTGCTGTACGTGGTACTCGGGTCCGCTCGGTATTGTCGCCACCGGCTGGAAGACGTGCAAACGCACAAACCGGGACACGTAGCCGGAACCGGACGACACCTGTGGAACAGGTCACTCGGTGTCAAGACATTGACAGTCAGGAGGACACCTTGCGTATCATGAACGCACCGCTGTCAGTCTGTTGGGGACCCGTTGGCCACCCATAAGTGTCAGGTGCCGAAGACGCAACGCTTCGGAGCTGTGACCAGACTGCCCGGTCTGGGACGCGCTGGAAGCACATCCGTCACGTTTCGCCAAGCAGCAGGACCCGCTGAGTGATTGTACGACATACGTCAAGGTCAGACACCTGTGCGTGTTACAAGCACCACATGAATTGACTTATTTACTTAGGACGTTCGCGCGCGCTGTGTGCACTGGAAAAGCGCGCACGTTGTGCGCCGCTTAGAGGCCACTACATTATGAAGCCTGCAACTCGCTTTAAACATATTCATTTGAACAGCCCCACAAAATTCACCTGATCTTACTGTTAACCATACGGTCTGGGGCTCCTGAAGCACAACGACTCATTACACCAGATATCGTCAAACTCGTTTAAGGGAATATTGCACAGTTGAAAATATTAAGGCAGACGCCAAATGTGATGTAATAAGCTTGCTTGTAAGTATTGGTTTGCCCATTAGAGTAAACTACTGCTCCAGACGGCCAAAATGTACTATTTAGGAAACGTTTTCATAATTGCCGCATCGTTTGGTTACGTCATGGAAGGGCTTTATGACGTCAGAACCGCTGCGAGACTGACCGTGTCACAATTCCCACTGTAGAGGACGGGCTGATCCACTTGAAATACTACAAGTAGCGGACACGTGGGGGTATTTGCTGATGCGTGTTTTCCTGAGCCTGAATTTCGCTATGTGTTCGTGTTTGGGCCATTCGTCGTGGTTTTCCGTATATTTACTTTGTTACATTTTTCGTTACATTACACTATTCGCTACTTTGCATTTCTTCATTGCATGCACTTACTAAGTTAAGGCGGGATTCCTTATTTATTTGATTTCCGGTCGTATGTCCGTCGTAACTAGCATCTAGTATGTATATGATATATTAAAATGCCAGCGGTTGTGACAAGATGTTGGATTATGAGCGACACGTCCTTACCTCTTTCTCGCACCATGTTTTTTTTATAAATATGGAAGGATTTTACATTTGTATGTAAGGCACTCAAGGCGCACGAGAGACGTCACACTTTGACTAAAGCACTGCGCCATCCGATACAATGTTTAAGGTAACCCTGTCATGCGTTGAAAACAAAACAACGAACACAAATTTACGTGCTGTTGTCAAAATACATGAAATGCGTTTTTGATTGCGTGATTGTAACTTCATGTAGTTGCGCGATGCACGATTATAAACAAAAATAGCTTTCGTATTTGTTCAGTATGAGCAAAAATAGGGATGTTTGGTAGTGCCTGGCATTTCACTGATAGGACCAGAAAATGGTGCACATGCTTCATTCCTCTGAGTGAAAAGGCAGGTACCGCATGCTGTGGACGGTCGCACACTTGGATTGTAATGTTAACGCAACCGGTAATCCAACAGGAAACAGTGGTCGCATTTGAGACTGTTTCATTAGTTGGTGTGTCCGAGAGCGGATACACACCTGAGGTATCAGATATGAGGTAAGGTGGGTGTTCTCGCTATTCAAATGGCGTACTAGATGAGCGTCGTCCTACGCTTGTGAACTGGGTGCCGTTGCAACTGTGCAATAGCATGTGTAGGTATGTTGCACCTAACCTGGGGTTTCGAAATGTTAGATAACGCGCTCATGCCTTTAGGTTACTGAAACCGAAATCGATTTTGGCCCTGTGATGTGGTGATTTGAAATTTGGCTGAAATAATTGGGATATCACAAGCAATATGATGAGCCTTGTTCGTCCTAATTTCCATACCAAATTCAATTCCACACAGGCAACAAGCTGCGTTAAGTAACTTAGCACCCACTGGCTTCTTTCAACTTAGTGTGCATTTGTTGAACAAAAATCAACAATTTATTAAATTGAGGATTGTCGATGAACCACATTTGCTGTCAAATATTTAAGATTTCCTAAAATGGAAGCGGGTAGGCACGGACCCATTTGATAATGTTTTCTAGTAAGACGAACCGTACCGGGTTGGATTGAAAAATCAGAAAAAAGGATTGGCGGGTAGATTCAATGTGGACTAGCCGGATTGGACTGGACCGGGTCCTGGAAATTAAAACCGTGAAGTGCCCATCCATTGAGACCGGCACCAGAGGCCCCTTTATGAAGGCAGCCGAACCACAAGCTTATTCCACATTTTGTGAGCACAGCCCATTCGTTCGAGTGGTCAGACCTGGAACAGGCTACCGGAGGGCGTGGGTGGCGCTGATGTTATTGAACAGATGAAGGTCAGAATTGACAAACACTGGTCGTCCCGAGAACACCGCTTTATCGGCCAGACCAGAGTCATTTATCCGCTGTTTTTAAGGAGTTACCACATTTGCAAGGGTTTTGAACTGAGATAAGCGTTTTCAAAATCATGCAGTGTAGTTCAAAGCCCTGTCCCTTTTAAGGCCTAAAACCCTCTCGGGTCTGAGCATGACGCCCGCGAAATTGTGCAGGCTTTTTGTGCAGACATTCAAGATTATTCAGACATGCATGGTGGAATATAAACGGCACGTGAATATCAACATGTAGTTGGCTATGCATTATATAAGTTAATGATTTGTTTTTGCTTGACGCAAAGAGGACCTAAATGAATGTTGGCGAGAAAGCTCCCTTTGGTCCATGTTTGTAGAGAACAACATACTCAATTAACTCCTAGACTACTTTGATGTATATTAGTTGAGGAGAGAGAGTGGGTTAAAGAAATAATTGTGAGGCTAACGGTCTGTTCGGTCATACACCTAGAAATGCATCAGTTGAAGGAAAATATTGAGTTTGAAACTGGTGTTAAACTCATTAATTTAGCCGACTGACTAGATGAACAGAAACTATAGTGTTGTCATGGAGTTGGCCATTCTAGCTTTTTCAGACAGGATTTAAATTTCAAATTCCGTCCGTGGTATGCTCTCTAGTAAGCAAGCGTGCTCTTGTCATGTGTTGCAATTCTGAAATGTAATGTCACTTTCAGTGGTTAAACGGGATTGCTGGCAAGACCAAGAGTAATGTTAGCTATGTGATGATAAGATAGGGTATTTGATCATCAGTAAATCTTGTTACCTTGGATGACAATTGGAGCTCTTGTTCTGCATAGCGGCATATCTGGGTGTCATTCATTCATATAAAGTTGTCAATGTGACCTTTTCATCAGAAAATTATTTGTTGAATATGTGGCTTAGTTACGTGATATGTAACCTGCTTATACATTTCGTAAAACCAAAAGTGATGTTTTTATGGGTTTAAATGTTCCTCCTATGTTGATGTATTCCTTTAATATTTAAAACACTATTTAGTGATAATTTCCAATTGATTGATTTCAATCTGTTTAATCCGTGTGACCTGGAAAATTTGAAAATCCGGTCCGGTCCTTATTCATGTTTTGACGGATATTTTTGATCCAGTGTAATCCAGCTCGCTGATTGATCCAAAACCTGCAGGTTTATCCAATCTGTGAAGTGCTATACTCAGTGGGGTGCTTTGTGCAAGCACTTCCTCGTTGTGGGGCCTGGCAGAGAGCCTGCATGATCCAGTACACGATATCGCTGTTTTGAATACATGGGACGCAAAACCAATCAAATTAGGAAATGTACGACTGGTGCTGGAGGTTTTTTTTTACTAGTTTGGAGTCCAGCACTAAACAAGTTTCATTACATCCTGACCTTCTTTGAAGCAAGTGTCCACAAAGGTTTGACCTAATCCAAGAGGGATTATATGAATGTTTTCTACAACATGGGGAAGTTCCGGCGCTTCATGTTTTCGGAGGGTCATATGACGAATTCAGAGCTCTGCTTGCTATGACCTGCCTGTTGATGGAATTTCAGCTTTATGATAACAGCACCCAGTTACCCCTCATTGGAGACTTCCCCCAGCGATTACAACAGCAGACTGCATTGGCGGTGCTGGTTCCTGGCCCCATATGGTGTCTGACACTTCTGAACGTTGATTGGCGGGTGCCGTATCACTGAACAGATGAACGGCGCATACAGATGAACTCAAAGCTAGCTTCGATCGGACACATACAACATTAACTCGCCTCGGGTTGATAATAATTAGGTATCAAACTGGGTTTTGGCTATGGTTTCAACAGATTCAAGGTTTCATCTGTTTATTCACTTGACGATATAACAACGTTTGGTATAGTGCTGACACACAGGGCAAGTCAGGAGTAAACTGTACCAAAAGTAACACAACTAAAAGGTATTTTACAAGCCACTTATGCACACGTGCACAGCCGTCGTTATCTGTGTAGCACCTGGCTCGGCCTGGTTTTGGAGGCAAAACAGCGAGTTGCTGAATGAGTCTACAGATAAAACTTGCCCAAACATATATTCGCATGTCTAAAAAGTATGCAAAACAAGGCCATTCAAACTCGTATGTATCGGCCATGAAACAGAGAGGAGACGCCACGTTGCCCGCCTTGAGATGGCCACGATCCAACAAGGTAGTAAATGCAAAATAGTTTTTCGTCTAACTTTTTTAACAGACTCTGCCGTCCTCGAAACGGTGAAGCCGCAACCAGGTAAGAGAAGACATTGTAAAAAGGTAGCCGAGGAGGTGATTCCAAACGCCAGTGATTTTCCGTGTCCGCCTAAACAAAACAGTAGTCAACGCTAAGACCACATTCTGGAAGTTGAAACGCTTTATTTTAATCAGATGGTGAGAGCAGATGGTGCACGGTGACACATAAGTGATAACAAATGACAGCAGCGGACGAAGGCAACAAATTGGCAACAAAATGCAGTCATTGTCATGTGAAGATTTTTCATAATTCGGAAAATAAAACAGGATACTCGCATCAAATTATGCCAAGTTTTGTTATCACTCTTGCATGAAGTCACATCTTGTGGAACTGCACAGAAATAACCTTAGGATGACACTTCTGCAATGCCTGCACTCGCAGAGGCTGATATGCATTTCGGACATGTCAGAACATTATTTGCCTTTCTTTTCCTGCCATTCGCTTAAGTTGTGAAATATACGATTAATGACCAAAAATCCTTAAAACATATTTTAAATAGAAAATTCGGAAAGGGAAAACGGAGGATTGTGTGACTAAAAAATTTAACGAATTTCAAATATCAAACTGAACTGCAATTCTCCATTGCAATCAATTCGATCACATCGCCTTCACCACGGAGCAGTACGGCAATAAGTGTAGCAGGTGCCGGCGCTCGAAAGCAATATCCAGCATACTGTTACAAATCTTACATTTTATGCGGACGGACGTATAATACGTCATCAGTTCCAACCCGCATAAGCCACTCGAAAGCCGACGAGAGGAAGAAAACAACGTGAGGGACGGCACAAAACTTGAAATATTGCTGCAAGGGTACACAGAGCAAACACGCAACAGCGGAGCATTGGGATGCACAAAGGTAAGAGTGGAAAACCACTGTACCAAACAGCAAGTAGAGGGGGTTACGAAACGAATTATGGGGAGAAGTGTCAGGGATGAACGACTTTGTTCGGGTTCCGCTAATTACGGTAGCACTCTCAACAAGCTGGTCCTAAGAAATATTTCAACAAGATTTCTTTGAAAGTGTGACCATCTGCTTTAGCGCCGTTAAACAGCTGAGAGAAACGCTTTGTGTGCACGAGCGTCACACGATTTAAATCTGCTCACATATAAATGCTGCTATACACATCACACAACTTCCAGACATATACAATTCATTAAAGAGCAGCATGCCTCATTGAAAAAGCGAGTCATAAATGCAAGTCGGACAATATCGACCGATATCAGATCTCAACAAACCAAGGTCAGACGTCTCAATCCAAGCAAAGCAACGCATTGCATGCGTGGAAAAGAATGGAAAAGAGCTGCACCAAGCGCATTCACATAATATATACTGAAAAGTATCAGTTGCATGACCACAACATATCCTCCGCAACGAACGCTCTATTCAGATATGACGATTTACGTTTCGTGTGCACGCGCTTTGAAAGGAATAATAATGTCTAGAAGATAGCATCGGCTGTTTCAAGTTTGGACAGCGGTACGTGAAGGCCTGTTGGCATGGCACGGACGGGCGGTCCCCAGCGGCCTGAGGCGTGCGTGAGACGGCCGCCAGTCGGTCCCCAGCGGCCTGAGGCGTGTGTGAGACGGCCGCCGGTCGGTCCCCAGCAGCCTGAGGCGTGAGTGAGACAGCCGCCAGTCGGTCCCCAGCGGCCTGAGGCGTGCGTGAGACGGCCGCCAGTCGGTCCCCAGCGGCCTGAGGCGTGCGTGAGACGGCCGCCAGTCTTCTGCCAGGCGTGAATGTGGCCTGTGGGTCGATGCGTCCGCCGAGGCCTCATTAAAAATCGCGCGCCTTCGTGAAGCGCCTGTTCAAAAGGCATTTACAAATTGTCTGTGGAACGGCCACGGCCGTAAATCACCGACCGCTGCCTGCAGCTCGCGGTCATAGCGTGCTGCATGCAATATGGATTCATTGTAATATCGGCGGCAGGTGTTCCTGCACATTACCGTGAAAAATTGAAACACCCCGCCCATCGACTGAGCTGAGGTGGACCCGCGAATAAGCACAACATTCAGTCCAACGTCTGTCAAGCGAAATGCACCACCGTAGGATTCAAGTAATGGTAAACGACTCAGATGACCCACGTGAGCCCTGGTCTGAAACTTGTAATGGTTCTTTGCTACCATGGTAACTTGTGCGGGCATAACCATGCTGGGACCAGGTGTAGTGATTGAAATGCAGAGATTGTGACTATGTTTTCTACATTCATGAAAAGGAAGGCTTCTAGGCGAAAAGTGTGTAACACTGTTGGCTGGGCTTCTTTGGAAGGGAATTTGAATTCGGTCGTGCGCACTTTGTACGTGTCTGAGTTATTTTTTCCAAAGGTAACGCTCACCTATCCGAGTATTATGCGGCTATAGCGCATAGGAAAAAGAAAACGATTTCTGACTCCTTCAAATTGCATAATTCCAGAGGTGTGGAACTCAACCAACCTCGCTTCACGATAAGTGGCATACACAGCTGCATTATCTCGTGCCATCAGAAACATGACTCACAATAAAAATCTGACACAATTTGACGGCATTGGTCACTCAAGCCATTCTCCCCTTTTTAGTTAGTCCTAGCAATGTGCTGCTGCATGCCTGCCATTCGTAATTATTGGATATCAATTATTAACGTATGGGCTAACAATATCGGTAGTCAAGTATTCATAGCAATGAGCATATGTCCAACCTATGGATTCCTTTCGTATCATAGTTTAACACCTAAAGGGAGTGTCCCACATTTGTCTGGGGTTTTCTGGTTTTAAGCTTGACGCCCGCGAACTTCTGCAACTATTTCGTGTACACCATTTCAAAGTCACCCAGGCAGGCATAACACCATAGAAACGCAAACAAATACTGCGACCTCTTTGGCTTTGTGTTAACCGAGGCCTACAAAAACATGATCACTGAACTATTTGTGCTTGGGGAATGTCAGCGAGATTTACGACACCAACTGACACCAATTTGTTGTATTGCAGTGTGTTCTTTGCAAGTTTCGAAAATGAATAACAATTTGAGCTACATAATACAGAACAAAATTTACAATGAAACGAGTCATGACGAAAATAAGACTAAAATTGCGTGACCGTCAAATGTATTTACGAAAAGCATTACGCGCATGGATAAGGCAGCAGTGATAGCCTTATTTCTGATAGAAAGGCCAGGAGGATGGTAATGGTAAAGCTGCGTCCATATGTCGGCAAAACAACTTTACCAAAACGAACAGCAGAAGTAAGTTAACTTTTGCTATTCGTTTCGACAAAGGCATGTTACCAAAATACCAACATATCTTATATCTCCATTTTCCTGCTTTTTTGTACGAGGAATATGCAATAATTGCTGATTAATCCACGAAAATAAGACTAGGAATCAGCTGTCTTAACGGGAATGCTCTACATTTGAAGATATCGAAGCCAACATCAGATATGATGAAAGGCTCACTCACAACTACTGGTACACTTTTAGGTGGAAACGACTGCTCGAGGCAACACATTTTCTCTAATTGGTAAATATGCACTCTTCAATACACCATTGTTTGATTGGTCACGGTACCATGCACAACATTGGTTGATAGACAACGGATGACCGTTATGCCTGGAAATCGTGCTCACGAACGTCAGATATGACCGACTCGGCATTTACGTCTTTCTTGGCCTTCATCGTCGCATGGACAGTGGAATGACAGGATATGGGGGCGTTATTGTGGCGGCATGAATGCCTGAGTGATCTTGAAATAGTCTCCCGAAAAGGTCACCACATCTTGGCTTGCGAGTGCTATAGAAACTAGACAGGTTTAGGTCTTAATAAGGGCAGGGTGGTGAGCTACACCGAAGTATCTTTAGTATGTCCAATTCAGTTCAAAACACTATGCAAACAAGGAACGCTCCCTTTAGAAGCATACCAATGCTTACAAGGCTTGTTTCATCGTATACAATGCTTGTATCAATATCTCCACATGTGGAACATTGCTTCTGAGGTGATGCCTGCCCGAAAACAATACTAATGCTCACAGACTTTGGAGTAGCAGTGCCTGCAATGCGGCTATCGCACTCAAAATATGCTCTACAAACCTTTACCAAGTGTCATTTCCCCCATAATTAGTATTGTGCAGCTTTTTTCAAGGAGAAAGCAGCCTGGAGCGACAATTGTTTTAAGTTTTCTCGAAGCACTCAGACTGAGCGCTTGCGTATAATCTTTACTCTTGCAGCAACTTAGCTTGGTCCACGATCACTTTCTTATAGCCAGTAAATAACAGGGACAGTGATAGCAAGCAAGCCCAAAGGCCGGGTGAGCCCGAAGTCGGACAGAAAGACAATGTCCAACTTAGGCATGCTGTCTCTGAAACCATGCCCTGCCTCACCTTGCTGAAAGCCAAGAGCTTTTCCAGCAACGAAACTAAGCTTCATTCGGCCGGGCAGGAAAAAAAAGCTGCATTTATTTAGGAGTTGCGTTGCTAATTATGTTAATGTAAATATTTTTAGCAATGTTAACATTGTTGTTGACTTTCTGATTTTTTAAGCCAACCGCGGAGGTAGGCGTGAAGTTTCCAAAGCAGGCCCCAAGCAAACATGGGAAACGACGCCCGCTGTGACCTCAGCAGCCCCCACACAGAGCCCGGATCACGCGTCCCAAAGCGGCCGCAGTCGCCTCACCACGCTCAGCACACAGTTTATCTCATGCGTCCCAAGAGATACATTGTCCGCTCCGCACAGTCTGGGCCACGTGTTCCGCTGTGACCACAGCAGGCAATCCGTACAGACGCTAGATGACGCGTCCAAGATGGCTGCTGTGACTTCTGCAGACGCCATTTTACCTCATTCGTTCAATTCATCATTCACGTCATTCAATTCCGCGGGCACTACCTCATCGACGCCACCTCCCCCTAGCCGGTCTAAGTCGAAACGCACGGATGGTCCGCCAGAAACTAGCCCGGTCGGCTGACATACTAAGTACTTAGGAAGTCACGCTTGGCCTGAGCGCAGCAATCTTTAATCCGTTTTCGGAGAAGCCGGGTTCAACCGTTTGTAGCCTGAAAATATTTGCGTCACGCCATTATGCAAATCGCTCTGGTGACATCGCGCGATCCACAGTCGCGCAGTGCGAGTCCGTCAACAATGGCCGAACCCAGTGCAATGGAATCGGGCGGCACCAGCGGCGGGCGGCAACGACAGCTGCGAATCCACACCTTCCAGTAAGTAGGTTGGTCAGAGTCGCCCCATCCTTCCCAACAAGGATGCAGCATTCGGTGGAGGGAACGGGCCGCTCAGCCCATCAGCTCACCCCAGGCCGCTCCATCGAATTCGCCGGTACCGTACAACTTTCACTAGCGCCGGCGCACCAGCCGCGGCCGCCGGAGCTCTGAGTCAGGCCGCTGAGGCGCCGAACATCGCCGGCAGTGTAGCAGTCCAACAACTAGCGAATGAATCGACGCCGGTGAGCCAGGCCAAGCCAGCGGGACGCCAGCCCAAGCTAGCGCGAAATCACGCCCCGCCGCCGGAGATCACATAAGCCAGTCATGCCACAGATGCCATAGCATGATTTCCGTTGCGATGCGGCAACGGTGCTGACGGCGCGGTGTCGAGCCGGATGGGTCCGTAACGTTGTCGTCCTGCACTGCGCCACTCGGCATCTCACGAAGGTGAAATTACATGATGACACCTCCTTTCCGTAGTTGAAGTCATTTCAACGACGATACATACAGCCGTTGCCATGGCAACGATGCCGTCGCTTTGGACTGAAAGGGCTTGAAGGCCTATAAAACCGTTCAGGATATCCAGAAATACCGCTAAGGTGGCATAAAAGGTGTAGTCGTTTATAGGGTATCTTATTACTGAACTTCTGATCTGTGTGATTATTAATTCATAGTCAAATTATGGTGAGTTTTTTGATTCGCTGAAATGCAGACACCATATAATTGTTTTATTGTTTCGCTACTTGCAGACGTAAGCAAAACTGCTTGGCCCGTGTGTTCATGCTCTCTGCTCACTTGCACTACATGCGAAGGCAACATGCATCTTAACGACAAAGGTCCCTGAAACAGCTGACTTCATCCTTACCCTATGTTGTGGGTCTTGTTTCATATACATATATATATATATATATATATATATATATATGTATATATATATATATATATATATATATATATATATATATATATACACATCAGATCTGTCCGTGTCACAGCCAGAAAAACATGATCTCCAGACATTCGCGACATGTGGAAAAATGGTAGGGTTTCATAACAGTCTGCGTTTTGGCATGTGTTTGGGATGCCTACAAAGTTACAACACGAGCTGCACCTGTATTGATGTGTTCAAATATCAGTACACGTCCGCCCTACGAATAAAGTTAGCCCTCGAAATGCTGACATCGCTTCAAAGCTAAAAAATTGTTTACTGTGAGTTGAATACCGGTCTAACCGTTTTGTTCTTACGCTCTTGCATGACCATGAGCGCACTACTATACGATCACCACTGCTGAATTTACGGCGGGTAAGAGCATCTTTTTCGTTAACTTCAATTTCAGTGTGAATGTCTACGTCATGGTCAAATCAGCGGCGGTTATAAAACCCGGTGGATGTTTGATGAAGTACCGAGTAACTTCTCACTTCAGATTTTCCCGTAAGTTGCAGAATTTCACGGGCGTTAGAGTACAAGGCTAATTCTTACTTTATGAAACCGGATTCGAAGTATAAGCTTGGGAAGTTACTCTCCTTGCCAAATTGTACGCCGTTCTCTCTTTATGAAGCTGTTTACTCGTCACTGTGGGTGCTGCTATGTGGGCGTCGGTGTCTTCGCTTACTTCAGGGACGCACCACATTTAAGTCTCCTAGGTTTAAATTGTATCTGGTAGCATGGATGGAAGAGTCTTCGCTGGTAATGCGGAGCTCTAAGTCATAATTCTCCTCCGTTCATAAAACGGAGGCCTCGAATGGGGCCACCTGAGGCCTCAAATAATGCAGCAGTTTGGTTGAATGTGCCCGAATCACTTTCAGAAGCGGTCGCTTCGCATATAACATTTTGCAAAGACACAGGAGGCCCCAGATAACACCAATTGCCTTCATCTAAAAATAGACCACGCCTTATTCACCACGCCTGATCACACAATGTCTTGCTCTGCTACCGTCATCCCGCAGTTGCTACTCGTCGTTTTTGCAGCTATGAATGTACAGAGCCAAGCTGGGCAACAACGCCAGCGTGCTTTCAATTTCCAAGACATCTAGGTGCAGTGTGCGATGGCCTGGTTTGTAAATACGTGCTTCGTTTGAGCCAAAGGTTTCAGCTACATTAGTTATCAAATCTCTCCAAATCTTGAATCCCTTCCCATTTCTCTACAGTCCTTAAACTGAAATGCATAATAACTGATCCCAATTTTTAATCGTCGTCTTGCTATGCATGTTTCAATTTTTGCTGTGGCATCAATATATATATATATATATATATATATATATATATATATGTATGTATAACTTTACACGAAGGCCTATCGATTCGCTCCCTTGCATCGTAGGCAATGGGTGGGGAAGGGGTTCAGATGAACAAACGCGGCGAATTTTGTCTAATGCGGTAACAGTCTAGGGAACTTCGTTCGCCAAATTTCGACAAGCTAACTCAAATATAGTCACATATCGGGTGAACAGAACAGGGAAAAACTTAGGCCAGGAAAGAGTTATTGGCAATTGTACATTTTAAGGTATTGAACGAAGTATCAGATATGATGAAACAAGCTCAATTCTAACTTTTTTATACTTGTGGAAAAGGGCTGCTCTAGACTTGTGAAGTGGAAAGGGCTGCTCTAGACAACACAGTGTCTCTGTATACTAAACATCATGTTTAATGCGGCATTGTTTGAAAACGTCATCGTACTTTGCACAATATTGATTAAGAGCCAATTAACGGCCATTAAATCTGGGAATCGTGCTCACGAACGCTAGATATCAACGTATCGATAATTGCACCTTTTGGCCCCAATCGCCACATCGCTAGTGAAATGGGATAATTGGAGTGATGTTATTATGGTGGCATGTATATCTGGATGACCTTGAAATAATTACAAGAAATAGATTGCACATCTTCGCGGGCGCATAGCTCAGAAGGAGGAGGGATGTAAACGAAAGGACAGGGCTATGAACTACACCGAATGATCTTCAAGATGGCTATTTCAGTTCAAAACTCCATGCAAGTATGTAACACTGCCTTGAAATGAAAACAAAATGCTGGGCACTAATGCAATTTGAAGACGCCCCTTTGTCATCTTTAACACCACATGCCATCTGGAAGACGCGCGATAGGGGAGCCGAAAAAGTTAAGGCAACACCGAAAATGAATACTTATATCAAACACATCATCACAATAATGTCCTTCGCGGCATCTAATGTTGCACCATCACACCCCAACAAACACTATGGCTTATGTGAAGCGCGTCTCGAGCCCGATGCGTTCTGTGTGTAACGTAACGGGCAGATCAAGACATTTCGTGAACAAGTATGTGCATCGTGCAAGGTAAGCGTGTTTAGAATGACCCCGTGCATTGGTTGGAATGCTACTTCCCGCTTTTACAACTGACCCGTGTCACTGTTCTGTTGATCTTATACTATTCGCCAACGACTATCCAGCGGCAATGAGCGCGCGCTTTTTGCTCGTGAAAGGATTTCAGTGTGCACCAAACAAGTTTTACTAGTTGATATTGTCTAGACCGAGCAGCAGGTTTGTACTAAGAACAATTTTTAGGCCCTCTAAAACCAAGGAGTCGGTAAGCACTATTAATATTGTGTCCTAAATTCAGCCGTAGCGCCATGAATTTAGACAGTGCATGAAAAAGGTACCAACAAGTGGTACGTCCTTATTTGGGCGTTGCCAAGGCCAAAATCTCGCGGACTGCCACATCGTAAATATACAACATCTAGCAGACACAAAATGAATCAGGAGACTAAGCCCAGCTTTCGGTGTAATTAACTGGAAAAAACTATTTTCGGGCGGGTCGAATCATTAAATGAATGTAATCATTGGGATTTAACGACGCATTCAGCATATAAGCCCATTTAGTGTCGACATTATCATGGCGATTGATCCGGGGATGACGAAAGTCTTGGCCGGAACATCGGCTTAGACGCGGTGGCCTTCCGCAAACGGTCGTAAGGCCGATCTTCCATCTCAGTGACGCCATCTGTACCAATCCCGTTAAGCAGCCTTGTCAGGTGCGAACTACGCTAAGCCACAACGTAATATCAGAGGAAGGACGACACAGAGTGCATTTGTGTGTAGCGCATTCTCCAAAACAATAGGTCTTCGCAGCTTTTAAAGCAGACCAAGGTACCTGATGCGCAGTTCCACTTCAGTAGGGGTGTGAAATTAGCCTTAAGTGTACCCATGCAGCTTGTATTCGTGTTCATACTTGTACGATTCTTAAATTACTGCGGCGTATTTCAACATGCTCGTTGTTAGCCGTATGCTCATTCGGGGTGATAGATTGCCCTTCCCTTTTGTTTTTTCAGTTACATCCCACAATACGCAGCTAACGTCCTTAAGCCTGGTGGATTCTGCTCAAAACTAAATTTAGCACAATCTGCTAAACATGAGTCTCTTGTATCATATGAAGGCAACTCTAAAAGCCGTTTTTGAAGCCATGTGAATACGAATTGCAGACTGCTGACATCGAACGTACCATTCGCGGTCTTTTGACCATATCACACCGATACAACTGCATTGAATTGTTGCACTCTCGTTTTATTGCATCACGGAGATTTAAATTGAGATATTTGTGAAATGTGCACCGGTGAGAATGAATCCAGGAGCGACAGGGACACGGACAATGGAGTTTGTATGTGGTGGCGCGCTGCACCGACTATCCTGTTACTCTGTGCCGAGCGGGCGCCGGGTGTCCCCTGATCTGGCATTGTCGCCTGATCTGGCAATCGTCGCCTGATCTGGCGCCGTCACCTGATCTGGCGCCATCACCTGATCTGGCGTCTGCCACCGTCCGCTGGCTGGTCGTGTGTTGGCCGCTGGTCCGACGGCCGCCCGTCTGCTGGCCGCCCGTCTGTTGGCTGCACGTCGGTGGACGCACGTCTGGCGACCGCCCGTCTGCTAACCGCCCGTCAGCACACCATCCTTCTGACAGCTCTCCGTCTGTTTGACCGCTACCGTTCAAAGGTTCTCGGTTCGCTGGGCCGTGCGCCACCCGTCCCGCCACCAGTCACAAAATGTCCTCGGGTCACCTGTGACTGCACCGGCTGGTCAATCCTGTCCGGAGCCGGGGCTTGGGCTGTCCCGGTCGGGCCTATGGGCCTTCGGGCCATACCTGATCCTGTTCTTCACGTCTCCCGCCAAGCTGCGCTTTCAGAACATTTGCTATATTTGGGATTTCGTCAGCCATCGTTCATCTGTTCGCGGTAACAGTCTGTCGGCAGTTCGTCTGCTGGCGGTACCGCTCCGTCGGCAGCTCGTCTTCTGGCGGTACCGCTCCGTCGGCAGCTCGTCTTCTGGCGGTACCGGTCTGTCGGCGGCTCGTCTGCTGGCGGTGCTGGTCTGTCGGCGATTCGTCTGACGTTCACCCGTTTTACCGTTTATTATGCTGTTCGCTCGGTTATTGTGTCGCTGTATGCAGTTGGTAGCAATATAGTCGCGCGGTTGGTAGCAATATAGTCGCGTGCTAAGGCACGGACGCCGTGCCGGGCCGGCGCCGATGCCCGACCTTGCCGGATCAGAGCCATGTGTCACGAGGCCTGATCACTTTGTCGATCTGGATCAGCACCGGCCCCAGACTCGGCGCTCTTTAGATGATCGCGCCATGGCTGTGTCCCCTGGATAACAAGCGCCAAGTAATTGTAATTTGTCTGCACAGCTGCCAGATCTATTATCACCAACTGGAGATTGGGCATGCGTATGCTACAGCAGCCCACTCTAGTCAGCTTGCCCCGATCCATCAGCTGATCTGTATTAGGACCGTGCACTGCTTGTTTTGCTCGCCGTGCATCCAACGCGCCGCCTTGACCGGGCCGGGACGAGGTGAGCCTCTCACCGGCGCGAGGTGAGCCTCTCACCGGCGCGAGGTGAGCCTCTTACCGGGACGAGGTGAGCCTCTCACCTCTCACCGACAGATGGCGTCTGGTCAGGGACGGTGACAGCCGGCCCTCGCCGTGTCCCCTGTCCAACGCCGGCAGGCCGACGGCGGACAGGCGCCGCCCGCGCCCACGGCCACGGCCACGGCCGGCCCGCGACGCAGCCTCCCGCAGAGCGAGGAGGACGCTGGGATGGGCGGGCTGCGCTCCTGGCTTGTCACGGCGCCGAAAAAGAACAGCGTGTAATTCAATAATGGCAGTCGTACGAGGATGAAAACCAGTACCTCAAGGCCTTTCTTGCTTACATCAAGATGAATGGTCTGCCACCGTGTCCGGACAGTGGTGATAAGCATGGCTGGCCAGGGTGGCACAGGGGCCGGGTGCTTCTAGAGTCATCGCGTCTGGCGTACGGGGGCGCAGCGTTCATGCCACCGTGCCTGTCGCAGCCGGCGCACAACGGCTTGAAGACTGGGGTGTTGAGTTGGAGAGGGCGGCGGTCAAAGGGCGGTATTCTTTTGGACGTCTTTAATGTTTCCTCGCTGCTTTGAGTGCATCCCGCACTCAGACAAACAAGGCGGGAGTCACGAGCTGCTGCCTCAGCACTCCGTTCGACGGTTGTTTCAGGTCAGTCAAGACTTGTGCGGCACTGGCTGGGCTGTATGACATGTCACTTGGGATTACTGCAGAAGAACGGATGAACAAGAAACGACCCCTGGACAGGCAATTCTTGCCTTCTTGACCTGTCGGGTCTTCTCGATGCTGTGGATTTGACACTAAGCGGGTATGGCGAGACCGTCCTGGCCGGGCTATGCAGGGCTGCCGGCTGCGTGGGTACCTGCTGTTGGAGCGGCCGGCCGTGGGTACCTGCTGTTGGAGCGGCCGGCCGTGGGCACCTGCTAATGGAGCGGCCGGCCGTGGGTGACTGCTGTCAGGCCGGCAGGAATCGGCATGTTCCATGCGCCCACCGCGGTGCTGAAGCCGGTGCCTGCTCGCCGACACGATGGGTGGCGCCTGCACTCTTTGAAGATTGCAGCACCCAGAGAGACCTCTAAAACCGCCGTGGTGGATTGAACGGGGGGTTGCAGCCGACGGCTCAGGCCATGCAAAACGCAATTATGCGCCGAATACCCCAACGTATGACATGCAACCGGCTTTTGGAATGCATGCTTGCCAGGCAATGTCTGAATTATGGGAAGACGTCCACATGCGTAGTGCAATAATGACGTGATGTAACCCGATCACACGGAAAATACCGGGTGCTTCCAAAAGCTACCTTGTCTTTTTGAAATACATTTAATGCTGATTTTTCGCCTTTATACCAATTCCAATACATCTGAAGACGGTCGTTCCAACAAAGTCGAGTAACGTTTTGACAGTCATCGATTGGGTGGTTAAACAGCCGGTTCGGCATTCCTGTCACAGACCTTTTGGAATTGTCATGCGTGTGCATGCATGAGACGTTTTCCATCCGGCACATTAAACAGAGTCTGGGTACTCTTACAAAGAAATAGAGCACCGGAAGAAACGATAAATAGTTCCAGCAAAACAACGTACCACCCTAAATCGGCAAAACACCGAAAATGGCTAAAAAACGGTTAAAAAAAGAAGGACGGTTCTTATATGTGGAGTGGTCGCCACATTCCTTAGACATGACTCGGCTGGATTTTTTCGATTCGGAAAAATTTCAGCGACGTATGTGCAGAAGCAAAACACCTATAGATGAATATGGCATGACTAAATTGAGAATGTCTGCAGCAGCCTGGGGTCGTGTGCTGAGAACTTGTGTGCGGTGCGTATCTGCATGATGCATGCAGAGATGACCAAGGCATTCGGGACACATTGGACCAGCTTGTCTAAAACTGTTCAAGCCAAGCTCAGGTCTTTAAGGCTTATCATGCGCAAACAATGTTTCAAACTTTCGAAGTGTTTAATCACTGCACATCGGGAGCCTTTTCATCTTCGCTCTTCAAGGGGGCACACAAGGCCCATCTATCATCTTGAAAACTAATGAAGCTAGAACCACGACGAAAATGGCACTGGAAAATGCTTATTAATATTCATTAGATAGAAGTGAGTGAACAGTAACGAATGTGACCTTTAATGGGCCACATCAGGTAATATGGGTCAGATTAGCCCTTTACAGACCCCCAGGTTATCTCAAGAACTATGCATGCTACTGCAATGCACATAATAACCTTAAATACCTTTCGAAAAGACCATGGGATGGGCACTAGTAGACATCGACACAAGTTACCTGCGATATGTCATTTCAGGTCAGAAGAGTGAAGTTATTGTCGCGTGGGCCCGTCCGTCTACATCAAAGAATACACAGACATATTAAGCATGTTGTTACACAGCAAACAAACATGCTGTTGACATCAGAAAGTGTCAAACGGACTGGGGAAAAAACATTGTAACTTGTACCCATAAGCAACAAATAATCCAGTTTATCGCAAAAATATGTTTGTGTGTGGTATCCACGTTTTTGAAGGCACTCGGTGCAGTTTGACATGAAACTTTTCCATCAGCGTGTTATGTACGAAATTCAAATATGCGTTGGTCTTGCGCACAAGTTTTCACTGCCGAAGCATGCTGTGATCATAAAGTTATCTTATACAATCAATCAAGACTTGAGTGTGGGCCACTAACGACGCTGCAAATTTCTGAATGCGATAGTCACTTCATCCTGTGTAGGCATCTGGTGTTGCTGCATCACAGCGCAGCTTAATTGAAAGCATGTTGACGATGTTAGTAACAACACTGTCTGTCACTGTCTTGTCTCATACGAGCGAGCCCGTGCTATTGTGCTGCACGCGCTCGACAAATACCGCAGAGGTGCGAGCGACAGCACTGTAAAACATTCCTTATACTGTATCATCAGACTGAGAACAATTATATCAAATGTACCATGTCTTTGTTTATGTAAGAACATTCATAAGATGTCCATAACATGCGTCCAAAAATCACTTAAGCCTTACCATACAAGGGCCTGAAGCCCCCGCCCCCCCCCCCCCACATTTCCCACAATAAAGCTTGAACGGTCTCAAGCAAAACACTGAAATTTTGGGGACTAGAGTTAAGGCCATTCGTTGACATGTTCAGAAAATTTGAAGTCTGAAAAAGAACCGGTACTTCCTGCTATATGGAAGGTCGATAAATCTGTAGAACAGCTCTGAACTCACAATGTCCAAAAGCCAAGAGCTGATGGCCTGCATTTCCCATCTTAACTACCAGATCGCCCCAGGTCATATTTGCGTTACCTTGCACTCCTAACCGGTGTGACCTTGGAATTAAGTACATTTGATGTATTTGTTGTACCGCGCCCTCCATAATTCGCATGCAAGTCCGACCCAAAATGACTCGGTTCATCATTTGATTCATAGAACACTGCCACCTAGCGTAGTTTTGTACGTCGATTTTAAACTTGAATGTTATGACCATCTTAAAAGTTCCTGGTCTTCTTGACCTTCTAATGTTCAAATTAGGCTACTGACCGTATT
The DNA here is from genome assembly GCF_011947565.3 of Pollicipes pollicipes. NCBI lineage: Eukaryota > Metazoa > Arthropoda > Thecostraca > Pollicipedomorpha > Pollicipedidae > Pollicipes > Pollicipes pollicipes. The sequence continues at coordinate 6,326,149 of NW_023597054.1, forward strand.
TAAACACCATTGACCTCTTGTTCAGAAAAAAAGCATCAAAGTTAAGGTTGGTCGCGTGGGAAGGTCTTAGGGTACTTCAGACGCCGAGCTGTAGGTTGACCTTGTTAACCTTATTTAGCCCGAAAATAGCACCCTAGAGACCTAAATATGCGCTGCAGATGAGTTCAGAGAGAGCCCTACATACCCAGCAAAATGGTCGTTTCTAGCCCGCTCAGTTTTTTTTTTATTTCAGAGGTGTCGACTGCCCGTCCACCCGAGTGAGCCGCATTCCACTGACCACCTGGGTGTCATCTTGTGTCATCACCACAATGCTACAAATGCGCCCTTTGGTGTCTGATATCCGTCTGCCCCATGCGCACAAAACTTACTTCATACTTCTCGTTAGCACAGTTTGAACAAGTTGACTTCTGACTCCTACGTAACCATCTCAACGGTGCACGCGTGAGCTTTTCACGGTCGAACTGACATGTTACACACAGATGACACGAGGTACGGCATACTTTTGCTTGTACCGTTAACAATTTCAACTAATGCTCCCTGCGGCTCACGGAAGGCACGACATTGGGAGCAAGCCTGCTGAGTCCAGTCACTGGACACAGACATACCTGGCATTCGTAAGTCCCATTATCATCCGCTTGGACGAAGCGGATCTGCAGAGTCCAATCGCTTGACTCAGGATCATGCAGAACCTGGAACCGCTGGTCCGTGATATAGTTCGCCTTGCCGCCAGTAAGTATATGGTAATCCCTCCTCCGAATCCAAACCTGGAACACATGAGTGCTGCTGAGACGAGTGTTACAGCTAACGCCTCACTGTGCGAAAAAAACTTTCCACAGGCGGTCAGATAGATGTCACCCGGTGTCTATGCAGTTTGTGTACCACCCACAGCCTCGAGTCTACCCGCTATTTCATTTTGGATCGTTAAGACTAGGCAGCAATACAAAACCGTTCATATTTCGGCTGCGCGCTTAGTTTTAATTTGGTAAGGAAAGATACACCATGCATATAACGGATGTGGAAATATCAACACAGATATTCGTAAAATTTCGCCACCGAACGCTTCTGTGTTAGACTCGCCTGGTCTGTCCCAAGGCCACGCGAGGGCAGAATAAGGTAACGTGATGAGGCAATGAAACAATGAAGGCAAAAAAGAGGAATGCCTTGGATTTATCATTGTTGAGTCCCGCCATAACACCCCCGCCCCCAAAAAAGGCCAACTGTGGGTTTAACAGGGCAAGAATGAGGTTAAAAATAAGCGCCACGCATTAAATTGTCTCCTTCATTTCCTACGAATTGTTCACTCCCAGGTGCATATCAAACACGTTTGGGCGGCTAGAGAGTTAATCCAGTTTATGTATGAAATATTTGCAGGCCTGCAGTTGCAGTGTTGAAGAAATATTGGTTGAAATTTTAATCCATAGATAGTATTATTCAAAATAATCGGAAAGGGAGGAAAACTGAGGTTGTTTCACACTCGTATAAGAACAGAAATAAGTACTTAAATATAAAAACCTAGAGCCTTTTGGTGCAATATTGTAACCAACTCATTTTACAACAAAAATATATGACAATAAGCGGCCAAGTGGTGATATCCGGGTTTTGGATTTAGATACATTAGGCACTTAGAAGACATATCTTGAATTTTTCACGCCTACACTTCGGGAGTGGTGGAATTTAGTGGTCAAAATTTTTCGGGTTGAAGAAGTACGTGGAGTAAAATTCTCTACCGGGTTTTGCTGGTGTTCGTATCATGCTTTACTTTGCTGGTGTTATGGTTGCGTGTCGTGACCCCCAAAATGGGATGCGTTTGGCATTTGGCACACAGTTGCAGATTGCAATGCATTTTGTGAACAAATCAAACTTAATGCATTCAAGCGGCTGAGTCGCCCAGCTCTCGGGCTTAAATAGACCTGGTTTCCTTGCTCTGTGCATACATGGGCTTTATTCGGATGTATGTAAGGCAGAACATAGCCATAAGTGTTGAGATTCTGTGGAGCCTTGCTTATTCTTGATGGTTTCAGATGAGCTCGGTTTCAGATGACATCTTAAAATATCGGAGAGAGAAATATGGGTCCGGCATGTGTGGTTAGACAAGATCAGGCAGGATTGAAAAAAATCACATGAAATATTGGGGAGCGGAGCGAAGAAAACGGTTCATAAGGCGTTGCTTTACACTCAAAGTCGACAATTCTAGGAGATGGTGTGGCACAGGCTTCGAGTGATGTGGTCATGAAGCTCTACTGCCCGTGGTTAAATGGCGTGGCACACGTTTCGAGTGATGCGGTCGTGAAGCTCTACTGCCCGTGGTTAAATGGCGTGACACACGCTTCGAGTGATGCGGTCGTGAAGCTCTACTGCCCGTGCTTAAATGGTGTCACTGACGCACTGGATAGCGCTTGGGACAGTGCACACGGCGCGAGATTCTACTAGTTCTGTTGCAGGCATCCAGCCGAGTTTATCTGTTTCTTTCACAGGATCCAGATCAAGTATGTCTAACATCGGAGATGTGGTGGCGACGTCTTTGACCGCGGACAACTCTGGCGCGAAAGCTACTAATTATACGCACTCACTGTATTTGAGGAACAACGCACGAGTCACATTCACACGTTCATGCAGTAACGGACAATAGAAAGCATCTAATCTTGTAAGATTATTGCCAACGCATCAGCAGTTGAAGCGTGCCGGGCGTGGTCAAGAGCGCTCAGGATGCTTGTTCGTTTTGTAATGGTGAGATCGTGTATGCTTGGTAATGGAGATGGTGCTTCATGTGGATGTCTAAATTATTGACATCTTTCACTACAGCCCACAAAAATATATCATGACACGGTAAGGCTTCCCAACGTTGCTAGGGTGCCACCTACCAGCATTTGATCGCTTGCATTGTTGACCTTCGTTCCGAATATTAAGCTGTTTCCGTAAGACTAAAAGTGTTTGTATATGACACTCTTTACCTGCGACCAAAAGTTGAGGCTTGGTTCGTTCTCAAACAGCAGGTGTGACATGCAACTGAGGCTCTCTCTTTGAAATATTCCGATTTTAATTTGCTTCGGCCGAAACAATATGCTTGAACCATCACCATACTCACTATCACCACCCCCCATTTGCACCTGCTGATTTCTTCCCGTCAAAAAATCAGTGATTCAGTTGGTATAAACACCATACAGCCTGTGAGACGAAACCATCGAAACAATATGGTGCGAAACAGCCATCAAAATGTCATGGTGTGAAACAGCCATCAAAACAACATGGTGCGAGCAAGCTGTGTAAAGTGTGGCAGTGAGATACCCACATTATAGTACACAGAGCGCGCGTTACAGGTGCTACAGGCGCGTTAGGTGAATAAAGGCCGTGAAATGTGAATAGCAGTAGGAATAATAGGATCGGTTAGCATGATCGCAAAAATTGCCACCTTCTTATGCAGGTTGCAATTTCTTGGTTGCAAAAGCTCTGACCCTTATTTTGAGGGCTGTGGCCCTACACGGGCTAGTGTTTAAGTATCCCCTGCTAAAGTCTGCAAAAATGTACCTTCATTGCTGTTCTGAGTTATGTTTTTAAGATATTAGATGACATTTTTAGAGTGAAACAGCATATCTTTTCTTTGGATCATCCATTACAATAGGGGTGTGAGCTCAACAGTAAGTGTTGTTGGGACTGATCTGTTTCCGTCTTGCCGTACCTCTGTGTGTGTGTGTGTGTGTGTGTGTGTGTGTGTGTGTGTGTGTGTGTGTGTGTGTGTGTGTGAGTGTGCGTGTGCGTGTGCGTGTGCGTGTGCGTGTGCGTGTGCGTGTGCGTGTGCGTGTGCGTGTGCGTGTGCGTGTGCGTGTGCGTGTGCGTGTGCGTGTGCGTGTGCGTGTGCGTGTGCGTGTGCGTGTGCGTGTGCGTGTGCGTGTGCGTGTGCGTGTGCGTGTGCGTGTGCGTGTGCGTGTGTGTGTGTGTGTGTGTGTGTGTGTGTGTGTGTGTGTGTGTGTGTGTGTGTGTGTGTACATCACTTGCCATTTATGAAACGAAATAAATGGTAGGCCTGGGAAACAGCAGAGTTGATTCGTGATAAATTACAACACGCTCATTCCCGTTATGTAACATGGAGACATCACAATTACATTATGATCCTCGCCAACGATACGAAGAGCCAATATGCAAAAAGCCTATCATACTCCGCAAAACACACTTGTAATATGACACCACAATTGCATTGGTGACGCACGTTGTGTAGCAGTAATAACATTACCATTTGTTTACCAGTTTTTTTTGGTGCTGATTCCACGAAAGTATGCTGCTAATGCTGTGTCCCAATATACTCACAAACTTGCGTTTGATATGCACAGGAAACACACCACCAACGCTTCGCGACTCACTGAACATTGAGCGTGCATGCATATGAGCTTACAAATGCTCGCTCATCCACAGACAGGCACGTGGTGATTCAGCTTATTTGAAAATCACTTTTGCCCCGAGATGCATCAGTCAGCTAGCCCGCCAATCTCACTTAAACATGCCATCGTTTTCATATTCATACACGGATATTAGTCACAATACACTAAACTGATTGGTATAAAAGTGTAAAACACTAAAATCTAAGCACCACTTGGTATACAGCCTTTTGTACTTAGCTTGCGCTTGGTGGAAATCAACGATATTTGCTACAAGCGCCACTCATTTTCGCACAACCTCAGGGTGGGGAAGCACAACGCACAGTTCCGTGCTGCCGCTCTTGGTTGTCTGCAGGTTGTTTGAATTCTTTAAAAGGTGGGATATTGGGATTTGGTGTGCATAGGCCAGGTTCACATTCAGTCCTTCGCATCTTTCACGACACTTAATATTTAAAATAAAATGTTAACCAACTGAAATAGCATTAAGATGTACCATAAGCTGTGATGAGAAAACTTGACAGTGAATCAAGTGCATAACAGCGTGGTGAATGCGTCAAGGATTTATTGCACCGCACCTTTCAATAAATGTATCCCCAAGGTGTACGTAGATCTGTAAAGCATGCTTGGCTTGACACTGCCATTAGAGCCTCCAGATTGTGATGTGTTGGCAAGGTATAGCAGTCATCACTCGTCCTTAAAGTTCGTATTACATTATTTTCACACGAACGACGTCTGACCCACCACTCAACCAATGCTACGATCCACATGAGCATCGTTACAGTGCTGAGTTCTCTGCATCGCCGCAGGGAACGTGCTGAGTGTTGACTGCAATCAGTTGTTGCGTGTGTGATGCTGACGTAGAGGCAGACAAGGGATAATTCTGCGGTCAAAGCGTTGAATAGGTGTGATTTCATGTGCGCCCTACGGCAAACTGTTCGATTTGAAGCTTGGCTAACAAAAACCATTGTTTTTAATGATGCTCTTGCATCCTAAGTGGTTGTGCTGTGTTTTGTTTGCAAGTGCTTGGCACTTGATAAGTCACCGCTTGCCTGGGGGCCACCCCGCGACTATGAATTTATTATAGAAATATGATGATGTAATGCATGATAAAATGAAGCGTCTATGAAAAATGATTGCATATGATATTTAATCTTAAAAGTTTGCATTTGCTGTGCTGTGGGCAAGTTCATAGCATTTGCCGTGGGCAAGTTAATTTATAGCCTCATACCCGATGCGTGTCGTCGAGACGCTTCGCTCAAGCCTGTCTGTTTTGATCAGCCCGCACCAGAACGCTGTGCACTGGGTGTTACGGTATGTGAGTCGCAATTAGTGATGATTTAGGCTTCTTTCATTGGTAGTCTTGCCCGATTCGGAGCATTGTCTGCCGTTTCCGCGCCCCTGCCTTTAACAGTTTCCGAACGCTATAAACCTCGGCACTGCTCGCTTGTTACCATGAGTGCTGCTGGAAACGTCGTTTACTGCTTCACGCTTTTTCACAATAATTGTTTACAGCCATGATTAAGCAGCACCCTCCTGCAGATCGAAGCTCATTAATTATTTTGGGCGTAACAAATTGGAATGGTGGGCATTTCGACTATTACCGGTCACCGGGCTGACAGTCAATCGCTGCTGCCGGTCATTGATTGGCTGAATGGTGGGCATTTCCATCACTACCGGCCGCCGGGCTGGCTGTCAACCGGCTGCTGCCGGTCACCGATTGGCTGGATGAGACGTCAGGCCCGGTGTGAGCCAACCAAGTCGGATATTTTCTTGATCCAAAAGGTGATGCTTCCGACTCTTGACAACATGTGGTATGAACATGTCCAACACATTTGGCGTCGCAGTGATAATTCCGCACGTGTCTGAGCAAAGCGCATTATTGGGGACTACGTCAGATCAATACATGAATACATGGACGGAACATGCGTTCGGGAAATGTGGCGACACGTCATTTGTTGACATCTCTGTGCTTTCTATAAATTCCCACGGGTATCACACTACCTCTCCACATATTTTGTAACAGACGTACAATGTAAGTTTGCCAGCAGCATGCAGAGATCTAACTTATTCCAGTTCTGATCTCAAAGCATGATGCAAAGTTTACTGGCGTTAGTAATGCGACATCAAAACAAAATACTGAAACGGGCCGGTCTTTAATACTTTCTGTAACTGAGACAGTTGGTAAATAACCATGGAGAAGGTAGATAGTGCAATCCTACAAAATTTTCAATACTCGGATGATAACTGACCGATACGATATGTGTAATAGCTTGGCTAGGTATCTTACGTTTTACGATATGTTTCACATGCATTGCTACCTTACCCATGGTTTGTGACACCAGCAATATGTCGGTAAGCAATGACTTGGTTATTCCCTCTCATACTGTTGCCATTATCTGAAGTATTCAACTGTCGTAGGAGTAATCCACTCAGAAACATGATTACCTTCATAGTCTAGGAAACCTTTCATTGCTCAAATTACCATAACTGAGACAAACATCTTTGTAAGATACATACACCTTAAATGGTACTCTTGTAATGAATGTAATAAATTCAGTGATCGTAGTTTGTAATTTAATCTATTTTCAACTCCTCTAATTCGTGAGGTCAGAAACATTCTGAAATCCCGTCTCATTCAAGGGAACGCGACGCACGTCGTCAGTTCCCTTTTATGGAGTAGCAGCGACTGGATTGGTCATGCTACCACTCGGGGGCCATTGCGCTTAGAGTCCGTCCCCGTCCCATTCCGTGGGCTGTCAACAATTTTCTTTACGGTCCAACCCGCTCCGCGGATGGATCCAACCCGTCAAGTGCTCTGGTGACTTTTTCGCGAGTGTGTATATACGTTTATCTGTGTATGCATGCTTGTATGTATAGTTTATATACGTATATATTATGTATGTATGTGTGTGCTACGTATGTATATATGCATTGTGCACGTCTGCATACGTGAATGTGTGTACTCATGCATGTAAACAGGTAATCATGTATGCATGTGCGCATCGGGGTTCCTGGCACTGTAGTCACTGTGTAAGCTGTCACCGCAGTTGGCTTCAAACGGCTCACGCTGCACGTACCGGACTCTCTCCGCCAACTGCCGACGAGCACGACAGGAAGGCCGTGTCGCCGACCTGGACGGTGACGTTCTCCATGGCACCATTCTGATCAGCCATCGCCGGCTTCAGCAGGTCTCCCCAGTCCTGCTTGTCACCCGACACATTGAAGCTGAAGGCTTGGCTCAGCAGAACTGAAACAGGTCATTACGTCAAGAGAGTAGGTGTTGTCCTTGTGTCTAGCACTTCATTCACGCTGGCGAGGGATGGATTCCTCATAAAATATCGGCAGCTTGTAACCTGAGCCGGGAAAGCACTTGAAAACTCGCTTGGCAGCCGCTCCAAAACTGCAGAATCTGAAATCTGCAAAGAAAAAAAGATCAGGGTGTGGTCGTTCAATCAAGGGAATCAAACTGTCTGACCTATGGTATCCTTCTTATGGTTGCTGATCTGTAGCAGGTCAGTCAGAGCAGGATTGTTAACGAAACCCCTTCAAAGACATTCTTTCAAGCTGGTGTAAAAACGGAGTGGTGGGTGATATAGAACTTATGGATAGCGTCGTATACCATAAGGCCTACCACTAATTCCATTGATCTTCGAGCGGGTACGCAGGTCATTTCAATGTCAAAACCGTGCCGTCCAAAAGGAATCAGGTTAAAAATGCCGTCAGTCCCGGAAAGCTTAGTTGAAAAGAATACATGTCTTACCATCTACGCATCCGTGGCGGGGTGGGTTCAAGCCGTTTTAGGTGTTCGCTATCTGTCCTTGACAAGCCTCCGGCCGGTGGCAAGACCCGCGGTTAAGGTCGGAAGACGTCAGAGGGCAGGACAAAGCGTGCCGAACATTGAAGTACGTTAAACTTTCTTCACCAAATTCTGCCGTTGACCTGGAATGGCACAATCGAATGGCATAGGCGTGGGCCCCACACAACAAACACTGCTTCGCGTGGGCTCTGATCCTCGAAATCTACCCTTTCAAATGTTTCGAATTAAATCTTTTAGAAAGCAATCTCTTCCACCGCTTGTTTCAATGGGAGTCGTTGATTACAGACGCGCATGATGGGCAGCGCGATACCTATCCCCTGAAATTCGAACCCATTTGGCCATGCCTATGGCCATGGATTCGGTCCGTTCACAAGGTCTGCTGCAGTGTCGCCTGCAATGGTGCATCTGCTGTCTCCACCGCTGCAAGGCCGAATCCTGTTAGAGCCAATGCCTTCACTCTGCAAAGGCTCCCTGGCTGTCAGAAGCTTGCTCGTTGTCAGATGCCTGTTAGCTGTAAGAGGTTCGCTGCCTGCCGGGGGTTCACTGGCTGTCCGGAATTCGCTGTCTGTCGGGGGTTCGCTGGCTGTCCGGGGTTCGCTGTCTGTAGGAGGCTCGCTGGCTGTCCGCGATTCGCCGGCTGTCGGAGGCTCGCTGGCTGTCGGGGTTCGCCGGCTGTCGGAGGCTCGCTGGCTGTCGGGGTTCGCCGGCTGTGGGGGGAGGGGATTTGCTGCCTGTCGGAGGCTCACTGGCTGTCGGGGTTCGCCGGCTGTCGGAGGCTCGCTGGCTGTCGGGGGTTCACCGGCTGTCGGAGGCTCGCTGGCTGTCGGGGGTTCGTCGACTCTCGCTGCCCTCGGTTCGCGCCGTCGGATTAACAGCTGACGTGTCGGCAGCACAAGTCATTGCAATGTCGTAAAATTCGGAATGGGCAGTGCCCTTTTTCGAACGGGTGGCTTTTTATTCTGTAATATTTCCACAGAGCCTTAGCTTACATGAACTCAGTCTCAAAGAAATACCAAATAATGCATACGCATGCATGACACTGCGTTATGCCATAGCGAGGTGATAGGAAATGCACAAAAATGGAAACATATGCGAGACCCAGTATTTCTAGAGCTCAAAAGATGCTGTTGTGGAATTTTTGCCTGATTGTAGAAGCACCAAACAGCAAACGGGAAAACGTTTCTGGGAAGTCGCAACTCATCGCATTTTGACCGGCACGGCTAACCCTAATCACCAACGCCAATTCAACGTGTCGAACTGCACCTCCAAATATGATAAGGGACGCCGACAGCCTTGGCACGTACAGCAGTATATAACTCTGGTGAAAATACTGGGCGCGACTATAACTGTTATGGGATTTGTAAAAGGTGGGTTTGACTAATTCAGCTTCTCTGATCGCGTAGGCGTCTGGCTATTTATCTTTGCGACCGTTGTCTTGTATCTACACAAACTTGTTTGTCGAAAACCTGTTTATAAAGCCATTAGGTCCAATCAACATGCTTGGGCGTTCACCAGCATATAAACATCTAAACGAATAAGAAATGCGCATAAACCATAGTTTGAGAAGCCGGGAGCTAAAAGCTGTCGGAACTGAAGGCGTACAAGCGTATTTCGTAGAAAAATGACAACATGACCATCGCGCTGTACTACGCATGAATAAATATTTTCACCCAGAAAGCGATTCTGACTCGCTCTCATTCGGGATATCCAGATTATTTCTCACTTCTCTGGTTGGGTGATGCTAAGATCCGCTCCGAAAACAAAACATTGTGGTTTGCATTCCCAACCGGCCTCGGACCGTTTTTGGTTTGGTCGTTTACCCGTTTACAAGTATTTCCGTTTACAAGTGTTTACACGTTTACAAGTATTTTTATCAAAGCCGTTTACAAGTATTTCCCTAAGCCGCGTGTCCGTTGCATTCCCAAAGCCGCCTATCGCGATAACGCATCGAATATGATTTCTCCAACCAAATCACAAAAAGATCCACCAAGAAATGGCCAATGTCAGTGGCTCGATCAGAAAACTTGGGAAACCCCATAAACGTTCGAAGCCGATTGGAAGAAGTTTAGTATCCCAACTTTTCCCCAAACTTCAGGAGTGAAGCAAGCTTTTAATTTACCGAATATGATCGGTGACAAAAACGGACACTTCTAAGAGCCAACTGGTGACAAAACTGCAAAAATGCAAACAAACTACAACAAACCAAACCATATTACAACAGACCATCCCAGCTAGACGAAACTCAAAGCCTAGTATTCGTCTGCACTTGCTAACGCTTGCAGTGTAAGCATATGTATTGCACATGTCAAAACGTTGTCGTTTTGCTGTATGAGCAGGTTGAGCTTTAAACACAGAAGCTTTAATAAATACATTTTTTAACAGGCGACGGAAGTATAATATAACCTAGACCTTATCATTGCTAACGCCAGAGATCAGTAGTGACAGAGTGTTTTTCCATTGCCCTTGAGATCAGTGCTTTTCACAGTTTTGTTTTTAGCCAAGATTCACTTCACATACTAACAGCATAGCATAACAAATAACCAGGCTTTTTGCTAGTCGTAATAATCGTGGATGGCCACAACACTTGCAACAAACGTGATCAGTTAACGACGTAGCGTTTTAAAGGGTCGTCCCATTTGAGACAGATGAGCTTGAAAGCTCACTACACGGTAATGAATCGGGCTCAGTGCAAGGTTGTGGATTGCCGCTGATTGCGTTCATGTCTTGGTAACCTGACTGGCTTGAAGACCGTAACTAATCGTCAGCTTTTTTAAGATGCTGCATGCTTGTTCTAGGGATCCACCTTGGAGGGCGTCTCTAGTCATAGCGTTATAGCGTTATAAGCCTGCCGATCTAGGAGGCTTGTTGTTGGTGGATAAATGAACTGTAGCTTCAGAGGTAAACGGAAGCTGTTAGAACGACACCTGCCAAATATTCGTCCATGGCTTCCTGTTGCTGAGAGGAACAGCGTCTTTGAGGCAAGAGGCCGAGCATCGCTGCCGTATGGCTTTCAAACTGCCCGTGGCATCTCAGACCTCGCACTTATTGGTGGACAGCTATGAGATAAAACTCTTTTAATTGTCATACTCTTACATATAAAGCTAAATGATGGTGCCAGAGGTGGTCAAAAATTTTGTTTGCACGTGTTAATACCAATATCGCATTGATTTCGTCGTAAGGAATCGGGATTATGTTAGTAAGCGCGAGTTCTGCACCAGTACTGACAAACACGAGCTTGTGTGGCGGGTCGAATAACCTTCTCTCCAGTGAAGGTTATGGTCTCATGGTCCGGTTGACTCCGCCCCCCTGAGGTCTCCGAAACTAATAGAGATAGAAACACCATATTCTCAGGGTATGTGAGTCTGTATATGAAATCACTTAAGTCATAATTTGAAGTCATGAACTTTTGATCAAATAAGGCCAACCAAGGTTAAACTCCAGACTGGTGTCTAAAGTGACCCAGAACTTAGATATCTGTACTAAGTAAAAAATCACCGATGCTCATTTAACGCGCGCCCGAGTGGCCTGTTAGATACCCTTTGCTCGGGTGGGAATCGATTTAACCTCTTCCCTGAGATAACAAGAACTAAGAGGGCTAGAGACACCAAATTTCACAGGATGTATTGACCTGTACGTAAACTCACTGGAATCAAAGTTTGAGCCTCCTAGGTTATGACCTTTGGTTCAAATAAGGTCAATCAAGGTCAAACTCCAAGTTGGTCTTTTGAAGGTTAGAAAAGGTGGACAAACTGTTTGACCTTCAAAAATATGGTGACCAAAATAATAGAAGACTGCTTTGAGCTTCGTATTCGAATAAGCGACAAGGATTAAGCTAGGCAGCATGTTCCTAAAAAAGAAATGCTGACCTAGGTCATTTTAGGTCAGAGATATATTCTGACATTTAAGAAGTCCAAGGAGGATGTCTTAAGCGGTTGCTGTTATCAATACATTTGAAAGAGCACCAGAAAGTCCCATATACAGCAAGCTCCAGAGCAATGAAATGATGAAATTTGTTGATTTTGGCGTTGTTCTGACCTTTAGATCTGACCTTAGGTCAATAGACTTGGTGTATTCAATTATCATGTTGTCTAAGAAACTATCTTAGTACTTCTATGACTGAGCAACTATCTCGGAAATGCATGACTTCGTCTAACACTCCGCTGCCTCAGCAGATTAAACAATTCCCTAGAAATTGTCCTTACTGAACCCATGACCTGATGTTGACCTGCCGTAGGTCAACAACGTTACAGGTTACATCTTATTTCGTGATATAAAACGATCCGCTATTTATTTGTCTACAACTATGCAGCTACGGCGCGCCGGTCAGAAACCGTTTCGAAGAAACCTTTGGGGAGGTCAAATTGACCCCCACCAAAGCGCGTGTTACGCGAAGATAATGAAGGTAGGCGCCGCTCCCAGCTGACTGTACGGTGACGTCACAAAACAAAAAATGACATCGTTTTCAGGTGCATGTAGAGCCATGCTTTCGGTAAATGTAGGCCTACAGGGATGCAGTTTTGCAAAAATACGTAGGGGTGAGAGAGGAGGGGGGGGGGGGGGGGGGGAATGGCTGAACCTGTCTCCGGCATGCACTTGTAACAGCTTTCAAAGCCGATTTCACTTTCTGTTCAGAGTTTGGAGCAGGAGTGCAGTTTATGAAAAAAAGTTTTGGGGTGCCAAGGCCTCAAAAATCATGACAATGAAAAATGATGGTTAGTAATTATACATGAAAATGGGTAACTACATTCGTGGTTAGGAGACACAATCCGCCAAACTGATAAGAAACTGTACGCCTCTAGACTGGTTATGTTAAGTACGCCTTTTTCTGACAGTTGTATTAGCTACGTCTCAACTATCATTCAGTGTTTGATGGTCAGCAAATGATACTTTACTGTCAATGAACTCCTAAAATGAAAGCGTTCGAAGGTTATGTCTCATGACACTTTAATTGCCTGTTTTTTTTCGTGCGTCGCATTCAGAGTTATTTTGAAACGGTTTCTGAAAGATTTGGCTGCAGGTGACAATTAAGACGGTTCCAAATTCCATAGATGACAGGAAAAGTACTCGTTCACCCCTGCCAGTCTTCCCCATTCTGTTCCCGATCACATTTCTGGCTTAAACGCTACCATATTGATCACAACATCGATGCGTAGCCTCGCCTACGCTCTTGTGAGTGCTGACTGCCTACGCAATCCACATAATTATTTCAGAGCATCATATCCAGAAAACAAACTACGCCCATGAACTATTGATTTATCGAGCACAATAACACGCCCACCTCTTTCACCAAGGCGGCAGACTGTAAAGCCAAGAGTTATAGACATTAATTCCACACCCAATGCAGTGGCTGCATAAATCTACAATAAATAGACACGCCTTACTTTTACATGGAACAATTATCTCGAGGTGGGCAGCCCGTAAGCAATACTAGGAGGTGCATTGCCATGCATCTATACCGAAAGGACTTCAAATAATATGTTGTTGCCCGACCCCAGTCTGTAGATATCGGGTGGGTTCAACGGCGCGCCCTAAAGCCTTACAACGACAGTAGCTGCACATTGCATTGCTCCACTTTCGGGAGAACGCTTGTAGCAGCATGATGATCGATTTCTCGACATATTTGCCAGCACCAACTAACACTGGTCCCTCCTGCGCAGCTCCAGGCAGCAGAAGGGCGGCCAGGAGTGGTGCGCTAACAATACGATAGGCACATTTACATCTGTGTCCTGCGGCTGAGTGTATGCAAGACCACAAACAAGACCCACAGGCTCTACGAGTGAAAAAGTCCATGTGTCAGAGACATGAGCTCGAGCCGGCTTTCGACGGACCGTTTCAACGCTTCGACCAGGCAAGTCTCAGCCAGCTCCACCACGATGTGGGCGCTACGAAAGGCGGCTAACGCGCCGTCAACGCAGCTTGAAAAGGGTGACAGGACCAAGGGGGTGGCTCGGCAGCCCTGTTCCGCTCTGTCGACGTGCGTGCTCGTCCGCATCCTACAGGTCACCGGCATATCTGGGGAAGAAGGCTGGATGTCGCGACCGCACACCGCCAGCGTCTACGTGCTGCTGACCTGGCTGGTGGCCAAAGGCACCAGGTACAGGTTCAAGACAGGCCTGCGACTGCAGGAGAACGGCTACTCGACGGTGAAGGCCGCCTGCTTCTCTGGCCTCTTCGGGCTGCTGTTTCCATTAATATGGGCAGGCCTGACCCACGCCTTCACGTGGGGGCGCCGTCCGCCTGCACGCCACCTGATGTCCACTGCCTACATTTATTTCCTGGCGTTGTGTATTGCCTACACTCTGTTCGCACAATGCTTCCTGCTAGTTCCACCACTGTTCATGTTCACCAGTGACCTGGTGAACGCTGGCTTAAAGGTCACGAATAAAGAACTCACGGCCATTACGAATGGAGGACGTTCCTTGGTTGGTGACAAGCTGGAGCGGATTAAACAGGTCCAGGCGCGACTCTCCCAGAGCTTTCGTTGTCTCACGAGCAACATGGCCGTCGCGCTGTCGGTGACGATGCTATGCGGCGCTTTCCTGATGGCCATGCTCGCCCTGGTCGTGTTCAGTCTTGTCTCGAACGAAGTCCCGCTGGACGTCTCTGTCAGCGGCGTACTGGTCAGGAGCCTGCTGGGTGCCGTCTCACCCTGATCGGACCGTGCGAAACGTGCCAGCGCGTGCTGATCCTGGTCGAAGAGAGCCGTGACCTCTTGCTGATGATCGGATGGAGGAGGCCTGAGCTCCACGCGGAGGTGGCACAGTTCCAACACGCGGTACGGCGCGACCTGGACGTCTTGGGGGCTGTGGGCCTATATCGCCTGCAGCGCCCCACCCGGCTCAGCGTCGCCATTAACATCCTGACTGACATTGTGCTGGCTCAGTTCCAGCTATCCGATGTGCCACCTAATTAAACAAGAGCATTGGCTGGAAATGTGACAAAAAGGCAAGGTGTGGACGGTGGAAGGAAGAAATACTATGACTAACTGATTCGATGCACCGTACATCAGCGCTTCACAACACGCATCTCAGATCGTACTGAGCCACAAGTCACGTACGTCCTTCTGCCATGAACAAGAGATGCCCAGCGAGAGCCATGAGTTCCATGAGAGCAGCGCCAGATCAACGATAGTTTCATCAGAACAGAACATAGCCGTATACTCGGCACGAGCAAACACCAACACTTGGGGAAATTTAAAACAAAATACAATAGACATGTTGATTTTAGGTGAAAACTGTAAGTCTTCACCTAAAAGCAGCTTGATTTAATAAGAACACAAGGAGAAGGAGGACATGCATTTCATTTTACAACAGCGGTTTTTTTCTGTAATCAATAATGGCCAAATCACATGACACGCGAAACAACCTTGACAATTTGACAGGCCCGCAAGGGACTCGCATACCAATGATATGCAACAAGGGTGCAACAGTTTACGGTGGCCGCACGCGAAGGACAGGGAGATATCGTTACATGGCCTGTCGTCGCATGACTTACAACACCTTTGCAAAAACGCGAACGCAGTGTCTTCTACATAACGTCTTCATCTTTTCACCAAGCCTGTTGCATAACTCACAGTTTGTGTTCACCATTGCAATTTCTAAGACACTGACTGAGAGGTACAGCTACTGCGGCCCTCATCCGACCCACTCCATCCCGGACGTCACTGACGTCGAGGCTCATCCGACCCACTCCATCCCGGACGTCACTGACGTCGAGGCTCATCCGACCCACTCCATCCCAGACGTCACTGACGTCGAGGCTCATCCGACCCACTCCATCCCGGACGTCACCGACGTCGAGGCTCATCCGACCCACTCCATCCTGGACGTCACTGACGTCGAGGCTCATCCGACCCACTCCATCCCGGACATCACTGACGTCGAGGCTCATCCGACCCACTCCATCCCGGACGTCACTGATGTCGAGGCCCATCAGACCCACTCCATCCCGGACGTCACTGACGTCGAGGCTCATCCGACCCACTCCATCCCGGACATCACTGACGTCGAGGCGCCGCTACCACTTCGCCTCTAGTAAACGAGCCGGGAAACTGCGGTGCGTGAACTGTGTGCTGTTCTTGTTCCCGGTGAAGGCGTAAGGTATTCAAATACATCAACCATCTGTTGCTCTTGCTACCCATAAAAACGCTAACTATCATACAGCTTACTCATATGTTCGTATGCTAATGTTTTAAGTTCCCCCTATATTCTTGTCAAGGGATCAATGCCAGTTGTATTACTGAAAGGAGAAACATAATCGCGTACTCGGAGCAAAATGCGTAGAATATAACACTTCATACCATTGCAGCAAACAAATGGTTGCGCTTCAGAATATCCACACCGAGCCCGTTGTACCTGCAGAAATCAAAGTGCAGTCACGTGGCGCTGGTGGTAGAGTGGCCGGCCGTTGCGTGCTGTCCACGTCAGTGCCACCAATGTAAGATCCCGTCTTTACCAGACTAATATGATTATGAGTGATGCTGTCTGTTCTGTTACTGGTGTACGCTCTCTAGCACATGCTTATTACAAATATGACCACGGCTAGAAGCAACTGTATAACACACAGCACTTGTTTCACGGAAATATTGAGAGGAGGTAACAATATCATGGATGGAATAAATGTTCGGGCAAACGTCCTCGCCTGATATGCTACCAGGAGAAGTCAGTCCTTCTCGGTTGGATCAGTTTGCAGAGCAATGGACAAGCAATCGGAAGGCTTTGTTTCGAATCCAGCGATTCCGAGGAGAGAATCTGGGTCGTGACGCATGCACGGCTGAAAGTAGAATATCACCCAGTCGTAAGGACTTCATGACACCAAACGGCTGCCGGGCAGCATATATTTTTTTCGTACATGCGTCTCCAGGCAACCAAGGTAAACAGCGCGAATCATAATGCTGATGGATTCCGGCAAGTTTGTCATGTGTCATCATATTTACGGCGCAGAAACGACGCATTAATAAACGCGTTTATATAAACTAAACTGGCATTGGCATCATGGAGGTCCGTACCGTTACAGTTTGGTCATGCTCACAGAGGTAAGGTCTGGGTGTTGGCGAGATTTTGTCGGTTTTATTTAACTGTTGTGCTCAATAACACATTTGTATGAGCAATGAGCTTGATCACATGGATACTCTAAGCTCGTATGCAGTAGTTTACCTCACATGCGACAAACAAGCTAGGGCTCTTAGGTAAATGACGAATGGGTTTTCCATCACGCTGATGTCTATTTCTCATGTCAAATTTCATTGTAAGGTATGATGGAATGATATAATATAGTGGTCAAAAGGTGATTGTGTTGATTGGTCTGCTTGTGAACTCTGCAACAAATGTGTACTAACATAAGTGGTGAAAAGTGATGTATAACTTTATGAACCGAGGCCATTATCACACACAATGCCTACATCTAGTTTGCAAAAATATATTCCATCCACCGCACTGGACAGCTACAAAACATATGTGCACAGATTGGCATGCTCACGTGTGTAAAACTGTGGCCAGGCCAGATTTCACTGAATTTTCAAATTGTTTGTGCTAAAAGAAATGTTTTTGGGTATCTTTGCCTAAAGTTACCTTTGCAACATCATAATTGCTTGAGACATTGACTGTCTAAGCACTGAAATCAGTGGTACCTGTGTGCCATATCATGAGCTCTTGGACTTACTGAATACGTGCATCATGTAAATGCTACACCATCACGCTGTACCTATACATCAGGCATGCGGGGCATAATGTGCATTTTTGCAATATGTTTCCCCTTTGATGGCATTGTCTGTTCTCTGTAAAATAAGCTGTTCTCACAAACAAGCAGTTGAATACCTGTGCAACGGGATAGAGCACGTCTCGACTATTCTCTAGCATCCACATGATTTCCTGAAGCATGATGCATTGAATTGATGCTGATCATCTTAAATAAATACAAGCATTGATAGCATTTTTATTTCATTATATCGACTGTGTTCTCAAACCACCAAATCCTTTTGACCACCATCAAATAGTTATCTATGCCTTTAAAAAAATACAAGGTTTACCTTGCTCATGTCTTTAGCATGCTTTTGACATGCTTTCAAAGAAATGCTCAGAATCCCACATGCCCGTTTATGACACAGATCCAGCCACCGGATCTGATGATAGTAGTAGCTTGGTAGTCTGATCGTCTAACACTCCGTTGTTGCATCAGATTGAACGATTCCCTAGAAATTTACTTCCCCGAAGTCATGGCCTGACTTTGACCTGCTATAGGTCAGCGACGTTACAAGGTGTATCTAAATTCTTTCACCAAATGGTCCGCCACTGAATTTTCTACAGTATGCAAAATTTAGCGCGACTACGCCGCGCCATTCGGAAACCCCTCTGAAAAAACCTTCGGGGGGGGGGGTGTCAGTTTGACCCCCCCAACCGAGTTAATGCTGATGATCTTGTTCATATCACCGTTCATGATTTGTATGTCTTAGAATGTTCAGCCCGCACCATTGCACGCGGATCACTGGACCATCGCAATGAGAGGTCAATGACGTCCGGTACAGTGCAGTAACAACCAAGCAACCAATGCGGATCCCATGCAGTGGATATTCTTGTGGGATCCCCGAGTTCCCGGTTTTACGTCAGCCCCAATGCAAGGTGCAACATGAAATACACTAGAGATACAAGACATTTGTTTGATTAATATGGTTTAGATGCTGTCGCTTTGTGAACGGATACCGTGAATGGAAAGTGTTTAATGACTAAAGATTTTTGTGGGCACAGATTTCCATGAGAGCTCTAGTTTTACAAAAGGGGAACGACATTAATCAAGCTTGGGTACCGTAAGCATTACTTAAGTTAAAATGTGCGAAGTGGATGTAATCGTGTCTTTATCTAAGTCTTAATGCCGAGTTTCTCCTTACTTGAGCCTCGTTTTCTTTGTCATGTCAAAACGTAAGGTGCATTTAGGTTCCTATGCCTTCATGTTTTCCTTTGTTTCTGAAAGATGTAAGGCAAAAGCAATCAGACGCTGGGAGCACGTCTGAAAATGTTACGTTTTCCAAGATTATTGAAGGATCATTAGTATGATGTAATGTTCTGTGGGGATCCATGTCAATATTGGAGGGTAAGGTGGGAATGGAAGAGGGAGAAGGGGGTGGAGCATGCGCTTGTGTGCTCAGCTGCGTTTTGCTAGGGCTCGGAAAGTCGCGGTCCTTAGCGAAATACGATCTTAAGCCCCTGGAGCGGGTAGCAATCTTATGGTCATGGGACGGCTCTGTGTTACACCTAAACTACTTATAGACAATACATACAAGCAATAGAACGAAGTCGACACAAAATGTTTGGAACATTTTCTTTATCTTTCCATCGCTTTCGTCCCACGTGTTTTCGACAGGGTAGTTATAGTGGACTAAACTTTCATGCGCCAAAGCGTTGTTTTCTGTTGTTCTTGAAAGTTAGCTGTAGAGCCACCGAAAATTATAACCGCATATACAAAATAATATTATGAATTTATTCCTCGTCGTTTTCTTATATTTCGTAGGATAAAGCCTTTCTGCCAGAGCATCATCAGCGGGATGATTTTGGTCAGCACTATTTAAATCACCACTGGCAGCGGTTGCTAGGAAACGCACGTACGAAAAAAATATGCCGCCGGGCAGCTGCCTGACCGAAACGTTGTGTACGTACTAACACAGCATACAATGACGATAGTCCGAACAATATATTACATTCATGACACAAAACCTGTTTGACGACAGCCGATTTGCCAAAGCGTCGGATGTTATTTCGCGCGCGGCTCAGTCAAAAGTT
This sequence comes from Pollicipes pollicipes, assembly GCF_011947565.3. Lineage (NCBI taxonomy): Eukaryota > Metazoa > Arthropoda > Thecostraca > Pollicipedomorpha > Pollicipedidae > Pollicipes > Pollicipes pollicipes. The sequence continues at coordinate 6,346,107 of NW_023597054.1, forward strand.
GCAACAGCATAGCTCGGCTGCGCTCCAGCTCAACACGCGCTCGGGTGGCCGGTTGGATACCCTTCGCTAGGGTGGGGGTCAATTTGTGGCCCGTGAGATCTCAGAAACTAAGAAAGCCAGGAAAACCAAATTCAAAGGGTGTGTTGGCCTGTACGTGAACTCACTTCAGTCAAAGTTCGAGGGTCCTTGGTCATGGCCTGGGTAAATGAGGTCAAACAAGATCAAACTCCAGGTTGGTCACCCAGGTCCATCAAGACCCTAGATATCTGTTCTAATCAAAAGTTGGCATGCTTATTTAAGGTCAGTGACCTTGCTTGACCTTTTAAAGGTCATGGTGACCAAAACCAAACAAGACTGCTTTGAGTTTTGATTTGAATAAGTGATAACGGTTACACTAGGCAAAATGTTTCAAAACAAAATGTTTACCTCGGTCATTTTAGGCCAGTGACCTATTGTGACCTTTAGGAAGTTCATGAAAGACGCATGATGCGTTTACACCTGACCCTACGTCAATGAAATTTGTTCATTTAATTTTGTGTCGCCTTATCAAGTATTTCAGGGATGCATGCTTACCCTCCGTTGCTGCATCAGAATGAACGATTCCCTGGAAATTCACTTTGCTAAATTCATAGCATGAACTTGACCCGTGGTAGGTCAACGACCTTGCAAGGTACATCCAAATTTTTGATACCAAACGATTCGCGATTCCACTGTATACAGCCATGCAAAATTAGGCACGGCAACGCCGCGCCGTTCGGAAACGATCCGGGAAACGTTTTGGGGGGTCAATTTGACACCACCACCCGAGTACATGTCACCCGTGCCGTGCCGTGTCATCCGTCCGGCTCGTTTTGGCTCATTGCCGCCGTTGATTAGGAGGACAGAGGCCATATCTGACGTCACAGGGCTATACACCGGCCGTGCAGAGCGTGTGATAATCTTGTGGTGCTCAGACTGGATATCAGAACACACGGTGAGCGTATGGTAATCTTGTGGTGCTCCGACTCGGTGCTGGGGCACACGGTGAGCATGTGATAATCTTGTGGTCCTGGGCCTCGGTGCTGGGACATGCGGTGAGCGTAAGCCTCGTCGTTAGTCGCGGCGCGGCGAGCGGTCATCTCGCCTCGCTATTCACCTTGTATACTTCGTGCCTAATTATACACCACGGTAGTCAGAGCGACAGTCAGAGCAATGCTTAACCACGGATCTATTTATTTTGAACAAGCAGTTGCAGGGCAGATTACACATCTAAGCAGCACGAAGGCGCAACAGTAGCTGGGCCATCAAATCGGTGAGACGGCTTCACAATGTTTCTTTGTGGTATGCAAGCTAATCTGCAGTGCATAAAATTCGCTTGGCATTATTGCTTGAACACATACCTTTCTCATGCATGCCTTCCTGAACACTACTCTAAACCCACGAATACTTGCAATTTCTTCCGCCAAGAAGTTGGCGGCAGGTTATCTACAACCCAGCCTGGAACGACGCTTTCTGGGTAAAATGTACGAAGGCGGAGATTGCCAAATATATTGAAGCATACTTGAACGGATCGGTTCATCTTCTTGGGCATGCAGATCTGGACAGTGTTTACTGCATATTATACTGTACATGCTGTACGTAGCGGCTTTCAACGAAACGGGCGGCGTCGAACTTTAACCTTCTTGACCAGAAGCGCCGGCGGGATTCGATCAACGCGCGGATTGCGCGTGACAAACGCAGACCGCCGTGCACGGAGCCAAAAATTCACGCAGCATCGATTTGTGCTTTAAATATTGCCCAGAATTCAGGTTTGAATAATGTTTGACATTCTCGTACGCCATCATCATCGATGCTGTGATGTTTGAAAGAGCAAGCATTTGAACGGGTTCGTTGTTTTCAGACTCACAGATTTACTTGATTTAAGCAAGGCCTTTAGCTCCTGGTTTTTCGGCACTAGAGTTCAGTTTTCTTGTACTGACATTTATGGACCTTTAAAATATTGGGAAACAATGGTCAAAAGACGTTATCAAGCACAACTGGTGATATTGTCATTGCTGTGTGTTTTAACTCGGGCATGTGATCGCGAGTGAATCTAGCAGTTCACCACCTTTCGGTGCGTTTGAGCGCGTCCCGATATACTGGCGGGCCCATCACGGTCAGCATAATAACCCCGAATTCCTATTGCCTGTGCAGTTGTTTGGGAGGCTAAGACATGTATATTCGCAATGTTTCTACAGTGTGCTGTAATTTCACTAGCTCCTGTGACAATAGGACGTAACGTAAAAAGCATTCCCATTTCAAAACTGAAAAAAAATAGTTTATACTTACCACCGTTATCGACAAAAGAATCCTGCAGTCCCTCCGAACGTGATCACCGCTGTATACTGTCTGAAGAAGCCTATATGTTATGAAGAAAACTTCTGACTAATTTTAGTGATTATACAATGTATTGACTTATCTGAGGGCAATCAGCTTCAAGGGGGAAAAACAGCCACATCAAGTGGAGATTCTGAAAGGCTTCCCCCGAACTCCAACTCTGCGACGCCAGCAGACCGTTTTCTTAGCAAAGTGACTGCCTGGAAATCCATCATCCGAGGTCTTTGGACGGACGCAAATAGGACAAAAACAAACAACCCGAGACTACCGCGTGTGAGGAGTCCCAGATGGCCCGTATATTAGCCAGCATTTTCTTGCAAGACCAAAAGGGGAGATGAAAAAGGAGACGAAGGGAAGACCTAGAAAGTATAGGTCCGATGACACGTTAGAGAAAGGAGAGAAGATAGGAGAAGAGAATGAGAGAAGCAATGAGAGGAGAAAAAGCAGAAGAGGACAACAACGGAGAGATAAAGAAAGGAGAAAAGAGAAGAGAAGAGGAGAGAAGAAGAGAAGGCAGAAAAAGAAAGAGGAGAGGAGACAACAAGTGGCAGGAAACATGACGCAAAGGCCCAGCAATTTTTGCATGCAAATTTTAGAAAATAGCGTTACTGGTGGCCGGAAAAGGCAAAACTTGCCTACGACAGTATCAAACCTATTGGCTTGTAAAGAGAGCAACATCCGTGATGTTTGAGATGAAAACTGCATCATAATTTGGTTACAAATCTTTCTCGCTCTCCGCCCCGTCCCGTCCCGTTGCCTGCCTGCCTGCCTGCCTGCCTGCCTGCCTGCCTGCCTGTCTATACGTCTATCTATCTGTCTCTGGCTATCTACCTATACATCTGTCTGCCTGCCTGTCTCGATTTTTTGAGACCGTCGTCACAGCCATGTGTGTCGTTACCATGGACATGGTGTTGTCTGTTGTGTTTTTTTGTCCGCCCAATGCACCCTGTAAAGAAAAGCGGCGGTTTTGTTCTGTTTTGTTCTGTTCTGTTCCGTTCAGCAGCCCCTAACTGCTCTAGACCACATGGTCACTGACCAGCGTGGCACGGTTGCCGCGACCGGAGGCTACCGCGGCTGCGGCCGCTGGACGCGGCCACCTCGGTTGTGACCGGTTCCATGGCGTCAGTGCTACAACAAAGGTCCTGCCGACAGGAGCGCTACGACCTTATTTCTGTTCTACTACGCGACATAACTTATGCTACAAAAGCTTATATTACTCATAACTTACGTTGTAAAAACTTATACACTGCATTACTTCTACTGCAAACACTATACGCGACATTAGTGTTACACGACAACGAGTGTGCTTAAAAATGTATCCTCTTCATTACTTCTGCTACAAAAACATTACTACATCACTACTAAACATTACTTCTACTGCAAACACTATACGCGACATTAGTGTTACACGACAAGAATTGTGCTTAAAAATGCATGCTCTTCATTACTTCTGCTACAAAAACATAACCTACCATTAATTATACACGGCTTTACTTCTACCGCAAACATGCATAGGTGACATTCGGGCTACATGACAAAATGTATGCTCCAAAAACTTATATCCGCCATTACCCCTTCTGCAAAAACTTATGCAGTCATGGTGTAACACGGCATTTTTTCTAATGCAAAGACTAATATGCAACATAATTGTTGCAGCAAAGATTTAGTCTTTGCTGTAGAAAGAATCACCGTTTTATGTTTTTGCGTATAAGTTTTGTGGTGTAGCACCCATGTCGTGTTTGAGTTTTGCAGTACGCGCAATGTCGTACATCAGTAAAAAACCATAAGCTTTTGCAGTAGATGAAATGACATGATGAAGCGAAGTGTTTTTAAGCATGCATTTTGTCGCACAGCACTAATGTCGTATGTAAGACCTTGCAGTGAAATTAATGTGTATAAGTCACGTCAGTTTAAGTTTTCCACTTAAAGTAATGTCGCGTGTAAGTCAAGTCTGTGTAAGTTTTTCCAGTAAAAGTAATGCTGCGTATGATTGAGGTCATAACACTCCCGTCAATAGCAGTTTATGCCGTAGCACTAATGTCGTCACACCGCCGTGACCCGTGACTACGCCGCCGCCCGGCGATGGGTCGGCCGCGTAACGAGGCCGAAATCGCCGTCGGGTCTGGCGGCGCCGGAAAAACGGCTCGTCACGAGCGCGGATCATCGGACCGATCCTATCAGGCTGCTACAGGTCGTTAAATCGGCCCGCTCCGATGAAAAGTGGAGGAAATCTCATCGGAGCCGTCGTTAGAGAAGAGAGCCCCCTGAAGGAGAGCACTATTTTTGGCCAGATGCTGGCGCGGCACACATGCTGCCGACTAGTTAAACTGCGACTGGACAGCCGGAATCCTGGAGAACGGTCGCTGGCGGCCTGGCCGACCGCAAATGATATGTGACGAAGTCCTGGGTTCAGTGTCATTATCTGCAGGCCAGCAAGTGTCTTCGCCAGATCCAGGCCGCGCTTTCAGAAGTTGAGGCGTGCCATTACTCAGCCGAGGTTATTCAGTTACACTATGCCGCTCTGTTCAGTACATTACCCGCCGACAGTTTGAAACTCCAAGCACAGCACTCTTGCTGTATTCCAAAGTGGGGCAACTTATGGACACAGTTGGGTGGTATACGCACGTGGCGCTCGAGGCTAGTGGCATCCCCCGATCTGGCATGGCTTGTGTGCGAGGGTCGCCGGGGCGGCCATCAGGCACATCGATTACGCCGGCAGCGATGTCTGCCTCCGAATTACCGGCACCGGCGCGAGCAGCCATCCTTCGGTGCCGGCGGCTGCAGTCCGGGCAGGGGTGTCAATCCAACTCTGCGGCTGCCGCCAGCCTTACAGTGAGACGACTCGGAACAAACAGCGGCCGTCACGCAGGGCGCGTCCACGGCCAATGGGTGCATTGCGACGCGACGGAAACGCGCCGCGACCGTGTCAGGTCCCGACGGTATTGAGTCAGCCCTCACCGGGGTCGTGCCAGGCCTCACCGGGACCGTGTCAGGCCTCACCGGGGTCGTGTCAGGCCCCAGCCGGACCATGTCAGGCTCACCCGGGCCGTGTCAGGTTTCACCAGGATTGTGTCAGGCTTCGCCGGGGTCGTGTCAGGCCTCATCAGGTCGTGTCAGGTCTCACCAGGGTCGTGTCAGGCCTCACCGGGGCCAAGTCACAACACACCGGGCTCCAATTACGACGCAATGGGCCGGACGTGCGTATCCGGCTGCACTGGCAACACCTGGCGTCGCAAAGTGACCAGCATTCGCGACTAATAGAGTGCCCATATACGAAGAGCACGAGTCCGATGGGCGTGCAAAAACTGGCGACCTTTGTGACAGAAGTATTGAGCACGGCAGTGTTCACGACTGACAATCACTAGCAACAAACGACGGAGGATTTTTTGCGACATGTAGATTTGTTTGGCACATTGATCAACAAACTTCCTGCACATTTTGCCTCATCTAACATATCGTGTAGTATGTGTAAAAATGGAATCATTCCAACATTTGGCTCGCTATTAGATTCTAGCTAAAGACATGGTACAAAAGTAAAATAAGCGTCCTGAGGCACTAATATAATAAGCGTAAACATGTACTAACAGGAATTAGATTACTTACCGCGATGCAGAGCTCTATTTTTGCCGCTGTGACATTGACGAATTTGCTTTTACCTTGCCCGCTGACATGAGGGGGGGGGGGGGGCAGGACGCTATGTGCGAGACGGTCGTCTGCGCGGCTCCAAAATCTAGTATAAAATATGGCAGCAACGGAACACATTTCACGAATAGCCGTTGGGTTCCCATGTTAAAATCCTCGTCTTCAGGCTCACGGCTTTCTAAATCTTAAACATATATATATATATATATATATATATATATATATATATATATATATATATATATATATATATATGTATGTATGTATGTATGTATGTATATGTATATCTATGCGAAAGAACTGCAAAAAACTGAAGCTTGAACAACTTTCTTTCAATATCCGGGACCAAAAGTGCCCGCCGTGGCCCTCCTCTTCGAGATATCAGGTAAAGCGTAGACCCATGCACGCGCTGCGATGTCCAGGCGTGGGATCGAATCCCGCTGCCGCCAACTCTTTTCAGCAGTTGTAAGTTGGACAACCAGCAGTTGGGTGGAACCCGGAGTGAATACAGTCACTGACTGGGGATAGAACTATTGGGTGCAACGATATTCTGATATTATATATATGCATGTTTGATTAAAAATAACTGCTCACTCGGTATTGACGAGCGTTTTGACGCATGGTTCTAGTTCCCGGGGTCTTGGCTTGGCATCATCGCTTAGATTAAAGGTGGTTCACACAACATTACTCTATATTCGTCGTCGTTTATCACATGAATTGTGCTCACCGCCCACCACCTAATAGTGTAAGAGCTGCGCAAAAATTTGCTTGTCTGTTAATGAATATGCTTCCTCAAATTTCAAATAATCAGTTTAGGTAAAACTTGACAAAAACGAATATGATGAAAAACTACACTGTATCTTAAGCGACGAGAAGGAGTTCCGGCGCATCACAAAAATACTACAAACACACTCAAGAATAAGCTTAGAAAACTAATCACTGCTGCCACTATTAATGGCATACACTTTTCCAAGGTAAGAAGTAAATTTGCGCCTGGCTAGGCTGATGTGTCTGTAAAAACTCACAAAAATCGGCGTCTTCCTTCGTTCAAAAACTCCACAGGTCCCTTCACCAAGCTATAGAATTGCAAAACGTCTGAATGGTCTTCTGTCCCCATATCTTCTCATGTCTTACAGCCTATCGTCAACGGATGAGTTTATTGGTCTAGTGCGATATCGTCAAACTAAGGGTCTACTAGCCTCTCTAGAAGTTGAAAATATATTTACTGAAATTACTTGAACACAATATGATCCTCCAACAACCATCCACAACAACTTCAAGCGCTTTACGATTAAGAAACGTGAGTACGCTTAATCGCCACAAGCAAACCAAAGATGCCGCTAGCACAGCAGTGCCAACTTTTGGTATAACATACTTAATATGGTATCAATCCCGATTCTAGTGTACTTATAGTAAGTGTTGATACCTTCTAATCAAAACTTTAGCTGTGCTTTGGAACATTCGGGCAGAAAATTGTGACATGTTGTCCTGAATCACGCGGTAAGTTTCTTTTCGACTGACACCCTCGTAATATTGGAATTTGCATGCAGTTTTGAATCTGGCATGGGTCATATGGAAAGGTGACACGAAGTAGTGGCGCTGGTATAAGATAGAAGTATGGAAGTCATAGGCCTTCGGTGCGTTGAGCCCAGGATGGAATCACAAAAGTGCATAATGTTAGGCATTCTGCATTGAAGGGTTCAAAATTGTTTTCTGGAATCGCAATTTTTGATAGGCCCAATCCCCAAGAAAAAGGAACGCTAGCTACCATCTGTGCTCAGGTGGGGTTGTGTGGAGTGCCTTTGGTGGCGCTAAGTGCGCCTGTTGGACAACCTTGCCACGATTCGAACCACTTTAGTGGTGAATTATTTGCTGTGTGGACACGTACGTGATGGAGATAGATTTAACAGAGAAATCCGGCACAAGATCATTGCATACTGGTGACATGTATTCAGACTTGGTAGGCGCGGCGATCATACCAGGCGTCAGACGTGATGAGTATAATATTGTTTGACTGTTGGTATCACTGACTGTTTTTACTGCTGGTATGACTGGTCATATGCAAACCGCGAAATATTCTTAAAAGGAAGCAAATAGTTTCTTTGATGGACCCACCAAGCCCCGATGAACTGAACATATACAGGTTGCTGGTTAGGGACAAAATGCAGGAAACTCTGTGTACTCACCTGAAGACACAAGTAACGCAGTGGCCAATTTTCTACCCAAGCACGAAGCGCTTGAATCCATCGTATCTGGAAAGAACGAGATATGAGTTACGAGCTGCAGACGTTTGATAGCATTGCTAAGTGTGCCTGGAAAGAGTTTGTTACGGCACTGACAGACGCAACTAAAGCCCCAGTTTCAACAGATTCGGCATGGCCCATCAATTACGGTCGCCTGTGGTTTGAAGTACGACATCTTTGGTATGTGTATTTCACTTTTTAGGTTATGGTGGGGGGTTATGGTGGAAATTTGTAGCACAGAGATGCAATGTTGCACTGATGATGGACGATTCCGACATAACAAGGTCATTGTCTTCCTGCAATACCTTCACGACGATATACACAACTCACCTTTAGTGCGATCATCGCATGTGTCTTCACGCTGTTGCCGTTTACCGTCGTTGTTTGGGGGAGCACGGACATCACGGAAAACGATCAACAAAATACGAGCGCCGACCGATACAGTGGCGCAGTACACTTCGCACGTTCACAACCGGGACGAGGAGACCAGACTTCCGGAACACGTAGAAGTTAACTTTTTTCGCTTGGAAGCCGCTCACATCCGCCGAGCGCAGTGCACGGCAGTTCTGATCCGCCGACCGCACTGCACGGCAGTTCTGAGCTGCCGTGCTCGTAAACCAAACACAACAGCAGAGCACGCCACCGCGTCTTCATCGCCAGGATCTGTGGGTCTCTCTCGCAGCCACGGCTTCGCTGACCGCCAGTAGAAGTATATGCACTATAGTAGATAAGCGATTGCATGCATCTTTCCATAACGAGAAAGGAAAGGAGGCGAATGAATATTTAGAAGTCCGACATGCAAACGAACTGTTTCAGGCTATAATGATGTGGGACATTGTGATATGTTGTAGTCATGAGATGTCCACCCTTTCCAATGGTCAACCATATGCCCTCCTGTTGCAATCCGATTGAAACGTGTTAATCTCTCTTGGGATGAACAAGAGGTTTAGTACCTTAAAATGAGCTCTTGTCACGAACGTCTTTAACGGTCAACATCAATAAACTTGAAATAGTGGGCAGGATGAAATCATTAAGCATATTAACCAGGACCCGATGCAGCAGTGCAACTTAGATTGTGTATTGGCCTTCAAATATCGACCGGGATTGAACATACGTGAATTCAGTACAAGCGCTTCCGGTGCCTTACTAAAAACAAATCAATTTAATAACAAATAAATAGCCTAGATAATTCGTGAAAGGTCTGCGCCATGTCAGTGAACATCGATGGCATATACACCGGTCTTCAAAAGCCTAGAAAAACACAATGGTGCGTAGGAAGCTAGACAATGTGGCTCTGTCACGCGAGATTCGCCCTAAATAAGTAACTTGGAAACAATAAATCTGATTGGGAGCTAGTGTAGCAAGATGACCCAGATGAGCATCTTGGCGTTGTGCAGTGTTGCAGGCCTTTGCGTCCGAAATCGGCGCGTATGCCCCAACGAACAATGCACCGTACCAGCCTTCAGTTAGTGGTCACCCCCCGCCCAATGTCCGCAAACATCGAGTTTGGCGACACGCTGAAGGCTGCAGCTACGGTCAGTCAACCAGTCACCCAACTATTACTGCCACCAACTGTAATGTTACATGAAACTGCAACCATAAAAAGCAGGCATAGCTAAATGCAATCTTAGCCTAACCAATAACGCATCTGTAGAGCCAAACTGTTACTTTAGCTTTCCTTTGAACCGTTTAAGCTTTTGTCGTAGCTTTCTGAAGCATTATTCACGAAACTACGCTACGCAATCACACATTCTTTACACAGATGAATTTCCCTATTAATTTTAATCACATCGACATGTAATTTAGTATGTGTCTAACATACACATATTATATATATGTATATATATATATATATATATATATATATATATATACATATACCTTCCTCACTAGGAAGTGACGGATATCAACATGTGCCGATGACTTTATGCGCCTCATATTGCTTGTGACGTGTTAACGCCGTACAACGGGTGCATCATCGGTGAAAGAAAACATACGTGCATTGTAAACCATTTTGGTTTAAAACACACACAAACTGGAAATATCACGCATGCACGTGCAATAGCACGCAAACGGCTGCGATTATCTAAGCACATGTTATGTCGGCATGATTTCTAGGGCATAGGAACAAGTTACGTTATTTAGCGCCAGGCGTTTCTTAAAGGTGTATAACAACCCTGAGACTGCCAAATTAAGCAAAGAATATGTTTGGCCTAAGAAACTAAAAATGGAGGCCCAAGCTGAGGGTTCACATGTAAATAAATGCACTCGTGTGGGGGCAGGGTTAGTTTTGTGGGGAAACCTTCCCGTCCGGATAGATTTGCCCAAATGCTGCTGAATGCGACTATGGAAGTTCTGAAGGGTGGAAGCTATGTAGGATGCCTCACACGAGAACACCAAAGCTCCCATACGTCAGCCGATTGGTAGCATTTAGGTCAGCTATCTTCATGTTTGAAGAAGTAACATACTGGGAAGGGATTCACCAGAACAATCCCAGGATCTTAAACTGGGTAGAATTCTGGTAGTAAGCTGATCAACTCACGTTTGAGGCATTCAGAACCTGGGCCGAACTACGGAAGAATAAAACGCTGTTTGAGTTTCGAAACGGCAATGGGCCTATGCAGGGAAAGATGCCTAGAATCGAGGAACCTACGACTCAACAAATGAATGCTACTCAAGGGGAAACCGTTGTTCCGAAATTACCTCCTTAAATGCTCGATTTCAGCATGGAAGAATTGATAGGTAGAGCTGAGATGGATGCTCTGAGTATGACCGCATATAATACGGAACTTTGCTTGAATGGATCTGGAATGAAACCGAGAAAAAATCGTGCCCAGCCCAGTGCAAGTAGGTTTTCGGTGCACTGAAGTGCATGAACGACCGCCTTCCTTGTGGAGAAGACATCCAGAAAGGGATGTTTCCGTCTGAAGCTTTTTCCATCGTGAATCCAGCGCCTGAATGCTTACCATTACAGAAATCAAGGAACAAATAAAACAGCGCGAGATCTACTCTTAAAAAGAAGGAAGCAGCCGTCAAAATAACAGCTTTAAAGGAAAGGAGAGACTTCGGTCTGACAGGATCGAAGTCAGCATTTTCACAATGGCACGTACAAATATTGGCATAGGCTGAACCCAAAGAAAGGGCCATACTCATACCCTCTTCTTGTCCATAATACCCCCATTGAAAATTAAAAACTAATTCGTCACAGAAAACTGACGAATTAAAAAAAAGGATAAGAAAAACAGAAAACAAAAAAGGAAAGGCCCGAAGCATTCAATGGTTCTTGCTATCACATCAGTAGTTGTCGAAGACAAGTGTCTGACATAAATGTCGATGGTTTCTTGTAAAGAAATATTACTCACTGGAGTAAGCCTTTCGACACTAGCCATAAATATGTCACCATCTAATTCTACGCCTGCTAGTTCATTCGTAAAATCGAACCGATTCTTTACTACGCACTAATTTTTGTGAGAGAGTTAATCACAAGAGCCATAAATATGGCAAACTTATAAGCCGGAGTACCACTAACGGAGAAAATAGGTCGTAGAGAGACCCGGGTTTGTGGATCTTCGGCTACCATACAGAAAACCTGGCGCACTTCCAAATACAAAACAGGTGTTTGCACGCTCCATTCGTTAGCAATAACAGGGAGTTCCATTCGGACAAAAGCCTATTGATTTCATCGTCTGCTGGACGTATACCTTTTAACATGGGATCAACAACTTCAGTGAACTTTGCAATGTCTGTCAAGATCACTGCCAGCTGCTCCTCGTAAACAGAACGGCCCAGAATTATTACACCTTTACCCTTGACTGGTTTGGAAATTACAATGCTGTGGTCAAACGCAAACTGTCTCGGAGGAGGAAGGCCACGACGAGAAAGGATTGCAGTAAAAAACTTTTGAAGCATTAAAGGCTTGAACAAAATAATTGACAAATGGAGACAAGGCTAGGTTTAACGCCTTAAAAAGTCCACACCATTATAAAGAGGAAGGTCAGACAGAGCAGACAAGTTTTTTTCAAACGTGAGGTGATGACAAAAGAAATCAAAGTTCCACACCGGAAGCTTAAAATCAAGTCCAAAAGCCAGACGTGTTTTAACATAGCCAGGAACAATTTCAGACAACAGGTTATAACTGACACCATCAGAATCACAGAGGAACAACGCATTGCAAATACTAAGATACTTAAGGTTCTTGCGATGGGTGACTTGCACTTGTGAGTAAAAATGCTCAAGACATCTAAGATATGAAACATGAACATATGACGCGCAAAAAACGACAAACGGTTCCCAGGGTGGTTAGGCACTTCAATGCACTGCTCTGTAAGGCATGTGGTCCTTTTAGTCTTTTTGTTCAAGTCACAGTCTAAGAGCTTAGGGGAAAATATTCCGTAAGGTTTCGACGAATACAATGTTTTCTTGTATAACTTAAAGCGTAGAAATTTTGGGAAAATAGCGTAAGACTAACATGCTTTCAAGAACTCGAGGTTTAGCTCAGCTTTCACTTATTTCTTGTGTATGTCGATGTAGCGTAATGGCAACGTGCAGGATGCATGACCATGGGTTCTGGCAAGAACATCAATTAAAGCTGTATTGTCAAATTTCCAAAGCGGGAAAAAACTGAGGACATAATATAGAAAACCTGAGAACATTCACGCGTTCTTCGTTGCATTAGGAGATGGACGGAAAAGATTCGAATGTCGCGAAATACGTTGCATGCTATTCGAGACATAATCAATGGTTAACCATTAGTTGAGATTATGCATCGAAACATCAGGTCAAATTACAAAACACGTGTAAATACACGCATAGCACTGTTCCATCCAGTTTGACACCATGGGACGTTCAAAGACATTGAATCACCCTGTTGCCATTGAGTGACTGAACAGGTCCAAACTGATGCATAACCTAAGCTGTTTGTTCAAGGGAAGAAATCCATATTTGTATGGGGTTTTAACTGAAATAGCCATCTTGAAGATCTTTCGGTGCAGTTCACAGCCCGGTCTCTCTTAAGACCTGAACACCTCTAGTTTCTGAGCTGCACGCCCGCGAAAATCGGGAGAGTATTTCAAGGTTTCCTTGGCATTCATGCGTGATAATGACGTCATTCAAATTCTGCTTTTCCATAAGCCTCGCGGGGATCGAAGCCGAGAAAAGTACAATGATTGAGTTGCCCATATCTGGCGTTCCTTAGCACGTTTTACAGATATTACGGCCGTCAATTGGCTCTCAGTCAATGATGCAAAGGTGCAATGACGTAATCAAACATTAACGTTTCGTGGGGCATATTTACTAAACGGAAAAATTATGTTGTTTAGAGCAGCCTGTTCTTTTAATAAGTATACGTATAGTTATAATTGAGTTTGTTACATTTTATCTGATGCTTGCTTCAATATTTCAAACGTGAAATACTTCCTTTTGGTCAGGCATTTTTTGCCCGATGAAGATGGATTCGAGAACCTGCAAACAACATTTTTTAGCATGAATTTAGAATAAGTGTGGTTTCAGTTAGGTCGAAGCGTAGGAGTACTTGATCATGGGTTTTGCGCAAATGCTGGTCTGGCGCTTCTTTCTGCTGGTGTGTAGTCATGCGGCGTGATAGATATGTAGCATTCCACTTAAGGCCTAGTTGCAGAGCCGTCAGTCTTCGTACAGGCATTAAAATTCATGCATTGCATTGATGCGCTTTAGTTGGTTCTGCTCTGCTGTGAGGTTGTTTTTCACTCACCCACACCTAGTTCCTCTTTTTCTATGACGCTCTGACCCCGCCCCTCAGCAGCACGCTGTCAACTGGGATGCGCAGACGGAAACCACAGTCAGAGGGGTCACCAGATGAACGGAGACGAGGACAGCCCCATCTTTACCACTGGCACCACTAGCACGACCTGACCGGCGGTGAAACAGCAGTAAATTACTTAAGTTGTGCAGTGCATTAGTGAGGAACATTATTCACATGTATAAAACGGTCGTATCAGCCTTTTTCCTCGGCCAAAAACCAGAAGAATGGAGATATAATAAGATAAATATGGAGACACAATTGCTTGCAGACAGTGTCCTAAAATTGCCGGCTTTGGGTGTAAAACAGCACCCTATGAGGAGGAATTTTCACTCCTTATAAAGTCTGATAATGAGGAATGGAAATACATACTTTGCTTGCTCCCATATCCCATATTTTATGTAAATTTTTCACTTCTATTTTATCTTGTCTAACCAAAGATACCAAGCCCATATTTCCCTTTCAGAAATTTAAAAACTATAAGTCTTAATATCTGTTTTATTACGTTTGATTTTCTTGGTCTCATACAAGTATAATACAGCCTCATTTTTATTTCCTTTCCGGTTGTCTTTAAAGATACTATCTATAGCTTAGAATGCTCACCAATTTCTTTGCAAAATGTTTAACTGCAAACCTGCACGTATTGCAAAAATAAATTGAATTAATACGTCGGCCGCCTAAACTTTTTCGGTATGCACCCAAGAGCGAACAATTTATGGGGAATGAAGAAGACAATTTGAAGCGCGGAACTTACTTTTACCGCCATTTTTGCCCAGTTCAACCCCAGTGAGCCATGTTATTGATTCATGGTGTGGCTCAAAACGATAAATCTAAGCCACTCAGGTTTCACTACCTCACTATTTTACATTATCATGACGCACATAGCTTCGGGACAGACCTGGAGCACCTCATGCAGAAGTGTTTGGTAGCGAAATTCTGCCCTTCGAAAGTGCGGAAATCCTCTCACTTATTTCACATTATAATCTTGACGGTCGGTGGGCTTGATTGGTACCTACATTTTTTGGGTGGGTTGGATAACCATGTCTGCCAGCAAACCATGCTGTACAGCAACTATATTTACTTTTTGCGTGGGGGAGGAGAAAGAAACCTGCCAAAAAAACAGTGGGTTTCTTATGTGGAGCAAGTAATTGCTACCCTTACGTGCTTTCAACACATGATTTGTGATCAGATTTAGTCCCTTTCTGCTTAAATCCATCGAGTTTTGTTCATAAGACAGACAATGATGCCACACGACATGTAATTCAGCTGTTTTGTTCCACAATCTTGATAGAATTACAATATCAAGTAGACATCATTTGTGACGTGCGGAGGGTGAATGACATGGTATTGCTCTTGGCTGGCTTCAATTTCAGTCCCAGTGTTTGGACCATTTACAAGGGCGATCAAAATCTGCCTGAAGTGTAACATAATCTGCCATGTTGTCGATTCGGACATAAATTTTCACATAATCAGCGTACATAAGGCACTCACTCTCATTTGGTGCCGAACGTCAGCCAGAGAGTAGGCGAACAGTAACCGTCCGAGGATGCTGCCTTCCCGGACACCAGATCGTACTGGAATCCAGTTAGCCTGCTTGCGGTCGAACACCCCGCGTTGCAAACGACGTTATCATACCATAAATAAGATGGTTTATTTTAGCAAATAGGCCATCTCATTTAAAATATGAAGTCAGCATCTCAAACTTTAAGTCACTGAATATGAAAAACAAAACCCAAATGGATGCCTTTGCTCCATCTGCAAGTTATGTTACGTTTGAAGGGAATATATTGTTTTGTCGAGCATACCCACTGTTGCCCTTGACAGAGGCTAATCATAACAATCAGAATAGGCTGTTTAAAGTGATTTGAGAGGCTTTGATTCGGGTGTTGTCAACTTTGTGTGGTGTCAACAAGCTGCCAACAAGCCGTATCAACAAGTGTGAACAGACAAATTAAGTAAACCAAAACACAAGTTGAAACCTGCCAAAAACCTCATGTCTTTATTACAAGTGCTGCTGTCAAGAAATAGGCGAGGTGAGTTGAGATGATGTTGAACATATGGGATACCCTGAGTTAGGTTGAGTTGGTTACGCACATGACAAGTGGCAGTAGGAATTGTGCAAGAATCAGCGACTCGCAAATGCTGCTCTGATACAAATAGGTTAGATAGGATGATGTAAGATTAGGATTCTTTAGGTTATGTATAGTCAGGCTACTTTCATGGAAATGAGCATCGATACTTTGCAAGAAACAGTGACATAATATTTGTATTTCCGACCCACACCCCAACAAAAGCCAGAGGTGTTTCTGTTCCGTTTGGTTTGCTGATGTGTTGGCGTGCAGAAGTCCAAGGTTTTTTTGTTTGAATGTTTTACGCTTCTTGCAATTTCTTTTGCTTTGTTGTTGTTGAATTCCTTTGCCTTCTGTCATCTTAAAAATTATTGTGGAAAAGACGTGCAAAGTGCAACACCAAAACATTGGTGTTACATAATTATTGATGCTCATCACACTATTATCAAACTACTTCTCTTAACTGTACTCTGTTTCACTGTAATGGCCTAAGGTGTTAAACATAGTTGTGTCGTGTCTGTGATACTATGTCCATGCCAACTTGAAATGTATGACTGTTTGCTGAAGCATCTCTCACTGATCCATAACTTCGAACTTTTGTGAATTAAATTTTCCATTTCCGTGCGGTCTTTTTGCGATGGAATTTTTCACTCCCGCCCTTGTTCAAGAACGATTCTAGCTCACTATATACAAGTAGTCAAAAGGCACCTCTTCATGTGTACACCACTGAAATGCGATGCAGTCATGCATACTGCAAATGGCAAACGGAATTCAATTTCGTGAAGTGCACGAAGTTCTTACCGCGGGAATCAATCATTGCTAGTAACGATTGTGACAGGTGTGTGTGTGTGTGTGTGTGTGTGTGTGTGTGTGTGTGTGTGTGTGTGTGTGTGTGTGTGTGTGTGTGTGTGTGTGTGTGTGTGTGTGTGTGTGTGTGCATGCGTGCGTGCGTGCGTGCGTGCGTGCGTGCGTGCGTGCGCGTGCGTGCGTGCGTGCGTAGACGTGCTTGCGTGCGTGTACGCGTGTGCTAGTGTGTGTTGCACAATGCGTAGCTTATTTCAACTACAAAATGAGTGCCCCAGCTCTGCCTCAATCAGACTCTGACTCAGTGCCCAAACTATGCGAACATTCCTAGTATCATTGGGGCCAAATGTTATTGCGTCACGATTGTGCGACTGCATTCTTAGCATAGCTTAGTTTGCCTGACATGTTTGCAATAGACAATGTATTTGAAAGACATTCAGGGTGTTAACCAAGCTTGCTTACCAAGCCTCGCGTAAATCATTCCACGTTTAGTCGTACATAGTTAATCGACGCTCCTTCTTGCTTTTGTGGCAGACCGCATCACAATGTCAGCATTGGCCGTCCAACCCGACAGCGCCACGGCCTTTGACGGGCATGATGTCGACGGCAGCATACCCGCCAGTATTTATGATGGCCATGAAGCGTTACACTGTCCGGGACAGACGAGGTCGCGGTGGTCGGCGTGCCATCGACCATGTCCAGCCGGCGACGAAATCAATCCGACCGACGTTTGTGATGTTACGTCACCGTCTGCACGGAAGTTACGGGACAGCCCATGGGCGTGACCTGGCCAAACACCGATGGCACGCAAGAGGAGAGGTCGTTTTGCGGGTTCGAATACGACGCACGAGTAAGCCGCAGGCAAGCCGCGTGTGTCCTGGAAAATCTTGTCGGCGTTTTGTACTGAATGATGAAAAATTTCTGCGCCATTTCTGCGCAGGGGGACGATCGTGTATCCGAGACCAGGACTGAACTGGACCTATCGGATCATAGTGGTCTAGATGGAGCTGGACGGTTGGCTCGGGCAGGGCCTCCGCGTCCGTGTCCAGACCGGTACAGCCTCCAACCCGGTCAGCCCGCACAAACATCGGGCGTACGGTCGATCGGTGAAGCCTAGCCTTGCTACCGAGACAATGCAACAGATTAGCCTCCAACCGCATCGTCATGTCATCACATTTGTTACTTTGTGGTTACCCTCGCTTCACATTGCATTATGTCTCTTTTAAGGCCCAATACAAAGTCAAATTATTTTCAAATACGATAAACGCGTTCAAGCCAACCCCTAGACAGTTGGGTCAAAACAGGGCAAGAAGAGGTCTGACACCCGATGCGAGCAGAAATTCAATGGACGATTCGCAGTTTAATCAAGTCATGCTCAACCCACAAGTCAATGTGTATTTTACTGATCAAGGCCAACACCACAGTGAACTCACACACCAGTGGCTGGACGTGTTGAATGCAGCGTTGTGAGGACGCATGTGATACTTCACACCTGGT
Organism: Pollicipes pollicipes; assembly: GCF_011947565.3. Taxonomy (NCBI): domain Eukaryota; kingdom Metazoa; phylum Arthropoda; class Thecostraca; order Pollicipedomorpha; family Pollicipedidae; genus Pollicipes; species Pollicipes pollicipes. The sequence continues at coordinate 6,364,493 of NW_023597054.1, forward strand.
CGCATCTGACTCGGCACGGCTGGTCAAGCTCGGCACCGTGCGACCGACCGTGTCATTAAACGGAACAGGCGCAGCCGGGTCAGACAGTGACCGCTGATGAGCCGGAGAACACGGGACTGCCGGTGAGCTGGTGACAGCTGGTGACCGCTGATGACCCGGAGAATACGGAGACCGCTGGTGAGCTGGTGACGGCTGGTGACCGATGATAAGCCGGAGATCACGGAGACCGCTGATGACCTGGTGACGGCCGGTGACTGCTGATGAGCCGGAGAACACGGAGACCGCTGGTGAGCTGGTGACGACCGGTGACTGCTGATGAGCCGGAGAACACGGGGACCGCTGGTGAGCTGGTGACGACCGGTGACTGCTGATGAGCCGGAGAACACGGGGACCGCTGGTGAGCTGGTGACGACCGGTGACTGCTGATGAGCCGGAGAACACGAAGACTGCTGACGAGCCGGAGAACACGGAGACCACTGATGAGCTGGCGACTGCTAGTCACTGATGATGAGCTACGGAGCACGACTGACCAGGGGCGTAGACGGAGTCTTGGTAAGGGGAGAGGGGGAGCGGTGGGAACCTGGATGAAAGTTTCTCTGATGGTGAAAAGTCCCAATCCCGATAAGGATTTGGCACTTTTGATTGTATGGGAACACAAATTTTTTGGTTTTGTTTTATTTGGTTATGTCCTTAACTGAAACAGAAGCTGGAAGCTACAGCAAAGTGCAATTCTGTTTCCACTTTGAAGTCAGCAAGCTGCAGGAAACGGGCATTAAATGATTGCGCGGAGTAAACCCCCGGTAGGCTTTTTATGCTTGCAAAAGGAGCAGATTGTCATTTAAAGCGCCGCGCACTGCTGCTGCAATCTGGGGGGGGGGGGGGGGCAATTAGAAGATTAAAGGTTCATTTTTTTCTATCGCTTTAACTTTAAAATATGTTCAGAGCATAGCGTCAAAAAAGTAAAGATATCCCAAATCTAACCTTGAAACAGTACGATTAAGAACAAGTATTAGGGGCAGCATTATCTTACCAGGATCACTCTCGCACGCCAGGCGTCCGCCGTCTGGTGTGATCTGCAGCGACCAATGCCGCTCGATTTTGCGGAGACTGCAGCCCCGGCCGCCGGCGCTCCTGCCCCTGAGGCCGCGAGCACGCAGGCTTAAAACTGCAGCCCCGGCCGCCGGCGCTCCTGCCCCTGAGGTCGCGAGCACGCAGGCTTAAAACTGCAGCCCCTGGCCGCCGGCGTTCCTGCCCCTAACTGCAGCCCCGGCCGCCGGCGCTCCTGCCCCTGAGGTCGCGAGCACGCAGGCTTAAAACTTGTTTATGTTTTTCACCAGTCCATTCTGCAAAAGGGTGGATGAGCTCAGGCAAACATGTGACGGCTCTTGTTCTCTTTTACCTCATTTTGATCCATTCTTTGGAACACCAAGTGACCTGGGAACACCAAGTGACCTGGGAACACCAAGTGACCTAGGATTGCACTTTGAAGTCAGTAAGCTGCAGGAGACGGGCGTTAATTCACTGCGTGGGGTAAACCACCGGTGCACTCTTTATGTTCGTAAAAGGAACAGATTGTCACTTAAAGCACCGCGTTACCAAGGAAAAAACACATTTTGCCGGGCAAGGGGCCACGTGGGGACACAAGGGGCCACGTGGGGACACAAGGGAGCTCATTATCGTCCCCTGAGCCTGAAGGCCATGCCGTTCCAGCTCAGGATTCCCACCGGTTGTCATGTGGTGACACGGGCGCAGACCCCGGGTCGATCCGGAGGCCTTCATAGGGATACGTCACACATTGGTCCCTCCTGAGCCGGGGGCTCTTTGACCTAGGCAGTTGCCCCGGGTCCACACAGAGGCCCTCACGGAGGGGGGGGGGTTGTGTCCCCTGCCTGCGCCACTGTGGCTGACTGAACGCTGGTGACCACTGATGAGCCGGAAAATACGACTGGCCGACTGCTGATGAATGCCTATGAGTCAGAAAACTCGGTCGACTGGCCGCGGGAGACCGTCCATAACCGCTGATTCTTCGGACAGAAGAACTGGCAAGGCATGACACAGGCGGGCAGGCTCAATGCTCGGGTGGGGGCGGGTCAGTTTTCCCAAAGGTTTCTTCGAAAGATCTCTGAAACGGCTGAGTCGTTATGCCAAACTCAACGTGACTACAGACGATACAAAATTCGTTTTATCTTACAAAATGTTGGCATACAATTGTTATCATTTCAAAGATTGCTGATCTGTAACGCAATGTAATGAATATCAACCGAGGCACCTCTAAGGGAATATTAAACTGATACGACGATGAAGTGTAAGACAACGCAATACACAGTTCTGAGATAGTTTATTAAACAATCGCATGATTGAAAGTGTGATAGCAATAATTCACTACACCTTGAATCAGGTAAAAGCAAGAGAAATGAGACAAAAACCAAAAATCAAAACAAAGCTTTTCGTGTCGCACTTGCTTTGTGAAATGTTCTTAAGCTCATTATGAATGTCTTAATCAAAAAGACGTTAACAGACTATTCATAATAAATTCAAGAAGGTGAGGAAAGGCTATTGACCTAAACTGACCCCGACCAACCTTTTGCTTGAAAGAAAATGTTCCACGTTCGAAAATATTGAAGGAAGCATCACATATGGTGGAATAAACTCACGCATAAATAATGACATACTTCGAAACGGAATACACTGCTCTGAACGACACAATATCTATGTTTAGTAAACATGCTCCATGCCACATCATTCTTTGATTGCACCATCGTATCTTGCACAACACTGATAGAGCCAATTAACGGTCGGTCGTTATATCTGAAAATTGTTCTCACGACCACCAGATATAAACGACTGGACAATTATTTTGTATTGGCCTTGAACGCCGCACGGCTTATAAAATGGCAGGACTTGAATGATACAATTATTGCGTCGTGGATGCCGGGTGACCTTGAAATAGTCTTCCCAAGATAGTCTGCATATCTTTGCGGGCGGTAGTTAAAAAACTAGAGGGGTGTAGGTCTCAAGAGGGGTAGTACTGAACTGCACCGGATAATCATCGAGATGGCACTTTCGGTTAAAGACCCATGCAAATGTGGAGCATTCCCTTTAAGAAACGTATTGGTTAGTGTCCTTGTCACTTATTTACAGTCAAAATATGAAAGCAATTTCGAAGGTTTTAATACATCTGATTGTCTACAGTTGAGATAAGGTGACTTCCGTGATATAACCCTGACCGCTCAGTTTACGCATCTCGGTTAAAGCTGGTCGCGTGAGGAGATCTGAGAACACTAGAGGCAGGCACCGATTTCGAATTGGATGTTGACGAAGGCATTTCGGTCTCCATGTGCCCTTTCGCCCTGGCGCTTTTGGGGCACTGCGGCAGACTGGCACTGCGACCAGGTCATGTCAGATCATCTGCAAACACGACAGTAGCCGACGTGGCTGGAACTGGGGGAAAGTGAACGTCCCAAACGTGTGAGAGGCGCCTGGCCTTTCGATCCCGCATCGCTATCCCCATATTGTAGTGTTCTGTCCATGCTGGCGGTCTTGTTCCCACTTCGCGGGGCCCTCCTGCCGCTTTAGCTGCTCTGCTGCCCTAAAATAGGTACGTAGACTGAATTGTTCTCAGGGAAGGCATATCAATTTTTCCGAACTCCTGTTCATTTGTACCGAATGACTACGAAACTGCCCTATTTCTCGTGCAGATCTTTAGGCTCCAGGGAAGGCATGGCTCCCGTGTCTTCTCTTGACAACGTCCCCGTCCCACAACCATAGCTTATCCGCACGCTGAACCGACGATGCCCCTCCTTCTTCCTCGAAAGGGCGGGGGAGGGGGGGGGGGGGGGGGGGGCGGAAGGCGACGGTTACCGGCTGTAGGGGGCACTGGCATGCATGCGGGTCGCTTCCGGCGCGCATGCGGGCCGTTGCCAGGCGCGCGTGCAGGCCGTTGACAGGTGCGCGTTCGGGCGTCGCCAGGCTACCGAAGGCCCCAATTACAGTACGCCCCACGCCCCAATCACTGCACGACGCCTCACACCAGTGTCAGGAGGCGGGAGAGGGGGCGAGGGGGGGGGGAAGTTGCGTCGTCGACCCCTAAATGATGGCCGAGGTGGTGGCAGTTGACCGGTACTCTTCCTCCCCATACAGCGGAAGACACGTCCGTGGCCACACCGACCACAAGTCCGGGACTGCACACATATGTTCATAGCTGACGCGCCACCAACGAAAACTTAGCCAGGCAGGGCGCTGCGATTGTGGTGACCAGTGATAGTTACTGGAGCCGACCTCAGTAAGAGTAATGCATGTTGAGCTTACACGGTCCTGTTCCGCAAAAAATGGCCCGTGACGTTGTCAAAATTTATTTTTTAAATAACCGTTCTTTGTCCAAAGAGAGTGCTCGCATGTAGTTTGCAGCCCTTCAAACTGCACAAAGTGAGCTTACTGTGCCTCCGAGTTCGCTTGCTAACTGGGCTTTTATTACAACACGTGATTTTTTCAAGTTTCTTTTTTATCCATGCTTGCCACTCCAAATTCCGGCCCGCAACTAACTTGGTTTCCCCTCAAGCCCACCTCTAACGTTATCGCGTTTGACATAGTTAAATGCATCCATGATCTGAAAAACGGTGTGAAAGTGTGCTTTCATACATATGTAAGCTAAAACAGCGCCACCAAACAAGTCCAGTCTTATATTTTAGACGACTTGCTATAGCGTACTGGCCGTTGCCTTTGCCGATGATTGTGTTTAAAAAGCGCATGAATCGTGCCAGTCAAAATCACCCGTTCTTGCCGTCTGAGTGTCGGGAAAAATGATGCCGCATTTGTTCTCACACGTGCTTTGCTTTCAATTCTGACTTCATTGGCAAAAGTTTGCTGAAAGCGAATTACAAAGCCTGACACTTTATGCGAGTGGACTCGAATTTATCGGTGCATGTCTCGTTTTTTCAACTTGGCTAGCACCCCACAGCTAATAAAACACAACACATCATATATTTTCTGTTCATCAGTGGTAACATCTTAATGAAAGGCTAAAATAACTCTGCACCGCTGTAGTGTAAAGTCCATCGACTTCATTTCGAATCACCTGGTACCATCATCCGCCGCCGCCAATCCTCAATCTCAGCTGGCGTATAAAACCGAGCTTCGAGCTGGCAGACTCTCTTCTCCCTGCCCCAGACTGAACCAGGAGCAAGGGGCATGTGCCCGGGTACGGGCATGGGCAGCGCAGCGACAGGGACGGGCACCGGGCCATCACACGGGATGCGGCAGCGAGATCGACGCCGCCCAGCGGGATAGTCTGGCTGAAAATCAAGGTCACTGCTCCAGACTCCCACAACGATGAAATATAATGCAGTGCAATGCAAAACAATATATATGTATACATATGCATGCATACACATACACACACACACACACATATATATATATATATATATATATATATATATATATATATATATATATATAGTAATAACAGAAATTTCGGTTCCGACCGCAGAACACGGCGCACGAGGAGAAAATAGGCTGCATATTTGGTGCAGCTGTTTTTTCAAGCTCAAACGATCTTTATTTCCAGAAGTATTTCTTACTTCGCCAATGAACAATTTGTTTTGCCCCCCCCCCCGCCCCCCCCCCCCCAACTCGAGTTTGCTTCACATTACACGACCGCGAATATTGCCCGATCCTATATATGCAAACCGAGCGACGGCATCGTTATTTGATTCGGGAAATCGATCAGACTGATTTTTCTGAAAAGTTTGCGTGGTGGCTTTTGGTTCAGACTGCTTACTGAGCAAAGCTTGATGCGCTTACCTTGAATCCATCAGCAAAGTTGCCCTGTTCCATTGTGAATGATAATTATGCATCCGCTCTTTCGCCGAACAGGATTGCAGGGGGTTTACGTTGAGTGCAATGCTACTGCACGACTGACCTCTGCATGGATTGACCCTCGTTGGTCAGCAATCAGTAGACGTTTCCTGTTTGATGGACCAAATAATGCCTTCACCAGCCCGGCCAGCGAACGAGTCGAGCAATTTCCCCCAGACAACCAAGGCGGCGATCGTTACTGCCCACGTCTGGGAAGCCCCGAGGCCGTATGCTGATTATTTGTTCCTGCAGCCGTTGAGACCGATCTTAACTACATGCATAAATGACCCCATCGAACAGCGTAATAACCACAAAAACGTTATCATGTTCCCTATCGTTGTAGCTGGAGCGGAGCGACATGCGGCGAATCAGAGAATGTCGTTCGTAAGGCGTTGCTGACCAAACGCATCTGCAAACAGCGTAGGTCAGTTTAATATATGCGCTGCATGAACGTGTTATCCCAATCTTGGCATGTTAATGCTGCTCAGCACGCGTACTTGGTTTTCCGAACTTCCGCGCTAATGTGGCATTATTTCCGATAAATAATTGAGGCGTGACATAAGTAAAACGAATGAAATAATGCTTTGACCTACCGTCCCCATTCGGTGGGTTAGGGAGCACACGATGTTACGGGAAACGAGTACTCCGGCGGTCGCCAGGTGGCACTGAGGCTTGGGGCAGACTGGATGGTGTTCAGTTATTAGGTATGTGCACGCCACAGCCCAATATTTTCTTGGAATTTGAATGGCTTGGATTCGAGATGAAACTACAGATAAGAGTTCAGCGCTCCGCCACTGACGCAACCAGGATGGACCTTAACGTTGTGCAAACGAAGCAATCATTGTCAACAATATCATGACGGTAATAAGAACAAAGTCCAGACAGAATAATAAAGAAAACAATTCAGCTACAGGCGATATATAACATTTGCCGCCATGTACGGCTGGCATGCAAATACACCGTGCATCACCTCTGGCATAACACCAGACACATTGATATGGTTTGCATGGGCCAAAAACACAGGCATTAACGCGTTCTCACACACTGAACTAAACACTTGCTAACACCGAAGCGTGCTTCAAGCACGCTTCTTACCGATTATGAAATGCAACTTGCGATCGGGCAAAATCGGCAATCATTGGGCGGCAGGCCCCCACCAGCAAGATCACTCTTGTTCAATATATCACTGAGTTTAAGGTGGCAAATCTTCTCATGGTCTTCATTGGTGTGTGGTTACAAGCATCTCTCCCCTCTCTCCCTTTTGCACATTAGTATCTTTACTCCATTATTAAAGTTCTGTAATCCGCCTTTTGAGCCATTAATGATGGGTCTGTTTTTCGAGCTGCGCATGGCGGTTATGCTTTTTGTGCCTGTAGATTCTGTGGACGAATGTTCAAAGTACTCGTCAGGCAGGACGTTCTTAGACTCCATCCACCTCCTTCCTAAACCTGAAAATTGGCTTGCCTCGGCTGTTTAACGACAAACTGCCTCATTTATCTTTCAATCTTATGGAGTACGGATTTTACACCTCACATGAAGATGCAGTGCAATGCAGTGCATAGTCTTCATGTGTTCGTTAGTCTGTCGCTGCGTTTCACAGACCGTCATGGCCAGTAAGGTGCGATATTTGTAAAGCTTTCTGGTCGCCTCCATTGCAATGTCATATTATTTTCAATGGATACCAGACTGCGCCCATATCCTGTCAAATGACATCACTGACGAACACAGGAGGATTCGCACGCTGAGTTTGCGGCATTGCTTTGCCCACTAACCTTACTTAAACACGGCTTCGCATTTCTTATTGGACTTAAATCACTGCCAACAACAACCACAAAAGCTAGAGAACATTTTCCGAAGAGTTGATAGCTTGTGGCCTGGATCTAGAGTGTAGACTATACCAAATGACTGTATCATATTCTTTTCAGCGCTGCTTGGACGTACCGAAGCAGTGGGCTTAAGCTTAACGTATGCCACTGATGGATCCAGCCATCCAGCTTCGATTTAGGGGTACAATATACTAGTAAATGACATTTAATAAATCTAAAGATTATTATTTTTCATCAGATTTAAGTTATGCCAACTAACGTTCAGAACCCACGAACCATCCACCTTGCCTGCAAATTGCATTATTCGACGGCACGGTTACGAACGGGTAATTGTAAATTGTTTAGACGAACGACATAAGCGATCAGAGATGAGAGCATAATTATTCTTAAAAACACTTACATGTTTCCCTGTTCCCTTATTGGATTTTTTCAATTGAAAAGATACGCATTTGAGACACTACGCATTTCACCGAGCTTGACCTGGGAGGGCGAAAAAGAAATGAACGTTTCCTGACGTCTTCTGAACGTTTTCTGGCCGTGATCATATTTCTCAACCTTCGGATTCGCTTTTGCTGGAGAAGACGCTGGAAAATGCTCCGGTCACCGCCAAGTCCACCGTGCACACCGCTGGCCACCGCTCTTGCGATCAGCATGGGCTGGCTGTGTGTACCCGGGAGCCGCAAGGTAGGTCCGGCGAGCAAGGACAGGGTCTAAAAAGCCGGCATATGACGCAGACAAGCAAGTTTTCTAAAACGGCTCGTTCGCTCGCCTTAAAACATACACTAATCGATTCCATGCAATAAGGTGAGTCATGGGGAGGCAATATCGAGACCTGACCTGAGGTCAAACATCTCGAAAACTCTAAGGGAAAATTTTGAATGCAAATGCATACAACTCAGATCTCAGAGACAACCGGGCTGATCACTGTGAAAACCTCACCCTTGGATGCCCCACAGCTGATCTCCTCTTGCAGTTCCAAGTTTGGTGATCCCAGGTCAGGTCAAAAGTCATCAAATCTCACAAACTTCAAGGTTTTGCAGGTTTCTAAATTTCACCCTAGCAGAGGTGTCAATTGTGGCGATACCACGCACAATTCAGCGCATTATTTCCAACACAACACCTCCTATAAGGCGAAATTTAGCCTCATAAGGCCGGTCTAAGAAAGCTGCACTTTTTCTTCGGAACAAACATAAAGAAAAGGACATAATTATAAATGGCATCACACTTACAGCCTCAACAAAAGATTACGGTAAATGGCGCACTGAATGGTAAGGTTTAGCAGCTATGGGCGTGGTGGAATCTGAGCTATAAAAATTCTGAAAACAATAATTTTGGACTTTGGGAAATTTGGTGACTTTTGACCCTATCTTGGGTCACCAAATTTAGAACTGCAAGAGGGAATCAGGTATGGGGCATCCAATGGTGAAGGTTTGGTAGTGATCGGTTCGGTAGGTTCTGAGCTACAGGTTGTCTGCAAGAAAAAAATTTGGCCTTCGTGAAATTTGACGGCTTTTGGCCTCACTTAGGGTCATCAAATTTGGAAGCGCAAGAAAGAATAAGATGTGGGGCATCCAATGGTGAAGGCTTCACAGTGATCGGCCCAGTAGGCTCTGAGGTCTGAACTGTCCGCATTTGCGTATAAGGTTTTCCCCTCACGTTTTCGAGGTGTTTGACCTCAAGTCAGGTCTGGATATTGCCTCCCCAGTGACTCAACTCACTGCACGGAATCGATCGATGAAGGTTTCAAGGCGATCAGACGACCCGTTTCGGAAAACTTGCGTGTCTGCGTCACACGCTGGCTTTTTAGACCCTTCCGTGAGAGATTTCGCGTGCGTTAGAAGCATATTCACTGAGTTCGTGTGGCAACGTTGTCAGACAGGTATACCAGTGTCATCCTGTTTATTTGAAATTTACATTGCCGTGAAAAGCAAGCCGGATGAACTGGCCTGGTTGAATGAACTCCGACCCCAACTCACAAAAAAATGTCAAAGGATCCTATACCACTGCAACCCAACAACCTTTTTTGAATCAGGGGTCCATTCCGACTCCATCGTAGTGTAGCAAAGTATGGATGTTGGTCTCTTGAAAAAGCTTCACCGATTTCGTTCTCAGTGATGACTTTTGCATCAACGTCATCACTAAGCAAGCTCTGCGGGGAAGCGACATTGCCACCACCACCACCCGAATATAACGATCTAGGCTCAATGGAACAGCTTTTGCTGACAGACTTTATCGCACCACATACTACCACAACACGTTCGACTATTTGCCAGCCCGGCCTGGCCAATCCACCAACTGATCGTCGCAGACCAGCCATCTGAGTTCGCTTCGGACGCACAACTTAGTCGCAACCCTGACACCCGTTCGTTGGTCAGAATGTCCGACGCTTTACCAGTCGAGCCACAGGGGCGTATAATGTGACGAAAACAACGGTCAACGTTAACTTACCAGCCAAATAGCTCGCAGCTGATTGGTCCTGAGGCAATGCAAAACGTACTGTTGGAAATTATGCCACACGATGAGATCGCGCTCGTAAACGTGTGCTGTTCATTTGACACCTACCCATAAAGCAAAGCTGCTTGCTCTGTGCGGCTCTGCACCTGGAAGGGTTGTAAGGGTAAATAAGAAGGTGCAGTTACACCATAAACGTTGGAACATGCGCACCAAACGCAGAATCCTAAACAAATGCTGACGCCAGTGATGTGAACAGCCGCCAGATGAGCAGCTGCCGTCCCTGGTCTTGAGCAGAGCGATCAACGCTATCCTGAGGCGGCTCCAGACGTGCATCGCCAGCCACGTCGCTGGCTTGAACATGAAATGAGGTGGTCTTCAGTACTAAATGATGGGCATGGCTTGACAAAGACTGAGTTACGGCATGAATCTCCTGCGCTTCGTGTGTTAACGTGAACAATTGCTGAGAATTACCATTTTTCTTGATGTACACCTGTGTATCACGCAATCTCAACAATTTGTGCTGACAGGCTGCAGCAACTACATTCCCCACAAAAACGAAGGTGACAAAGCTCGCTCCGAAAGAACCTTTTCGCACTTTTATTGATGATGCGTCTTTCACCGTCCCACAGTCACCCAGTCGCCACACATCTTTCTTAATTTTGGCGTTGCCACCTTTTTAATCATCCTGTGCTGCTCGAAAGGACCGTTGCATTTGTTCAGCCTCCTAACCCCGGCGTGTTGCGCGGCCGGTCTTCGAGCACCGCCTCGTCGCCGCACCCAGTCTGCCCGTCTGCAGTGTGTTTCTGCCAGTCATCAGAAATTCCTTCCACGCCGTTGGCGCGGCAGACCGTGGGCGGCTGATTTCGACAGCGGGAGCGGCGGCGGCGCTCCGCCAGGGGGTCGCCGTCGCAATCGATGTCTTATTGCCCCGGGACCGGGGCGCGCCCGGCAGCAGCACATTTGTGCCCGCGCCACGCGGTAAAGACGCAGGTGGACCTAGCCGCCGCCGAGCCCTTTCGCCGGAAATATAGGGATACTACAAGTGGGAACTACACGTCATAAGGAAACTACATCTAGACGTCGCTTTTAAATTGCATCGTGTAGGCATGTGGGGAGGAAAATACGTTATTATATTTGTCACTTGCTAATCCAAAGATTAAGCGCGCATCTTAGAGCATTTGCCGGTCCTTAAAATGACACGAAATATACGTAAACGGCCAAGTTGAAGTTTTCTTCACGGAACCATGCGATATCAAAACAGCTTTCATGAGGTGACTGGGTCGCGCGGTCTTCTACAGAACATAACCCGAGCACCGCATCCTTGACCTGGCGCCGGCTCTCCATCGACTACCTCCATCTCCTCCAAGTTTGTGAGTTACACGTTGGCTTGTGAGTGTCCGCAGTGTCCGCAGTGAGGGTCCGCAGCCTGACAACGGCGCGTGGTTGCAAAAAGACCGGGTCAGGCGGTGAGTGAAGGTGAAACTGACGGCAGAATGAAACGTGGCGCGCAAGCGAGTTTGGTTCCGTTGAAAAGTGAAGCACGTCAAGAGATTTTTTCTATATCTGAAACACGGCTGTCTCCAGCTTTGGAATCTCATTATGACTTACCTGGATACCGAGCTTTCTACTGCAGCAGATCAAAAGGGGTAGGTGGTGGATCAGCAGTATACATTGCTGATCATCTTCATCCTATACAACTTTGGAACCCAGTTTTCTCTACAGCTGAAGTGGTTTGTGCTGAACTACTCTGTGATAATGCTAATATTATCATTTGCCAAATTTATAGGTCACCCAACACTGACAAACACCACTTCAACTCAGAGCTAGAGCAATGCCTAATTTGGCTTAATAAAATGAACAAAGTTACATGTATTACTGGTGATTTCAACTTCGATCTGTTCTCACTTGATATCAATCCTAATGTGCATGCATTTTTCACTAGCATGTGTTCAAATGGCTTCTTTCCCACGATATCCAGGACAACTCGATCTTGCTATCCATCATGCACTCTTCTAGATAACATATTTTGCAATGACTTATTAAAAGTGATGCATACAGGCATTATCCTTCATGATTCGTCTGATCATTTCCCAGTTTTTGCTTCCACGAACTATGCCTCACACCCACACACCTGATGTTCGAACACCCATTACCACATTTGATTACAGAAGGTAGGAAGAATTTAAACAGTTCCTTGTTGACCATCTTGTTGATACTGAAAATGAGCCAGAACCTGATGCTATTGCAAATCAAATTGTGTATATTTACAATGCTGGGATCACCAGGTTTTCTCACACAAGGCACATTTCTAGAAAGACCAGCTCACGCAAACCATGGGTGTCACCTGCACTTCTTCTATCGATTACACGTAAAAGCAAGTTATTTGAACAGAAATTGAAGAACCCCAGTCCCCAAAATATTGCAACATACACTTGCTACCGCAGCATTCTAACTACACCTCTTAGCCTAGCCAAAAAGAAATAATACAGTAATGAATTCAGTAAACATTCTGGGAATTCCAAGGAAACATGGAAAACATTACACACTCTCATCAATTCAAAATAAAAAAAGATGCAGATCCAACCAGGATCATTGGTACTAATAACAAAATTATCACAGACGATCCGGATATCGCAGAATCATGTAACCCCTTCTTCAGCGAGATTGGACAACAGTTAAAAGACGAGATGCCTAAATCATCTTTCGACCCCCTCCAGCTCATCACAAATGTCGAAAATGAAATGGATCTGCCCCCCCACTAATGAACAGGAATTAATTCTTCTCATCGATGGGCTAAACAACGTCGGAGCTGGAGTAGACAACATTAATTCAAAAACAGTCAAGTTATCTTATACGGTTATACTCAAGCCAATTCTCCATCTTTTCAACAGCTGTTTGTCCTCGGGGATATTTCCAAGCATTTTCAAAAAAGCCGTGATTAAACCCATCTTTAAAAGTGGGGACTCGCAACTTGTAGATAATTACGGACCTATCAGTATTTTGCCGTTTACGTCCAAAATTCTTGAAAAACTTATATATAATAGACTCGTCCTTCATCTAAACCAAAACCAGCTAATTCACCAAAATCAGATTCGGATTTCAGAAGAACAAAAGTACTTACATGCCAATTCTTCTTCTGCAGGAAACTATTACAAAGGCTTTTGAAAATGGGGAATATGTGTTAGGTTTGTATTTAGATCTGAAAAAAGCCTTTGACACTGTAAACATTAGCCTTCTTCTACGTAAACTTACTAAATATGGTATTCGACGAAAATCTCATGAAATCATTTCTTCATATTTGTCTGGCAGAACTCAGTGTGTAAAAATCAGGAATGATCTATCAACAATCAAAAACGTGACAATGGGGGTACCCCAAGGATCCATTCTCGGCCCAATCCTCTTTTTCATGTACATAAATGACCTACCTAAATTAAGCAGTAACATGATTTGTCTGGCTTATGCTGATGATACTGCGTTTGTTTTCAAAAATAAAAGTATTGTCGAACTTCAAAACAATGTCAGTACGCTTTTGCTTCTAATGACTTCTTGGTTTGCTGCTAATTTTCTGTCCCTGAACGTATCAAAAACATTCACACAGCATTACACAACCCTTTCTTCGCATTTCCGACTAAATGTGCAAATAAATAATTCGCCTATTGAAGAGAAAAAAGAAATTAAACACCTTGGTGTAATCATTGACAAATCTCTTAAGATTACAAGCCACACCAATTTTGTTGCAAGCATAGTAAGTAGAAATATTGGAATAATAAGTAGGGTTAGGTACTTTATCGATAAAACAACGTCACATCTACTCTATAACACTTTGGTTCTTCCTTACCTAAATTACTGCTGCTTGGTTTGGGGCATAAATTATGCTTCTCAACTAGATCGATTGGTAATTTTGCAAAAAAGAGGCTGTGCGTCTTATACAAAATGTGTATCCTCCGCAAAGCTCAGAGCCAATCTTAAAACGATAGCAAAATTTTGAAACCATCGGATGTTGCTAAATCTCAAATGTTAATTGTGATGCACAAATTTTTAACTTCACAGCTCCCTGCATCATTCGATTTAATTTACAATCTCTACGAATCCAATGACATGGATATGAGGCGAGCAAAACATTTAGAACAACCTTTCTCTTATAGTAATTACAGACTATTAACAGCATCCTGCCTTGGCCCTAAGCTGTGGAACGACATTATGGATTCCATATTTTCCAATAATAGCTGACATCCCTGTATCGAAAACCATCGTTAAGAACATCATCCGCAAGCATTTCGTGGACACATATTAACGTAACAGACACATTTGAAGACATTGCCATCCTTGTGCTGTACATATCCAACGCACTTCATATTTGACCTCCTTCATGTTTCATAATCAATTTCTGATGTAAAGTCATGCACATATACCCAAATTCATGGCGCTGGCTCCGGGAGTTCTCCCAGCAACAAGCTCTGCTTAGCTGGGTGGACTCCCTGGAAATCCAGCCCAAAACCCAGCACAAAAATGACCAGGTAATTGCCCCCTCCGAACTTGTGACTGTATGACCCTTACTAACACCGGGAATTGAGTGGTTGTAGATTATTGGGCGGTTGTAGCGGGCTGTCATTAGCTGATTTTGGCTAATGACTACTTTAAGCCTTTTCATCTATGATTTTTCCCTACCTCTCACATAACACAATTCCCTCGGGTCTGCTCCACCTCCTCGCCTGTTTTTTGTAAGTTTGTTTCATCTTCCTAGCTGGGAGTGCCGCGACTTGATTTTATGTTTTCTGGTGTTAACGTACGGTTTACTGCGTCGCTGGGATTGAGGGAAGGGCACTCCTGGTTACCTGTTCTTGAGTAACGGCGTAAAAAAAGAAGAGGAAATGAGATCCCTTATTTCGGCGGGGGCGATAGCAGGAGAGTTGGAAATCCATTCAAGTGTGAACACCAGTGAATCAAATACAAAGCAGCAATTGCTGACCTAAAATTATCACTCCCAAAGTCTGCGCGTGCTGTACCTGAAATGATTATAATCATGGACACTACTAAGATATAACAGAGTAGATAGTAGAGCATCCATCTTATTACCATATTGTGTTTACAATCCAGATCGCCGGGCTGGTTTGGAACACTAGCACTCGACTTAAATGGAGTCTCATCAGGTGGTGTCAGATTCTTTAAATGGTCGGCTTCATGCTAATTTTAGGTTGGTGTTTTTCATTCGGGCGCGAGAATTGTTACCTTCTTCCTCACCATGTGCCACTGGAAACATTGTCCCGCCTCAATGCAAACGGGTGGAGATTTACGAGTGTTTGATTTCACATTATCATCTTCATGTGAAGACTGCTTTGGTAGATTTGGCCACTCCGCCGCGCCGGGCGCTGGATGCGCCCTTGCCCCTCACGAGCCTCGGTCAATGTCACGGACGGCGAGGCGCGCCGGACAGAGACAGCGAGTGTGGGGTGACCGCAGAGCTGGTGTCGAGCAGTCACGGACGGCGAGGCGCGCCGGACAGAGACAGCGAGTGTCGGGTGACCGCAGAGCTGGTGTCGAGCAGTCACGGACGGCGAAGCGCCGGACAGAGACGGCGAGTGTCGGGTGACCGCAGAGCTGGTGTCGAGCAGTCACGGACGGCGAGGCGCGCCGGACAGAGACAGCGAGTGTCGGGTGACCGCAGAGCTGGCGTCGAGCAGTCACGGACGGCGAGGCGCGCCGGACAGAGACAGCGAGTGTCGGGTGACCGCAGAGCTGGTGTCGAGCAGCGTGCGCCGGGGGACGCTAGCCAACGGTGAGGCGGTTTTTATACAACGGCCAAGAGTTTGAGTGGAGTTGAACGTCGGAGTGGCGGAAGAAGGTACGTACCACTACACTTCTAGTGGCTCGCCGGGGACACGAGATCCTGTCACTCCGCAGTATCTCCTGAGTACCGTCCACGTTATCAACATCGGCAGCGGCAACGTCGTGATAGCTTGCCACATCGAGCATCCCAGAAAAGTTTTCAATTCTTAAGTGGCGAGCTCGAAGCCAGCCTGTAGTGGCTCTCTGGACTTCGTGTCCATCACCAGCAGCCGTTTCAACGTCACCGGCTGCAGCGTCGGCAGCCTCCTGACAAGTACCAGCAATGGCAGGAAGGCCGCTTAGGTCCTTCAAGCTCACGACGGCGACCATCAGCCGTCTGCATAGGATCTCCGCTCTTGGGAAACTAGGAGGTCCCACAGCCGTCACGGAGCAGCATGTGGTGACCGACCTCAGTCCTGATAACACCGAAACACATCGTGCGTCGAGTCAGAAGCTTCTGAGATCAAGAAAGAGTTATCACTGACGGAAAAAGTTGCCGCTGCGTGTACTTCTCCAGCATCAATCTTTAGGAGCCAGCGCCAAGTCGGTGGTCAAGCAATAGAAGCGATCATCAAATCAGGGGCGACTCACACGACGATTAGGGTTCATCTGATGGACCAAGAATGCATCGAAAGCAACGTGAAGAAAGTATGCACCATTAGTGACTACATCGTGGAGTCGAGTGGGTGAGCCTTGACGATGCCTCTGTGGCATGTTTTGCAATCGTGCCCAAATTTTCGGTGGCCTATGCGGCATCCATTGCGCGTGTTTTGACATCAGGAATGTGTTTCTAGCTTTTCTGCCTTCAGACCAGTGGCGGTTTTTGTGGATCAATGAACGGTGATCTCCGCCCGGCCCGGGAGGCAGGCGGCGATCGGCGATGCCGCGGGACGCGCCCGGCCGACCGGCGTTGCTACATTAAAGGGAATGTTTCACATTTGAAGATACTGAATCAAGCATCAGATCTGATGACACATGCTCACTTATAACTATTGGTATACCTTTAAAGTGGAAAAGGCTGTTCTGGACAGCACAATTCTCTGTTTGGTACATAAGCTCCCCAGTGAATCATGGTTTGATTACGTGATCGTATCTTTCACAGCATTGATCAAAAGTCACTTAACAGCCATTACACCTGGAAATCGCGCTCACGAACGCTCGATATGAACGCCTAAACAATGCTGTTTTTGGCGTTCATCGCCGCCTGACTTTTTGAATGGCAGGATTATGAACTGCACCGAAAGGTCTTTGAGATGGCTATTGCAGTTCAAAACCCCATGTCAATGTAGATTACTCCCTTTAGCAGCAATATTTCGTAAGTTAGTCGTTCGCGATAAAATATACACAATCGCACACAGAATTACATGAGGTACACGCCTGTAGGTCAATGACTGAACTAACAGCATAACAGCTAGTGCCAGTCATGAGATAGCGTTGAAACCAATCCACGGGTGTTTTTTGCTAAGCTCTATTCTCATTATTTTGGAAACGTCAGGGTTCGCATCCACCCCCCCCCCCCTCTCCCCTTTTGCAGTCTGTGCTATGAAAAACGGCGAATCAGGACGAGGGCCAAGAAGTTAGATTAGACCACGTGTATCTTATAAGTTTTTGCAGCTAATCACACGGGTTTATGCAAATTTGACAAATACAATGCTGCATAATTCTACTTTTCGTCGAAACAATATTTAGATACTCCACGACCAGGGGGTGATGTATAGTCTTGTCAAGTTCCCCTAACTATGCCCGCCATGAAACTCCGCCTCAGTGCTGCCAAGAATCCGGCCTGAAGCTGTCACGGCCAGGTCCACAAGCGGCCGTTGTTGCTGTAAGCCGAGCCCGGCTCGAGACCTAAATGAAATAAGGTTTATCCCCAGCTGTGACCCATAAATAATAAGTTGGAGAGAACGCTTGTCTTTGACGGGCAGTGGAAAATGCAGTCAATGGCTAGGGATCAGGACAGTTGTCAGTGCTAAGATTTATACCATAAACCTACAATAAGATTATATCATAAATTACCGCAATACTGGACCATTCAAACACTGCGGCGAACTTCATTATCATTTTCATGCAAAGTAACATATCCATGCAGGTACCGTCATATGCTAATGGGCACAGTACGAGCACTACTCGGTGGCTTGCACTTTCACCGGCCCCCAGTCCGTTGGTTCAGTCAGAAGGTCGTCGTTAATGTTAGTCACCTCCTACCACGGCGTGGTCCGGCCCTTCACAGCATCAAACGATGTTCATACAGGCCCTTTGCACGGTTTGACACGGCGCAGTGAGGTCCTGGAGCCTTTCGCTCAATACGGCACCTGGCCGTGGCCTCAGCTTTGTCAACACAGGGGGAGGGGCTGCCGCAACCCCAGAGTGCGCTGTGTGGAGGGCGCCGATCAAAGGTCACTCACCTCATGCGCAGTTGCTGGTTGTTGTCTCAGTCCGTCGCCATCCCGCGCCGACGCCTGTGAAAAGTCACTGTATGAGAACATTACAACATACTTTTGAAATGCGATGTTCTGTAATACAAGACAATCGAAACCATCGGTACAGATTGCATAATCGCATCGTTAAAAGGGTTGTTGCACTCAGGCAGCTGAGTAGACAACTTCTCGCGACAAATTTTTCAGCCACGACAACGTCTAAGTAACGGTTTTGTGCCCGCGTTAATGGCATCCACGCTGTTGTGGGATCACAAAGGTCACGTTGATCACCACTTTACTATAAATGGAAAGATAGGTGGTGGTTACCGGACACAAAATACACCTCGTAAAATAGTCGTAGTGGAACTGCTGTTGAAAGTATGATTCTACTCTACCTATTTTTTTCATTGCTTCCAAACTTTTACGTTTCTTAATCCGTTCCTAATTCCGAATTGTAAATCGGAGGTACGACCTGCCACATGTGGTGCAAGATTCAGGATGTCTTCTGGCTTAAAATCTTGTTGACATCTTTACCATGTTTTGTGGGCTGTAGTGAATTGCTTGAAAGCAACTTCCACTAGGTACATACACTTGGTCTCCCATGAAAAAGCAACCCATATCACGAATAGTTACATGGTGCCTTGATTCCTGCAAGTAATACATTCATTGGTAACAATTTTTTAGCAATGTGGATCACAAGAACATAGAATACCAATATGTCATGGGGGTTTTGTGCATTTGAGCAAAAGGTGGTCGGTCACGCTCACTTTTTCAGTGGTCCAAAATAAAAGGAAATCCTTAAAACCATTCCCACTTTTGGTATTATCATAGGCTTATTGGATGACAGCGAGGAAATACAATTAAATTCGTCAAAAAACGTTATGGTAGGTACGATGTACTCAAAAATAAAAGTCAACGAGCTGCACAGTTGAGACTAACATTGAGCTGCACATTCTAGCCTCTTTTTTCCGGCTATAAATCGTCGTGCCAAAGTTGTCAATAGTCTATGGAGCATCCATGGCGCGTGTTTTTACGCCAAACATGTGTTTCTAGCTTTCCCGTTTTCAGAGCAGTGGCGGCTTTGAGAAACAATGAACACCGATCCATGACCAGCGCCAGAGGCTGGTGCCAACCGACGAAGCCGCGGAACGCGTGGCGGGCTGTCACTGGGCCATATATTATGTATATATACTCAAGCACATACAAAATACCCCGTTGTGCTCAGAACTAAACATGGAACACGCCTGTTCAAAATTCGTGTCCCCGCAGGGCATCGTCTTGTAGGGATGATGTAAAGCTGAAAAAGTGCGATTTTCTAACCAAAATAATCGACATTTGACTGCCATGATGAAGTCACTATTCGCGAACGTGGACCGACCCCACAACGTTGTGAAAAATGGCGAATCGATCCAACAGTTAAAAAGACAGATCAGACCACTTGTGCTTTGTGCGAGGCAGGCATGAGTTTTTGTTTGTTTGTTTGTTTTTTTGCCTCTGAATATCGGTTCTCACAATACGTTCGCGGCACCTGGCAGTATTCTTTAATGGTGTTCGGACGGGTACGACCAGGTGGTAATTCACAGAGTGCTGTTCAAACCAGTTCCTTATCAAGACTTAAAGTTCGGTTGTTATTTACTTTGAAAGAAATTGGTACATATGGAAAAATTTTGATAATGGACACATTTTAATGAGCAATAAGGGCACAAAGACGAAAGAAGCTTGTCACTAACCGCTGCATATTGTGCTTTGTACTGTTCCCGTCGGATGCGGCCGGTATAGCCACTTTTGCAGTCACATTAGACCAAGGTTTACCGATACACAATGCTCAATCAGTGGGCAATTGTTTCCACTACCCCAGAGGCAGCACAGTGGCCACCATACGACTATCGGGTCACAACTGCATTTTAGAGAAGATCGGGATGTGCCTAGTTGAGCATCTCATTTCCACGCCGTCGTCGCTTCATTGAACCGGACAGGTGACTGCAGCCTCTCTGTGGCGAGGAAAGCGCATTTCGTGCATCATTTCTTTCCACGACCTAACGGCATACGGGTCAGGTGAAATTTCGCCAAATATGGATACGGCTCGGCATGGTTATGCTTTGTACATGCTCATATCAGATGTTTCATTTGAAATGTGAGTTTGAAAAGGGTTGTGACATGAATCGACACATCTTAATGAGTTTATTTATATTACAGACAACTGAACATATTGACTTTTTTGCTGTAACCACCAGCGTGCATCTGCCTAGTAAAGAGCCTCTAGGACGGCCCTGGACCATGTGCGCACTTTTGCACGCTTCAGAATTACCCCCACCAACTGATACTTGCTAATGGCGAGTTCAGGTGCGAGCGCTGGAAGGCAGGTTTGAAACTTTAGCCCCCAGACCACAGTGACTGTGTGCAAAACATCAATCTAAATGTCTGATAATTTTCGATAATACTTGCCGAATACCTCGTGTTTGGGTTTTTATCCTAACTTACACCGCTAAGATTAATATGAGAAGTTAAACGTACTGTAAAATATTATCATTAAAATATTTTCGGTGGTAATTATAGTTGCAGCATTGTGCTGATTTTTTCACATGTCTTGCCAATCCATTTGATCCAACAGGCCATCTTCATATTCACGCAAAGCCACGTTGAGGTGAAAAAGACGAAGAAGATGAAAGAGAGGGTATAGGAAATAAGTTCTATGGTAATCGCTTAAGAGAACCCAAGTAATGTGAGGACGATCAGGAGGGAACTTAAGTGACCATTCAACACGAATAACAAAAAAATGCCCTAACGATTTTCGGAAATTTATAGGGATCCAGGCATTGCAATAACTACGCTGAACCCGTAGCAGCATAAGCAACTTGCTCTTTTCTTCAGAAGGATTGAAGTGTTTCCTGCCTGAAGTCGAATGAAGACAACCGTATGACCACTTTACGCCTAACGCTTGATTTTGACTCACAGCTTCCCTTCCGGTAATTTCAACGCACTTTTCCTTCCTGGTTTCCTTCCCACTCTCCACGGCCTCACATGGTTAAGTGTGAGCGTTGGTAACAAGTACTGAAGCATTTCCTCATCAGAAAACGTGATGTGCATGTTATTTGCTTATTGCTATTTTCAATACAAAATGCTCGATGCAGTTTTGTCTCATATGTTACCGTTGCACAGTTGTTAAATGCGTTATATCGCATTGCTTACAGACTACCCGTGCCGTCGTCGTTCGTGACCCAATTATGAACATTTCATCTTAAATTGAAGCTTTTCACAACCGATACCTCGTATTTCACACGAGCACTTGAGCGACTCGCACATATGGCTGCACAAAATAGTGGGTCGTGAGCAATTCCGAGAGACTTTTGTCACGCTGGGGACAATTTCGTTACAGCCAGGCGGAATTATGAATCCAAACGCATGTTCACATGAGATAATGCCAGTCAGGAAGGAGAGATGATTCCAGAGTTAATGTCCAACACTAGAAATGAGCAAAATAAATATATCGCTGTTATTCTCCAGTTTTCAGGGTCGCAGAAAGCGACGGTTACGTCATTTAGGCTACACCAGTATTCACAGCACGTGGCGCTTGCAGCCCTTTACCACCACTGACCGGAGAACTCCGTACACCGCTGATTGGTCTGGAAGAATACGGCGAACTAGAAACGAACTTGATTCGTCATAGTGTGACGACTTATGCGGTATCGCCCAATGAGACTGAATCCTCTGTATTTTGTTATTTTGATATTTACAGCACTTCTTAGCCGCCAAAGGAATAGCACGACCATATGCCGCGCACTTTCAAAAATATTATTTGTCTTTTACTGATAACATCAAAGACGAAACGTTCCCTTTAATCGTGCACCAATGTGGCGCAAAATGGCCCCGATGCCGACGCGCCCTTAAAACCCAAATCACCACCACAATCGTGCACCAATGGACAAATGCTTTCGATTCAATACCTGACGCCACTAACACTAATTATGCATGAATATGGTCATATGTTAGCGTCATGTATGTATGTATGTACCGATGATGTATGGCATATATATCGATGGTGTGTGCTCATAGGTGAGAAAATATGGCTATATGTAAATGATTACAGCTGTACGTAAATGTTCGGCCACTGCACCATGGTTGACGGCACTGATGCAAATACTGCTTCTGGCGTTCTCTGCACATGTGCCACTATGGTAACGCACTGGCAAGCTTGACGAGCGATCGTAGCGGTACTCATCATCACAGACTGTGCGGCACGTGCCCACGGGTGTCCTTGGACGCGCACCATGACTACGGGAGCATACGGAGATACCTGATGAACAAACGTTCATCCTTTTTCTCCGCAGGCCGCCTGACAGTGAAGCCGTGCGCAGGCAGGGTGTGATGAAAACGTTGGAAATGTATGCGCAGTTGCACTCCGGCTGGCGCTGCTTGGGCCTTGCCGGGTACCAGGGGGGCGGACACTGGTCTGCGTAACATAAGTTGCAAGCCGGTAACAGCCATGGTACGAGCTAGACCTCCTCGGCTTCAGGCTCGTACAAGGACATCTATAGCTGATGCTAGCACGGTCCCTAATCTAAGATTTGTTTAGCATGACATTTGTAGGCTGGCCCGACTACAGGTTCGCGACACTTCAAGGGCGGAGCTTAATGCAGCACTTTAACCCCCGGAGGATTTCGCCCCATACCGGCCTAGCCGCCGAAGATCAGACCGCACCGAATGTCTGGAGGCACTGTCCACAGCTTGTGGTGTACTGAGCACTCACCCCGCCGGCAGCCAAACCTCACATCGTTACCCCATGCCATGCCGTCCTGTTGTGGTGATGGTAAGAGCGTGGCCAGTCGGCTTACCGAAGACATCAATTTCTCTCAGTGCATGCGTTTTATACGCACTTAATTGTCTGAGTGTGACTTCTTTCACGCATAAAGGCGCACTCTTTTCGTAACTATTCGTGACTTTGTGACGTGACTTCCTGCTCTTAGCTTCACAAATATCAGCGACGGGAAAAGCAATCAGCACGGGGGAGGGCACGAGGTAGTTTAAGCGACGAAACGGACAGCGGTGATAAGCCATGTTACTACCGTGCTGGCTGTCAGGACGGGCAGCGGTGATGAGCCATGTCGCTGCCGTGCTGGCCGTCAGGGCATGAAGCGGTGATGAGCCATGTCGCTGCCGTGCTGGCCATCAGGGCGTGAAGCGGTGATGAGCCATGTTACTGCCGTGCTGGCCGTCAGGGCGTGAAGCGGTGATGAGCCATGTCGCTGCCGTGCTGGCCATCAGGGCGTGAAGCGGTGATGAGCCATGTCACTGTCGTGCTGGCCATCAGGGCGTGAAGCGGTGATGAGCCATGTCACTGCCGTGCTGGCCATCAGGGCGTGAAGCGGTGATGAGCCATGTCACTGTCGTGCTGGCCGTCAGGGCGTGAAGCGGTGATGAGCCATGTCACTGCCGTGCTGGCCATCAGGGCGTGAAGCGGTGATGAGCCATGTCACTGTCGTGCTGGCCGTCAGGGCGTGAAGCGGTGATGAGCCATGTCACTGCCGTGCTGGCCGTCAGGGCCTGAAGGCCGGCCGCGAGGGCAGTTCCGGCCGCAGCACGTGATGGGCGCCTGCGTCCGCTTGGCACTTGCGTTGTGTTGTGGGTTTGCTCGGGAAGGACGAGACGTCACATCCTCTTTTCACAGCGCACGTGAGGCCAGCCAACTATCGCAGTCACTTATATCGTCTTCAATACGTAAGTTCTTCTCACGGAACCTTCCCTTTGTTGGGGTTTAGATTTGCCCGGGTCTAGACATTGGCTTTTTTTACCCACGTCGTGGTTGTTCTGGGAGCTGTTCGGATCCGCGAGGAGAGAGTCGTTGCGGTCCGGCGCAGGCCTGGTCGATCCTTGAACTCGTTGGTGGATGTCAATGATACTGTTTGCTTTGGCAGGGTAACTTATTGCAAGGTGAAACAACTCTTTTTTCAGCATCAACCTAAGAATCACTGGAGTAAGGTCAGGGCCTCAGCAGCCTCAGCAGCAACAGGCTCCGTAGTCCGCTGACAAGTACAGACAACTGTTGCGGGTTCACAGTTAACTGTTGCGGGTTCACAGTTACTTTACCTGACTTGTTAAATCCTGTAGATTTGGATCAGATCACATTCAGTCAGTCGCTCTCCCGTGCCGCCCAATTGAATTGTACTCGGTCATTCCTGACTTGCTGGTGTTCGGGTCATTTCACAACTTATGTGGTTTGCCGCTGAGCCTTTCAATTGCCTTGAAATTATGAATCATGTAGAGTCCAACCGCATGTACACAATAATCTAAGTGCGATCTGACGTCAGTGATGGACGGTACTTACTTTGAGTGATTTGGGCGATCAGAAAGCTGTCCTTAGAATTTTCATTGTCACCACAGCTTTGATTGCTGCTTTGTGGCCGTGGAAGGTTCGAAATTTATATTCAGTGCCTTCTTAATGCGTTTCCAGATAGCTTGTGCCAACAGGTCCTCGAGGTGCGATACCTTAACCAATTTTAAATTCTACGCCATTGCTTTGTATTTTCAGTTCTTGGGATGACATAAACATATGTAAATATGTTGTTTAATTTTGTCTCAATGTACCTTATGCATATTATTTTGGCATGCAATCATCTGTTTCGTTATTACACAGTAACACCAGTCGTCGTTCCGTACAATCTCAACTGCGTTCAAGATTCACCAGAATGTATTTAAATATCACCAGCACGGGCCCATGACGAAACAGTGCGCCTTTGTTGCAATGCAGTTCTAGTGTAGGTTTCAGGTAAATTTTTTGACAATCACGGAGGCCACCGGTGAACGGGAATTTAAGACCACGATATGTGGTCAGGTTTGGGTCTGGCTTGTTATTCCATACATTCAAGCAAAAACTTAAGCTTTTACTTCGCGTATAAATTGGAAAAGGTCGTAAACATACGCGCACCAGCATTACGCAGCACCTGGCATGTTTTTTCTACACCGTTACCCAAGAACATGCAACCAGGAGCCCCCCCCCCCATCCCAGTGATGCAATGAGCCGTACGTTGACACCAGAAAACATAAAATAAAGTCGCGGCACTCCAAGCTAGGAAGTGGGAACAATCATGAAGAAGCAGGCGAAGAGGTGGTCCGGACCCGGCAGGAATTGTGTTGTGCAATACGCAAGGACAAATCATGCATGAGAAGGCTTAAAGTAGTCATAGCCAAAGTCAGCTAATGGCAGCCCACTAGCACCACCCAATAAGGTACTACCACTCATTCACAGTGTTAGTCAGGGTTGTACAGCCACACAAGTCGGGGGCAATTAACTGGTCATTTTCTTGCTAGGTTTTGAGCAGTGTGTCCAGGTAGTCCACCCAGGTAAGCGGAACTTGTTTCTGGGAGAACTCCCGGAGCTAGCGCCATGACTCTCGGTACAAGTGCATGAACATGGCCGTATCAGAACGTGATTATGGAGCATGAAGGAGGGCATGTATGGAGCTAAATAAATTGGTTACGTTAATATGTGTTCACGAAATGCTCGCGGATGATGTTCTCAACGGGGTTTTCGATCCAGAGATGCCAGTCAATCTTGGAAAATATGAGAACATAGTATCGTTCTACAGCTTAGGGCCAAGGCAGATGTTGTAAAAGTATGTATTTATGATAAGAAAAAGGGCGACCTTAATGATCTACTGGCCTCTTATCCATTTTATTTTATTCGTAAAGCTTGCATATTGAATCGAATGATGCAGGAAGCAATGAAGTTCGAAATTTGTGTATCACAATTTTCATTTGGGATTAAGCGATATCCAAAAGTCTCAACATTTTTACCGTTAAAGAATTGACTCAAAGCTTTAGGACATAAAGGGCTGGTCGCAGCCTTATTCAGGGGCCTTGACCTGCGACAACGGGCCGTCAAATAACGGACAGTGGGCCCCTTGCGCAGATCGGGGACCCCCACAGTCGATATGGGCCTATGTGTCGATTAGGCAGCACCGTACCGCATAGTCGGCTCCGTGTCGGTATGGGCCTGAGGATCACATCCCTATCAGCTATAAAGCTAGGCATGGCCAGGGATTTGCACTGGTCGGGGGTCTTGTATCTGCCAGGGACCCAAAGCGCCTGACAGAGTGCCCTGTGCTCGCAAGGGCCCTGAGCCGACCAAGGGAAGTGTTAAATGGAGCTCGAAGAGGGGCCCGGGTGGCCCACTGGACCCGACAATCAAAGGCCCGGTTGGAGGGCATAAGGGCCCGAAGGACTAACTGTAGGTCACATAAATAATCGCGGTCCGCACGGTCGTGACCTGAAGAATCAGCCAGAGGTCCTCTTGCACCGTTTTAGGAACCCCTGAGACAATGCGGGTGTCTAAGTGGTCAGAGACTACGAACACCGAACAGTCGGCTCCATGTCCGTCTGAGCCCTTCAGACCCATTTCCCTAGCAGAAACGAGGCCGGGATCCTTGATTGACATTGTTCGGGGTCCCTGACACAAAGAGGGGCTCCTGTGCCGGTTGGGCACCACAGTGCCGAACGGGGGCAGCAAGTCGGTGGCGGCAAGTCGTCCCGAGTCGGATAGGTATTTGAGGGGGCCCGAAGAGGGGCCAAATAGTCTCTCGAGACCAAAGATCAAGGGCACGATGGGATGTCTGAAGGGTCCGAAGGGCTGGCTGTAGGTCACATTAAGGATTCCCGCCAATAGAGCCGTGATCTCAAATGCACGCAAGATGATCTCTTGCACCGATAGGGACCCCCTGATAAAGAGTGTTTCTCTGTTTCGGCCAGAGATCACGAACAACGAACAGACAGCCTCGTGCTGATCTGAGCTGTGTGGGCCCATGTCCCAAGCAAGGACAAGGCCAGGCCCGCGATTTACATCGGTCCGACTCTTGTATTGTTCAGGAGCCCACAGTGCCGAACAGGGCATTTCTGTTGTCAACAAGGGGCCTCAAAACCATCAGGGGAAGAACACGGGCGGGGACGGGAGCCGGGAGCGGCAGAGTTTCTTGCGATGGTCAGAGCCCGTGGACAACTGAAGGAAACAAGAACTTATGATGGGTGCTCATGTTGAGACAATGGAAGGGTCCCGTGCCAGTCAGGGCGCCCGGTTCCGAACGGTGGGCTCTTCAGCCCTTTTCCAGCATGGGCCCGTTAAGCCCAACTGGAGTCCATGTGCTAATTATTTGACCACCTGAGGTGAGCAGGGATGTTGTTGCGCTAATGACCATTCATGCGTCGATCCGGCGTCAATTGGGCGGGTCAGAAGGCTTCATGCGTCAGGGATCGGACCAATGTGATATGATGTATCCCTCTGGGGGCCTCCGGATCGGTCAAGGGATGCCGCCCCATGTCGCCAGAATGACGGCCGGAAAACACACCGCGGTGGGACAGCACGGCCCGTCAGCTCCTCGCCGGGAGCAGCAAAATGTCCCGTAGTGTTGTATTCAATGGGCCCCTGTACCGGACCGGAAATAAACAAGGGTCTCATTAGCACTGAATGGAGGAGGTCAAAGTTAGTTCAAAGCGCACAAGGCAATCTCATGTTTCCCTGAGAACGTTCATTATTTTGCAGAATCCACAAGTGAAACAAATAGCATCGAAATGTTTGAGCCTGTGCGTTGGGTGCCAGCAGCGTAGTGGCTCACGCGTCTCCGCTAACCACTGCGCGTCTGAGAAATGACAGGTATGGAGCTGGATTCCACGGGGTGCCCGCCCTTCCCGCCAGAGTGAGGGGCTGGCGGCGCCATATGGCCTTAGCAGGAGTGCGTCATAAAGCCCTAAGGACACGGGCGTAATCTCGGGGAGCGAGGACAGCAATGGCTTGGGTCGCAGTTTCGCAAAATCGAACGGCGTTGCCCACTGCAAGTAACGTCCGGGAGCGGGCGCCGAGCGCGCAACACTGACCGTAGTAAATAATGTTATCAATGTCTTTCAAGATTATTTCGTGCAGTTCAAAGATTACACGAGGCCAACCCCTGCGAGATTTAGGATGCCCTTTGGACCGATTAACAGTTACAGCAACAGAATAAACAGAAGTGTTATCTTTACTCTTCCAGTGCCACAACCAGATTCTGGAACCACTTCGCGGTGCTGTAAAGACCAATAGATTTTTATCATTAATCTAAAAACTGCATAGGTGATAATACAAAATCGGAATGTCTCTAAATGCACGATTTGGTGTCCAAAAGCGTTCGAAAGTACTTTTTCAGATGCGCCACTTTTTCGTCCACCTGTTGGCCGCGGCCTGTTATAAGCTGCGGGGCCGACGCTGCGCGGGCTAGGAAGACTGCAACACCTGGCGTGGAGTTTTTGCTTTTCAAATATGCGAGCGCGCATGTATAAAAACTAACTGAATGTTTAAGATATCCAGACAAACATGGCCTAGCCATGTAAATACATCTTGTTGACTCATATTAATCTTCAACCTACATTCGCGGAATCCTTGTTTTTTCTGTGCAACTCAAAGCCAAATTTGACAAAATTTTTGAATTCTATCGGTTTAAATAAAGTTCACCGCACCACTGTAAGATGAAGAGCGCCAGCGATTTATTTCATGCAGTCATTTAACGCGTCATTTTGTCAGTTCATTTACTATAAACTTACGGCAGAATCAAACGCTGAGTAGCATGTGGCCTATATTCTAGTTATAGAAGGTAACGTGCGTGATATATACATATATATATATATATATATATATATATATATGTGTATATATATATATATACATATATAGATATATATACATATATATATATAAATATATATATATAATAAAAATATGTCCTCAGTAGCAAACGGGTCATATCCGGCGATGTTTTTCGGGGTCCCTTTTACTGTCAGGTCTTTTGTTAGCCCTGAGTCCCCCCCCCTTACCAAAGCTCTGACTGCACCCCTGGGTCATATGCCAGTTCTCACGAAAATTGCAAATGCGGTGGTAGTACACTAAGGAATATGTCAGCTGGAGCCTAGCAAGGTGAGTGTTTTAACCGTTGAACTAATTCCTTTTTAGAACCTGAGAGTCTGGTCTCAGGGCCAGCCCGCCCGCCCTCAACCGTGACCAACTCCTCAAGGTCTGCAGCTCTGTTTAGCACATGACCAGCAGGAATGCGGTTTGGGGTCTGACAGTAGATGCGCCTATTCGGGCCTGCTACACCTCTGTTCGCTGAGGACGATAATGTAGGTGGGCCTGTCATGGCTTTAATGATCTGTTCACGTGTGAACCATGGCTGTATACGTGCATATTATTTGTCACGTGAGTTCCTTGCCAGAATGGTGTCGTTTTTAGTATGGTAGTTCATGACCTGGCCATTTTCACGCTTCATATCCGCAAGAACCTTGAATTGTCGAGTTCGCTTATCAGTCAGAGTTTCATGAATGATAATGCCTAGGCCATCAGTCTGACGGAATTTAGTCCGGTAAACAGTGTTTTGATCATCTATATCCTGAAATAACACTACCACCATTTTGTTTTTCAGGCGGTGGCACGCGACGACTCCACCCTTCACGTCTACCTGGAGTTTTCCTTTGATGACCTTGAGGGCAACACTTCTGGTCTCCGCAGTGGTCTCATCTGCCTTTTGCTCAGGGATGCGACCTGCACTCAGAATGAGACAGGACTTGCGCGAGTATTGCTCCGTCTAGTCAACAGCAACTTCCAGATTTTTTATCATTTCACAAAGCCCAGACTTTCACCGTTTCAGTTTATGAGTTTCATCTTTCAGTTAAGCTACATCACGTTTAAATAGTTCCACCTCTTTTCCCACCGCCTCAGCTGCAAGATGCTTGATTCCTTTCATCTTCCCTCTGAACCCCCAATGAACAGGTTTGGTTAAGTTACTTAGATTTAGCTACTTCACAAGAACATGTGACAGTCTACGCTTGCTTAGTTACATACAAAGAAAATAAAGAATTCACCTTAAGATTTATGTGGTCAGCCTCCTCATACAAACCAAAGTGAGGCTATCCCACAGTTAAATAGTTCCACCTCTTTTCCCACCGGTCTTATGTCTTGCCCCTACGTCGTTACTGTCTTATATATATATATATATATATATATATATACATATATATATATATATATACATATATATATACATATATATATATATATACATATATATATATACATATATATATACATATATATATACATATATATATACATATATATATATATGTATATATACACATATGAAAAAACTACTTCACTTAATGCATTGCAGCCAGACAGGCCTGGCGTCAATTTTGCCCAGCCTGGGAGCAGCTGTGCCTGTCTTCATTCGCTGCCCATGCTGCTAAGGTTTGCCATTCGGCGACTAACCGACAGCTCGGGAGCGCCAGCACGTCGGGCGCACCTGAGCGCGCGAACCGAGACCACTTGGCACATACTGACGGGCTTTATTCGAATCGATGCCTGCGCCGCACTCAGCCGAGCGCCGTCCCCGGTCGCCGATCGCGGCGCTGGCAGGTTGTGATGTGCCCGACGGCCGCCGTGCCCACTCCGACCGGCTTTTTCAGGACGGCCCGGTCGTCGCTGGACGGCGATGATACGGCGGCGACACGACGCGGCGCCGTCTCCTGCCGGGCCGAGATAGGGGTGCGGCGAGGCGGGCGAGCCAGCCGGAAAATATGCACAAGCCCGGACGCAACACCGGCAGAGGAGGCGGAGGAGACACTGACGTCCGCGGCTCGTCGCGCCTGAGGCCAGGGGCGACGGGGCCGGAGCTGGCTCGTTGGCCGCCGGCTGCCTTCCACGGACTGGCGCTTATCTATCGTATTCGGATTGTTATCAACTGTGTGTTGTGTGCAGAGGCCTATACAAGGGGCAACTAGACAACGCGCGCTACATCAGCTTAAGCGGAACTCCTAGGAATCTGGGCAACCTTAAAATACAAATGTGCCCAAACGACCCTGAATTTTACGTTGTCTGGTACAGCAAACCAACAAGCATCGCCACCATGCCTGAAGAAAACATTATGGTGAAGAGACAAGATATTCGTTATACGCGTATGAATAATTGCTTCCTGGAGCTCCCCCCGCGCCCCCAGCTGGATACCCCTGAGGTCCCCTCTCCCCATGGGACTTCTGTGTGCGCCCCTGATCGCGCGACGCTGCTGTCATCATCGCCGGGTCCGGTTAAAACGACGCTCGAATATCCCGTAATCACCCGTGGTGCCGCGAGCCGACGCCGTCACTCACGCTTTACTTGTTTTCAGGGCAGGGATGACGTGCTTTATCGTTGCAGACCCGGTGCGGTGTCCAGCTCGGGTCGGCAGCTTCAGCGGAGCATGGTCCACACGGCGCGCTCCTCGAATATGTCCCACGCCGTGACCCACCGAGTGCGGCCGCGAAGAGCGCGGACCACAGCACGAACCGTATTCATCCTCCGCCGAGTCGACCGCCGCGGTCGCGGCTGGTCGCGCTGGCGACCCAGAAGCCCTCGCGAGCGCTCTGGCATTTATCAATTAGCCGAGAGCGTCGGGCGGGCGGCGCTAGTATTGGCGGCTCGATAGCGCTGCGATCTCCCTGCCGCCTGAGCAAACAGCGCCCCGCTGCCGAGAAGTGGCAATTACGCGCTTGTACTGCCACAAACACACCTCCCCGGTCACGGCGGTTCCACGACAACAGCGCTCCCACCAAAACTCTTACCAACAGGAGTGCTACGACATTACTTCTGCTGTCAATACTTATACACGACACTAGTGCTACGCGACAAAACTTATGCTGCAAAACTCTCTCATGATACTGTTCATTACTTCTACTACATACGTTTATGCACTCAATACTTAGGCGCAACATTTCTTCTATCGCAAAAACGTCTACGCGACATTAGTGCTGCACGACAAAATTTATGCTTCCAAAATCTTTACTCGTCATTACTTTTACTGCAAAAGCGTATGCAGTCTTATATACCACTCTACTTTAACTGCAAAGACAAATATGTGGCATGAGTGCTATACCACGAAATTTATCCTTCAAAAACTTATGCCCGCCATTACCTCTGCTACAAAACTCCCGCAGCCATTGCTTATACACGACATCACCTTACTGCACAAACTTACGACACTAGTGCTACAGGAGAGACTTGCGGTCATGTCTTCGCTGCAGAAATACCGGCTGGCATACGGTCTCGCACTGTAGGTTTTGTCGTGAGGTACTCACGTCGTGTACGAGTTTTCGCAATATGAGTAACATCGCGTATAAGTGAGGACTGTATCAATCCTTGCTGTATAAGTAATGAAGAGTAGAAGTTTTGGAAACATAAATTTGTCATGTAGCACTCATATTGTGTACAAGTCTTTGCGATAGAAGCGAAGTCGCGTATTAGTAAAGTCTGTATAAGTTTTTGCAGTAGAGATGACGTCGCGTATGACCGATGTTAAAGCACTCCTGTCCGTAGGAGATTTTGCTGTAGCACTGATGTTGTCACACCGGCTACGGATGCCGTCCGGCAGAACAGGTGCAGAGAACATCCGGCTGCGTCCCCGAGGGAGGGAAGGGGACTCCCAGGTGCCAGGAGAAGGTTGGGGGGACGTCCAGTTACGGCCGCATGGGTCGTGCGAAGACAGGGTGGACGCTCAGACAGGTTGCGGGCTGGGCGAGGGGGGACTCAGTCCCAGCCCGGGTGGAGAGAGGGGGACGATGCCTGACACATGTGTAATCACGACTATCACTGGACTGTTCATTCACAGGTCTAACCGCCATGGTTACTGCTGCTGAACGTATTTTGGCCGGAATTCGGATAGCATAAACCGCAAATGCGTGGGGCTGCGCGTAGGATCTGATCGCTTTGATCCTGGGTTCGATGCGATACCAACAGCGTTGACTGTACGCCCATTCTAACACCAATGTTGTTGAATCGATAGGGGCGGAAATCCTGCGCTGCACTCAGCCAATTATATCTGAAAAGCGGTAGTCAAATGTTGACCAAACCGCCTGTTCTGCACAGTTTCCGATAGCGCGTTGGTTCACCATTCGCTGAGATTTTGTTGAACGTACTGCAGACAATGTGTTGGTGTATAAACACACATATCGAGTTGAAATGTGAAGTATAATAAGGAGGAGCTCCTTAAAAAGGAATATCAAATTATGAGCATATCTACCCTGTTGTTACGTTTAATTATATTGAGGGAAATCTCCCTAAAAATAGATATCAAATTATAACGACCAGTATGCAAGGCTGTCAAATAGTGGCGAAACCGTAAATCAGCGTTTGACATCCTGCGGCTTGCTTCACTAGCCTGGTAAGCTGTGATCCACCCACTTCCCTTTTAAATTTTAACAATAAACGAAAATAAATAACTCAAACACTCAATCTTTCTTCTTCCTGAAGCGTTGTTATACTTCGTACATGTTGCTACGCACACTATGTACTATGTATGATGCATCCTGATATGCTACGTACTATGTACGCACTTGTTGTTACGTACTGTTCAGATCATTGGCAGCGCACCTTGTTGTAAAGCTTGTTATCTCCCCACTTTCCCTTCTTTCGCCGTTATGTGATCAAAATTCGTGGTACAGCCCAGTCAGAATGAATTTCAACGTCATAATACATTGATTGACGAAGTTACCGGCAAAACATAACAGTTGTGTTCACTGCATAATATATATTAAGTTGTAGGATCCCGGCCAATGTATATTGGTACTCCAGCAGCAGTTTTTAGGTGCAAAAGTTTATGTGGACAGGAAAAAACCATGCTAGCCTGCTATCAGCCATGTCAGTCCTTTTTGGACTCGAAGCCAAATTGGCCTAAACCAATTTTCGGAAACAATTCTCACATGCACACCAGCATCAGCTTATTTTTTAATAAGTCACATCTGACATCACTAGTTTCTGTCATTCAAATGATATGTCAACAATGAGACGTTTCCAGCAGTGACTTGCTTGAGACACAAGCTTTGGTCAGCATCATTAAAACTGGCGTAAGTTATTCAGTGCATTAGCGAGGAACATTCTTTACATAGATAAGACAGCAGCAAAATTTGGACTCAAAGCCAAATTAGTCTGCGCCAATCTTCCAAATCTTCCATCTCAAAGCCTAAGTGTCCGGGTGGCAAGAGATGTCCTTTATGCTGTTCTTGGTTTCAAGGCTTTTGCACGCAAAAAAAAACGTGGTTTACGAAATGTAAGTGTAGACTGTGTAAAAAACACTGGGGGAACATAGCCTATGTTGAGGTATAATAAGCACCTGCGAGACACTACAAACAAAACAGGGAATACAGCTTTCGGTGACCGTTTTTTGCGACAAAACACCTTCAGGCTCAAATCGAGGAAGGTATGGACCCTATGCCCCTTTTACAGCTTAGTCAGGTAAACAAAATCGGCGACCAAGTCTTAACATACAGGGCTCATCAGGGCTGATTATGCGAACGTGATATGTGCGTTTATGTGTGATGTGTGCTTGCTTAAAATCGTTTACATGTGTAAGTGATCCCCGACGCATGATGTGCGATGCCTGTTCAATTGAGAGCGCTTGCATGCATAATTGATGCGCGATGTGTGATACCTATTTACTTCAACTCGCTCGCATGTTTGAATGAAGCGTGATGCGTGATGCCCATTTGCTTGAATTCGTTCACATGTACACGTATGTTCGCGTATTCTAATTCTTAGATAGGCACTATATCTTGGCATTGGCTGGCAATCGCTACTTGTTTAATCCCCTGACTGTGGCTTGCTGTTTCAAACAAAAACCTGAAAAATCGAGTAAGATCATCGGCAGGCAATTTTGAATTCACTTGCTCTATTGTTTGGATAAAGACATGTTGCCGAAATATCAACCCAAGTATATCTCCATTCTCATAGTTTTTCTCCGAGGAAAAAGGCTACTACTGCTGTCTTATTAAAATTTCATGCTGAGCAAAGGTCGAAATCCCCATCTGCAACTATCAACAAAAGACTGCAGCGAGTTCGACATCCATCTGATGTTGTACGAGTACATGCCTCACAATGCGTGCCATCCGATGTTGTACAAGCACATGCATCGCATTGTGTGTTATCTGATGCTGTACGAGTACATGCCTCACAATGCGTGCCATCTGATGTTGTACAAGTACATGCATCACATTGTGTGTCATCTTATGTTGTACGAGTACATGCATCACAATGTGTGCCATCGTGATCAAAGCACATTTTAAGGAACGGTTGCTGTAGAACGAAGTCCAGCGATCGGGAGCGGGTGGACTCGGGGGAGGGACTTTGTGACTTTGTCCGCTGTTATCGTCAAATGTTCTGGAGAGAAGGAAACGTACTTTTCCATATATGCATCCAGCTTTCCTTCACCTTCTGGTGCACAATGCTATCTACGTAACTCATTCGCACCATTCGGCAAACAGCCTAACTGTATATTTCAGTTATTTATCGCTCCGGTCGAGGTCTTCATCCATTATAATAAAAGTTTCCCACAAGCATGCTCGGCTTAGCCTAGCTTGGATTCGCTTAGCTTCTCATAGTATGTTAAAAAAATTGGTAAAATGCAGCATTATTGCTTAGTTTGCCATGCAAATGTCGTTTTTTTGCGATAAACTTATTCAAAACAACGCAAGGCTCTCCAAGCCTGGGGATAACAATTGTACTGTAAGACCACACGTGTCAGCATCTGTGAACTCCCCACATATCAAGCGTGGTTTGCAGTGACTGATAATGTCACCACGGCGTCAGCACGCGCCGAGTAGGATGCATATTTAGCTGGGCTCGAAAACTGATGGCCTGTTGTGAGCTCTGGTCAAAAAGACAAAGTCTGTGGGTAAGGCCACGCAACAGCAGGCGCTTAGGCTGGGGAATTAGGTACTTGTGAGCAGTTAGGTACTTGCGTGCATGTAAGCGACGGACCTCAACTCGGTCGTCATCAAGGGGCGGTCTCCTTGATGAAGGTGCGGAGGTTCCAGTTCCTCGGAACCACCTAGGTAACGTCCGCTCGGGTAACACGCTGAATGAGCAGGGGTGACCCTGTAACTGTCGACCTCCACTGGGAGCGTGACACGCGGTCGCGGACGGACAGGGAGCCGACTCGGCCGTGTCGTGAGCCCCACGCTCAATCCCGGAGCCATTACGTCAAACTTCGCCGCTTGGCAAATACCGTTGGCTTGTTTTCATTTCACGCCCTGCTCGTTTTGCGAATATGAAAGCCACTGTAGTCTCTCTCTTTAAATAACGGCCTTCCTGTGTTGCGCGTCAGCGGTAATCGTTAACGAGCTGAGCGGCATCGACCGGCGTCGGTTAGCAGCGCCGCGGCGTGGTCGGAAGCTCAGGCGCCCGGACGGGCCACCTGCTAAACTCACCACTCAACTACAGCGCTAGGTAAAAACAGCTGACGCACCGATAAACAAGTGGAAAGGAAGTGCCACGGTCTAGGCCATTGTATTTGGTCACGTATCACGGAAAGTGTCCGATCTTATTAATGTTTTGCCTTTCCTAATATACGCATGGCAATTATAATGTGTTACTTTTGGCTGGCCGTGAGTGGTTGTCATTGACGCATTATGCAAGGGAAGTTAATGACACTGCTATAATCATCTATTCCTTTATTGACCAAAAGCTAGGAAACAAGAACTGCGAACATCTGGAGGATAAAACGATTACACTGCATCCGAGATAGCTATTCAGGTCAGGAATCCACATATCCAAAGTGCAACCACTTGCTTGGTACGGCAGTAATTTGCTGTTATCACGTGAGATTACAGGAATTACAAGCAACTGTACTAGCCAATTTTGCTTTTCAACTAACCTTTTTTTTTGCTTGACACATAATAGAATTACGAAAAAATCAATTTCGTCTAGGTTGCAGTGCTTCACAACGTACTTCGACATACATTGCGCATTCTACAGACACATGGGATTGTGTGCCTCGTGGTTGTAAATTTAAGGAGATAGAACCACATGCGCTTGTAATAAATAACTTTCCGTGCTGCAGTTCCCGACACTGCGCTAAAAAATTTCAATCGCAATACCTCTCCCCCTTTCCGTTCCAATCCACGTTTCCAGAAGCCCCACAATATGGTTAATGAAAGCTTTCGATGCTTCGAGAAGCATCTTTGCCAGAGTCTTTAATTGGCCATCGCCCGGGTGAGCAGAAAAGGTCGTGGTATTGTAAAATGCCGACAAACCATGGGTCTCCCTCGGGACACTTTCCGTTATTAAGCAGTTCGTTTCTCTGTCATATTTGTTGCGAGTACCAAATGAATGCTATTAACATGTTTCCAAGCATAAAGCTGTTTACCGTTTTTTCTTAAATCACTACACCCAACTGAAGATGCTAGTAAGCTTGTATCGTCTAGCCTACAGCACTGAATGATTGCACGTTCCAGGGATGACCGTTGACTGCATCAGTGCAGTGCACGTGCTGTTTGTGCGTGCTTCGTGCTCTCAGACATCCATGGCTGATGTGGATGCGAACTTAAAACAATCGTACTTCATGAAAGCATAAATCCGTGGCACCTGTCTAGAACTCCAACAAGGACGCATATGCTAGCAGCAGGGCACGTTTTCAGTGTTTCAGTACGCCGCAGGGCGGCCACTCGGTCAGTTGTATTCGCCCGGCAGTCCCACCAATGCCGTAGAACAGTCTCTTCAAGTCCAGGTCGTTACATAAAATAGCGCGTTTTTGTTTGCAGCCAATGAGCATCGCCATTAGGTGTGATTTGGCATTCGCTGGTCATTTATTGCCGACTCGCTGTTCGCTCAGCGGCACCAGTACAAAACACATAATTTGTGTTCCACCACTCTCTGATGAAAGTGGTCGAGGGCGATGGTGGCATAATAGTTAGAGCACTGGACTCTGGACCTGTCGGTCTGGGGATCGTGGTTGGGGATCGGCCACGCCACCACCGCATCCCACATGATACATAATGAAGGCATTCGTCTGAAAATGGCCCTGGCAGTCGGTGAGACGTCAGGCCCCAATCATTAAGAACGGTGGCCAACTCCAGCACCTAAAGGCGTGCCTTTAGTCACGACACAAACGCAACGCACCTGGGTCGACTGACTGTTAGAAGCCGGTATGTGTCGCAGATTTAAAAAAAAAAAAACGTTTCACCGATCGGGGTGATCGGAAACCGTACAAAAGAGGCGAAGCGCTCGGGTTCGCCGACGAACACTGTGCTGACAAATGGAAACACTTTGGCCGAAGCAAAGCAAGGAAGCAGTATTCACTAGCAGATCTATCGTGCCATTAAGGCGGCTTGAATAAGGACCGTTCCAGATATAACGTCAGCGAAACGGCCAGCTACACAGTGGTGCGCAATCAGTGCTGAAATGTGAGCTAATAATTAAGTCTGAGGAAAATGGTCCCTTTAATCCATCAAATCAGCTTCAAACAACACCCGCGGTGGACGAAAACATCTGGTATCATAGGTTGAGCTCGGGGCAGGTGGGCAGATCGGCTCATAGGTGGGGCTTCCTCAGGGTTCCCCCCCCCCCCTCTTAATAAACAACAACGCGTGAAATCTGTCCTGTGAAAGTTCGTCAAATCGTGTGAGCATGGTCTCAAATAGCAGAGCTAAGTTAACAATCATGGAATTTCTCGTATTTACGAGCAAGTCATCGAAAATGAGCTCGGTCAGCATTCATAGTTCTGAAAGAAACGCGTGTTGCATGGGTTGTGACTCCAAGAGTACCTCTTGTATGGTTTGCATGCGAAAGAGCACAGACCTGCTACACAAAGACGCTCGCGTACAATGTTTCGACCTTGGTCATGCTGAATATGTGCTGCAGTTACCAGGCAGCATGCCGTTATTGGAAATCCTAGCCTCATCCGGAGAAATAGCTAGGACATTGGGTAAGGGAATGCCTACATACAATCAAAATATGACTGACATGGATTAAACACGACAATCCAAATACAGCCAAAGCGCGTCATACTTCTTACCAAATTAGGGGGGTTAAAGGCGACAAGAGCATCTGAATCGTCCCGGTCCTGTGGTGCCGGCCGACTGCTGTGATCACACCGGCGGCGTTGCCTGGCAGCCGCATGTCCTGCGAAGACATTTGCCATCATGGATGGCCGGACAAAGGGCGTGGCGTACTCGATGACAACCGTGACCGGTAACCAGATACGCGTCCGCCATGTTCGCTAAGAATTTACAGTAACACCTCGCTTGAAAGTGTCGCGTCCCAGGCTCTGGAACGGCACGGAGATCGACCAGAGCATACCGTGTCAATGGCGGGCGGATGTCCGCCGCACCTCGTCTGGGCACGAGGCAGACACGACCGACACCGCTGAGGCGCGCGTGGTGTCGGGATCGATCCCGTCCGATGTCCGGGGGGCACCAGCAGGTCCGCACTGATCCCAGGGGATTGCACTGCCAAGGCCGAGTGAATGCTGGATTATGATGCATGCTGGATATAGCTGAGGCAGCGCGAGCGACTGCAGCAGGTGTGATATATCCGAGGATTTCCATGACAAGCAGGGAAGGCTATTCCCGGCGAGGCCTCGTCCGTTTCGGCTGTCTGAATCGCGGAGCTCGTTTATAGGCCGACGCAGACGTGTCAATGGGCCGATGCCTCAGCTAGAAGAGCGACACAGCTACGTAGAGGTCAGGACACCGGCAGACCGGGGACCAGCATACCGAGCAACAGCAGATCGATAAACCAGCAGCCTGAAGACCAGCAGACCGGGAACCAGAAGACCAAGGACCGATTAGTCCAGACCGGGAACCTACCGGTCAAGATGGACTGTACCGAGATGGTCCGAGCGTTATCGGCTTTTCGGCAGAAGACCGGGGACTTATTGGTCCAGACGGGACAGTGCGGAGATGATCTGTGCGTTATCGGCTCTTCGTCTATCAGTCAACCAAGCCTGGACAGTTTCTTCAGATACTGACATCTTGAAACAGCGTCGTCAGGCAGCAACCGTTATGGGCCGTATGGGAAATGGCATTGTTCGTTGGCACCGGGTCATACCCGAAGTCTACCTGAAAATCAGCGTCTCTCTAGGCCGTCCCTGGGAACAAAGCATTCCTCGTCGGCATTGGACTGGAGCCTTACGACGCACTCGGCTGCTGGGGTTATGCGGCGTCGCCTGCCTTTCACCCTAGCAGGAAGGGCGGCCACCGCGGGGAACTGAACCCCATACGTCTGGTTTCCCGAACGCGCAGTGGTTAACGCAGTACACTACCGGCATTCTCAAATAAATCCTCACAGCAGACTAATACGGTAATACTATTTTGTTGTTACTGCATCAATTTCCAGCGTTTCTCAGCACTCGGTCCACTCTACACCGTACATTTATGCATGCCCCCGTCGCCCTCTTTCTATTGCGACAGTCCCAGCAGCTCTTTTACAAATTGTACGCGAGCGCAACTTCGGAAATCATGTTGCGTATCACAGGACAGATGTTTCATGGTCTACGCTCATGTGTTAACTTTCCCAAAGCCACATCGGGGAGAAGTTATTCACGACAATTTCTCCTTCAAGAATGCAAGATCACGGGCAAATTAACATTTCTCTCAACCAGGAAGTGTTTCAGTTCTGTTTGCCTTTCCATATTGGCTTGAACATGCACGCGCATTTTCTACATTCTAAGAGAGGCGCTCGATCATCCTAACGATTTCCAGACACATGAGCCGTACCAAGCAGAATAGCAGTGAAGCACATTTCATATAGGGACACCGCTGCCGTTTCGGTGCCTTACTCAGGGGACTTGCCTTCCGCGACGGCATTGGCCCAGACACGCGTTATGCGGCACCAGAGCTGGGTTAACGGCTACCCAGCGGTGTCACTGGAGCTGAGGATCCAGCTTAGTTCGTGTCGTTGAGAATTGGTACTGGTATATTCGAGTGTTCTAGCGCATCTTTATGGTTTCTTTACATACGAATACGTTGCTTCTTAAACACCTCCAACGACTTCTGGCAAGCACGACATTTCCAAGGGCGTTTTCTTTCGCGTTATTTAAACAAATGAAGCTTATGAAGCTTAAAGAACCACGTCCAGTTATTTAAGGAAATATATTGGCAGTTATCGCAGTGTTCCACGACCACGGCAGGCACGTAACAGCTGGGCAGTGCGGTGACGTCAGCACAGCGCGAGGCATGCCCTGAAAAAACACGATGACTTTGGGCTACTGAGATGCCAAAGCAAAATTGCATTCGAAACTAGCGAATAGAAAACCGACTTAAAGCTACTACCTCAAATGCGCCCGGTTGGCGTAACGCTATTCACAGAACCAGTGCATGGGGTAAGCGTATACTTTGGTAAGTGAATCTTCTCTAATAAAGTCCACGACCAGACCTTAAAGTTCGGTGCCCGTCATGGCCGATAATGCGAATGTGTTAAGTGGCTTGATGTGTTATGCGTGCTAGCTTAAAATCGTTCACATGTATGTGTGGTGCGTGACGCATGATGCGCGATGCCTGTTAAATTGAAATCGTTTGCATGTATAACTGATTCGTGTTGGGTGATGCCTGTTTGCTTGAAATCCCCTATTTTTTCTTACATAGATATGCACTGTATCGTAGTAATGGCTGCTGTTCCTTATATAATCCCTCAGTTGTTCCTTATTTAATCCCATCAATGGAAGTGACTTGTAAAAACTGTCGCTCGCGTTAAAAAACCTGAAAAATCGGGTCGAATCAGCAGGCATTTGCTACTGTCATTCGTGTCGATAAAAACATGTCAAAAAGTCAACGCATCTATCTTTCTATTCTCCCGGTTTTTTCTGCAGGAAATAATGCTGTTACTATTGCCTTATCTATATGCATAAGCTTCCTCCCAAATGCACTTACCAGCTTACGTTATTATGTTCTGTTTTGAGTCGTTATCTTATAGGAAATGGTGCACACTTGTGAATGTTCTTAAGACATCACCATTTCTCGATTTAGTGGTATGTTCCTCAATACAGCATTGCTTCATTGCGTCATCGTACCATATACAACATTGATTGAGAGCCAGTTGACGGCCGTAATGTCTGGGAGTCATACTCAAGAACACCAGATATCAACGACCAACAATTTAATTTGTATTGGCCTGGATCGCCGCATAGCCAATGAATTGGCAGGATTTGAATGACATTATTATGGCGTCACGGATGTATGGGTGACCTTGCAATGTTATCCCCGAAATAGTCTGCATATATTCGTGGCTCAGAAACTAGAAGAGTTCAGGTCTTAAGAGCAGCAGAGCTGTAAACTGCATTGAATGATTTTCAAGATGGCTATTTCAGTAAGTTGTTCAGTGCATGAGTGAGGAACATTATTCACATAGATAAGACAGTAGTGTTAGCCTTATTCTTCGGACAAATTAGGAATTCACTTCAAAACAAGAATTCAAAACAAGGAAGGTCTTTTGGGGCCTTAAGAACAGCAGACCTGTGAACTGCATCGAATGATCTTCAAAAAAATATAAACAAGGAATTCACTTCTGCTATTGTTTCGATAAAGGCATGTTGCCGAAATATGAACATAACTATATCTCCATTCTCCTGGTTTTTCCAAGGAATAGGGCTAATACTACTGTCTTACCTAGGCTATTTCAGTGCAAAACCTAGTACAAACTTTATATACTCCTTTCGATCCGACGCGGGACAGATCAACTTCACATTTGCCCATGGTCCATGGTATTCCAATAATCTTTCCGTCTAGTGGCATGGTCAGTGACAATTACAACTTCATAAAAATTGTAACCATATGCAGCATTGTCTGGATTTGCATTGAAAAAACAAAAATGTTCGTAAGCCGCTACCGCAGTATTCAAAATGTGCTGTACTTACTCAATTGATCAAAGCATATAATGAGTTATTATTTGAATAATGTTATTGGAGCTATTATTTGAGCACTATTATCGGAGCTATCATTTGAGTAATATTATTTCAGTTATTATCTGAGCAAGATTATTCGAGTTATTAGTGAAATAACATTATCAAAATGTATGTATTTTGCAGATATATGCTTCTGGAATCAAGAAGTAAGCATGCACCATGGCCAATAGCTCTGTCGTATCTCTACCTATGCTCGAGCTAACACACCAGACATTTTCGTCAACGACTGGGCGGACGACGGGAGAGTCTGACCCGAGCCCAGAGCGGCGCAGCCAGGCGCCGA
Source organism: Pollicipes pollicipes (assembly GCF_011947565.3). NCBI lineage: Eukaryota > Metazoa > Arthropoda > Thecostraca > Pollicipedomorpha > Pollicipedidae > Pollicipes > Pollicipes pollicipes. Next base: position 6,407,865 of record NW_023597054.1, read on the forward strand.
ACGGCCGGCGAAGCCAGATGCCGCAGACGGCGCCCATGCCATAGTGCAGACGGATACTGCAGACGGCGCCCGTGCCATACTGCAGACGGATACTGCATATGGCGCCCATGCCACATTGTAGCGCAGCCCAGCACCGTCACCGTAAGACGACTAGGAAGGGCTAAGGCTTTGTAAGGAAACGCAATAATCCACGTTGCGGAAAGGGCATGTCCAAATTCTTTTTTGACGACCATCATAACTAACAGGGGACTGGCACTGCTAGCACAGGTCGCCACTGACGGCGTCCGTGTAACCCCGGCACAATGTGGTGGACCTGCCTGGCCACAGCCCCGGAAAACTAGATTGTCAATGGAGGTTATCAGTCAGGCTTGCGAATTATCCACAGGTCATTCGCAATTCACTGCGCTAATTAGCTTGGTGACAAAACCTCATTGCGAACGAGGCACGAATTCCGCTGCAAAGCTTCTACGAATATGAGCAAACTTTGTGTTTGAATGAGGGACCCGATCCCACCCAACCGATCATGCCATACTTAATGCTTTTAGTAGCCTTAGAGCTGTGCAGCCCATGCAGAAACAGAATGGACTGGGCCATAGGCTAATGCCTTAATATCTACATGTTTACAACAGTGGATCCATTTTCATTGATGCCCTACCAAAACGTTTTCCGTGTATAATTGTATTGAAAAAATAACTAAGCTCCTGAGTTCTACATGAGCTTTTGCTCCCCAAATAAAGAGGTGGATAGTTTTGAGCAGACGGGATTGTTATTGAAGAACATAATCAAATCATTCATGTGATGATGAAGGAGATATACGACAAGAACTAAACATGTCTGCGAATGCAAGCCTGCATCGATACTGTTCCTATAAACACCGGCTATGCGCATGCTCTAGGGTATCAAATCACGGGTGTGTTCTAATTATCCAACAGATACAAGCACATACCCTAACTATCACAAGGAAATTATGGTCGCAAGAAAATGATCTGTTTTTCAGACCGATGATATGCGGGGAATTACAGGTTTCGCATTTTGTATGCAGCTCGCTTGCTGTGCATCCCCAGACACCGCAAGGCCCGTTCACACCGGGAGTGGGGCGAGCAGAACGTGAGCGGAACACAGACGGAGCGCGCGCGGAGCAGGGCAAGAGCGCTACCGCCGAACGGTCTGCGGTCAAGTTGTTACAGTCGCAGTGTGAAGCGAGACGCGACGGTAAAACGGACACACGCTCCGCTCAATGGGATAGGGCCACCTTGAAAAAAATGGTGTCAGCTTAAATTCTTGAACGGAGCGTGAGCGAAGGGCAAACGTCAGCGGTCTGAAATTGTATCACAGGGGTAATGTCATTTCAGACCGCTGAATTGGTGAAAACAGGGCGGCGAATACATTGTCTGGGTGACTTATGCCATTTTAATGCATTCTTCTGGCTGTACCAGAGATCTGTAGCTGGCCTATATATGCTTTAACGTTTGAATGTGGAATACAGCTGCCTCAATATGTTTGCATTTTACGAGAAAAAGCCTTTTACCATGGAACAGTCTGGTCTGGCTGGTTACGAAGCACTTCAGTTTTTTTGTGAGCTGAGTGAGGTAGATCAGTTCAGTTCATTCGTGCATTCAGCAGACTTCCCTGCATTCAAATCATTCTTAGCTTAACATTAGGCCAATATAAATGATAAACTGTGCAGGGGAACCACATACCTTCTTGTTTATCAATGCTAGTCCTTCTGCTTTCGGTACAACTGTGCGTCACTTTGTGTTTCTTTTACGCACGCGTAGAGCTACGCACCCGATAATTTCGTCGAACCGCCCTGTGGCGATGCGGTGGGAGCCATAGCGTTGCAGTGAGTCGCTTCCAGCCTCCCGCGCAAACTTCCCATAAACAACGACGCCAGCGCAGGCCAAAGGAGCAGGTCGTCACCACGCGTGGCAGTGTCAGCAGATCACAGACAAAGTTGTTTCACAGCATCATAATGATGATTTATAATACATATGGCTCTGGTACTTCGAGCTCGTCAGTCACTGACCAGGTCCCGAGCTGAACGCCAGTACGAGAAGGAGTTCGAGAGGGCTGTCCCACCTGTTGGCCTGCCAGTCACTGACCAGGTCCCGAGTTGAACGCCAGTACGAGAAGGAGTTCGAGAGGGCTGTCCCACCTGTTGTCCTGCCAGTCACTGACCAGGTCCCGAATTGAACGCCAGTACGAGAAGGAGTTCGAGAGGGCTGTCTCACCCGTCGTCCTGCCAGTCACTGACCAGGTCCCGACCTGAATACCAGTAAGAGGAGTTCGAGAGGGCTGTCCCACATGTTGTTCTGCTAGCTAATTACAAAAACAGAAGCCAGCTCGTGACAGCGCCGACAAGTTGACAAGTCGACGCTGACAAGCTGACAAGACAGCGCCCGCAAGTCAGACAGAAATGTTACGACCAGTCTAAACTATGGCAAGCGCGTAGTAATTGTCGCAGTGATAAGAGAACGCCTGCCGTTGCCAGACTTTACATAGATGTCAGATCGGCCGACTGGCTATAGCAGGACTTATTTCTTCACGTTCTGCTCCATTCCAGTTCCGCTCGCCCGCTCCGCTCCCGAGGCGAACCGGCCTTAAAGGCTTGTTCACACCTTATAGACCGACTACAGAATTCGATATAGATTCTGCGGCAGCAATGTGATGTGGGCTGGAGGTGTCATGTTTAAGCCCGCGTGCCCACGTAGCGTCCGTAAAAGACCTCAAAAGTGGCACCTCCATTCCGCAGCAGCTAGAGTCTGCAGAATCCGCAACAAATTCTGCAATCAATTATTGTTGGGAACTAAAGAGAAAACACTTTTAAGGTATTTTACACGCTTTGCAGAACTGCAGACCTGAGAGCGACACATTTAATCCAGAACATCTGAATAAAATGCAAAATCTGCACGGAATTCTGCAACCAGTCTGCAAGGTGTGAATAGGTATTTACTTGCTGCAGCTAGTATAGTAAACTGAGCAAAGCAAAGGCTTCACTACCAGGTTTTCGCTAATAACCCAGCAAAGTTCCAAAGTCATTCTTTTCTAACTTCCAAAAGAATACTTAACGTCTCAGCCTTCCCAGCTCGGCACATCAAACTTGGCGCCTTTCTGTAAAAACTGAAGCGACTGTTCAGTGAAAATTGAGCGTCTTTACAAGTGTCGTAATGTCACCAGCTGCTTGTTCCCTGAAATCCGCAGGCAATGTGGCTTTCATGACAGTTCTCTTACGTAAACCACCATTTGGTCCACCAATGGAGAGGCGGCAAACCCTGCAGCGTCGCAGTCGGACAACACTGAATGCCGATGACGCGGGTGTCACCTTTTACATCAGGTCGCAGATGAAAATCATCAACAGCGATAGGCTTAGGTTATGATCTGGTTTTGAAAGGGTGCAGCTAAGTATACATATAAGCTTTGTGGATGGTCAGATAATTTTGCTTTTTGCACGAACATAATTCTTGTCCCAAATGTTCTCTCAGAAAACGTAATATTTGCTCGCACTTTCGTCTCATTTTGAACACTTGAAGGCAACGTCTCATCCTTTTGCGCTTTCGATTTATTTTTACTTAAGACGCGCACGGTTTGATCAGTAATACCCATTTTTTGCGAAATTCTTCTGAATCAGACAGAACTTTAAGTTGAAAAGTCGACCCTGTGGGAGAAATCTTATTTGACTGTCTGCTCACCACTATAAAAGTATTTTTCCTACATGTCTATGCTCACCACGTTTCATTGGCTATGCTTTCCCAACGTGTGTATTTTCTGTAATGTTTGCAACGCACCAACGTGTCCAAATGTTTGTGTAATAAATGTTACGAGGGCTTTACCACTGTTAAGACAAAAATATATGCGAACATGCGGCTATTATCCCGCAAATTTAACGAAACATTGTACTATAGATTTGATTTTTCCCCATGGCGTTCACCACAGTGGCTCTTTTTGAATCGCACTTTGGCTTTGGTAATGGTAGTATCTCATGCTCCATGTGACACACTGGTTCAAATTTCAACCAAATAATTTCTCGGTAACAGGCCCTTGCCGCCTGGGCCAATCGTGAACGTTTTATTTTATTCGCACCAGTAGAAATGCGCACGGTTGTTGTCATGACAACGATGGTCGCGAGCGCAGGGAAGCGTTGCAGTGCTGTCACAAAGCGTTGACAAGGCAATTTGGATACGAAAGTAATCAAAGTCGATATCCTCATTATGTCTTGACAGTGCTATAGTGGCACTGCCCAGTGGTATTAGTAGACGGGACTAGTAGTAGAAGGTACATTTATTTATTTATTTACTTGTTATTCATGAGTGTGCTTTTTAAATGTGCCTCAAGGGCGGACACTCCCTTTAAATTGAGTGTTTCACATTTGAATAGGTCTTGAACTGAAATAGCCGCATTGAAAACCTTTTGACGCAGCCCATCGCCATGCCCTTTTTTAGACCTAGAGCCCTTTTGTTCCTGAGCTTAAAGGCCGTAAATATGTGGGACATTTGTTGTGAGAGGGTACTTAAAGGTCACTTTACATCTATAACGTCATAAAAACGTCATTTAAATCCTACCATTCCATGAGGCATGCGGCTATCAAGGCCAATATAAATATAATTGTCAAGTTGCTCATATCTGGCGTTCGTGAGCATGATTCGCAGATATAAAGCCCTTTTGGCTCTCAATCAATGTTGTGCAAGGTACGAAGACAAATCGATCAAATAACGATCAAATAATGACGTATCAAAAAGCATATTTAGTAAACAGAGAAATTCCGTTGCAAAGAGCAGTCATTTCCACTAAAAGTATACCAGTAGTTGCAAGCAAGCTTGTTTCATTATATCTGATGCTTGCTTCAGTATCCTCAAACGGGAAACGTTCCCTTTAAGGTAATATTTGCCGTACTTTGAAAAGCGAGTTACCAATACGCCATCGGACGGTTAATGCAAGTGCGCTGCTAAGTTGAAGGCAGTCGCGAGGTGAGAGTACCATTCCACATCACTGAGCCCCATGCCCGATCATATTAACGAAATATGTCCTGCGGAAGGACATTTTATTTGAGCTCAGCCACATTATCAAGCACTAAGTGTAGTGTGACGATAGATAACAATAAGGGTGGAGCCTACCAGGTGGAAATCCAGACGGTACATGCACAGCCATGTCGAAACATATCGAATCGGGGTGACATTAAACATCGGAGTCATTCCATGACAAGTACAAGAGCTTTAACACTGAGGCAGATGTTCAGTCTAGCACTTGAAATGTCCAGGCATGCCCTGTAATGTTTCAAAAAATGGGCGGCTACAATTCAGTGAGATATGTCGCTTTTCGCCCGCACTTGTCGCTTGGTCATGTCGTTGAACGGTTTAACAGAAGCATGCTGTGCGCCGTGGTCCACCTTGTTCTGACCAATCCGTAAGAAAATGCTGGACTTAGAGTAAATTGACTACCTATTTTCAAAACATATTAAGCTTTGCAAGTCGTCGCCGCAGGCGAACTTAAACAAGTTTGCGTACAGAAGCCATCTCCGATGCTCGCTAGCATCGTCATCACCGTGACATCGTCATCCACTGATGCCATATTTGCTCAAAATAAGAACAGATGGCAGTGTTCTATCTAGAACTGTCATGTATAGGGCAGCAATCATTACCATCCGAGTCGCGCTGGTTTGTGTTCGAAAACGGGTCTCAAGTGTGATGCTGACGAAGTGGGACGAAGTGGGTGCTGCATGCCGTCGATAAGAGTGCAACTGTGCCTAACGCTTGACTTGAAATGTTATGTTAAGGGTGCTTTATCACGCGAATCTCTCATTTGTTTCATGTCCAGTGTGGTTAGTAGACATCAATGTCGGTCTCTCACCAGCGGCATTTCAGGAAACTGACAGCTTCGCTGCACGGCCTGATTAAAAAATCAAGTAAAAGAAGAAATGGCACTGGGCCATAACAAGATCTTAAAAACAAATGTCATGAAGATCACTATTTACTTAGACAATGACCACTTTTCTGTTCTCAAGTCACCAAGGGAGTCTAGCTTTTATCACATTTGTTTGTACCCTGAATGCATCATCGCGGCTAAATATTCCTTTCCCGACGTACCCCACGCTAACCAATAATTGCATCATGGCGTTTGCCGAGTCGACGGCGAATAACTTTGTGAAGGCTGTTTCTCCCGGCCTTTTGTCTCATCACAAAATAATTCAAAATGAAATCTAATCAGTATTATTTGTGGCTAGCGCACAACTCATATACAAACTGGTGCCTACCATGATTCCGAAAACGGCACTAAGAGCATCCCTTTCGATTTTATTGCGTATACCGACGACCGTTGAGAATAATGAAATATAACGAAATACCAATAGAGCATACTACAATCTAAATAGCATTCCAGATACCTAACTAGCAGAATTTTCTTACCAGGTGGTCTACAACAGCGATCCACTGCCGGGAATATGCAGGTTGAACAGACTGGGCATTTGCGAAAGCGAACAAATCCTTAATTTGGTAAAAATTTAATGGCGTGGTTCAAAGCATAAATGACCGAAAATAGCTAGGCATTCATGCATACAAATGTGTTTCTGCCTTTAATTCACACGGGACCTATAAAATCTTGCGATGAAGAGCTCAAACCACCTGTCGTCACAACGATCACCAATCACTTTCTCTTCCTTCAAGTTCCTTTCTTCACAACAACGGCCAGCCGGAAGCGAGTAATCAGCGCTTCCCTCGCGCCAGCGTCAGGGCTGGATTCGCCGTGAGTTATAAACGATGCCAAATGGCTGCTTTCTTTCAAGTTTCTCTCTCTCTCTCTCCCTCTCTCTCTCTCTCTCTCTCTCTCTCTCTCTCTCCTCTCTCTCTCTCTCTCTCTCTCTCTCTCTCTCTCTCTCTCTCTCTCTCTCTCTCTCTCTCTCTCTCTCTCTCTCTCTCTCTCTCTCTCTCTCTCTCCCTCTCTCTCTCTCCTCTTTCCCTCTCTCCCCTCTCTCTCCTTTTCTCTCTCTCACTTTCTCTTGCCGTGTCTCTCTCTTGCTCTTTCTCCACAGAGTAGGTGATAAACGACTCTATACCGATATGCTCAGATGAACTCACCATTTCTCTCCCAGCACAGGGGAAGACAGCTTCACAGCCTCTGCTGGAAATGCAGAGGGACAGGGGAAAATGCCCCAGATATCATAAATTGCAAACGTGAATACATCTCGAAGGCAAATATCTGCGATGAATTTAAGGTACATTCAGATTGAACACCGCGTTAAGTAATGAGAAATGAAAATACATAAGGTTTTTGTGCAAAACAATAATAATCGACATTACCTATCAGTGCAGTTTTGCTCGACCTACAGAGTTGGCGCACCTCGCTAACAGTTGCCGCCTAAAGTAACTGAAGCATAAATCGCCCAGACGCAATATGTGATCTACTGCGGTTACGGATGCGCTTAAGGTGAGTTTGAAGATATCCTCTCGAAGAAAAATGGTCGCAGCATGTGCCGCCGCCAAGAGCAAAGATGATGGTAACAAAGGAATCCCAAGAATTAAGGAGGCTCGCGTGCATATTTGTTCCAAATCGTCTTCGGAGGACGACCGCCGCTGGAATTCGGTCTTTGATTACATCTGGCTTCACTGAGTGCCGTCTCATATAATTCCATCGCACGGGATATCATTTCCCCACATTTAGAACTCTGAAAAATGTTACGTATCGATAGAATTTGAGCAGCGTGTGACGTCACCGCTTCCCGTCTGGACTCCATCGGGTTTCCTCTCTTGATCACAACACCACAGCTGGATATTATCTGAGCCATCCCTGCTTGCTGAAAGGCGGTAACGTTCTGTTCTGTACCATTTAGGATGCTGCTTTCGCCGTTTTTACCGGACACATTCGCCATTGTAATCCCGTATCCACAGTGTTCTACACTTAAAGCATCTTCGCTCTAACAAGCGCATAATCACCATGTGCCCGGTATAATCACCAATGTAAACACCATGTGTCCATGACTCAAAATCATCAAGGGTGCGTCGTTCAGGACACGACAGTGCGTCATGAAGACCGATGGCTGCACCGCCCCGGCGGCTCACGTCGACACCACTGCCGTTGTCGACTGTGCAGCTGACGGGGCGCCGCTGCTGTAGCCTGGAGCTTCCGCGCCGTCTCAGACATCATGCTGAGAGCGAACGGCACAGCGCCACCGGTCCGCCACATCCGCGGGCTGGTGAGGTCGTTTGCGCTCCAGTCATCTCTTGACTCGGCTCAATCGATCCCAGGCCAGACAGGGAAGGGGTACAACTCGAGAGCGGGGTGAGTTGCAAATTCGTTGATGTTCCCTTTCGATGCTAGTTTTTTACGGTGCGGTGTTCTTCAAGCTGATGTCTAAAACACAAGGGCTGCTTCGCGAGTTCTGCGGATAATTGAAACGAAAGCTATGTGTTTACGACTGACCTGCTGTTTGTTTCAACCCTGCTTCGAAGTCGAAGTTCCATTGGCTACAACCGCTTCACTCAAGATTGAACAATGGGCAGGCAGTACAGTCTTTACCCCGAGCTACTTGGTCCAAGCACGGTTCTGGCAAAATCGAAACAGCGGCGATCAGACCAACATCGTCGAGGCCAGACCGCCCATTCAGCCCGTCATTCCGGGAATGATCCCCAAGTTTCGGCCGGTTCGCTGAAAGCTAAATGGCACAATTTTCATGACGACAATATGACTGATGCATAAGCGAGTGCAGGACACTGGAATGGCCCGTTTGTCACATGGGGACAAACATTATGTGAGCTAAACAAATTTTTGACGCGTGTCTGTCGCAAACTGGTCGTGTCGCTGAAGTGACACTCGGGTTTCTCCGGTCGACCGACCCTTTGCTTGCAATACAACACAAATGCCACAGGAACAGTAACTACGCATGTCGCGGGTATTCGCTCGTAACGGCCGCTGCTAGTGAAATTTGAAACGTGTTCGCTAGCACAGTCCACCGTTTGGGGCGGGATCCTGCTTGCCTATTGATCCTGCTAGCCCTCGGGCTCCTGGCCGCTCCAACTGCATAACGATAGCAACGCGCCCATCCCTGCAGACATTTACTGAGAACTGGTCGAGCAGACGCGAGCTTAGATCCCACTGCACTCTTTACTGATGGAAAGCACATGGCCCCCTGGTGTTTGTGGTGTACGGTACAGTGCCGTTATGACTGCTGCTTGGCCAGTGCCTTGGACGTGCGGATGTTCGGCACCGGCATGGACGACATCACAGAAAGTGGCATGCCTTGATACGAGGCCTTCATCAGAACCCGGTGGGCTGACAGAAGCCTGTGTGTACATGCTAACGGCAGTATTGGATCAATAGGATAGTCGTACCATTATCTCCTTAAGTTGCAGATGGAGGCAAAACTAGCAAAGTTGACGAAATCTAGAAACCGGCGCTGATCACCAAAATGCATCTTGTGCGCTTGTGTGCCGATGCGTTTACATTCCGCGATTGGGTCCGTGACCTCAATATCTCGATTTTATTTCCACGATGATGGGCTGCGATATCAACGAGCTTACCACGATGGCCCTTGTACACGTTTATATACGTTTCAGAAGAACGGAACTGCAACTTAAGGGGGTACGTGAGGTTACTCACCTTGTGGGGAAGATCAACCTTCCTAGCACTCTTCACCTGCCACTTAGTGGTTCCCGGGCCGGGGCAACCAAACACCGTCTATGAGTGCCAAGTATGAGACCAAATGCAAAAATGAACTTCATCCGATTGCGCATCACGAAATCACACCATGCGACGCATTTCGTACGCTCTTAGTCTCAATTCTCAACATCTCAAAGTTCTCTTTCACGACCCTCTTTATCAGCAATATGTCAGTACTTTGTGTAGTCTCCATTAGGGGACTGAACGGACCGGTTAATGCCACTGGCAACCATATAGAATGAGAGGCGGGTTGGGTCGGAGACAGGTTTTGTGAAAACCATGGTCATGGGTGCGGGGACGGGTAAGACGTTTCCGAAATTTCGGGTAGTTGCTTCAAAAAGTATTGCACAATGTTAATACTTGCACTTTTATAATCATCCTTAACTGCATTCACACCGCTTTTGTTATTATCAAGGTAAAGGAATAAGTAAGGAGGCAAGCGTTCCCAAATTCCTTCACAATTTGGAGCTAAATTGTCCGGCAATGGAAAATGAAATGGTAACGGGTAGGTACGAATGATCAGGTACGTGTAGTGGGTGAGTGTGGACACAGCTCCACGGCTCCATGGGTAGTGGATGGTTCGGGTAAAGGAATTTGTACTCGCGAAGCCCTCTTGTCTAGACTAATAAATATTACACTGCCGGCAACATAATACCCAGAATGTACTAACGCTTCTAAGCCCACACTCATACCTTCTTCCGCATCTTTGTAAACCTCTTGAGACCACTAGCAAGGCGCCTGATGAGGCAGGCGGGAACATTGAGTATCATATTTATCAGTGCCATGTTCCAAAACTTCCTGAATTCCGCATAGCGAACTGGGATATGGTGTGAACAAAGGTGACTTGATCGATGATTACGCGACATAATCGGTTTCCAGCACGACGGGAGGCACCGATCAGTATATATGGTGTCAGACACGTTGCACTTTAAGACACTTGGAATTTGAGAGGGATTCCAGGTCGTTTAAAGGCTGAGTTGTCTTTCATGTCATGTATTATGTGTAGCCGTTCAGGCGTCTTCCATCAGTTTTGTTCGTGCAGTGAAAGTAGATTATTGTTTCCATCCTTCGTTTGATTGCAATGAATTAATCTCAGAGGCCAAGAGCTGTGTGTATTTTTTATAACTTCAACCCAAATTTTTGGTTAACTTGAAATGACAGAGACGCATCTAAATACAATGAAAATATAGGTTTGCTACACAGACGCAGCCTTGCACTCATCGGACTGCGAGCAGCCCGACAACGGAGTCAGCCTGTTTTCAGCGCCAACTCTCCCAGCCAGCCAGCGCATCTCCGTCCAACGCCCTGAGATCACGCTCTGCTCTATCTATTGGATGACCCAAAACCATAGCTTTTGTGAAACATAAACCGTTCAACATCTCCTTTTCAGTCCGGATCACTGTAAATGGGTCGGTGATGCGGAGGGTGGGCTAAAAGGCCATTGTATTGATTCCGTCAGGAGCGCAGGCTATTTTTCGCTCAACGCCGGCGTTTTTGTGCAATAATTCACGCGGCACCTATTCACTAGCGCCCGGTCCACTCAAGCCGCCACATGACATAGTCCGTGACGCTGATGTGCCGAACCAATGCATGTGATGCAAAATGGCATGAGACCTTTTTCGGGGGGCCTGTGACTAGCAAAGTAAAAGCTGTTCCACCCGCGTTGTAAACTCCCCTGAAACCTGCATTACGCATTTGATGAGTAAAACTTAAGCAGTTCTTGGCATTGAAGGGAATTTTTCATATTTATATGGGGTTTTAAATTGAAATTGCTATCTTTAAGACCTTTTGGTGCTGTTCACAATCGTGCTCTTCTTAAGACTTAACCTGCTCTAGTTTCTGAGCTATACGCCCGCGAAAATGGGGAATAGGTTTATCGTGAAAAGCACTTCAAAGTCACCTTGGCATTCATGACGTCATAATAATGTCATCCAAATCGTACAATTATATAAGCCATGCGGCGATGAAACACAAAAAATGCAATTGTCAATGAGTTCATATCTGGCGTTTGTGAGCAAGATTTTTAGGTAAAACGGCCATCAACTGGCTATCAATCAAGGTTGCGCAGGATTCGATGACGTAATCAAACCATGACGCATTGAACAGCAGACTTACTTAACCGAGAATTATGCTGTCTAGAACAGTCTTTTCCACTTAAAAAGCATGGCAACAGCTATAGGTGAGCCTGTTTTATCACACCCGATGCTTGGTTTAATATCTTCAAATGTAAAACATTCCCTCTGATATAGGATTGAGGCTCATGAAACGAAGCTTTTCTTTTCTCTTCAGGCTTTTGCAAACTACCTCATATATTTTTATGAAACCTTTAAATTTGTCACGGTATCTTCCAAGCCAAAGGTTCTCATCCGGAACGACTCGCCGTCATTGCTTATGGCAGACGGTGGGTAGAGATCGATTGGGATCCCTGTTGCAGAGGTCTGGCCGACGGTGGGCAGAGATCGATTTGTAGCCCTGTTGCTGAGGTCTGGCGTGACATGAGCGTTCGCCTCCGGAGACCCCGCTTGTGGCGCGCGGCGTCGTGGCCTCAAGCGTCGGCCAACATTGTGCCAACCTGGTGCCAAGCTGAGCGTAAACCGAGCAGGAAATCGGCCACATTTTATGACCATGCGGGCCGTTTCCAGCAATGATAGAGCTTCATGTTTACATAAAAGGCAACTCTGGGTCAAGGGAGTAAAAAACGTGCAATGGTATGTGCAAAGCTCTTTCGCTGCAACCGCTGAAATACCCCAACCGCTGTTGTCGATGCACTCCCACCAGGGTCCGCCAAATAATCACAATGATCTAAGTCGCCCATGTGTGACTACATGCTTGAGAAGGAGAGCACGCCACGCCCTGCTACTTTAACCCCACAGCACCAAAATCCCCGATCCACCGTACACTGTGGCCATCTTACCATCGAAACTGGACGGCCAGCCACCCCCGGAAACATTTGACGGAACCGCGTCGTCTCCATGACAGAAGGTGCCCCATAAATGATGCACGCTCGGCTGAGGAGCACATTTGCCGTGAGTGACCCGACGGCGATGGCCCCCGCAGGCCCCACTCGTCAGCCGCCGCCGTCAGCTCAGGCGGCGAGCTTGGGCGGCCCTCCAGCCTGAGCGCATCCCGCTGGTTACGTGTGGACAGCCTGCCACATCCCGCCTGTCACATCCCGCCTGTCACATCCCGCCTGCCACATCCCACCGGTCACATCCCACCTGCCGCATCCCACCGGTCACATCCCGCCTGTCACATCCCACCGGTCACATCCCGCCTGTCACTTTACGCCGGTCACATCCCACCTGTCACATCCCACCGGTTACAACCCACCCTCCACATCCAACCGGTCACATCCCACCGGTCATATCCCGCCTGTCACATTCCGCCCGCCACATCCCACCGGTCACATACCACCTGTCACATTTCGCTATTTACATCCCGCCGGTCACATCCCGCCGGTCACATGTTGGCAGCCGGCCACATCCCGACAGTCACAAGTCAGCAGCTGGTCACATCCGGCCGGTCACATCCGACCGGTCACGTGTCGACAGCCGACCACATCCCGCCTGTCACGTCCCGCCGGTTACATCCCGCCAGCCGCATGCCCCTGGTCACACCCCGGCGGTTACATGTTGACGGCTAGCCACATCCCGCCGGTTACATGTCGACAGCTAGCTACATCCCGCCGGCTACATGTCGACAACCTGCCATACCTCGCCGGTCACATCCCGCCGGCTACATGTCGACAGCTGGTCACATGCCGCCGGCTACATGTCGACAGCTGGCCACATCCCGCCGGTCACATATCCAGTTTGCGCACATCCGGCCCGTCGCTCGTTGTCGGTGGTCCAACTTATGGTGCGTCATTTGACATTACACTTTTTAAATAGCTCCATCCAGCCCGGAAACAAATTAGGAATTGAAGGACTGCGTCTTAAATCCATAACAAATTTACTTGATTCAACGCAGTTAAGAACTTGTTGACAGTCAGCTCCCAGAGATAATGCGGACATCTACAATAAATAGAAGACTAGTTACTGGCACTTTTTAATGAGCTGAACGGTTTGGGTCTGCAGCCAACAGATCTGTAGCCTTTCGTGCAAAGCGCCTGTGGCATGAAGTCGTAGTCTCGAAAGCAGCGGTGAGTATCGAAATAGGCAGCCAAAAATCTAGGAATGTTTTTTTTTTAATGAAGCATTTAAGCTTTACACCGCTCGTAATAAAATTATCCCCGGTTTGATATAATTTACTTTCAAGAAGCATTTAAAATTTTGGGAGAATGCTTAAAGCACCAACTGCTTGGACTGATGGCAGATCTGAATGTGTGCGGGTGCGAATGCGGGGACGGGTCGGTACGCTACGCACCGGTTCATGCCACCGTAAAGTGAATGACACCGATCACGCACACGTGCGTAGCAGCCGCGCCTAGCGTAGAACAAAGTGCGGCACCGCATTCTCTACAGCATTTGCTACCAATGTTCGTACCGAAAATTGGCGGAAATAAATGTATTGGGCGAAAAGGATTTTAATGCCCTACATTATCATTGAGATCCCCATCACTCGTGACAAAATGTGTGGTTCCCACAGGGAGCCGCTAAGTGCTTACGGCAATCTGAGGTGTTTCAATGTAACGCCGTGGCAACTGACAGCCGCTCACATCCTCCCGGCCATACCGTTCGCCGACTGGTATTTGTGCGGCCGGAGGCGTTCTGTCCGCCCGTGGCCGGCCCTCGGCGACAGGGGCGACAGGAGCGGACCCACCTGATCCCCTGCTTCCGTCGACCGGACGCGAGGGGCGGACCCACCTGATCCACTGTTCCCGTCAGCTAATCCGCGTCGCCGATGCCTCCGTGTCGCCGCCACCGTTCCGGCCAGTCACGAGCCGCCTCAGGCGCGCGCCGCACCCCTCCCGGCACGCTCACCGCCCTGCAAGTGGTGGTCGAGGGGGCCGGAGCGACGGCAGCGCCACTCCCGGCGCCAGGCGACACTAGGTGGAGTGCAGGCGCAGGGCACTTCTCTTCGCGGAGCGGCAGCGCTGGGGCACAAATGGAGCAATGATGTGCGCTTACTGTTGCGACCCAAGAGCGCGAGATGCACAGCGAAATCGGCTCAAAGGGAGGCAATGTCGAAATTGAGTTCTGGTGAACGGGAGCTTCAGCCTGCGCGTGACACACGATACACACTTCTGTTTGCGACACCCGGAAAAGGAGGTATAGGAAGGTATAGAGTTGGTTAAAACAGATTCAAACTGGGCCTTAGGGGTCAGCGGGTTTTTCTGTAACATGTGTATCAACGTGCGATGCACTCCGTTTAGAAAGTGGAAACGACAGGTGCACACTACATTGACTGTGGCTCCTTTCATGACTCCATCATATGTGAGTGCAAACCGATGTTGAGACAGCTTAGCCCACACACTCACCTATCAGGCAACGGTAATGGTGGTCGGACCTTCTTGTGTTTCCCTCGACTATTATCTAGTGTTGATAACTAAACGGTTTTGATTAACTGCATCGTTTATAAAGGTATAGATCCGAGGTGGTGTTACTGTGAGGTATTTATAGTTGTTGTGAGGCAACAGGCAACACCTGCCAGGTTTGTTCGGCAAAGCGAGTTTGAAGTCACGCCTCAAAATAAATGCGAGGGCATTCTCAAGACGTCGCGTGTTTAAGTATTCATTCAAGGCATTCCTAAAAACTAGACCTGTATGCTAGTGTTTGCCCATCAGTTCGAGAAGTTTTCTACTTTCCGGATTGTCAGGGAGGGGAACACGAGACAAAGAACACAACAGAGAGAGAGAGAGAGAGAGAGAGAGAGAGAGAGAGAGAGAGAGAGAGAGAGAGAGAGAGAAGAGAGAGAGAGATAGAGAGAGCGAGAGAGAGAGAGAAGAGAGAGAGAGATAGAGAGAGAGAGAG